>NC_140622.1:474303-1166803 GCF_057382275.1 Copadichromis virginalis | reverse complement strand
CAGATCATCATCCATTGAACGTAAAACGTACAGCTTATTGCACCAGCAGCATCTGCTCTTATATAACTATCATTAGCTTACAGCTTTAAGTGTGTAAGGTCTGTGCTAACTAAAAATAAAGACAAGATGATAGTTTATTAAATTTTAATGAAATTTGCAGATTGTTTCGGTGAAGTTTAATAAACTCCTTGCTATCTAAAATATAACAGGACACCGGAGTAAATTCTCGAGCATCTCACACTTCTGATAATCAGCTGTCTGCTTGACGTTTATTCAGTGTAAAAACTTTAATCTCAGCCAAACCGATTTACTCAGGAACAAATAAAATACTGAAAAACAATAACAAACAGTAACATTTTTAAGTTATCTAAGTGACTTATATATCATGTTTAACCTGAGTAGCGAAAGACGGCGGGGGGTTTGAAAACGATTTGCCGGAAGTCCGGTGTTCTCACGGCTCTAGTGACCTAGCCCCCGGCTAGCTATCGAGCTAGTGGGTAACAGACGTCTGCGAAAACGTCGGAGCGCTTTTGAAAATATGTGGTGTCTTGATAAACTGAGCAGATATTTGAGGTTTACACAGCTACATTCTTGCCTGAAAATATGTTAAATGTTTATTTTGTGACCCAGAAAGAATAATAAGAGTAACATTAAAACTAACTAGCTGCCGCCATTGTTGGAAACTGAGCTGGGCTGCGCTATGAATTCTGGGACAGAGCTACTTCTTCTTCTTCTTCGGGGTTTAACGGCAGCTGGCATCCTTGTACATGCAGTGCTGCCATCTTCTGTTTCAGTCCGTTATTACACTCGTAAATCCTGCTACTTATTCCTGTGTCTTTTGTGATCTTTCAAAGCTTCAAACGACACGTCGACTATTAAATTAGTTGTCCACGATTTTAATAGTTGACGTAATCTATTACACACACACACACACACTCAGGTTGTCTTTGTTAGGCCTTAATTGTACTTTGCAGGGGCGTAAACAACAAAGCAGAGTGCAACAGCAGTCTGCATGTCTTTTAGCAAAGAAGAATAACAAGCATAAAATCATTTTAGGTTATTTCCCCACCATCCATCCATCCATCCATCCATCCATTCGCTTCCGCTTATCCTTTTCAGGGTCGCGGGGGGCGCTGGAGCCTATCCCAGCTGTCATAGGGCGAGAGGCGGCGTACACCCTGGACAGGTCGCCAGTCTGTCGCAGGGCTAACACATAGGGACAGACAACCATTCACACTGACATTCACTCGCACATTCACACCTAGTGACAATTTAGATTAATCAATTAACCTATCCCCACAAGGTTATTTCCCCACCATTGTCACAAAATACCATCAGAGCATTCTGTGCAAAGGATAAACTTTAATTATTTGGAGACAAAACATGTTACGGAGCCTTCCATTCGTCCAGACCAGCTTGGCACAGAGAAGGGCAGTCTGAACTTCAAGCCTATCCAAGCTACTATAGGGCGAAACACTATGGACAGAGTGCCAGCAGCAGAGACAAACAACCGTTCACACTCATATTTACACCTATGGACAATTTAGACTCACCAGTTAACCTAACTCCACTAAGTGAATGTCTCTGGACTGTGGGAGGAAGCCACACAGACGCAGGGACAATCTGTCTGATATTACGATCAGTTTGAAGATCTGAAATGTGTGACGAATATGAGATGAGAAATGAAGGAATCAGAAAAGGTGCAGGTACTTTCTCAGAGTGCTGTATTATTGAATCAGTGATTGATCTCTCTTCTCTTCCAGAGAAAATGATCAGCAGTGAGGCACTGGAAGGCGTTCCGCTCCTCGTGCTGGCTAATAAGCAAGATGTACCGGTACCTGGACTTTTTATTCACACCAAGCATTCATTCATTACACATGCACTGGTATTCAATACCTACTGCACAATCCACTTCGTATTGTCTCTGTCCTATCTTTGTGTATTGGACATAGATATAGTTAGTAATAGAACCTTCTTATCTCTTAATTTTACCCAAATTTAGCGAGTTATTATTTATTTGTAATTTCTAGTTTTATATCTCTTGGAGATGTATTTTTTATATTCTCATAAATACACCATTGAGGTGGTTGGGGTGAAACAGCATTTCGGGACGCTGTACACTGTGTGTGTGTTGACAATAATGACCTAGAATCTTGAACTTGGTCACTGCCTTCAGTCTTGTGTATGTTCTTTTTCTCAGAACTGTTTGTCGGTGCCCGACATTAAAACAACCTTCAGTGACTGTGCTCCAAAGATTGGCAAGAGAGACTGTTTAGTCCAGCCTTGCACTGCTCTCACAGGGTAAGACTACAACAGTTTTAAATGATGACTTTGTTTGCAACAGCTTGCTCTCACACATGATGCAATGTAGCATTGTGTTTTTATTTGATTCAATTACAGTGAATGCAAATTTGCATCAATTTAAGTTTATTATCACATCTGTTAATAGACAAGGACTGTCTTCAACAATTCAAATAATAACATTGCATCAAACGTTTTCTCACATTTAATTACAGTCCCTTCACTTAAAATGCAAAAACAACCACAAAGTGGTGATTTCCAAATATTAAAATCCTAAATTTAATTGGAAATAGTCAAAAGACCTTTTTGTAATGTTTTCATTTCATTTTCAAAGTGTGCCAGAGGTTTTTAATGGTTGACAGGTTTGCACTTCCAGCAGCATTAATGGGGTCAAAGTTCCTCGTGCCACGATCAATAGAAAACTGCACCATCACAGATTCTTCTGAACTGTAAGATGGATGGTCATCCTTTTTTAACAAGGGTGGATGTTTCAGAATGTGATTGCACAGCCCTCCTTTTCCTCAACCCAACTTAAATGAGCTTGAGCCTCAGAGAAGACATTAGCATTTGTTTTTGTTTGTCTAAAGTCACATTAGTGGATGCAGTGGATTTCACAAGTAATTCTCAGCAGATGCAGTGATTTCCACTCTGTCTGTTTTTAAAGTAACATCCCAGCTGTTGAGCTTTCAGCCTTGTCCTTTCTGTGAAGAAATATTTTGCACCGTTTTGAGTTCAGTCCTCGTTGTTTACTGTTGTCTGCTTGCAGACTGGTGAACTGGCCCATCTTCATTTTTCAAAGACTCACCTTTTTCTAGCCAGATCATTGCTAAGTAGCTGCTGTTGGTCCGGGCAGCAGCTACAGCAGTATTAAATTCAAAATGAGCGTATATTAGGAAATGCCTTAGTTTTAACGTTTCATGTGTTTTTGTATTGCTTTCAATGAAATGTTAGTCTTAAATAATTTCACACTCTGTAGATGTTAAAAGAAATATGAAACAATCTGCTTGTTCCGTACAGGGACGGCGTGAATGAAGGCATTGAGTGGATGGTGAAGTGTGTGGTCAGAAACATTCACCGGCCACCGAGACAGAAGGACATCACATAAGATGTTTGTCATCTTTCCACTGTGATTTTGGACGAGTTTCTCCTTGAGGACATTCCATATGTTAAGCCCTGGAGCTGATAACTCTCACCTTGTGTTTCCTGTGACTCTTTGGATTTCTGCTTTTTGGACTTCATCATAATGTTTTTATCAACAAACATAGATTCAGATGTACTGTGAGCAGACGTCTGCCTGTTTGTGCCTACACTTTTTGAAGGTGTGTCGTTTACTTTTGCTGGGATCAGTGCTGCAGCGTCTATATGGAGCACTTTGAGTGCACAGGAACACTGACGCATTAAATATACAAGCATTGATGGGCGCTATTTTTTCACACTATCAGATTCAATAAACAATGATCCATGTTTTTTTGATGAACTTAACGATACTGCAGTATTCCATCATTAGAACCTTTAACATATAAACAGTTTACATTTAGCTAGGTTGGTCTCTCTTTTTTGTCATTAGGCATAAGACAGGAATTATTAGTTATTGATCCGTGCTGTCCTTACACAATTTTCAGCATTTGGAAAGAGTCACTGTAAAGTTAGCATCCACTTCTGACATTAGGAATTTAGGAATTGGCTTTTTATGAACAATTCCTAATCCTCCGCTGGTGATGTGCCTGTATCACAGTTAAAAACAGAGCTGTACTATACTAGTATTGCCCAGTTGGTTCCCACAGGTAAACTTTGAAATATCATTAGCTGTAACCTTAGTCTTTCATCCTGTGGTTCAATTCCAGCTGTTTCAATTTCAGAGTTATTTGTTGCAACTAACTTGACCAATAGAGATAATAATGAGTCAAATAAGTGCACAAACCAATCCTACACAACCACAAATATGAATCTTTTGCAAACACTATTGCTCTTCCAGTACAAATGTGTATCGATGTAGTCAGTTTGATAAAGAGAATTACATGAATGATAAACTCTTCACAGTTACCACATCACAGCCCAGTTGTCAAATGACGGAAGAGTTTGGACAGACATTTCTTTGGGAATAATGTTCCTGCTGAAGACTTTCAAAGACTTCGAGAAGCTGACCACGCACTTCTCTGTGCTGTTTGTTCTTCTGGTCCCTGCTTTATGTGTTGATTTCATACCATAACTATCATTTATTTAAGTTAGACAAACATGTTCAAATTGTTCAGGTGCCACTTTAACTGTGATCATGGGATTTTTAAATCTTTGCATGCATTATTTTTTTTTATCACTATGCATTTAGATTCCCATGACTATTAAAAAGAAGAATTCTTGATGAATAAATGGGGACAAAGAACTTTTGATTTTTCCAGTCTGTAAATTTAAAATCCCAGTAATGTGAGCATAAAATTAATTTGGTCTAACTCTTGAAAGAAGAAAAAAATACTTTTCTAATAGTTTCTTATACATGGATGTGGTTTAGCTCTAGCACCAAAGGATCAAACATCAGTTTGCAGGAATACTGTAAATGATTTAATAAATCGATATGAAGTTTATAAAGTCAGGACACTGAAGTCTTACTAATCTCTGCCGAATCAATGTCAAAGCCGATATTTGTCATTCACTTTTTCTGCCAGTCGCTTATACTTTATGATAGATGATTCTACTAAATTTCTCATTTTAATAAAAAATTATGTGTCATTTGGGATAGTTTAACATTCAGCTTCCTATCAGTCCTCATACTGACCTTCACAGCTGTGAAGGTAAATTTGTTTGTCACTAGCTCAAGAACCACAGCTATTCCTGTCATAATTGTTGATTCTCATTGCTGATGATCGCAAGGTTCAACACCATCAGAATCAATATCATCTATCTCAATATCACCTTTCTTTGCTTTTTGTTTTACAGGGTTTTTACATTACAGCTTAAAAAAATCAAAATACTTCTATCAACCTGATTCTTTTAGTCCTCACGCTGGACAGAGAAGACGCTGACTCAGTGTATTCAAAATATATTCAATCACTTTATTCAAAAAAACCCTCTGGAAAGGAGATGTGCACAGCGCGAAACCTCCTGCAAATCTAAAGCTTCACCGACAAGATATGCGATATAATCTACACCCACACTCCTGTCTGGCTTTCATGACCCGAAGGTCATCTCCTGTTGTTATCATCTAGCAGCAGAAACATGAGTTACAATCTCTGAAAGGTCTGCATTAAAGACCCTGTTTATCACAGTCTCATGTCGCCAAGCAGTCTAATAGAATAGAATAGAATTCAACTTCACTGTCATTGTGTTAATAGACCTGTTATTAAGGTGCACGGGCCATTGATGGGGCTGGGTGGTGGTATCCCTGCCCTGGTTCAAAGAATTGCCCTTATCTAGGGTTTTAGTGCACTCCAGCATCACTGGGCCGTTCGCAACGTTTCGGCATGTTTTTGCCTTCTTCAGGCCGACCCAGTGTGTCTTGTCTTTGTCTTTCTGTTTACCTCCCTTGGCTTTCTATACTTGTGTTAGCTCCACCCATTTGTGTTTTCATTTGAAAAATTCTTTCTTAGTTTTTGTGAAACATTCTATTTTTCTTACTGTTTTTCTCTTTGTTTTTCACTTGTTTTCTCTTTGTTTTCTTTCATCTCTTTGTTTGTCTTTGTCTTTTAATGGCACCCCCTGTCTTTTTTGACATCCCGTCCTTTCTGTGCTTGTCTTTCTATATATATGTGACTTCTTGTCTTTTTGTGTTAGGGACCCCACCCCATGGTTAAGGTTAGGAATAAAGTTATAGTTAGGGATAAGGTTAGGTTTAGGGCTGCAACACATGGCTGGAACGTCTATTATGGTGGGACGTCATTCCACTGGAATTCAGCCATAACCCGGCACGGACCATGAGAAAGCACGTCCGGCGATTTAGCTGAAAACATCAGAAGATCCGTTTTGTCGGCCATCCAAAGGTTCAGCAGTAATGCACTCTTAGCAGCTGCAGTCTCCACTTCACAATCGCTGCAGCACATGTCCAGCAAAATCGCTGGACATGCTCGTAGGCAAGAAGTGAAGCAGAACATGGCGGGGAGAAGTGAGGAGAACAGACACAATTTTGCACCGGAGGTTTTCGGGAAGCTTTTATTTTGGTATTTCCATTGATCCGTGCAATAAATTTGCATATTAGCCTAAACATTTAGATTTAACATTTAGCATTTAGATTTAACATTTAGATTTAGATTTAACATTTAACATTTAGATTTAAATATAATATTTAGATTTAACATTTAATATTTAGATTTAATATTTAACATTTAGCATTTAGATTTAACATTTAGATTTAATATTTAACATTTAGATTTAAATATAACATTTAGATTTAACATTTAGCATTTAGATTTAACATTTAACATTTAGATTTAACATTTAGATTTAAATATAATATTTAGATTTAAATATAATATTTAGATTTAATATTTAACATTTAGATTTAATATTTAACATTTGATGAAAAGTTACAAATATTTTACTAAATGTTGTAAAAAATTACTCGAAAAAACATGTTTTTGTAAGGTTTTGAGCTAAATGTGGAACAATGTTGTCATTAATTTCAGCATGTTTCACTTTACAAACGGCGCCCCATAGAGAGCTGGACACTTTTATCTGCACTAACAAGAAGAGGGGCCACGTCCTTCAGAACCACACACACACTCCCTACACACTAACATCCCTCTGCCTATGAATAGATGTATTCACTGTTGTATTACTTTTGTATATAAATAAAGACAAGTGCAAGAACAGAGCGCACATCACAGGGCCCCACTCTGGTGGGAGCGTTCTGTGATCATGCCCTTGCAAGTAAAAGCTGCAGCGTCTGTGTGTTTCTACCTTTAGATTCTCAGCTGAAGAAGTGTCTTTAGAATAAATCTCTTGACACAATTAAATCTCAATCACAAAATGTGGATCACTCTTCATTGCACAAGCATGTGTGTGTGTGTGTGTGTGTGTGTGTGTGTGTGTGTGTGTGTGGATCACTTCTCAGTGAATTGAATCAGCATTTCGACTTGTGCGTGTGTGTGTGTCATTTCTCACTCAATCAACGAGTGCAGATGTGTTCATATGTGTGTTTCTCTTCATTCTGAGTCGGTGTGTGTAGATGTGTGTGTTGGTTTACTTAACAGTAAATTACCATGGTAACATATAGCATGAATTTAACCTGCTCTGGCTTCAATTAGGGAATTATAAATGGGTAGTGTTGGCAACTTGTGACGCACCAGAAAAGAGCTGCTATGTTAGTAAATTGTAGCCTAAATGGAAGCAGGGAGACAAAACAGCAAACATGTCAGTGGTGTGAGTTCACAGATAGACCATTATCAAAACTCTAAGATTAGGACACAGCAGAACCTGACTGATGAAAACTGAGTGTTTCTTTGAGTTTGTCATGATGTGCTGTGTGACATGCAGGAAGGACCCAAATGAAGGGCTCACAGATGGAAACTTAAAGCGTAGCTTCATTCGCTAGAAATACTTTCATAGGAAATTAACAGAAAAACTAGAAACTTAGCTAAACTCAAGAAACGAAGGAAAAACAAAAGCAGGAGCACAGAAGCACGGACTAGATACAGGACACAGTGACAAGAGTTACTAGAGAAATGACTGGAACAAGAAAAAACATGAAGACAGAACTAAAGCTACACTTGACTTGAGAGGCTCAGGAACCAAAACCTAAGAACAAGAAATCACAAACCAAGAAGAAAAAATACTAAACACAGACTAAAACACTAGTAGTCAAAAAGCCATGATAACATCTAAAACAAACACCAACCCAGGACTGTGACAGAGTAATGTTCAGCCATCTTAGCCATCCTCCCCTGGCACTGCCCCCTGCACCCACAGCACCCCACAGGGTTGTGGGGCGAGCAGCCTAAGCAGAGAAGTCCGGACTTCCCTCTCCCTGACCACCTCCTCCAGCATTTCCAGGTTAACACCAAGGCGTTCCCGGGCCAGCCGAGACATATAATCACTCCAGCAAATCCTGCTTCCTCCCTGGGGCCTCCTCATGCCCCTAAACCCTCTGGACACCCAGGAGGCATCATAGTCAGATACCCAAAGCACCGTAAAAGGGGTCAATCAGCATTCTCCAGAGGTTGGCTGGCCTCTGCCTTAGATATAAGGGGAGGAGCAGGTGGTCAGAGTAGAGCAGCTACTCCTCTGCATGGAAAGGAGCCATTTATTGCCTCAGTTTCAGCTTCAGTGGTGTTAATTGTCTGAGAGTAAGGCTTAAATCTAAAAATATATTTAGAAAACACATCAAATATAGCATGCTCAATCGTAGCTAAGTCCATGTGCAAAACATATTTAAAGTCACCAAGTACAGTGCAGGTGTCGTGTGTGTCTCCTCTGCAGGGAGAGTTCAGGTCCAGGATCAAACAGGGACATCAGGAACAGAAGCAGCTCCATTGATCCGACTCCTCTGATGGCTGATCGATCAGTTCATAGATCCTCTGAACTGTGACAGAGGTCTCACTCTGGAGGAAGCTCTCAGCACTTTCCAGCAGCTCCTCCATCATGGAGGACGTTCCCTCACTGTAACAGGTGGAGGAGAGCGGAGAGGAAGCACAGGTGGATCCTCTGAGGAAGAGGAGCGTTCCTACAAACCACGTGATCACATGAGCAGAGGGGCGTGGCCTTCAGTGGTAGTAATAAAGGAACAGTCCACATGTTCCACTTTGAAGGCTCCAACAAAGCAGACCTGTGATCACTTTGACTCAGTATGATGGATTCTTTGGATTTGTCTTTGTTTCTCTGGCTTTTCTTGTGTGTCTGTAGCTGTGTCCCAAAACGTCGGCCGCATCCTTCGGAGGACCCGGCCTTCCTGGCCTACGTGGGCCGGGTCCTGCAAAGACCGAGAAGGCCAGAAGTGCGAGGCTGTGAAATGGGATGGTCCAGCCTTCAGATCTGTGTCACCGCTGTGTGGGTGGAGTTTAATAAACTCGCCGTCTGCTCCTTGCTATCTAAAATATTACAGGACACTGGAGTAAACTCTCGACCGTCTCACACTTCTGTTTAATCAATTTTCTGTTTGACGTTTATTCAGCTGTGTGAAAACCCCGGAGGAACCCACCCGATGGATTAATAAAGTTGCATTTAATCTAATAATCTAATAACTTTGATCTCAGCCAAACCGATTTACTCCAGAACAAATAAAACACAGAAAAAAGGCAAACAATTACATTTTTAAGTTATCCGAGTGACTTATGGTAAATGGCCTGTACAGCGCTTTACTTGGTCCTAAGGACCCCAAAGCGCTTCACACATCCAGTCATCCACCCCATCCACACACACATCCACACACTGGTGATGGCAGCTACAGTGTAGCCACAGCCGCCCTGGGGCGCACTGACAGAGGCTGCCGGACACTGGCGCCACCCTCTGACTTATATATCATGTTTAACCTGAGTAGCCAAAGAGCGGGGTCTGAAAACGATGAAGCCGGGAGTCCGCTGCTCTCACCGGCTGTGTGACCATTGAACCCCCCGGCTTGCTATCGAGTGGGTGGATCCTCATTGCTGTGCACACAGGCCTGTGGCTTATAACCAACTCCAAGTTCAGACTCAGAGGCTGCTGAAGCTGTTTTCTGGAACAGAGACGTGTTGGATATAAAACCAACTCTTCTTTATGTGTCAGCACTGAGGAAAGGAGCAGCTTCGTTTCTAAGTGTATGAAGGACTGTAGCAGTGTGTGTGTGAGCTTTATTTCACAGACAGAACCATGTCAAAAACACAACTTCAGGTAAAAACAATACAAAATCAAAGAGTCTGATCAGAAGGATTAAACAGAGGAGTGTGGGACTGTTTTTAACAGACAGCAGGTTAAGCCAGGCTGGAGGAGTAAACTGAGCCTTGGTGTGAGCAGCAGTGTGTTTGACAGGAAGCTGAGATAAACAGTCTGGAGCCCATTTAGTGCTTCATATGAAAGTGTGAGGATTTGAAAGCAAATCTAAAATCAAGCAGGAGTCAGTGTGAGAATGATTTGTGCTTTTCCTCAGTCAGATGCTGGGAGTTTCAGTTCATCCATGTTCAGCGTGCTGTGGTTTGTGTAACAGGAGAATATGACAGTATAAATCAAGTCTTCATGTCACTGAAAGCCTCCACAGTCTGCTATGGAGGTGCATCAGTTTGGATTTACAAGAATAACATTTCTTAAACCTGCCACAAGATGGCGCTCCAACAGAAGGGATGTCCACAGTGTAACACAGACACACACATACTAGGGATGGGTATCGAAAACCGGTTCTTGTTGAGAACCGGTTCCCACTGTTTCAATTCCTTGGAATCGTTTGCCACTTTTAAAAACGATTCCCTTATCGATTCCAGTCGCCCCGAATGACATCATCACGTTGAGTAGCGTCTTTTACCCAGTAGGAAACACGGCGCCTGAGCGGCACAGACGCTCAAAAGTTTGGTTACACTTTATGAGAAAGGATGACAACAGGGCAACGTGCAATACTTGCAAAGTAGAGATTTCATCAAAGGGAGGAAACACTACGAATATGCAAAAGCATTTGCTCACAAAACACGCGATTGCTTTCAACGAATGTCGTGTTTTTGATCCGCTCCGGACTAGCGAAGCTCAACCCAGCAGCAGCGGTAGCGTTTCCACGTCCTCTCCCGTTAATACTGCAGGTAACTAATCAATTAGCATTGCATATTATGTTAGCGCGATTTACCTTATTACAAAACCTGCTATTACTGTGCGTTGCATTTAGATAACCATGATGAGAGAGACAGAGTCTGGCTGGCTCAGATGCTGGCAGTTCTCGCTGCAGTCTACCGGTAGCGTCTCCTTTCAGGCCAGGATAGACGAATGTCACCCAGCAGTGTCTAAGTTTGTGGTCAAAGCCTTGCACCCATTTGCCACAGCAGATGCCCCCGATTTCACTTTGGTAAGTGAATGTGTTTAATTGTAGGCAGGACATTACTGGATATTCTTGTGTAATTGCTACAGAATAATTTATGTTAAACTTTGTTATTGCTACAGGAGAATATTTATTTTATTATTTTACATATACATTTTTTTTCCTGGGGACCCTGTGACACCCCATTGAAGAGCCGTAGGCTGTGGATCTCTTAAGATCTCACTGTTGGGTTTGTAAGGCCATGTTACTCTTCTCTTTGAACAAGAGATATAAAACACAGTTCTAAGCTAATCGACTTTAGTGTTCTCCTTTTTAAAAAAAAAGAATCGATAAGAGAATTGATAAAGAATCGAATCGTTAAACAGAATCGAAAATGGAATCGGAATCGTTAAAATCTTATCAATACCCATCCCTAACACATACTGTGTGAATGTGTGAGTGAATGGGCTTTCAACACAAGGCTTCTGCTGCTACCTTTAATTACATAATTAGCTAACAAGAACAAACTGTTAATTACCACCAAAGAACGGCTCCAGATTTTAGCTGCTGACCATTTTGTGAAACGTTGATTACATCAGCTTATTGTTGATTTTTCAACCTTAATATCAGCTGCTTTAAAGGAGCCTCGTTCTCTCGCAGTGATAGTTTTCTTCACTAGATGCAGTGCAGGCACAGTCTGTGTTTCTAAACTACACACTAATATTCACTGTTGTGCAGCTAAATCCTCCCTCTGGATGGGAAGAATCCCTGTCAGGCTTCAAACACCTGGCTTGGTGTTCTGGAGCTAATGTGTCACCTGTGAGGACTCTGAGATGAACACACAGCAGACACTTAATAATAATAATAATGGACTGGATTTATACAGCACTTCTCAAGGCACCCAAAGCGCTTTACAATGCCACTATTCATTCACTCTCGCATTCACACACTGGTGAAGGCAGCTACGGTTGTAGCCACAGCTGCCCTGGGGCAGACTGACAGAAGCGAGGCTGCCATATCGCGCCATCGGCCCCTCTGGCCAACACCAGTAGGGTAAAGTGTCTTGCCCAAGGACACAACGACCAGGACAGAGAGCCCGGGGATCGAACCGGCGACCTTCCGGTTACAGATACGCTGCTGTGATGCAGCACAGCGCCACCCTGTGGTCATCACTGCACTGGTGACACTACAAACAACAAGTATACAGGATGGACGGTGGCCCTGAGAGCTCACACACACTGCTGCTTCTAAAACACCATGAAACAGGAAAATGCTGTGAAAGCACAAAATAATCACAGTTCAAAGAGACAATAGTGACAGAAACAGAGGCTTCACTGGTGCTGAGGGAGAAATCCCAGAGAAGCTTCCTTCCTGCCAGTATACGAGCCCACCAACAGAGACAGGACCAGTTCATCCTCCATCACTTACTGTGGCTCACGTTGCTCTTCTGTTGCTTTGCATCACAGACGTGTCTTTACTGGCTTCTTGTTCTAATTGCACTTAGAAACATGTTGTCTTTAACCTGTCACAGCTGCCCAGATGTTGCTGCTGAGAACATGTGGAGCTGATTCATGTAGTCATGTGTCTGTGAACAGCCAATCACAGGAAGACTTTCAGAAGCAACAGAAACTCAGAGGAACAGCTGAGATGTGCTGAGTGACACAAGAACTGACAACAAATGTTAAAGTTCAAATGGTGGTTTTGTTTGCAGGGACTGTGAGTGGATGGAGATCCTGGTCCTCCTCAGCTGTGAGTTCTTCCTCTGTCATGAGAACCTCAGGGGGAGAACATGTGCTCACTCTCAGCTGCTTTAACAGGAAAGAAGCTCTTTTAGATCAAAGCTGAGAAACTGTTTGTAACAGCGAACTCTGTCACCTTTCTCTCCTCAGTCTGCTGCTGGACAGGCCCATGAAGCTCTGCTGTAAAGGCTTCCATGTCCCAGGCTTCACCTTTACCTGCTGACCAACGGGAGGCGTGGCCAAAACAGCGATGGGGAGTGGAGCAGCAGGTAGCAGAGGTGAGTCTCTTGTATGCAGCCTGTTATCTGTGGGACCAGGGAGGACGTGACAGCAGATGTTGCTGATTCAACATCTGTGTGACAGCTGGAGCAGCACAGTCTGCAGGAAACATCTGTATATGTAGGAGACACCAAGGTTTACATGGTGGAAGCAGACGACTGACTCAAGCAGCCTCACATCACAGGCTGCTGGCTACAAGCACATGACCACAGTGACTGGTTTCACTGGTGTCTGTCCCAGTCTGTGGCAGAGACACAGGAAGTCACAGACAGCCTGCACACAGCGTTTCCTCTGGAGTGTGTTTCACACCCTGTTTGTGTTTCTCACTAACATGTTGTAGTTCTTCCTGCACACAGCAGCACTTTGATCATTTCTCCTGCTTTTCTTCCTTTTCTAGCTTTTATACACTGACAGTAACACAAAACTCCAAAGTCATCATTTGAGGATCTTATTAAGAGTTTCTGTGAGTTTAGTGAAGTCAGCCTCTCAACAATAAGTGTGTGTGTGTTGATTATCTAATGTTCAGAGAGGACTGCACTGATGTAGCATCCAGGTGAGCAGCTTATGAGCCAACAGGGGAAATTTAGCTGTATTATTGTTGTTTAAATGTAATAATTTATGATTTCATGTTCCAATATTTCACTTTTCCCAACGTTTGTTATCATTTGGTCTGAAAACCATGACAAACAGCAGTGTTACTGTTGTTAGCATTAGCTGCTATAGAGCACTCAGTCATTGTATTGGTGTTAGTGACATGAACATATCTGAGCTAACTGTGTGTTCCAGATGTGCAGCAAACCCAACTGTCCCTGTGTTTTCCTGCTGTAGACATTATCCCCATGATGCTGACATCCTCTGGTGGGACGAGCTCACACGTTTATGGATTCAGATGCTAACTGGACCAGACTGGTGTCAACCTTTGTGCTATAGAAGCAAATCAAAGAAGAGCTAGTTGAACCTGAGCTGTCTGTAGTGGTGACACCAACACCATGGCAGCCTGCACATGCTGACCCAGGGTCAGTGTTGAACCTATAAGCTGTGTCCTCACAGTTCAATATGTCCTCACTGCACAGGTCAATGACATCAGAGCTGTAATGTTGTTCCCGTCTCACTAAAACTTCTGGCATAAGGTGACTTTTCTGGGTGATTCCTACTCCAGGGTCACCAGTTTGAATCCCTGTGTTACTGCTGGGAACATGCTGCTAAAGTGCCCTTGAGCAAGGCCACGTCCAGCTTATGAAGCCAACCCTGGGCTCTGCTTGCTGGCAGTGACAGAGTAGATGAAACAGCTCAGTGGATGCTAACTCACAGCTAACAGCGCTCTGTCATGGATAAGTGAAATAAAGCTGACTGACCCACAGCTGCACACAAACACCTCCAACACCTACAGGTCAGCAGGTCCACTGCTGTCTCTGATGGGCCCAAACTTTGCTTGTTCAGCGTTTGCTGCTGCTGACTTTGAAAATCACACCAAACATGGAATCAAATATATCGACTCAGCTTAGACTACAGAGAAGCTCGGCACTGCTCACAAAACCCAAACACAAAAGGCTTTTTAAAGACAACAATCACTTTGACAGACACACAAACACGACTGAGTACAGAGCAGCTGCTGGTTTGAAGCCACAGAAATGTTCAAATGTTCAAACACACTGCAGCGTTGCAGCCGTGATGCATTTGTGCTGCTAAGGCCACACACATCAGCTGCCTTACATTTTAGTACCAGTTCATCTCTGACCATGGCAGCACAGTCTTTCCAGTACAGTGATGTTGGTGGGGACATTGGGGACTGATTGTTCATTGGCTGTAAGCCGGTCACATGGACGTTTAACTGGTGCTTTGATTGCTCTGTAGTCTGTTGTGCCTGTGAGCTGCTCCTAAAATGAGACAGATTATAATTGTCACCATTCTGTTAATGACTCTTATTATGTGCGCTCTCCTCCACTGTCACACTAAACACATTAAACCTTTATTTTTGTGTAAAGTCAGGATTTATTGGCTCTTCTTAAAAGCGTCATGAAGTGCAAAACTCAGCAAACATTATACAAAAGTAGATTTAGAAGCTGAACAGAAAACATTTAAAGTGACAGTCAGCACAAATCCAGCTGACATCTCCATCCAACCCAAGTCTTCATTTAAAGTCATTATAACTGTGACACACGTTTGTTACAGTATTAATCCTGCCTGATGCTGCAGGGCCAACATCATGAAACAGGCTCAGCATTTATTTCCATTATGAAACTTTATCATTAAAAACAAACCATTGTTCTGCAGTCGTCCCAGGACTGTCGGTCAAACGTTCTCTCCACATGTTTAAGGCTGAGCTCACTTTATCGTCTGCCTGAAGGAGGAAAGCAGATGTTACTAAACATCACAATAAAACATACGAAATGGGTGCACATGAGGAAAGTCTGCACTGTTAAAGCCATGCAAACATCTTCACACATGAAGCAGCAACACCTCTCAGTTTAGCAGCAGCTGGTAAAAGCCACAGTGATCCTGGAGCCTCCCTGAAGGACTCGTTCATCAGTAACTGTCAGGAGGACGATTAAACCTTCTGCACACGTCCTGTAGTTACACACTCGGGAAGAAAGACGACGTCCTCGCTCTGCAACATGATTTGTGTTTCATCCAGGACACTCAAACACAGATTAGTCTCCAAATATTAGACACACTGGTTCTTCATGCGTTTCTACCTGAGCACGCAGAGTCATTTCTACAACAGGCCTCCTTCACCTGCTGGTGCCTCTGTTTCTGTGTTTGGCTGTTTCCATCAGTGCCTGATGTTTGTGATCTTTGATCTGTTCTGAAGTCTCTCTTTGTAACACAAATGTTGTTTGGCTTCTTTTGCAAACAAGGCAAAAGAACTTTAATGGATTCATTTGCTGATCTTACTTTTCTGATGCAAAGCCGTCCTTTCAACGCTTTAGAAAGAAAACCAAACAATGTTTTTAAAACTTTCCCAAAATGTAAAAGCTATTAAAACCATAAACTTCTGCTCCTTGATCATGTGATTCTTCTTCTAGACTGTCTGTAATTGTTATTGCTGATTGTCAATAAAGTTGTTTTTTATAAGTTATGTTGTAAAGGAAGCTTGTGGCGAGGGAGGAGGGGCGACTAAAAGCAGGTTCATATAGTGGGAAAGTCCTCAGGTCATGTGAGGATATTTACTGATGCGTCAACACTGTCAGATAAAAGAACGGCTGCTGCATTTGTTCTCCCAGAAATAAGTTTGGTGATGAGTAAAAGAATTACAGATGATGTGGCAGTTTATACTGGGAGCTGGTAGTGATGTTACTGGCTTGAACTGGGTGGAGGACGCACTAATATGGAGGTATGTGGTTTGCTGGGACTCTAGCAGCGTGCTAGTGAGTACAGGTGATGTGTCTTCAGACTCTAGGCAACATATTGTTTTTGATATACTTCATTTACTGTATAGAATCAAACACAGAGGGATAGAAGTGGATTTCTTATGGCTTCCTGTGAATATTGGTGTTGATGCAATGAACAGGACGATACGTTTAAAAAGGTGCAGCAAGAAGAAGTCGTGCAGGTTTGACTATAAAATACAGTGAAAGTGAGGTGAAGAGTATAATGAAGGTAAAGATGAAGGACGAGTGGCAGGCACACTGGGACAGAGACGGGAAAGGCAGATATTATTATACAGAAAACAGTCGTGTAGAAGAAGCTGCAGCAGAGACCAGGATGGAATCTGGAGAGTCAGAGTTGGTCACACAGGCTTGAATAGCACACTTAAAAAGATAAACATGACACAGGAAGTGTGACTTCTGTGGACCAGAGGAGACGTTTGACGGATTGTTAGCGTAGTCAGGATGCTGGATGGAAACGCTGTGCCTGATAGGATGATTACAGGCTGGACTTTGTCTTCCTGTTACAGATGGATCCAGGCCCTGGATGACTGCTGGACACAAATGACCCACACTAGGCTGCCTTCATCCATCCTTTCCTCCTTCATTGAGACTCTGAGTCAGCATGTATGTAACAGGGTGGGTACCTACAACTACCTGGATGGTGGCAGTAACAGCAGCAGTAACAGCTACAGTATGTTCAACCCTGATTCTTTTGTCCCCAAACAGAGAAACCCGACTCATAGTGTGTTAAAATATTGATATTTCTTTTTATTCAATCATCTTCCAGAAGAGAGAGACCTCTGCACAGCTCAAACGCCAGCTGCAAGAGCTCTAACATTAGAATACATTAGAAAAGTATTGTAGACCTGCACCAGACTGGGAAGATAAGATAAGATAACCTTTATTAGTCCCACACGTGGGAAATTTGTTTTGTCACAGCAGGAAGTGGACAGTGCAAAAGTTATGATGCAAAAATTAGAATACAATAAGAATAAATACAGTACACAGCTGTACAGAATAGAATAAAAGTGAATCTACAATAGGCAAGCAGCTTGGTGTGAAAAAATCAACTGTGGGAGCAATCATCAGAAAATGGAAGACATACAAGACCACTGATAGTCTCCCTCCATCTGGGGCTCCACGCAAGATCTCATCCCGTGGGGTCAAAATGATCATGAGAACGGTGAGCAAAGATCCCAGAACCACACGGGGGGACCTGGTGAATGACCTGCAGAGAGCTGGGACCAAAGTAACAAAGGTCACCATCAGTAACACACTACAACGGCAGGGAATCAAATCCCGCAGTGCCAGACGTGTTCCGCTGCTGAAGCCAGTGCATGTCCAGGCCCGTCTGAAGTTTGCCAGAGAGCACATGGATGATACAGCAGAGGATTGGGAGAATGTCATGTGGTCAGATGAAACCAAAGTAGAACTTTTTGGTATAAACTCAACTCGTCGTGTTTGGAGGAAGAAGAATACTGAGTTGCATCCCAAGAACACCATACCTACTGTGAAGCATGGGGGTGGAAACATCATGCTATGGGGCTGTTTTTCTGCCAAGGGGACAGGACGACTGATCCGTGTTAAGGACAGAATGAATGGGGCCATGTATCGTGAGATTTTGAGCCAAAACCTCCTTCCATCAGTGAGAACTTTGAAGATGAAACGAGGCTGGGTCTTCCAACATGACAATGATCCAAAACACACCGCCCGGGCAACAAAGGAGTGGCTCCGTAAGAAGCATTTGAAAGTCCTGGAGTGGCCTAGCCAGTCTCCAGACCTCAACCCCATAGAAAATCTGTGGCGGGAGTTGAAAGTCCGTGTTGCTCGGCGACAGCCCCAAAACATCACTGCTCTCGAGAAGATCTGCATGGAGGAATGGGCCAAAATACCAGCTACTGTGTGTGCAAACCTGGTAAAGACCTATAGTAAACGTTTGACCTCTGTTATTGCCAACAAAGGTTATGTTACAAAGTATTGAGTTGTATTTTTGTTATTGACCGAATACTTATTTTCCACCCTGATTTACGAATAAATTCTTTACAAATCCTACCATGTGGATTCATGGATTTTTTTTCCACATTCTGTCTCTCACAGTTGAAGTGTACCTCTGGTGCAAATTACTGACCTCTGTCATCATTTTAAGTGGGGGAACTTGCACAATCGGTGGCTGACTAAATACTTTTTTGCCCCACTGTATTGTGTATATTGTGCTATTTCTTACTTAGTGTATTGTGTCTTTGTTCCTGTTTGTGCTGCAGCACTGTAACCTAAATAATTTCCCCTGGGGATCAAAAAAGTATTCTGATTGTGATTAAATGAAAGCAGTCAGAGCAGAGGACGGTGATGTAAGGAATGGGATTTTAATCAGCCAGTCTCCTTTAACTCTCAGCATCACAAAGTAATGTGGTAACATCTGGACTGATGTGTTTACTGTCAGCTAGTTTAAATGCTGTAGGTTGCAGTCGTTGCTCTAACACTATAACTGTAACAGGGCTCAGTGCTGGTTCTAACAGTCTGAGCTGCTTCAGGCTTTATTTGTGAGGAGCACAGCAGCTTACAAACACATGGCTGGGCCTGGACCCAAAGGAGTGTTTGTTAAAGCCTGCAGTGAATCCAGCAGCAGAATGATGGAAATGCAACACAGAAATGATGAAGAGGAGCAGCATTAAAGCCAAAGTCCAGTTCATACAGTTAGGTCCATAAATCAAATAAGGGAAAATAAAATGTTGGTTGGATGCACCTGTCGGCACCCTTAATGGTCGCTATGGTAACGCGTAAACATTTCTTTCAAAATAAGACACACGACTACAACACAGGAAAAGACCCAGGGAAACGAAGTTATCGATAAAAACCCTGAAAACCATTGTTGGATTTATATTTTATCATTGTCATTTTTATTGGGGAATATCTAACCATATATGCTTAGAGGTGTATAAGCAATTGTGTAATGATAGTAGTCTTTAAAGACTTTGTGTGACTCCAGAGTGTTCTGGCATTCACACCCACGTCCTGGGATCATGGGAGAGGTGCTACCTTCTCTTATTGTTTTGTGGTAGGATGTCTGTTTTAGTCTAAGTGCCTTTTGTTTAGATGAACTGCTGGACTTCCAGACCAGCAGCTTTAGGGAAGTCGTTTATGGGGTCACACTCTGACTCCACACACACACACACCTACACACACACCTACATAACATACAGTGTTATGGTACATGTTTGATTTTGTATAATATATTGTTAGAGAACAAATGCTGCGCGTTTAATTTGTGTCAGGCAAGAAAACATTACAGCGCATGTGTGGTAGCAGGTTAGAGTGAGCCAGGACAGCAATGGAAATGTGCGTTGTAGCAGCAAATAGTGCTTTGACCGTGACATCTTTTGTTTGTATGTACGAGTCAGAAATAAATCTGAACAGCTCACAGTAAGAAGTGGAAGAATTATTTTTTCGAAGCTTGGGACAGAAATTTGCCACTACATACAGACTAGTACCTTTGTTCACGTGTATGTTAATGAACCTATGTACAGTGGGGCGAAAAAGTATTTAGTCAGCCACCGATTGTGCAAGTTCCCCCACTCAAAATGATGACAGAGGTCAGTAATTTGCACCAGAGGTACACTTCAACTGTGAGAGACAGAATGTGAAAAAAAAATCCATGAATCCACATGGTAGGATTTGTAAAGAATTTATTCGTAAATCAGGGTGGAAAATAAGTATTTGGTCAACTCAAACAAGGAAAATCTCTGGCTCTCACAGACCTGTAACGTCTTCTGTAAGAAGCTTTTCTGTCCCCCACTCGTTACCTGTATGAATGGCACCTGTTTGAACTCATCATCTGTATAAAAGACACCTGTCCACAGCCTCAAACAGTCAGACTCCAAACTCCGCCATGGCCAAGACCAAAGAGCTTTGGAAGGACACCAGGAAAAGTATTGTAGACCTGCACCAGACTGGGAAGAGTGAATCTACAATAGGCAAGCAGCTTAGTGTGAAAAAATCAACTGTGGGAGCAATCATCAGAAAATGGAAGACGTACAAGACCACTGATAATCTCCCTCGATCTGGGGCTCCACGCAAGATCTCATCCCGTGGGGTCAAAATGATCATGAGAACGGTGAGCAAAGATCCCAGAACCACACGGGGGGACCTGGTGAATGACCTGCAGAGAGCTGGGACCAAAGTAACAAAGGTCACCATCAGTAACACACTACAACGGCAGGGAATCAAATCCCGCAGTGCCAGACGTGTTCCGCTGCTGAAGCCAGTGCATGTCCAGGCCCGTCTGAAGTTTGCCAGAGAGCACATGGATGATACAGCAGAGGATTGGGAGAATGTCATGTGGTCAGATGAAACCAAAGTAGAACTTTTTGGTATAAACTCAACTCGTCGTGTTTGGAGGAAGAAGAATACTGAGTTGCATTCCAAGAACACCATACCTACTGTGAAGCATGGGGGTGGAAACATCATGCTATGGGGCTGTTTTTCTGCCAAGGGGACAGGACGACTGATCCGTGTTAAGGACAGAATGAATGGGGCCATGTATCGTGAGATTTTGAGCCAAAACCTCCTTCCATCAGTGAGAACTTTGAAGATGAAACGAGGCTGGGTCTTCCAACATGACAATGATCCAAAACACACCGCCCGGACAACAAAGGAGTAGCTCTGTAAGAAGCATTTGAAAGTCCTGGAGTGGCCTAGCCAGTCTCCAGACCTCAACCCCATAGAAAATCTGTGGCGGGAGTTGAAAGTCCGTGTTGCTCGGCGACAGCCCCAAAACATCACTGCTCTCGAGAAGATCTGCATGGAGGAATGGGCCAAAATACCAGCTACTGTGTGTGCAAACCTGGTAAAGACCTATAGTAAACATTTGACCTCTGTTATTGCCAACAAAGGTTATGTTACAAAGTATTGAGTTGTATTTTTGTTATTGACCAAATACTTATTTTCCACCCTGATTTACGAATAAATTCTTTACAAATCCTACCATGTGGATTCATGGATTTTTTTTTTCACATTCTGTCTCTCACAGTTGAAGTGTACCTCTGGTGCAAATTACTGACCTCTGTCATCATTTTAGGTGGGGGAACTTGCACAATCGGTGGCTGACTAAATACTTTTTTGCCCCTCTGTATATTCATGTAACCTCAATAAAAGAACAGTGTTACGGGGGAACGGACGAGAGCAACTGTGGTCAAGCGAAGGAACGGCATTGGTCCAGTTCTCTCCCGTGCACGAGAAACATAAAGAACTACTCGTGTCTTGCTTTGCTGTGTAGCTGATTGTATTGAACGATCCAGCGAATAGGTTTATGCTACAAACCTATCAACCATAAATTTCACACCGAGCCTCGACTCTCACGGCCCGGTACCAAACGACTCACGGACCGGTCCGTGACCCGGGGGTTGGGAACCGCTGAGTTAACACATGAGTAGTTCAGGGCTGCACGTCATTTTCATTGTTAATATCTTTGTGAAAAGCACATTGATGTGAAAATCTTCATGAGAGTCAGAGGCCCTACAACAGGATTAAAGATTCATTTAAAAGAAAATCACAAGTTATTATCATGTGATCATGTGATTTCCTGTGATCAAATGTCCCAGGATGTGAGTGGGCGTTAAGACGTCCAAGTCCCTCTTCAAGCAACTTAAAGAAGTCCAGACGCTTTTCTTTCCAAGCTCCTTCGACAACATCATTCATAGAACAACTTCCAGCTTCTTTTGCTCGGCTACAGTTTGGATGGATTTGCATTTAAAGATGCAACAAGACTAAAATGGTTAGGGTCAGGAGGTCAAAGGTCAGAGCTCCTGTGGGTCTGAGGGCGGCCTCACGCTGGAGAAGGATGAAGGAGTCTGACCTGAGCCAGTGTTTGACATGAACACATCAGCACTGCTGTCAGTGAGCCTAACGACAGCCGTTAGCATCACTTCAGTGTTTCAGTCATAAAAACACTTCCTGTCACTGTGGTGGTTACAGTGACATCATGCAGTTTGTGCTTTGACCTCCAGAGGGCGACAAATCAGCACAGACAGAGAGCTCCATTCAAACTTTGCTGCCATCAGTAATAATTCTTCAAATATAATCATCAGTGTTTGAGCAGTTATGATATCAGGGACAATCTAGACATGTGTGACAATACTGAACATGTCACATGACACACCTTAAACATCATGTGATCCACTCTCAGTCTGCACTTTCATTCATGACTTCAACAGGTTGAAATGAGCTTTGAAGAAACATTCAGTGAAATAAATCTTTCATGGATTCATGTGAGCAGCAGATGAACTTTGTACCAACAACATCTTCAATAACAGAGTCTGAATGAAGCTCAGGTGTTGATGCTGCTCACTGATTGGACGCTTGGTTTCAGCTCTGCTCTCAGTCTTTACTGCACAGGTGAAGGTAGAAAGTGTGACTGGATCTATAGACTGGAAACAGAGAAACATGCTGAACATTTGAAGCTTTGCAGCAGAAATGTTCATGTTACAAATACAGCAGAGCTGGTCTGGGATCAGTGTGTTCACACCTGCAGCTACAACAAGGTTTCATGTCTCCACACGTCAGCATGTGAACTTTACTCTGACTCAGTCTGAGCAGTCAGACGGCATATTTTTAAAGTTAACACATCAGCACACACAGAGCTGAGCCCCTCCCACCTGTGCTGAGTTTCAGGTGGAGTCCCGCCTCCTTCCAGGAAGCAGCTCACCTGTGTGTCCGTGTTTAGTGTCCAGGGCCCTATTTCAGGAAGCCGGTTTAGCGCAAACTCTGAGTAAGTATACCCTGAGTTAACGAAAACTCTGGGTTTTCGGTTTCACAAAGCGAGTTCAGATGAAGCCTGAGTGAGTTACTATGACGACACACTCCGTGAAGCTAACCTGCCCCCTAGCAGGTTTACTTCAACTAACCCTGACCTTCTCCGCCTCTTTGTCAGAAACCTGACTGTAGGAAGTGTCAGACATGGCGTGTCCCTTGCTTGAAGAGCCAGTAGATGTTGAAGCCCAAATTCTCCGCAGAGCTCTCCGCCGGGAGAGAGTGATTAGAGCGCGTTTGGACATTTTAGCATTTCCTGATCATTTTCTGTGTGAACGTCATCGTTTTTCAGCACAATCTATAATTTATTTGAATAACATCCTCAGGCCTAATATTGCTCATGTGACACATCGCGGACATCCTCTCAGTTCATTACATATTATTTGTATTGCACTTCGGTTTTTTGCAAACGGGAGCTTTCTGTATAATATTGGTGACGCTGAGCACGTTTCCAAGGCTACCGTCTGTCGGGCAGTCAGGAATGTTACAGTTGCACTGAAACGTCTCCTGTACTCGTTTGTGGTGTTCCCCGGTCATAGACCCACAAGATTTATCAAAGAGGGATGCCACAAAATTGCAGGTATCAGGATGAACGAAACTTAATTCATGATGTGGTGATACTTGGACTACTACTTAAATTTTACATTTATTCTCACGGTTCCCAGGCGTGATTGGCTGTATAGATGGCACTCACATTCCAATCATTGCTCCTTCAGTAAATGAAGGAGACTATGTGAACAGGAAGTCTTTCCACAGCATTAATGTGCAGGTACATAGTTCCCTGTAGCATTTCAAACTAACAAATTATTTCACTATAATAATGGATGCTAATTTGTGTTCTCTGCACTGTGAAGATCATATGTGATGCTGCCAACATTATCACAAATGTGGAAGCCAAGTGACCAGGCTCTGTGAGTGGTGGTGGTGGAGGACCCCCACCTGTTTTTCGGGCCTCCGCTTTTTTTCTGTTGGCTATAACGGGTCACATTTGAGCATACAGAGTAAGCAAATATGTACTTGTAATGTGCTCAGATAATTTCAATAAGTGCTTACAGAGGGGAAATTAATGTAGCCTCTAACTGCAATTGATTTACATCGGACAAACTGACCAAGCACTATGGCTCATAATACAATTACACCTTACCTGTTTGGACTATATTTTTATATTTCATTTTTACTTGCTGCCAGGAACGTTTGGGGCCTGTTGGGTTGCACCTGCGCTCACATCACGTCACAAAATAAAATGTATAAAATAAAAAATAAAATAAAATATAATAAAATAACGTGTTGAATGGGTGGAAATCCCTAGATCAATGTTTAAATTAACACTCACGCATTGACTCTGTCGGCTATGTTTTGCCATGCATGCACCCTTTCTTTTGCAGCTGAGGCTGTGTTACTTTTTTTCCGCGGAATTTGCATGTTATCGGCATATGCTGCCATCAGAATTTCGGCCTCAAGCGCTGTAAAATACATTGACCGCGCCTTCTTTCCCTCCATCTCCATGGTGACTCGCTTAATCTGTGCTCCACTAATCAGGGCTTTATGTATCCTCGTGCGCGTGCTTAACTTGGGGTTAAAGCAACTCCGCGTTGACTGAACTAATTGTTATCAGCCTTTCTGAAACCGAATATTCCGAGTTGGACAGTTCGGGGTTACTCAACCCTGAGTATCGTTTTTCACTCTGAGTTTTCTAAACCGGCTTCCTGAAATAGGGCCCAGGTGTGGAGTGGAGCTTGTTGTTGGTGTGTGAAGAAACTGTAAGTTTGCTTTGTTTCCTCCTTTAACAGTTTGTCTTTAGGAACTTTACTGTTTGTTCAGCTCGTGTTTGATTTCTTCACACAACAAACTGTGTGTGTTTGTATTTCCGGTCTCTCCATTAAAGTCAGTGTGTAATTGTTACGGCTGTGGCCATGTGTGGCCTGTTTTCTGTCTGTGTTTTCTGTACTGTGCTTAAGACTTTTCCAGGTCCCTCCCCTAATGAGGAGTCGTGAGCGACTGATTGGACCATGGAGCGGTTGACTACCTTCAAAAGGCCGCTCTGACAGCTCCGAGAGGGGGAGAGAGAGAAAACCTCGCCGAGTGGGTCTGGGAGTTTGCAGACGGCAGTGGGGGCGGAAGCTGCTGGGGCCGTCCCGAAGCCTTCCAAGGGGCGGATGCCGTCGGGGGCGGAAGCTCCTTCTCCGTTCAGTCTCCTGAATTTGACCCGGCTGGCCAGGTTGGGGCGGGTCTGGTGACGGAGGATCTCAGGCTTGCCCTTCGCTTGAAGGAGGTGGAGCTGGCGGCTAAGGCTAAGGAAGTCGAGCTCATGCATCTCCGTATTCGAGCTATGGAGCTTGATCATTCCCGAGCGAGAGACGCTGCTCCCGTTCCTGTAAGTACATTCCCCGACCCTCCCACCATAGACCAGTTTAACGCTAGCAAGCAGATTGTTTTGGTGCCTCCTTTTAGGGAGGGAGAGGTTGACTCATATTTCACTGCTTTTGAGCGCATCGCAACCACTTTAAAATGGCCAAAGGATGTCTGGAGCCTGTTGCTGCAATGCAAATTAATAGGAAGAGCGCAGGAGGTCTGTGCGAGTCTTTCTATTGTTGACAGCTTGGATTATGAGGTTGTCAAATCCACTATTTTGCGGGCTTATGAACTAGTCCCGGAGGCGTATCGACAGAAGTTCCGTGCCTGTCGCAAGTTTGACAGTCAAACGTTTGTGGAATTTGCACGTGAGAAAACTGTCTTATTTGACAGCTAAAGGAGTTGATCCTGTTGGAAGAGTTCAAGACATGTCTCCCTGAAAACATTGTGGTGTACCTGAATGAGCAGAAGGTGGGGTTACTGTCTAAAGCCGCGGTCCTTGCCGACGAGTTTGTGTTAACTCATCGTGCTGCACTTTCGACAGAGCGCCGTGAGTACACTTCCTCACCTCGTCCTGTCAGAAGTTATAGGGTTTCCCCTAAGCGCCAGACACGTTCTGCTGCTATTCCTATGTCAGATCGCAAATGTTTTTACTGTCATGAAATCGGGCACCTTGTTGCTGCTTGCCCATCACTACAGCGCAGGGAGCAGATGTGTTTCTTCAATCACCGCTCGTTTCGGGTTCGGTACCGGTTGGCGTGCGCGACCAGTTGCCAGTGCCCGGAGTTGCGATGATTCTGGGGAATGATTTGGCTAACGGAAAAGTGTTTTCTACTCCGAGAGTGGTTGAGATACCGGTGCCTGATATTTCATTATCTAACCCTATCGCTGAGGAGCGTTCCTCCTCTTTTTTTCCTGCTTGCGCGGTAACTCGTGCGCATAGGCGCAAGTACGGTGACATGGATTTATCTGATTCTTTTCTCTGTGCTGGTGGTGGGCCGGAGTCTGAATCTGAATCCCGTGTTCCACTGACGGGCGACTCTGAGGCGATGCTGTCTGTTAGCCCATCAGTGACACCTCAACTGTCTTTGGAAATCAACAAAAAGGATTTGGTTTTGGCACAGCAGAGTGACCCGACTCTTGTGAGTTGTTTTTCCGCTGCCAACTCTAGCGACCAGTACCCTCGTGTTTATAGTGTCGAGGATGATGTGTTGATGCGTACTTGGTATCCGACTACAGCTGGTGATTTGGGTTGGAATGTGTTTAAACAGGTTCTGGTGCCTCAACAGTACCGACCCAAAGTTCTTAGTCTTGCCCATGACAGTTTTTCTGGACATTTAGGTATTAGGAAAACCTATCACCGCATTCTGCATCATTTCTTTTGGCCAGGATTGAAGAATGACGTTGCTAAGTATTGTCGTTCTTGTCACACCTGTCAGATTAGTGGTAAGCCTAACCAAGTCATTCCACCCGCTCCCTTACACCCTATTCCAGTTTTGGGGGAACCTTTTGAACACATCCTCATCGACTGCGTTGGTCCACTCCCTAAAACAAAATCGGGTCACCAGTAACTCTTGACTCTAATGTGTGTTGCTACCCGTTTTCCCGAGGCAATTCCATTGCGCACCCTTAAGGTGAAACCAGTTGTTAAGGCATTGGTGAACTTCTTCTCTATTTTTGGTTTACCAAAAGCTGTTCAAACTGACCAAGGCTCTAATTTCATGTCTTTTTTTTTTTTTTTTCCTCCTGCCTGTCCCATTTGGTTCTTTAGCCATCAGAATTGTTGTCTGAAGACCAACAAGGATACCCAATGGATTTACTTTGCCAAATGGATCATCGTGGCATTGCCGTATTGGTCCATTTGGTCGATCTTTGTTTTTATTATTTATTATATTATATTTTCAGATGTTACAGACGGGACAGACATGAGTGAGAGATAGGAAAGGGAGAAAGAAAGAGGAAGGAAAGGAAAAACAGAAGGGGAGAGGGACAGTGAGAAAGGGGGGGAGAAAAAAAGTAAAAATCTCCTGGATCACCTGTTGAGAGAGGAATAGAAAACAAGCAAAAAAGACAAAAACAAAACAAAACAAAGCAACATACTAAACACAACACCATCGCATTAATCTAGCTAAGTGTAAACAGCAGTAAATACTAAATATTCAATGTTGTTGTGCAGCACGCAGGACAGATGTGCTTCGAAGTAGCAGCCAAGAAAGGTGTAATTTGGGTCTACGAGCAGTGAACACCCGTGTGCATACCTGTGTGGATCAGCGCGCTTGTATTCCAAAGGTTTCTCCATGTAACGATCTGCTAGGGAGTGTGGGGGGGCCACAGCCCCGTCCTCCAGGGTGTGAAGCAGGTATGGAGGAGATCAAAACTCCAGACCTCCAGAGGCCCCCAGAACACAAGAGACCATGGAAGACCAACAGAGGGGCAGCCGCGCCACTGTTCCAGTAAGAGCTGAGGAGAGTCCCAGATGAGGGCTCACCCAGCAGCCGCGGAGCAGAAGCCAGGGGGAGTTGCAGTGACGCGCCCGTGAGCTCCGCCGGCAGCCAGCTGTGCCTGAGTGACCGAGCCCCAGGCCGAGAGGCCGAGGGCACCCCACCTCCGAAGGGGCCCGAGCGAGCCCCAGGCTCCAGGCCCCGATAAGCGGCCGCCAAGGAGTGAGCCGGTGTGTACCTGGACGCCCACCCCCAGACACAAAGAACCACCAACGCACCGACACCTGAGGGAGTCCGCCACCGGCAGGGGAAGTGGTGGTGGGGGGAGATAGGCCTCCAAACCTTGGAGGGCCTGAGGTGTCCCCAGAGAGGTGGTGTCTGATACCCAACCTGACATATAGACACAGACATACAGGCACACACAGACACAAACTTCCATTCCCCCCCTCATGCTCTCATATGCACTCACTCCACACTCAACCAACGTGGAGACAGACATAAAGAGACGCTGTACACACGATCACACTCCCCAAACGTACTCTACAAACCGGGTCTAGGTACCCTTGCCCCTGGAGGGGGGAATTGCACCCAGACCCAGGTGGTGTTACCCTTTTCCCTGCGGTGGGGAGAGGCAGACCACCCCGACTCCGTAGCAGCAGGGAGGCCCCACACTCCAGACCGCAGTCGGACGGCCAACTCCTCCTAGCCCCCCCGCTCCAGCAGGCCGCAGAGAATGGGAGTGGGAGAAGACTCCAAACCTCCCTCCACCCGCTCATTGTAATGTTGATGCATGTGTGTTCTAAGGTGCAATTAAAACCCAGGAGGGCATGGAGCTACCTGCCAAGGAGCAGCAGGTAAGCGCATAGTCCCTCCTGATAGCCCTCAATGTCTACGTGTATTTAAAATTGAGAGGTGGGCAACGACGCCAGGGGTGAGGTGTACACCCTGATGGTAATTTGGACTCCGTGATTGTGCCCACCCCCAAGATCCTATATGTATGTGTAATGAGAGTGTGAATAATGTGAATGTCTAAGTTGTGGGATAAAATTGAGGCAGAGGCAGCCAGAAGGGGACAGAGGGGGGGGTAGCCTCCTCTGCACCCTGGTGACATACCCCTACTCCAAGGCCCTGCATGTGTGGGTGGTTGTGGTGGAGCGGGAAGAGGGAGGCAGCTGGAGATGGGGAGGGAAGGAAGGGAGGGGCAAGTGACCCCTCCCTGGGGCCAGGTCCCCCGCTGACCCCAGTAGGCACTCCCATACTCCGCGACCCGCCAGGGAAAGGGGGCCCAGGCCCATCCAGACCGGGGCCCAGCGCAGCAGCTCCCCCCGGCCCCACAGAGCCCGGGACAGTCCACCCAACCCCACTACAGAGAAAACTGCACCCACCCCACCATCCATTCATCTTCCAGACTACATGAGACAATAGACGCCCAGGCTGAGATCTTCCTCCACCTCTCCTGTCTCTCCCCCTCTTGCAGAGAGTTCCTGAGGAGAGGAAAGCTCCTGCAAGGTGTGACAATCTCCCCCACCAGTTGAAGAGCCCCCCAGGCGGCTCGACGCACCGGCGGCACCCTGCGCCAGGGATGGGCCCCCATACACCCACCCGCCCACATCCCCAACAACACACAAACCAGGACCCAAGGCCCCGAGGCCCGGCCAGGGCCCCAGCCCAGAGACAGAGCGCCCCCAGAACCTCACGCCCATCCCGGACCCACCCAGGGGCAGACAGGCTACCAGGTCAGTAACCCACGTCCGTCAGCACAGACCCTCCCCTAGCCCCGCTGCACGCAGCCACGAGGAAACAGTCACCCGAGAGCCAAAAGAGCCCCCACCCGGACATGACCGCTACCCCGGGTTGAGCCCCCCAAGGAAGATGCCTCCGGGGAACCCCCCGACGCCCTAAGCCTGTCCCTACCCCCACACCAATCACAACAGTGAAGGCGGGACCAAACTATGAGCCCCCCCACCCCCACTAGGTAATGGAGCTGATCAAAGGAGCCCAGAGCAATTGATCTGATGTGGTGGCAGAGGCTGTATCAAGACAAATGTAATCTAATAGATAATTTCTATATTGGTTAGAATTAAGATTGTTTTTATTTTTCCAGTTCATGAGGACAGTTTTCTTGGCTATGCATAGGGCAGTGAAAACCATATGGGCTATATTCTTTTCTGAAGTGACATTATCTAAGCTGCCCAGTAAACACACTAAGGGGGAAGTTGGAATGTTACATTTCAGACACTTTGATAAGTCTTCACATATCTCGCGCCAAAACTTCTGCACTGGTGGACAGAACCAAAGAGCGTGGATGTAATTGTCCGGTGTATTGCCTTGACAGTGTGAGCAGTTGTTGGAAGATGTAAAGCCCATCTTGAACATCCGATGACCTGTATAGTGCACTCTATGTAGTATTTTGTATTGTATTAATTGCAGACTGGGATTTTTAATCAATTTAAAGGTTCTTAAGCATACCTGAGAGCAGAAGTTTTGGTCTAAGCTGACTGATAAATCTGCTTCCCACTTTGCAATAGGAAGGGATATTGATTCATCTAATTTAGAAAATGTTCTGTATATTTTAGATAATAATTTGGGGAATTTAAGAGTAAGGAAATGTGCCGCACTTGGTGGTGTTTGTAATTCAACTTGACTGAGGTTAAATTTCTTTTTTACTATGGATTTAATTTGTTGATATTCTAAAAATCTTTTCTTGTTGATTCCATATTGTTCAACTAGTCTGTCAAATGGAATAAATTCTGTTCCCTCTAATATATGTTCCAAGTATTTAATTCCTTTACAACTCCATTCTGGGAAATTAATCATATTATTGTTTTGTAATATGTCAGGGTTATTCCAGATAGGTGTACGTTTGCATGGGATTAATGAAGACTCCGTTATTTTTAGAAACTCCCACCATGCTGTCAGAGAGAAGCTGATGTTGATACTTTTAAAGCATTCATGTCTTTTGATGTTTGAGCTAATAAATGGTAGGTCTGAAATCTCTAGATCCTTGCATAGTGCCTGTTCAACATCTAGCCAGGGCTCATCTAAGAAGGTATGTTTTGACCATTCTGAGATGAACTGAAGCCTGTTGGCTAAGAAGTATTGGTGAAAATTAGGCAGATCTAATCCTCCTCTATCCTTGGTTCTTTGTAGCGTTTTTAAGCTGATACGGGGGGGTTTATCTTTCCAAAGGAATTTGGAAATATATGAATCCAGAGATCTGAACCAATCTTGTGATGGTTTGTTAGGGATCATCAAAAATAAGTAATTTATTTTTGGCAAGATCATCATTTTTATAGTGGTGACCCTTCCCATGAGTGATATGGGTAAAGATTTCCATCTAGTCAGATCGCCTTCTACTTTCTTTAGAAGTGGGATGTGGTTTAATTTAGTTAAGTCTGAAAGCTTAGGAGAAACATTAATACCTAAATATTTAATATTTCTGGATTGCAGTGGGGCAGAGGAAGAATTATGGAAGGAGCAGTTAATGGGGAGAACTGTAGATTTTGGCCAGTTAATTGAATAATCTGAAACTCTTGAAAACCAGTTTATTAGAGTAATTACCTCAGAGAGGTTGGTTTGTGTGTTTTGCAGAAAAAGCAACACATCATCCGCATAGAGACTGATTTTATGTTCTACGTTCTTACATTTTATGCCCTTAATTGTTGTAGCCTGTCTAAATGCTGCTGCTAGAGGTTCGATAAAAATTGCAAACAGTGAAGGGGAGAGTGGGCATCCCTGTCTGGTGCCCCTCAGGAGACAGAAGCTGGAGGATGTCTGGTCATTTGTTCCGATACGAGCTGTTGGGGAATTGTATAATAAAATTGTCCAGAATTCTTTGTAGAATTCTGCAGGGAAGCCGTCTGGACCTGGAGCCTTATTATTGGGCATACTTATCAGGGCTTCCTGGAGTTCACTTGGCGTCAGTGGCGAATCCAGTTCCATTGCTTGACTGTCTAGTAATTTTGGAAGAGTTACGTTGTCAAGGAACAGATCAATTTCACTTTTAGATGGGTTTATTTGTGGTGAGTATAAAGTTTCATAGAAATCCCTAAAAATGTTCAAGTCAAGTCAAGTATTTATTTATTGTCATTGTCAAGAACAATGAAATTGCGTTTGGGGCTTCCGTACAACCCGTAAAAAAACAAAACAAATACCCCTTAAAACCCAAGTGTAAATATTTAACCCAGTGTGACTTCAGTGCAATGAGACAATCCTTAGCAACAACATGAGAACAAGACAGGTAATGTTCATAGGACATTCAGACAAAGACCTGAGAAACATGACAAAATGCAACAATGCAACCCGTTCAATATTATTGTACTGTGAGATATGATGGTTGTCTATTTAAGAAAGGGGGGGGGGGGGGGGGGAGAATAAAGATATAATGCACCAATGCAAACCAGTTCAGTGCTATTAAGAAGTTGGATATGGTTATTGTCCGTGAGAGGGGGGCAGAGAGGGGAGGGGGGCAGAATTCAGGAGCCTCACAGCCTGTGGATACAGGCTGTTGGCCAGTCTGGATGTTCTGGCCTGTATAGACCTGTACCTTCTCCCTGAGGGCAGCAGGTGGAAAAGGTGGCGCGCAGGGTGATGTTGGTCCCGCAGGATACTGTGCACCCTCCTCAGACAGCGAGTGGGGAATGTTGTTTATTCTTCCAGGGTCATATATTGTGTTCCCCGATAAATCTTTATCAGCACATATAATTGTTTTTTCTTTATTTATTTTTAACTGGTTTGCTAGAAATCGACCTGATTTGTTACTGTGTTCAAAATTCTGCAAGCGAAGTCTTTGTATAAGGAATTGTGTTTTTTTATTAATAGTTTCATTTAATTCTAGTTTTGTCTTGCGTATTTTGTTCAATGTTTCCTGATCTTGGTCGCACGCGTAGGCTTCTTCTAGTGATTTGATGGTTTTTTCTAATTCCTGAATATTTTTGTTTTCTTCTTTCTTTTTGTGTGATGAGAAAGAAATTATTTTACCTCTCATCACAGCTTTCCCTGCTTCCCATAGAACAGAAGCTGATGTTCCGGGAGTGTCATTATAGTCTAAATATGAAGTCCATTCCTTTTTAAAATATTTAATAAAGTCTTCATCTTTAAGCAATGATGTATTAAATCTCCAGTTTTTACTTGGCGTAGTATTATTCTTGTGCATTAGTGTTAAAGATACAGGAGCATGATCGCTGACAGCTATAGGATGAATCTCAGTGTCTGAAATGTCGTTCAGCAGTGAGCTGCTGACCAGAAAATAATCCAGACGAGAGTAGGAGTGATGAATATGTGAGAAAAAAGTATATTCCTTACTGGTGGGGTGAAGGGAGCGCCATGCATCGCAAAGACCAAAGTCGCTCATATACTGTTTGATTATATTTGTGGACTTCCAATTGCGCTGAGTTCCTGTTGTGTTGAGCCTATCCATTTCTTCATTTAGTCCAAGGTTGAGGTCACCGCCAAGAATGAGTGTGCAATCGAGGTGGTTTTTTGTATTGTATTGTATTGTATTGTATTGTATCTTTATTTGTTTCAGACATATAAAACAAAAAACAATATATACACACTACATATATTTTCATTTACAGATACGAATATATATGTAGATATACACACACACACGTATGTGTTCAGATAAACAAAAAATATATAATGAAATAAAACAAAATCGTCTGACATAATGTAACAATGTTTGGTCTGAAAAGGAGTAGGAAGAAGTATGAACATACTTATTAATTCCTACCCCTGCTCAACATCTTATTGATCCCACATAATTCACCTAATTCCCATCATCACATACTCCACACGATACACGAGGAGAACCTATATAAACTTGGCTACCGTGATTGATATAATTTGGATATAATTTGATATTTTTATACATACAATGGGTGATCATCTTTATCGGTATCATATTCTTCCAAAATCAGTTTTCGAAGTATTTTCATGAACTTACTAATTCCTGAGCATTGCTGTAGATCTATAGTAAAACTATTCCACAGTTTTACCCCATAAATAGTGACACAAAAGGTTTTAACCTTTGACCGTGCTTTAAGAATCCTTAGATTCAATTTCCCCCTCAATTCATAGTCTCCTTCTCTGTCATAGAACATCCTCTGTATATTTCCTGGTAACATATTGTATCTGGCCTTGTACATAATTTTTGCAGTTTTATATTTTATAAGATCCATAAACTTCAGTATTTTTAATTTCAAAAACATGATGTTAGTATGGTCTCTAAATCCTGCTTTATTAATCATCCTGATTGCTTTTTTTTTTATTTTACATATTGGTTGAAGTGCAGTTTTATATGTGTTTCCCCAAATTTCCACACAGTATTCCAAATATGGCAATATAAGTGAACAATAAAGTACCCGGAGTGATTTGGAAGGCAAAAAATATTTAACTTTACTTAGTACGGAGATGCTTCTTGACAGTTTGGCTTGTATATGCTTTATGTGAGGTTTCCAGCAGATTTTGTTATCTATTATCACACCCAGAAATTTTGTATCCGAAACTTGCTCTATTTCAACATTGTTTACTAATAATTTTGCTCCTGCATCTTTTTTACAATTTCCGAATAACATAAATGTAGTTTTTTCCAAATTTAATGATAGCTTATTTCTATCAAACCATGTTTTCAGTTTAATCATTTCTTGTGTGACAATTTCCAAAAGCTGCTGTAAGTTCTCTCCAGCACAAAAAATATTTGTATCATCTGCAAATAGAATAAACTGTAGTATATCTGATGTTCTGCATATATCATTGATATAGAGGATAAACAGCTTTGGTCCCAATACTGACCCCTGTGGAACTCCACAAACAATGTCCATACACTCTGATTGATATTCCCCAATTTTCACAAATTGCTGCCTGTCTCTCAAATAACTCTTTACCCATTCTAACACCACTCCTCTAATGCCGTAGTACTCCAGTTTATCAAGTAATATGTCATGATTAATTGTGTCAAAAGCTTTTTTTAGGTCAATGAATACACTAACTATACATTGTCTTTTATCTATATTGTTGGTGATATTTTCGATCAGTTCCATTAATGCCAATGATTTTGATCTATTTGATCTGAAACCATACTGACTATCCATTATTATTTTGTGTTTATCTATAAATTTGTCAAGTCTATTACTAAAGACTTTTTCCAGTATTTTTGAAAATTGAGAAAGTAGAGAGACAGGCCTATAATTTGTGAATTGGTGTCTGTCACCATTTTTAAACAGTGGTGTTACTTTAGCTGTTTTCATTTGTTTTGGGAATGTACCAGTTTGTAAGGACAAGTTGCAAATGTGTGTTAAGGGTTTGGAAATGCCCTCTATCACTCTCTTAACGATTTCCATATCAATGTCGTCAGAGTCTGTAGAGTTTTTTGTTTGTGATTTCCCAACAATATCAATGATTTCCATTTCTTCCACCACCGTTAAGAACATTGAATGAGGATTGCGGTCAATGAGTCTAGTTTCTTTCTCTACAGAATCTGTTATATCAGGAATTGTTTCAGCCAAGTCTGGCCCAACACTTACAAAGAATTTATTGAACTCATTTACCACATCTCTCATATTAGTAATATTTCTATCATTATTTGCGAAATACGAAGGATAGTCTGCCTGCCCCGAGCCCTTTTTGATGATGGTATTTAATGTTTTCCAGATCCCTTTAATATTATTTTTATTCATAATCAGTAATTTTTCATAGTATTCCTTTTTACATGACCTTAAAATACTCGTTAATTTATTTTTATATTTCTTGTATTTATTTTCAGCTTCTGTACTTCTGTTCATTATAAATTCTCTGTATAAGGTATTTTTCTTCTTACATGCATTTTGCAATCCTTTTGTAATCCATGGGCACTCTGCATATTTTTGTTTTTTACTATATTTCTTTACTGGGCAATGACTATTATATAACAGTTTAAATTTTCCTAAAAAAATCTCATAAGCTTTATCAATATTTTTTTCCTTATACAGCATCTCCCATTCTTGCTTGAGTAAATCACTTTTGAATGCGTTTATTGACTCTTCTGTTCTCACTCGTTTGTATTTTATTGTGTTTTGCTGTTTAACATTCCTGTAATTGCTGTTATACACTATAAAAACAGGTAGATGATCACTGATGTCATTAATTAGGAGACCACTTATGGTTCTATTTTCTATTTCATTAGTAAATATATTGTCTATTAGGGTTGCCGACTGTGCTGTAATCCTGCTGGGCTTAGTGATCACTGGAAAAAGTCCCAAGCTATACATTGTATTAATAAATTCCTCTGTCGCTCTCTGCTTGTTTGGATTTAGTAGATCTATGTTAAAATCCCCACAAATGAACATGACTTTTTGATTTGTCCTAATGAATGTTTTATCTACCCACTCCTTAAAAATTTCAATATTAGAACCTGGTGTTCTATATATACAGCTTACAATGACATTTTTCTCTTTTCCCATACTAATTTCTATTGTTACATACTCTAATATATTATCTACCGCCATCGTCATTTTTTCTACCATCTTGTATTTTAAATTTTTATCCACAAACAAGGCCACACCACCGCCATTCTTATTCTTTCTATTTGTAAGATTTAATTCATATCCATCTATTACAAAGTCCTCTCCTTTCTGTTTATTAATCCATGTTTCAGATACTGCAATCACACTGAATGGATGTGTAAATTTGCTTAAATATTCCCTTATTTTGTGAAAATTTGCATATAAACTTCTACTATTAAAGTGGATTATAGATATTTTGCCGTCGACCTTGACAGTTTTGTTGAATTGTTCTTCAGTATGATAGTAGCAGGTATTTTTGATGTTAAAAAAGTTCAGTTCTGGATCAATGTCCTGCTCTGTGAAGTGTGTTTTGTATTCCGTGTTTACTGGTGAATTTATCTCCTGATTAGCAATCCTTTGTGGTAGCAATGTATAATTCCCAGATAATGAATTAATTGATTGTTTCATCCTTGAATACGTTACGCTTTAGCTTCCGTTGTTGTCTTCTATTACCTGCTTTCATGACTGTAGATTGTTTGTCCCGCTCCTTGCCTTTGTAGTCAAGTGACCTGTTAATATTTTTCCAGATCCTGGATGCATTTGATGACCAGCACCTTGGCTTCCTCCGGTGTACCGTTGAGCTTTATAAATATTTTACAGTTTGCAGTCCAGGTGTTCTGAATTTTACCCAGTTTCTTTAGGTATCGTGCTTTCTTCGCTATGTCAGCATTGGATTTGGTTAGATGGTCATTCATGTAGACGTTCAGAGAGTGCACTAAAAAATCCGTGGAAGAATGAGGGTTCATCAACATTTGGACCATATATACTTACAATACATAGTTTTTTGTTCAATATTGATAGTTTAATAATTAGAAATCTACCCTCTGGATCTATAACTGTATCGAGTACTGTAAAATTAACATTTTTATGTATTAAAATTGCTACTCCCCTTTGTCTAGAACTATAACAGGCTGCAAACACGTTAGGAAACTCAGGTGTTTTAAGTTCGTTTAAACCTGTGACAGGTCTGTGAGTTTCTTGTAATAAAACAACATCTGCCTGTAGTTTTTTAAGCTGGTTAAATATCTTTAACCTCTTTCCTCTGGTGCCAGCTCCATTTACATTCCATGTGACAAACCTCAGCATGCCCATAATTGTGTGTGTATGTCTAATGATGTATGCTGGGTGTTTCGTTTAGACAGGTGGAGAAAATGTGGAAACATCCCTTGTTTGTAAATAGAAAGAGAAAAAGAAGTGTGGTGAGAGACTCCATAAGTCTGACTATGTGTGTGAATATTCACTAATATGAACAAGCGTGGCTTGTGTTATGTGTCCTGCAAGTCTGTGCGTGCTGTGAGGCTGTTGTGAATATGCTGCCGTTGAGCTGATGTGTTTGCGTGATCGTGGTGTGAAAATATGGAGAAATAGAGGGTGTTGTTTGTAGGTGAGTGGGGAAGTAGGTGACCACAGCAGTGAAAGACAAGAGAAAGAAAGAAACCACATGAACTGTGAGCAACAACAACAAAAAAGAAACGAAACGGAAACATTCCAATTAAAGCAATGACGGAGGGTGACGGTGTTATATCTGCTATGACATCATACTGATATTACTAGGTTAAACCCATGTTAAAGGAGAAAGTGTGAATGAATAAGAAAAGAGTGTAGCGGGTTCTTATCTGGAGTGCAGTCAATATAACCACGGTGTGGTGCCGGGGTCGCGGTAGAGCTGTCCGTCCACGTAGAGCCAGTCCACGGCGATGACAGCACGGGAGCCTTTCTGGATGAAGCTACGTCGAACTGGGAACAGGACCTTGCGTCGTTCCAGGATCTCTTTGAGGAACTGGTCGTTCACGCTGAAGTCCGTTCCTTTCAGCTCTCTGCCGCGACTCTTCACCTGTTCCTTCTGTTTGAATTGACCGAATTTGGCCACAATAGGCCGTGGTCTCCCGGTCCGCGACCTCACGCCCCCCAAGCGATGTGTGTAATGTTTTCCAACAAGGCCGAGTGTCTCCGCCATTTTCCTGGCTTGTGTGATCAGAGTCCGGGAATCAGACTAAACATACTGAATGTGGCCTGAGCTCAACCGGAGAGCCGCTGAGCTCCAGATGTTTTTATTTACACGGACAGCAGGAGACAGAGAGCGGACTTTGTAAATGAATACTTCGTATAGATGTGTGTTAGATACAGGTTCAACATATCGGTCTTAAAAATACTACGTCACAAACTGTTGGCTCCTCTCCAACAGGAAGAAGTGTTACAAAACACACGAAACTGAAACTCAACTTAGAACTACAGCTAGATCTGAAAAAAGTTAAAGTAGAAATAAAAACTGCACACACAAACTAAAACTAAATTATTGAGAATGATCAATGAAATGATTTTGGAAAACTGATTAACATTTTACAGGAAATGGCCTGTTAGTGTTGTTAGTTTGGCTAAAAAAAAAAAGACTGAGTCACTGCTTTCAAAAAGTTCCGTTTTTATCATAAAATCTGCATTAATCTACGTCAGTCCAGCCTCTGACACCGTAAATATATAATAAATAAAAAATCAGATATAAACTGAAACAAGCAAACTCACCGTGGAAATGAACTGAAACTAAACAGAATTAAAACAAAGTGAAAAAGAAATGCAAATAAAAACTAATTAAAAATTACAAAACTACAACAATCTTGCTGTCTGTGGATATGTTTTGGGTGGAGGTTTCAGCCACCACAGATGTCTTCCTTCATTTGTCTGTAAGTCAGTGAGATCATTTAAAGATGGTTACATATCTGTAGAGCTGAGCGATATGAGATTTTTTCATATCACGATATGTTTTTTTCATTTCAGGCGATAACGATATCTATCACGATATAAGCCAAATAACTATATTTGTAAGATTTAAATGTGCCGTTGCTCACAAGTAAAATGTGAAATAATCAGCAGCTTGTTTTTATTTAAATATTTATTTCCCATAATAAGTTCAACAGGGTAGATGTACTTAAGGAACATGAGACTTTTTCAGATAAATAAAGGCAAATATTGCAAACTACACTAAAGGCAGCCGCTAAAGCGTTTAAGTTTCAAAATAGAACAAACAAAACAGACTAAATTGTCAATCCCACTTAGAAACAAAATATTAATTCTAAAAATAAATCTTAGTTTGTTTTACAGAAGAACAGACAAAACTGACTAACTTTTGTCAATATCAAATAAACTGAGAACTAAAAGGAAATTCTCAATCTCTCCTTGTTGTATAGCTGAGCTTTTCAAACAGTTTTAACAGTTACTTTAGTCTGACAAAAGCCGAATGACGAATCAGCGCTTCCAGTCAGAGACTGAGGCTACGTCTACACGTACACGGGTATTTTTGAAAACGGAGATTTTCCGTTTTCGTTTTAAAAAATAATCCCGTCCACACATAAAGGCAGAAATGAAGGAAAACGCTGCTATGAACATGCAGGTGGCGCTAGATTCCTAACCGTGCAGAAATGTTGGCCAATCAGAAGTCTAGAAGCCTCGGTGGGAAAAAGTAAACAAAGCTGGGGCATAGAAGCAGAACCGAGTACCGAAGGTACCGAAGCATTCGGGCACACACATCCAGACTGTGCAACAGCTTTTTTCCACAAGCCATCCGTCTCCTCAGCAAAAAGGGACTGACTGATAAACACGCACACACACACATACACTAACATTATCACTCAGCTTAACTCAAATACCTCAAAACATTGAGACTGGACTGACTAACCAACACAAAGCGCAAACACACGGACCTACACCACCAAACCATCGCACACACCAACCTGTAAATGCTCTTTTGCACAATATTATTACTAGATATATTATATATTTTTTTTTTTTTGCACTAACTTGTCTTGTAGCACCTTGGTTCCTGGAGGAACGTTGTTTCGCCTCACTGTGTATTTTTAAACTGTATATGGTTGAAGTGACAATAAAGTTGAACTTGAGTCGTATGTGTGGAGGGACAGTAACTGTGTGTATATGTAAGCATTTAAACACTGCAGAGAGTACAATTAACAGTAACAGTATTGTAGAAATTCATTTCACCGAAACAATAACGCGGCGCAGTGTGACGCATGCACCAGTTTATTGTATTTCCAGACTTGCTTTCGGCACAATTTACAGTGCACGCTACTCTGTTTTTTGTCAGACTTGAAATAGCCGAAATACCTTCACACTACGGAACTTCTATGGCTCTTCCGTTTGACAATCTCTCCGGCATTGGAACCATCATCTGTTTTCTCTTCGGTCACGCTCGGTTGATTTTTCTAGTCGGCACACTCATTTCCTCCATTATGCGCTTGTTCCAGGGCAGCACGGTGGCGCGGTGGTTAGCACTGTTGCCGCACAGCAAGAAGGTCCTGAGTTCAATTCCATCATCAGGCCGGGGTCTTTCTGTGTGGAGTTTGCATGTTCTCCCCGTGTTTGCGTGGGTTCCCTCTGGGTACTCCGGCTTCCTCCCACCGTCCAAAGACATGCAGCTTGTGGGGATAGGTTAATTGGATAATCCAAATTGCCACTAGTAGTGAATGAGAGTGCGAATGGTTGTCTGTCCCTGTGTGTTGGCCCTGCGACAGACTGACGACCTGTCCAGGGTGTACCCTGCCTCTCGCCCTACGACAGCTGGGATAGGCTCCAGCGCCCCCCGCGACCCTGAAAAGGATAAGCGGAAGCAAATGGATGGATGGATGGATGGATGCGCTGCCTCCATTACCCGCTGGCTGCTTCCCAAACAAACACACGTGTGGCTTGGCACTTGTGCTGTACGTAACAAGTCACGCGACGTGACGCTGCGGCTGTGATTGGTTCGGCTCTGCGCTACTTAATTTGGATTGGCTCACCTTTTTTTTTTTTCTTTCTTTTTTTTTTTTTAAGAGGACAAGAGCGGCGAGGTCTATCGCGATAGCTTAATTTCTCTATCGAGTAAAAGTTATATCGCGATACATATCGTTATCGTTCTATCGCCCAGCTCTACATATCTGTCACAGTGTTAATTTAAAGTTCTCACCCTTTGTATTCAGAGGCAGCAGGTGGAGGGACAGCAGAGGACTTTGTTTTTTAAAACAAATTTGATTCAGCAGGTCGGCCTCTGTTAACAATATCACGAACTGTCCGCTCAGACTGTTCACACTGAAACAAAGATGGAGGATAAAACATGCTTTACATTTCTCAGACTGAACAAATGTTACTGTATTAAATTGAAAACACTGTTAATAAATCGGAACATTTAAAGATGCTTCAGTCACGGTTTTTATATTATTAGTAAGTCAGATGTTGAGCTTTAGTGATGGGCAGATGAAGCTTCATGAAGCACTGAAGCTTTTCATCCAATTGGTTCATCCCAGTGCAAAGCTTCTTGAAGCCTCATTTGCTCTAGTAGGACACCTACTGGACATAAAAATATTAGTTGGCATGAATTTGAAGAGTGTGGCCTTTTGCACACAGCCTGTAAATGTCAACAACAAAAGGAGTGTGTAAAACATGTATATTGTAGTGATGCAGTATACTGTGTATATTTATACTGGCAGTATGGAAAATGATCATTTGGAAATGCTTGAAATGGAAATGATCCTTTACTGTGAGGTGAGGTGTGGTTGGGGTGTGGACAGTAGTTGTGCTTTTGTAACGTTGAGGTATGGACAGCTACACACTGAGGCTTTGAGCCTCAGTCCTGCCTGTTCACATTTTATTCTGTAAAAACTACATTTTCACTGCTTTTATGACCTTTTTAGTGGGGAGAACATAGCTAGGATTTAATGATTTAACAAATCTTTTAAATCCTTTGTCCTCCACAATGCTAAATGGCTGGGAGTCCTCAATCACCATGCTAACCAGGTCTTCATCTATTTGAGATTGTTCTCCTGAGGAAAGACAATAAAGACAAAGCACAGATATAAATATCACACGCGTAACTTATTACAGTTGTATAATATTGTTATATCATTTAGTAACATTACTGCATGCTATATTATCATTGCATTTGATGGCTCACCTGGTCTTGCTCCACAATCGGTGTTCCCCTTATTCTCATGCAAAGCTCTGTAGTGCCTAAGCATGGATGAGGTGTTGTTGTTATATCCCAGCTCCCTGGCACAGAGCAAACACTTCACCTTGTACAAAAGTACAGACAGCTTAACATAAATTGTATTGCACCATCAGTATTATGAAAATACATCTTCTGTAGAAATTTACATACCTTGTTGGGAGGAATAAGATCAAAATGTTCCCACACAGGGGAGGACATCCTCCTCTTCTTAGCTGGCTCCATTCTCTCCTGACTTTCTCTCCTCACTCTCATAAACCTCCAAACTGTCTCCAAACTCTCACTAACCGCAACTCTCCATCAAACACCCACATTTTGATTGAAGTCTGAGGGGTTTATATCGCTGTCATAGCTCGCGGCAAAGTTCGAACAACTTCATGAACCAGTCACGTGGTACAGCCGGGCAGCGAGGCTTCGGACGTCATCATTTTCAGCTCCTCCCATAAATGAAGCAAGCCTCGAAGCATCGCGGAAATGCCCCCTCAATTACTCGACACAAGCTTCGAAGCCTCGATACAGAACATCACATCACTATTGAGCTTTGACGTGAAAAAAGTTTTGCTTTTTTCCTGGTGAGGAAAAAAGTTTGAAAAAAATCAGTTTTAAGTTTTATATATACATATTTGATTTGTACGGGACTCGTATTTTAATACTAAAGTAAACCTTTTGTCTTCTGTCTGTACAAAATACCAGATATCAAAGTGCGGATGTTACAGATGTTTATATCTATATTTTATTATGAAACAGAACAAATGAACAGTTTAGCACAAACAAACGTTAACATGTAGATATTGTACTAAACTGTAGTGAATATGAACTCAAACTTTGACTTTTAGAAGATTAAACTTCATAGTGACGTGTAGGAGAGGAACAGATGAACACTAACTTTGACATTTGAATACAAACGAGTGATTCTGAGGATTTTTTTTCTCACCTCTCATCATCTTATAATATATTTGCTTATTCTTCATAAACAGTAAAAATCCGATCAGTGGATCTATTTTACTGTTTTAATGGCAGAATGGACAGAAGTTTTATATCTCTGTGTTTATTTTTGAGGGGATCACTGTGTATCAGTACTGTTATAGTTTAATATTATTTCTGTACAACTGCTTGAGCAAAAAAGCTTAAAGTTTGAAACCAGGACTTTAACTTTGATCAGAGTTCCCATAGTGAGTTAAAAATATTTGCACAGCAGCTCCAAGAACTTTTATCAATATTTCTTTGAATCCTCTAAATTTCATTCATAGGTGTTGGACTGTTCATAGGTCTTAATAAAGTTTGTTTCAAAAGAAAAAGACTGACACAGGCTGTATCCCAATTCAGGATCTGCAGCCTTAAATTACGCAGCCTCAACAATCCTCAAGGGCCGCGTACTTATAGACCACTAAGGCCGGAAGTGCGAGGCTTGTGAAATGGGACGGTCTAGCCTCCGTTGCGCTGCCCTAGCAACCATGATACTAACAGCTGGAAACGTGTCATACAGCTTTGTTTGACAGAAATGAAGGAGAAAATCTTTTGTTCGAATACGAAACGAATACTGCAGTTCGTGGTGATTCGCTCTGAGTACCCGTGCAGCACGGTAATTATCTCGAGTGTCTCAGTGTTGATTATTCACCTGACTGTTTGTTAACTGTAAATCTCTGACAGTGAGGCATATGGTAGCAAGTCCTTTTTAAAAGTCGTGTTTGACTTTATGCCTTTCTGTATAGTTCCTGGGATGTTTAGAACTCAAATTGCACTGCTGGAAAGAGTTTATTTTAATGCACATGCTGTTTTTTTTTGGCAAATTTGCATTATATTTATTGGGCGACCGTGGTTCAGGGGTTTGGGAAGCTCATCTGTAACCGGAAGATCGCCGGTTCGATCCCCAGCTCTCTCTGTGCTGGTCGTTGTGTCCTTGGGTAAGACACTTTACCCTACCTACCGCCTACTGGTGTTGGCCAGAGGGGCCGATGGCGCGATATGGCAGCCTCGCTTCTGTCAGTCTGCCTCAGGGCAGCTGTGGCTACAACTGTAGCTGCTTCCACCAGTGTGTGAATGTGAGAGGAATGAATAGCGGAATTGTAAAGCGCTTTGGGTACCTAGAAAAGCGCTATATAAATGCAGTCCAATCCATTATTATTTACGTTTTCCTGCAGTATATAAAAATTGGTGTATTTCAAAAATAAAACTATGAAGACACTCAAAATAAATTTCCTATGGTGGGAAACTATCTTGTGCAACGTTTTTGTATTTAGAGTTTAGAGGGATAAGCCTCTCAAATTTCTCTAACTAGAAATGTATGTAAAAACAACAAAAACGAATTTCAATTTTTTTGTACTATATTGCACTTTTTTGCAATTTATGTAATTACTATGCACTTAATGCATACATATTAATAAAATTTGGACTATAATGGTTGTATTGATGTATAACAACTCAAAATGTTCCCAAAAATGGCTCCACAGCATGTAAAAATATAAAGATAAGCTCTGGCGGACTTGGTTCTATGGTAGGTCTTAAAGGGTTAAACTGCTGTATGGTCTTGGCCACTGTGCTGCAGCTCCGTTTTAGGGTGTTGGCAGTTGTTAGTGGAATTCTTCATTCATGTGATTTCAGGATTCAGTAAATGTGACACGTGTCAGCTCCATGTCATCAAACTCAGGACTGATCTGTTCATCATTAGAATCCAGAGTGATTTTCCTGCCTCCATCAGTCTGTGGAGGAGGTGGAGAGGAGCTGCTGCTCTCACTGACACACTGACTGCAGAATGAGCTCAGCTGCTGTTCCACAGTAACTGCTGCGAGGTGGACACATCTGTTTGACCATAACCAGTTACTGTGTCAACAGCTGTTGGAGGTCAGGGGTCTTTATAATTACAGTGCAGGTGGATATGCATCCATATGCATGCATATCTATGAAGTGCCTTGAGGCGACTTTTGTTGTGATTTGGCGCTATATAAATAAAATTGAATTGAATTGAATGTAGTGTAGAACTGAATTAAACATGCTGACGTTATCTGTTTAAAAATCCTTCATTACAAATATTGGATTTGCTTCAACAGGAAGTAATTATGACAACAATACAAAGGTTGTTGGGTTTGATATTTAGACTGACTTAATTACATAATGGTAAATGGCCTGTATTTGTATAGTGCTTTACTCATCCCTAAGGACCCCAAAGCGCTTGTCACATCCAGTCATCCACCCATTCACACACTGGTGTGATGGCAGCTACGTTGTAGCCACAGCCACCCTGGGGCGCACTGACAGAGGAAACATTCCACAATGTCCACATCAACACAAGTACAGAAACAAACTGTCACTTCTAATTTTTCTTATTAATAGTGAATCGGTGTGTGTCAGTGAATGCATCGTGTGTGCTTCAGGCTCGATCTAGTGGACTGATAGCAGAGCAGCTGATGGCAGCTTCCTCTGCCTCACACTGCTGTCTGACTATATTCAGCTGACACTGAGATGAAGCAGGAAAGAAGCAGCTGATATTTGGACAGCACACATGATGGAAAGGAGGATTTCAGTTGATGTGCACATAAATGATTTGTGTTTCCTCTGCAGGTGAAGGTAGAAAGTGTGTGTGAGCTGATGTGAATCATGTGACCTGGTTTCTAGGTCACATGACAGGTCAGAGGTCAGCGACTGTAACTCACTGAGTGTTAATGTGAACTCACTGAGTGTTTGTGGTTTACCTCTCAGACTGACTGAAGATGATGATGGAGGAAGAGGAGGACAGAGCAGAGTCTGCAGGGTCCAGCTGTCCGTCTGTGAGGAGTGACCGGTCCAAAGATCAAAATCCAGCCTTCAGTGCTGAACCTGGAGCAACGAGGTCAGAGAGCTGAACTCACTGAGTAACAGAAATAATTCTGCACTGACATTATAATCAGTGTTGACTCTGGTTGATTGTCTGACTGTGTTTGTGAGCTGAGAGGAAATGAAAATGAGTTTGTAACAAAAATCAGTTTTGTCCAGTTTTCCTGTAAAAAGCTGAACTCTAATCTAAGAGGATGTTACTGACAGGAAACAACTGCATTATCTGCAGTCTGTGTGATCACAGCTGCTTCAATCATGTTTGTGTCTGCAGAGGTCAGAGGTCACAGTCTGCAGGGTCCAGCTGTCCGTCTGTGAGGAGTGACCGGTCCAAAGTTCGACCTCCAGCCTTCAGTGGTGAACCTGGAGCAACGAGGTCAGAGAGCTGTGATGACTCCTTTACATGTTTGTGTTTCCTGGATAAATATGACCTGAAACATCCTCAGATTGTTACAAAGATTCATTAAAAAGAAAACAATGAAAGAGAAAAGATCCAAATGTTCGACTTGGTCATTTGCTGTTTGAGGACAGTGATGCTCATATCTGTGGGGAAAGTGTGACCTGAGTGGGTTCATGTTTGTCTTTAAAGAACAGAGCTGCTCTGATTCTCTTTGTGTCTGATCTGTTAAACAGTCTGAGAGGTCACACAGAGACCCAGCAGCTAAAGCCTGGATCATACTGGCTGCTGTTACTCCATCAGGACAACACTGAACCACAGTGGTGTGGATGTAGTGGATAAATCCCACCATACTGATGCTCAGAGTTAACCACAGGGAACAAAACCAGATGTTACCTTCAGATTGTGACCTTTGGAGTGGACGATGCAGATTTCAATACAGAATAAATGTTGTTTTTCAGCTGTGAAGAAAGAATCTAATTTTCTGAACTTAAGAATTTATGATGATGGAAACAACATGGAGACTATAACACAACATTTCCACTGTATTCATAGAATGAATGTAAAACTGTCAGACATTCATTAAATATGCAAAATGTCTACAGAAGCATCAGAGGGTCAGACGTGAAGCACTCAGTGATTTTGATCAAATGACTCATCAGTTATTGATCTGTACTACACTGATCTACCACGTTAGTAAAGCTGGTGTTCTGGTGGTGGAGGGAGACTCGGATCATGTTCTGGTTTTGGAGCAGTGATCTGCTGATGGTTCAGTTTGATGAGCTTCTTCAAAATCATCCCTGACATCACCACTGAGAGACTGAAAATTACTGATATGTTCACAATCTGAGAGTTTAAAGCTTGACAAACTTTTTTCAGATAAAGTTATTTGAGCAGAAACTCGTGGATCTTTATCCTGTGTTGATCTAATCCTTCATGGTTCCTCCACAGAGTGGACCAGCAGAGCTCAGAGGTTCCCAGTGGTCAGTCTGCCCAGCAGCATCAAACACAGCTGGACTCCATATTTATGGTCTGTACATGTACAACAATAACTACTGTTACATCTGTTCTGTTCACAGTCGTCTCCATGCTGCTCTTTGTAGACCAGTGGATCGTCAGTGTGTCAATTCAATTCAATTCAATTCAATTTTATTTATATAGCGCCAAATCACAACAAAAGTCGCCTCAAGGCGCTTCATAGATACAGAGAAAAACCCAACAATCATATGACCCCCTATGAGCAAGCACTTTGGCGACAGTGGGAAGGAAAAACTCCCTTTTAACAGGAAGAAACCTCCGGCAGAACCAGGCTCAGGGAGGGGCGGCCATCTGCTGCGACCGGTTGGGGTGAGAGAAGGAAGACAGGATAAAGACATGCTGTGGAAGAGAGACAGAGGTTAATAACAGATATGATTCAATGCAGAGAGGTCTATTAATACATAGTGAGTGAGAAAGGTGACTGGAAAGGAAAAACTCAATGCATCATGGGAATCCCCCGGCAGCCTACATCTATTGCAGCATAACAAAGGGAGGATTCAGGGTCACCTGGTCCAGCCCTAACTATATGCTTTAGAAAAAAGGAAAGTTTTAAGCCTAATCTTAAAAGTAGAGATAGTGTCTGTCTCCCGAATCCAAACTGGAAGCTGGTTCCACAGAAGAGGGGCCTGAAAACTGAAGGCTCTCCCTCCCATTCTACTTTTAAATACTCTAGGAACAACAAGTAGGCCTGCAGAGCGAGAGCGGAGCGCTCTAATAGGGTGATATGGTACTACAAGGTCATTAAGATAAGATGGGGCCTGATTATTTAAGACCTTGTATGTGAGGAGCAGGATTTTGAATTCAATTCTGGATTTAACAGGAAGCCAATGAAGGGAAGCCAAAACAGGAGAAATATGCTCTCTCTTTCTAGTCCCTGTCAGGACTCTTGCTGCAGCATTTTGGATTAGCTGAAGGCTTTTCAGTGAGTTTTTTGGACATCCTGATAATAATGAATTACAGTAGTCCAGCCTGGAAGTAATAAATGCATGAACTAGTTTTTCAGCGTCACTCTGAGACAGGATATTTCTAATTTTAGAGATGTTGCGCAAATGGAAGAAAGCAGTCTTACATATTTGTTTAATATGTGCGTTGAAGGACATGTCCTGGTCAAAAATGACTCCAAGGTTCCTCACCGCGTTACTGGAGGCCAAGGTAATGCCATCCAGAGTAAGAATCTGATTAGATACCATATTTCTAAGATTTTCAGGGCCGAGTACAATAACCTCAGTTTTATCTGAATTAAGAAGCAGAAAGTTAGCGGCCATCCAGGTCTTTATGTCTTTAAGACATTCCTGCAGTTTAACTAATTGTGTGTCCAACATGGATCTGATGTTTGGCTCCATGATTTCAGCCTGATTGGCTCATTCATAAATATTCTGTTCCAGCTGCTGGAGGACAACATCATCACTTTTGTGAAGAACGAGCTGAAGAAGATCCAGAAGGTTCTGAGTCCAGATTACCCAGAATGCTTAGAGAGTCAGAGGAGCAGCAGCAGAGAGGCATTTGTGAAGATCACAGTGGACTTCCTGAGGAGAATGAAGCAGGAGGAGCTGGCTGACCGTCTGCAGAGCAGTAAGAGGATTTCTGTAAAGATTTAAAGTTTTGGATAAATGAAAATTTTCCAGAGATGGAAGATGGAGCAACATGTTTTAAAGATTAGTTCTTTTTGGAATTGAGTGTTGTTGAGAAATCAGTTTTACCCTGGTTCTTTTTATTCCTCAAGCATCCAGAGATGGCACCGGACTCAGTAGTCCATCCATCCATCTTCATCCGCTTTAACCGAGGCCGGGTCGCGGGGGCAGCAGCCTAAGCAAAGAGGCCCAGACCTCCCTCTCCCCAGCCACCTCCTCCAGCTTATCCGGGGGAATACCAAGGCGTTCCCAGGCCAGCCGAGAGATATAATCTCTCCAGCGTGTCCTGGGTCTGCCCCGGGGCCTCCTCCCGGTAGATTGACCGGTAAATTGAGAGCTTCGCTTTTACACTCAGCTCCCTCTTCACCACGACGGACCGGTGCAGCGTCTGCATTACTGCAGCTGCAGCCCCAATCCGTCTGTCGATCTCCGGCTCCCTTCTCCCATCACTCGCGAGCAAGACCCCGAGATACTTGAACTCCTCCACTTGGGGCAGGAACTCATCCCCGACCCGGAGTGGGCACTCCACCCTTTTCCGGCTGAGAACCATGGCCTCAGATTTGGAGGTGCTGATCCTCATTCCCGCTGCTTCACACTCGGCTGCGAACCATTCCAGTGCGAGCTGGAGGCCCTCACCCGATGAAGCCAACAGAACCACATCATCCGCAAAAATCAGAGATGAGATTCTGAGGCCACCAAAGCGAAAGCCCTCCGCCACTTGGCTGCGCCTAGAAATCCTGTCCATAAAAATTATGAACAGAACCGGAGACAAAGGGCAGCCCTGGCGGAGCCCGTCACCCACCGGGAACGAGTCCGACTTATTGCTGGCAATGCGAACCAAGCTCTTGCAACGGTTGTATAGGGATCGAATGGCCCGTAGCAATGGGCCAGACACCCCATACTCCCACAACACCTCCCAAAGGACACCCCGAGGGACACGGTCGAATGCCTTCTCCAAGTCCACAAAACACATGTAGACTGGTTGGGCAAACTCCCATGCACCCTCAAGTATCCTCGAGAGGGTAAAGAGCTAGTCCAGTGTTCCGCGACCAGGACAAAAACCGCATTGTTCCTCCTGTATCCGAGGTTCGACTAGCGGACGAACTCTCCTTTCTAGCACCCTGGCATAGACTTTCCCAGGGAGGCTGAGGAGTGTGATCCCCCTGTAGTTGGAACACACCCTCCGGTCCCCTTCTTAAAGATGGGGACCACCACCCCGGTCTGCCAGTCCACAGGTACTGCCCCTGATCTCCACGCAACATTGCAGAGGCGTGTCAACCAGGACAGCCCTACAACGTCCAGAGCCTTCAGGAACTCGGAGCGGACCTCATCAACACCAGGGGCTCTGCCACCAAGGAGTTGTTTAACTGCCTCAGTGACCTCGCCCCCAGAAATTGACGGGTCATTCCCCTCATCCCCAGACTCTGCTTCCTCCTCGGAAGACGTGTCAGTGGGATTAAGGAGGTCCTCGAAGTATTCCTTCCACCGCCTGACAATTTTCTCAGTCGACGTCAGCAGCACTCCGCCAGCACTATACACAGTGCAGGTAGAGCACCGCTTTCCCCTCCTGAGACACCTGACGGTTTGCCAGAATCTCTTCGAGGCAGTCCGAAAGTCTTTTTCCATGGCCTCTCCGAACTCCTCCCACACCCGAGTTTTTGCTTCAGCCACTGCCCGAGCCGCACTCCGCTTGGCCTGTCGATACCTGTCGGCTGCCTCCGGAGTCCCACAGGTTAACCAAGCCCGATAGGACTCCTTCTTCAGCCTGGTGGCTCCCTTCACCTCTGGTGTCCACCATTTGGTTCGGGGATTACCACCGCGGCAGGCACCAACCACCTTGCGGCCGCAGCTCAATGCAGCAGCTTCGGCAATGGAGACTGTGAACATGGTCCATTCGGACTCAATGTCCCCAGTCTCCCTCGGAATGCTGTTGAAGCTCTGCCGGAGGTGTGCGTTGAAGATCTCGCGGACTGGGGCCTCTGCTAGACGTTCCCAGCACACCCTCACTACGCGTTTAGGTGCACCAGGTCTGTCCAGCGTCCTCCCCCGCCACCTGATCCAACTCACCACCAGGTGGTGATCAGTTGACAGCTCAGCCCCTCTCTTTACCCGAGTGTCCAGAACATATGGTCGCAGGTCTGGTGATACGATTACGAAATCGATCATCGTGCACTTATGGACACTCTTATGTTCGAACAGGGTGTTCGTTATGGCCAAACTGTGATTAGCACAGAAGTCCAATAACAAAGCACCGCTCGGGTTCAGATCAGGGAGGCCGTTCCTCCCAATCACGCCCCTCCAGGTCCCGCTGTCGTTACCCACGTGAGCATTGAAGTCTCCCAGCAGGACAACAGAGTCTCCAGGTGGAGCATCTTCCAGCACCCCCCCACCCCCACCCCAGGGACTCTAAGAAGGCTGGGTACTCTGAACTGCCACTCGGCGCATAAGCGCAGATGACAGTCAGGACCCGTTTCCCGACCCTAAGGCGCAGGGAACAAACCCTCTCGTCCACCGGGAAAAACCCCAACGTACCGGCAGCAAGCCGAGGGGATATTAGAATACCCACCCCAGCCCGCCGCCTCTCACCAGGGGCAACTCCAGACTGAGACAGAGTCCAGCCCCTCTCCAGGAGACTGGTTCCAGAGCCCAAGCCATGCGTAGAGGCGAGCCCGACTATATCTAGCCGGTACCTCTCAACCTCACGCACTAACTCAGGCTCCTTCCCCACCATAGAGGTGACATTCCATGTCCCTATTGCCAGTCTTGGCAGCCGGGGGTCAGTCCGCCAGGGCCTCCGCTCCTGGCTGCCACCCGGCACACAATGCACCCGACCCCTATGGCGCCTCCTGCGGGTGGTGGGCCTGCGGGAGGATGGGCCCATGTCTCCTCTTCGGGCTGTGCCCGGCCGGGCCCCACAGACTAAGGCCCGGCCACCAGACGCTCACCCTCGGGCACCCTCCCCAGGCCTGGCTCCAGGGCGGGGCCCCGGTAACCCTATCCCGGGCAGGGTAAACTGTTCCTTCGATGTCCTTTTCATAAGGGTCTTCTGAATCGCTCTTTGTCTGGTCCCTCACCCAGGACCAATTTGCCATGGGAGACCCTACCAGGGGGCAAAAGCCCCCAGACAACATAGCCCCTGGGATCCCTGGGACACACAAACCCCTCCACCACAATAAGGTAGCGATTCAAGGAGGAGGACTCAATTGATTGGTTGTATCTTCCTTTAAATGCCAATTTTTTTTGGCATTTTTTTTTTGACTCAGTAGTCATTTTTACAAAATCTTTATTCATCTTTACTCATCTTCATTTACTCATCTTTTACTCATCTTCATTTACTCATCTTTTACTCATCTTCATTTAAGCATGCACTTCTAGAAGGGAAGACAAGGCCGGTGTCCCTCTGCAAAAGTCTTCACCCCTTTGTTAGTTACAGCCAGCTTTATAGAAGTGACCCCATCATAAAACCCCCTACGGTGTGCTGCAAACTCTGTCTGTGTCTATGTGCACGAGCACATGAATGCCTACATGTGCACGTTCCCATGTGTCTATGTGAGTGCTCGTGAGTGACTGTGTGCGCGTGACAGTTAAAACACTGTGGGTGTAGGTAACTCCCTAGAGGTCATAAAACCCCTCTCACTTCCAGACCACAGTTACAAATGTTGAGACCCCCACCCAAAACATCCTCTGGGGAATTTCCACTCAGGCGGGGGAGGTCTACAATCTACTCCTACAATCAGCCTTTATTATAGTGAGGGCAGTGTCAGTGTCTCTACAACAGTTCTACATTATATTTTAACACATTTCTAAACTCTAAATCAGCTAAATATTCTACAAATCCCCCTTTTTATCTGCCCTATGGCAGATAAAACTAAACTAAATCCCTCACCATAATGTTTTCATACGGTGACTCCCCATTTCCCAAAAGTGGCATCATGGTGTCTGCCTTTGTATCAGATTCTCCCACAGCACGATTGATGAGTCTTACGAACAAGGCTCTGATACAAGGCACACAACAACACCCACATGTCACTGATACTGCAATGAAAACAAACAAAAAAACCATAATTGACATAATGAAACCTTTCCATTGCCCAAAGACAGAGGTCATCCATGCTTCCAACGGGTTATCCACTCCCGAATGCTCATGCATTGTAATGGACAACGTTCTCAGACCTTCCAGCGCTCGGGTCCCAGAGCCATCGGGAGCTGTATTATTTGGAATGAAAGTACAATACATAGCCCCAAACATCGCGCAAACGCCCCCTTTTTTCTCCCAACAACATATCTAACACCATCCGATTTTGTACTGCCATTAAAGATGTTGGACCCAACTGCTCAGCAAGCCCTTGCATTTAATGCCAGCACAAAAATCAAATGTATACGAGATTGTGGACCCTTTAACGTAGTCCAACTCTACACCGCCATAATAATCAAAACACTCATCTGATTTACCTGTTTCACTACGTTTGGTTCGCTTCACCGTGGCCTGTGATGGTGGAGTCGCTGGAATGGATTCAGGTCTGTCTCTGGGCAATTCACTTGTAAGAAAAATCACAGTTACAATAACCACAGTCACACCTAACACTACCGTTTCTCTCCAATTCCCCCTCAACCAGCCTAGAGAAGTTGACATGATTTAAATGTAGATAAAAGGCTTGTCTATTTACATCTCTCCCTCACATAAGGCTTCTCTGCAGAGCATCAAATCTGCATGGCAAAGTGACACACTTTAGGTGATCTTCATCCTTGGGAAAAGTGGTGTCAACTATTTCCCAGTCTCTTAGTATTTGTGCCTCACACAGAAACACAATTCCATCGCTGGACTTCCTCTGCGCTGTCACTTTTAGAGCTTGGCACGCTCTCTCCATCCCTCAGGTTCTCATGTTCCAACGCTGCTGAAGGTTTAAGGCAGAGCACGTCGTACACCTTAGTTGTCTTCCTCAGCGTCAACATTGACTCTCTCATTTTATTTAAGATTTTGCTGTGGGAAGTCTCCTCTTGATCTCCTGGAAGCTCAGTAGCACAGCTCTCTGTATGATGTCTGCTGTGCTGAAGATGATCTCTGATCCTCCTGAAGCCTCTCTCCTGGCCTCAGCTCCCATCTTGTGGACGATCCTCTCAGCCACTCCCTCTCCTCATGGCACCTCACGACATCTACAATTTCAAAAATAACACACCTCTCGCCACACGGCTTTCGCCACGTGTCAACTCCCCAATGAGACATGCACAAGAATGTTGCACATTCTCTCTAAAACAATCTCCAGGGTTTCCCACTTGGAGCAGCCATACTCCAACCTGTAACCCTGTGTAAAAACATTAATCAGCAGTCACATGTTAAGCTTGTTTAACTCCCAGCTCCACCTGGAGCCTGTAACCTGGAAGACAAATCTGTTAAATCAAACTTCACATTTGCAACCAACTATAGATCATGAGAGTGATAAAGTACTCAGCATAACAGACAAGTATCATGTGCAGGTTTTCTCCAATCATTAAATCACTATTATTACCATAATTTGTCCCAAATCATGAATCATCCCAATTTATTCCACAATTTAATCTGTGACTTTCCTTAAACAATGTCACTCCACCCATTTTATCACTATGAGCTCAATAGCCCATCTTCAACTATTCCATAAACACTGCATCCCTTATTTGTTTTTCTCATGTCACTTGTCCACTTCTGCTGAATCCTCCACAATGCACTCTTAGAAAAAAACAAACATTAGCAGCACACATGGATCGTGTGGTTGGCAGGCGTCGGCCATCCACATTCTAGAGGTGCCGTAAAAAGACCATAAAGTTAGCCATCCATAGCTGTGGAAAGAATGTTATTCACATCATCAAAGTAACCTTCACATTTTCCCAAAAACACAGTGTAACAGCATCACCAACTCATAACCTGTAGTAGAGAAACAAACATCCACCAATTGTTCTGTTAGAAATCACATCATCAAATCACATGAAGAACTGTAATGCTGTAGAAAAGAGAATGCAAATGTTAGCGCTGCGCAGGTGTGTACACACTTTCTCACATTAACTTCTGTGAGGAACACAAGCCCATGAATAACACACCCCTGGTAGATTCCCAAACACAGAAAGTGGCATTTAAAAGGTTAAACCATCACGCAACCTCGGATGTTGCTGTCATCTTTCTGCTCCTGTAAAAGGAAACACATAAATTCATCCACCCTTTTGTCCTGTCTAGGTGGAGGTTAACCTTGAGTCGTGGTCAAGTCTTGTCAGCTTTTACCAGTCAGTCAGTTTATTTTTATTTCCATTCATTCATCCATTCTTTCTTTCTTTGCTGATAGTGGAACCTATCGTTGCATTTAGTTTCCACTCTCAGCAAAATGACGTCATTTCAAGAGAAAAAGAAAAACTTTAGATCGGATTACATCGCTGAATCCTTTTTAGGCAGGGACTCTCATTTTCTAATTGTCCCAAATAAGTTTCTCCTGTGCCCATTTTAATGTGGAGAAACTCACTTGTAACAATTTTCTTGACGACGTGTAGCACTTTTAATTCCCGACGTGCAGATCACCTTAAAGAGAAGAAATTCACAAACAAAAATCAGTGCACTGTTTAAAAAATAAAATAAAAATAAAAAATGACAAATAAAACTGAAAAAAAAAAGAAAAAATACAGAAGCCCGGTCTTAAGACTTGTCACAGAATATTCTTTCTCTTATAGGTGAGAAAACACCCATAGTTCAGTAACAAAAAAAACAAAAAACAAAACAAAAATCTGTTAGTTTCACTCATTTAAACTCTGGCTGCAGGATTCTGTTCACCCCTGCTATCATGTTCCCCAAAATAATACTAATTCAGTCGTCTATGTATCAGTTCTCAACCCACTCAATAAACCAGACAGGATGATGGTAACAGTATTACCTACTTAAAATTGTGTTTGATCTTCATTACATGTGTGTGTGTGTTAGTAGGGTTAATACATTTTCTGTTTTTATGTATCCTTTTATGTACCTTCCCCCTTTTTTCTGAAACAAAACTCAGTTCACTCCAAATTTTGTTTCAGAAACATCTAAATGAAAAACTCTGTCATAGTCAGGCACAGCTAAACCCCAAATGCTTGCAGGTTACCATCGGCAACCACACTGTGTGTTGTCAACCCCTTCTACAAATACCCTCTTTTAATGTGTAACACTTTGTGTATGATTTTGTGTTATCTCTGGTGCATATTATCTGCATGTGTGGTGTCACCTTTCCATTTTTCTAACAGTACACTTGCATACCTCAGTGCTTGTCTTCCTCCCCCTTTTGTGGTGGTCTGGACACTGTGTCAATCCTCCACTTCCAGGCAGTCGCTTGTCTCCCTGGATTCCTTAACCCAATTTGATTCCCCACACTAAAACAGCAGCCTCAGCCCTCTTCTGCTCCTTTCTCTCCCACTTTACAGTCCAATGGCAGTCAGTTTTCTCAGCTTTGTCCCGTGTCTCTCTTTGTCCCACTGTCTCTTTCATTGCCATCTCGCTCCAAACATGGCAAGTGTCAAACTCAGACAGTCTTCTCAAAAGTCCTTCACACACAGTGAGGTTGCAGCTTGCTGGAAACGCATCTCCATCCATCCAATCTAGATGGTGGATCTTCTCTTTCTGATGCCGTTTGCCCACAGCGCTGCTGGACCTCTCTGCTCAGAACTCTGGTATTGTCTCTTGGACTCCTGTCCACTGTTGATGTTCATGCTCGTGCTTCTGAAACTGCACTCGGTGTCTTCAGGGAGAGATCAGCTTCCTTGGAGCTCGCTTGTTCAGGACGAGGATGAGAAGCTGCAAAACAATTCAGCCAAAAAATTCTGGCTGGGTGTTTCTATTTTTTCTAATGATTTTAACCTATAATTTTCTTCCGACTGCTGCCCGTGGAGAATTGATCCAGGTCCGTTCCCCACCTGTAATCAACAGACTGAGAGACTTTCATTAGTCACTGTGACTGCATATGTTTTCATCACTCCTAAAGCAACACATCTCTACTTATTTTGTTTTGAACTCTACTGACTTTAAACCCCAAAAATAAAATTTTATTTGGTCTTAACCGCAAACACAAAAATCTTCTTGATGTTGTTGTTAATTATTTTCATCCACCACACTCCAAATTATGTTTTATTTTGTGTCCAGCAGGGGAAGAAGGTTGCCTGTAGCGTCACTGCTTCCCCCAGTTGGAGACAATTTCCCACTCACACTTCCACACTTTTTATTTTCTTTGTTTTCATCATTTTCTTTCTCTTTTTTTTTATTACCCCATTGTTTTACACCCACACATTAACCTGTTAACTCACTCCTCCAACCTCATTTTCCTTTCACCCCAACAGCTCTCATACAGTCAGCAATCAAATTCTCCATTCATCCTTGAGTACTTGGTCACCTTTAAATGTCACTGTTAATTTTATCAATTTATTTATCATTACTCTAACACTAATCCACTTTTTAATTTGCTTTATTTACTTTAGTTCACTTTCTCCTCTTTGATCACTACGATTTCTTAACTATTTATTATTTCACAGAAAATCAACTAATCTACTTTGTCTCCCTCTTTGTCATCAAGGAATTCACACACACTCACAGGCTGGTCACTCGCCCCCACCTTTCTTCCTCTCTCACACACACGCACATTTTACTCTTCGTTCGTTCCACCTGTGAACCCGCCCCTCGAGGCTGGCTCACACACACTTCATGCTTCTCGCAGTCCCATTCAAACTTTCTGCGCGACACTTCTTCCTCTGCTTATTCCGGACAACGCCCTAATCGGCACACAGAGCGGGTGCCGTCCGCTCGTGCGCCTCACAAATTATTCAAACTGCGCCACGGACTCGATACCGCGGTTTATCTTCCCCTAAAAAAATGTAAAACCAAATTAAACCCACCAATTGACTTCACAGTTTGCAAAAATTCGTGACACGGCCTCCTGCCGCGATTTCTACAAACACACTTTTAGACACGAATTCTTTTTGTTACTTCAATCGACTCCCGTACTTCAGACGAGACGCCGACTCTAACGGCGCTTTCACACACACACGCAATCTACACACACTGCAGTCAGTGGGCTGAGCCAAGCAGTCGTACTCTCACTAAGAAGCAACTTGCCCCCACTCTCATGCATGTTATCAACCGCGACTACGATCCAACACCTAGCTTTAGTTATTTAAGGCATTCCCAATATCCCAGGTTACCAACCTAGCTCCTGTCCCACAGGACCCAACGACGCGTCCGAAGATGGGTTGAGTTGCCAAACTCAGAACATAAACACGGCCCTCAGCCGCCACAAAACCTTAAACCCCGCTTTCTAACTAATAGTAACACACATTTCTTGCTTTAACGCACGGGGACGGATCACACACCGCCACTTTTTCTAATAACTAAGACGGATCACACACCGCCACTTTTCCTAATAACTAAGACGGATCACACACCGCCACTTTTCCTAATAACTAAGACGGATCACACACCGCCACGGATGAAACACCGATTCTATTAATCCGTAACAAACGTCTGCTGCTTTAACGCACCGAGATGTCCTTACGGGGCGCTAAACATCAACCTGAGTTCTTATCAAAAGTCTCTTGCTTTAGTCGCTCACAGTACGCTAAACATCAACCTGAGTTCTTAGCAAAAGTATCTTGCTTTAACGCACTGAGACGGACGCTAGCAGCCTTTTTTTTCTACTGAGTGAATTTACACTGGGATACGTTCAACTTAGCGAACAGATAATTTAGGCTTTAAACAATATGCACGGTTCGAAAATAAACAGGTGGTGCTTACCTTTTAATCATGTGAGCTAGCTCTCTGTTCGCCTCGTTTCACGATCTCAGCTCTGCCAATTCATCTCTGCACCTCGAGCGAATCCAAGGGTTTCGGCACCAAAACTGTTGAGAAATCAGTTTTACCCCGGTTCTTTTTATTCCTCAAGCATCCAGAGATGGCACCGGACTCAGTAGTCATTTTTACAAAATCTTTATTCATCTTTACTCATCATCATTTACTCATCTTTTACTCATCTTCATTTACTCATCTTTTACTCATCTTCATTTAAGCATGCACTTCTAGAAGGGAAGACAAGGCCGGTGTCCCTCTGCAAAAGTCTTCACCCCTTTGTTAGTTACAGCCAGCTTTATAGAAGTGACCCCATCATAAAACCCCCTACGGTGTGCTGCAAACTCTGTCTGTGTCTATGTGCACGAGCACATGAATGCCTACATGTGCACGTTCCCATGTGTCTATGTAAGTGCTCGTGTGTGACTGTGTGCGCGTGACAGTTAAAACACTGTGGGTGTAGGTAACTCCCTAGAGGTCATAAAACCCCTCTCACTTCCAGACCACAGTTACAAATGTTGAGACCCCCACCCTAAAACATCCTCTGGGGAATTTCCACTCAGTGGGGGACAGGTCTCCTACAATCTACTCCTACAATCAGCCTTTATTATAGTGAGGGCAGTGTCAGTGTCTCTACAACAGTTCTACATTATATTTTAACACATTTCTAAACTCTAAATCAGCTAAATATTCTACAGTGTTTATTTTTCTTCTCATTCAGAACTTCAAGCTGCAGTTTGTCATCGTAACCTTAAATCCACCCTGAAGAAGAAGTTCCAGTGTGTGTTTGAGGGCATCGCTAAAGCAGGAAACCCAACCCTCCTGAATCAGATCTACACAGAGCTCTACATCACAGAGGGAGGGACTGCAGAGGTCAATGATGAACATGAGGTCAGACAGATTGAAACAGCATCCAGGAAACCAGACAGACCAGAAACAACCATCAGACAAGAAGACATCTTTAAAGCCTCACCTGGAAGAGATAAACCAATCAGAACAGTGCTGACAAAGGGAGTGGCTGGCATTGGGAAAACAGTCTTAACACAGAAATACAGCCTGGACTGGGCTGAAGACAAAGCCAACCAGGACATCCAGTTCATATTTCCATTCACTTTCAGAGAGCTGAATGTGCTGAAAGAGGAAAAGTTCAGCTTGGTGGGACTTGTTCATCACTTCTTTACTGAAACCAAAGAAGCAGGAATCTGCAGCTTTGAAGACTTCCAGGTTGTGTTCATCTTTGATGGTCTGGATGAGTGTCGACTTCCTCTGGACTTCCACAAAACTACAATCCTAACTGACCCTAGAAAGTCCACCTCAGTGGATGTGCTGCTGATAAACCTCATCAGGGGGAAACTGCTTCCCTCTGCTCACCTCTGGATAACCACACGACCAGCAGCAGCCAATCAGATCCCTCCTGACTGTGTTGGCATGGTGACAGAGGTCAGAGGGTTCACTGACCCACAGAAGGAAGAGTACTTCAGGAAGAGATTCAGAGATGAGGAGCAGGCTAGCAGGATCATCTCCCACATCAAGACATCACGAAGCCTCCACATCATGTGCCACATCCCAGTCTTCTGCTGGATCACTGCTACAGTTCTGGAGGATGTGCTGGAAACCAGAGAGGGAGGACAGCTGCCCAAGACCCTGACTGAGATGTACATCCACTTCCTGGTGGTTCAGGCCAAAGTGAAGAAGGTCAAGTATGATGGAGGAGCTGAGACAGATCCACACTGGAGTCCAGAGAGCAGGAAGATGATGGAGTCTCTGGGAAAACTGGCTTTTGATCAGCTGCAGAAAGGAAACCTGATCTTCTATGAATCAGACCTGACAGAGTGTGGCATCGATATCAGAGCAGCCTCAGTGTACTCAGGAGTGTTCACACAGATCTTTAAAGAGGAGAGAGGACTGTACCAGGACAAGGTGTTCTGCTTCATCCATCTGAGTGTTCAGGAGATTCTGGCTGCTCTTCATGTCCATCGGACCTTCATCAACTCTGGACTCAATCTGCTGGAACAACAACAAACAACCTCCAAGAAATCTAAATTATTTAACAAACCAAAACTTCAATCTCTCCACCAGAGTGCTGTGAACAAGGCCTTGCAGAGTCCAAATGGACACCTGGACTTGTTCCTCCGCTTCCTCCTGGGTCTTTCACTGCAGACCAATCAGACTCTCCTACGAGGTCTGCTGACACAGACAGGAAGTAGCTCACAGACCAATAAGAAAACAGTTCAGCACATCAAGAAGAAGCTCAGTGAGAATCTGTCTGCAGAGAAAAGCATCAATCTGCTCCACTGTCTGAATGAACTGAATGATCGTTCTCTAGTGGAGGAGATCCAACAGTCCCTGAGATCAGGACGTCTTTCTACAGGTAAACTGTCTCCTGCTCAGTGGTCAGCTCTGACCTTCATCTTACTGTCATCAGAAGAAGATCTGGATGTGTTTGACCTGACGAAATACTCTGCTTCAGAGGAGGCTCTTCTGAGGCTGCTGCCAGTGGTCAAAGCCTCCACCAAAGCTCTGTGAGTACATTTGTACTCATGTTTATTTTTAAAATTTAAACGTGGTCATAGATTTCTTCCATGACAGATCCATGTCCTAAAACCATGAGCCAGCGTAGTTGTATAGTATAAAAGAAAAAAGGAGAACTTTTGACCACAATATTGTAACTTGAATGAACTTTTGATACAGCCTTTAAACATAAAAATTATGAACAGAATCGGTGACAAAGGGCAGCCCTGGTGGAGCCCATCACCCACCGGACTTATTACTATCCAACTTATTGCCGGCTATGCCAACCAAGCTCTTGCAATGGTTGTAAAAGGATCGAATGGCCCGTAGCAATGGCCATAAAATGTTTCTCAGTTTTATTATTTTCAGTCACATGTTTTTGATTATTAACTGAATATTTTAAAATTCAGGCTTTTTATGTTATACAAGACATCATATTTTCTTATGATGTCTTGTATTGATTCTGAAGGAATAGTTTTCATCAGTATCGCAGATACCAGCCTGAATTTTACTTTGTATTGGATCAGAGAGGAAATCAGTGGCATCACACATCACTTACAGCAACTTCAGTACCACTTCATTTTAATAAACTGGGGGGAGGTGCACCAAGATTCAGTATGAGATAAAGAATTATTTTTAACTGTAAGGTTGGAGAAATGGAAATTGTTGGAAATTGGAAGAACAGGTCATCTTAAAAATCACTGCCTTGTAGTTTTATTCAGGCCCCTTCAATCTGTGATCGCTGTTGATTTGCATTGTAAATGCTGCTATTACAAACGTCACAAATATTAGTGTATGTGTGTGTTATTGGGTAATAAACCAAAGGAACAGAATCTACCAGCACCTCACTGATTTCTGCTTAAAAACAACAAAAAAAGTAATAAAGCTCTGATTTGTTTGGTTGATCTTCTCTCCCTTCCCGCTTGATTTCAGACTGAGTGGTTGTAACTTGTCAGACAGAAGCTGTGAAGCTTTGTCCTCAGACCTGAGCTCCCAGTCCTCCCTTCTGACAGAGCTGGATCTGGGTAACAACAACCTGCAGGATTCAGGAGTGAAGCTTCTGTCTGCTGGGATGAAGACTCAATACTGCAAACTGGAAACGCTGAGGTCAGATCAAGCAATATCAATTTTTTTTTTCATCAACATCATTTAATCAATTTCATTTGGAAAAAATTAACATTGCGTGTATGTTTTTTTTTTTTTTTTTAATGAATCCATGCAAGTCACAGTAAACTGCCACATTTGTCTTTGTAACATGAGGCAATAAGGATTCCAGCATGTCCTGGAAACATACATGCCAACACTCCCGATATTTCCAGGAGAATCCTGAATTTCAGTGCCCCTCCCGAAAATCTCCCGGAGCCAACATTCTCCCGTATTTCTCCTGATTTTCCACCCGGAAAACAAAATAGAAAAACCATATCCCAGAATTCATAGCGCGGCCCAGCCAATTCCAGTTTCCAACAATGGCTGCAGCTACTTAGTTTTAATATTGCTCTTATTACTCTTTCTGGGTCACAAAATAAACTTTTAACATATTTTCAGGCAAGAATGTCGCTGGGTAAACTTCAAATATCTGAGCCGGTGAGAACAGCAAACCCCCGCGGACTTTTGCTACTCAGGTTAAACATGATGTATAAGTCACTTAGATAACTTAAAAATGTTATTGTTTGGCTTTTTTCACTGTTTTATGTGTTTGAGTAAATTGGTTTGGCTGAGATTAAAGTTATTAGATTAGATTAAATAAAACTTTATTAATCCCTCAGGAGAATTCCTCTGGGGTTTTCACACACCTGAATAAATGTCAAATAGAAAACTGACAGAAGTGTGAGATGGTCGAGAATTTACGCCAACGTCCGGTTATATTTTAGATAGCAAGGAGCAGACGGCTGAGTGCCAGTCCACCGAGAGAGCTCGTGACGTAATTCTGCTCGTCCAATTTCACAGTCACTCACTTCCAGCCTACCCGGCTTTCCGAGAACACGGCCCACTTAGACCGCGAAGGCTGGGTCCTCAGGTGGATGCAGCCTGTGAATTTGGACACCCCCGCTGTTTCCGGCCAGACAATATTAACGGTGACATTTAGCTTTTTTTTTTTTTCTTTTCGATAAATAAACACTGTAAAATTCAAGTTTTTTGTATTGTGTAGTGTTGTAGTGTTGAAATATTGTAAATGTAGTAGCTCCTCATGGCACCATGAATATACTTTAACACAAGTGTTTCATATCTTCTTGTCATCATTTTTTCAGACTGAGGGGTTGTAACCTGTCAGACAGAAGCTGTGAAGCTCTGTCCTCAGTCCTGAGCTCCCAGTCCTCCCTTCTGACAGAGCTGGATCTGGGTAACAACAACCTGCAGGATTCAGGAGTGAAGCTTCTGTCTGCTGGGATGCAGAGTCAATACTGCAAACTGGAAACGCTGAGGTCAGATCAAGCAATATCGATTATTTTTTTCATCAATTAACATCATTTAATCAATTTCATTTGGAAAAAATGAACATTGTGTATATGGTTTTTTTTTAAATGAATCCATGCAAGTCACAGTAAACTACCACATTTGTCTTTTGTAACATGAGGCAACAAGGATTCCACCGTGTCATGAAACAGTGTTGAAATATTGTAAATTTAGTAGCTCCTCATGGCACCATGAATATACTTTAACACAAGTGTTTCATATCTTCTTGTCATCATTTTTTCAGACTGAGTGGTTGTAACCTGTCAGACAGAAGCTGTGAAACGCTGTCCTCAGTGGTGAGCTCCCAGTCCTCCCGTCTGACAGAGTTGGACCTGGTTAACAACAACTTGCAGGATTCAGGACTAAAGCTTCTGTCTGCTGGAATGAAGAGTCAATGCTGCAAATTGGAAACGCTGAGGTCAGATCAAGCAATATCAATTTTTTTTTTCATCAATTAACATCATTTAATCAATTTCATTTGGAAAAAATTAACATTGTGTGTATGTTTTTTTTTTTTAATGAATCCATGCAAGTCACAGTAAACTCCCACATTTGACTTTTGTAACGTGAGGCAATAAGGATTCCAGCATGTTCTGAAACATTGTTGAAATATTGTAAATGTAGTAGCTCCTCATGGCACCATGAATATACTTTAACACAAGTGTTTCATGTCTTCTTGTCATCATTCTTTCAGACTGAGTGGCTGTAACCTGTCAGACAGAAGCTGTGAAGCTCTGTCCTCAGTCCTGAGCTCCCAGTCCTCCAGTCTGACAGAGTTGGACCTGGGTAACAACAACCTGCAGGATTCAGGAGTGAAGCTTCTGTTTTCTGCAGTGGAAAGTCCAAAGTGTACACTTGGAATTCTCAGGTCAGGATTCAGTCTTTTCTGATGATGATTTTAAAACCTGAGTCAGGTCGATAAATGGCTTACTCATTTACAACAGACATGATTTGTTAAATCACCTTATATATGTGTGCTTAAGTTCTGTGCTGCTCTGATTTATTGCCCATGCTGTCTTTCAGTTCAGCTTTGTCGAGTCTCTGGTAGGATTTCTTTTACATGACCTGTGTAAAAACAAAACAGTAAACACATTAAGCTGAAGTAAGATGCACAATTTGAAAAATGGGGCACAAAAAATGTTGCTGCTTTCTGGAAAGTGAGTCTAAGAAGACCCAATGGAGAAAATGAAGAGAAAACTCAATGATTAAGAAGAAGAAAAATGGCAGAGGCAGTTTCTCTTGGACTACCTGCAGATGGGACGAGACTCTAGAAACAGGGACGATTGGAGAAAATGTAAAGAGGCCATATGATAAACCAGGAGATGAATACACTGGTATTCTGGGGATAGTGGGAGTGAGAGGGAGAGATGCCAGTAAATGATTTCCAGGATAAATTTCAGAGAATCAGAGCTAAGAAACCAAAGCAAGTGGGGAACTACAAACATGTGGACAGACTCATAATTAGCCCAAAGACACATTAAAGCAATCATTATAGGTTTAGAAACAGGGATGGATATGGAGGAGCTTAGCATGAATTTGCATTGAGGGAAAAATAGCAACGAGCATCAGAGGAAACAGTTAGGAAAACTAAAAGGATGTCTTGGCAGGAATACTGCAGTAAATTCAAACTCCTTCATTAAATGCAGCTGGTTGAGTTGAAAACAATGGAGAATGATTGTGTTAAACTGTTTATTCTCTATAGAAACGGAGCAGAAGGAGTGCATGCAGAGCTGGACGTGGGCTGTATATACATGCGTGTATCTGTGTTGTCTGTGAGCAGAGGAAACAAAGCGCTTTTGATTCTCCCACAATGAAATATAAATGTAGTTTACATAACACCTGTTACACAGTTACAACAATAATGATGCTGTTAGCTTCAACAACAACTCCTCTCGACACACATTAACAGGCCATGCAATAAACTAATATCCACAAAGGTCCTGACAGGTAATAAACCTGTTATTACTTACAGTGGCTTCATAAACGCACTGATGGAAATGTCCAGTGTATCATAAGCCAGCCAGTCCTGTTACTGCAATTCACTTCTTCACCAGAAAGTGTCACCATCAGCCTTCAACAGCAGTTTCCAGTATTAATAGTGTTAATGAGCTACAGGTAGTATGGATGGGAAAATGTAGAGTTGCTGGGCAAACAACCTGATCAAATCCACAGTGGGAATAATTGAAGTGATGACGGCAGATGTGAGAGAACAAAAATGAATCATATTGAAATGTTAAATCAGGAAAATCCTGGAGAGGAGGATAGTTCTAATGTAATGTTTGAATTCAAAGCAGCTCTTAAATGCGTGAAATGACTTCACCTGGGGAGGATCAGGTGTGTTACATCATGATGAAGCAGTTAGAGGAGGCTCTGCTGCTCTTCTATAATAGAATATATCAGGAAGCTGGAAAGAACTGTGAAAGCAGGGAAAGACCCCACTAAGACCACAGGTTACAGGCCTACAGCTCTAACACCTCATCCAGGGAAAGTCATGGAAAGATTGACAGTGGACAGACTGATGTATGTGACGCAAAGAAGGCAGCTGTTTGCAGCTTCTCAGCAGGGGGAGGAACACCATGGACCCAGCAGTCAGTTAGAGTCAGAGATGAGGAAAGCTCAGTGCATTAAGAGATGAGGTGTGGTTTGTATCAGCCAACTTAAATGATGGAAATGAACGAGCTGTTCCTGGTTAATATTCTGTTTGCTAACAGTACCACAGACCCAGGCCTAATCTGTCATATGTTAACACGTCCAACATCTCCTCATTTATTGGTGGATAATCCACTAACATGTTTTAATGCACAAGTTCATGTGATTTCTGTGTGCTGATAACATCCAGTCTGTTCTGTGTGGAAATAAAATAATGAAACCAGACGAGGTCGTTTCTGAAGAAGTTGTGGTGGGATTGTTGCTCCTGCCGGACTCGGTCTGTGGCTCGCTGCTGCTGATGCAAAGTTGGAGGTAAACAGGTCGGCTAAAAAAGCTGAAGGGAGATGGCTCATAACAAGTGACCGCCACTTTATTAGGTCACAGGTGAACTGTACCTGAGACAGTGGGCACCGTGTACCTAATAAAGTGTCAGCCATGGTAAATGTGTTTCCAAGAGGAGAAAACCAGCTGGCAGCAAAGGCAGGCAGGTGTCCTTTCCACCTAAACAGGAGATATAAAGATGATGAAGGCCACAGTTTGTATTTCATTCAGTACAGTGATGTAGTGATCTAGGATCAGTCCAATCATCAGCAGTTTGAGCCACGTATGGATTAAAGTGTATTTGTGAAAATGTTGGACGGTTCCTTTATCAGTGTGTAACAGTGTGTGTGTGAGAGCCATGTAATGTCCATGTGTGCATGCTGACTGTGCTGCTCTGACCCCCCTCCTCCTTTTAGGGTGGAGCCTGCTGGAGTCCGATGGTTGAGACCAGGTCTGAGGAAGTGTAAGTGTGTTTTTAATGGGATTCATGAAAACAAAGCAGCACACATTCAACCATCTTCATCATGTCAGGAGTCATCATCAAAGTGTCAATCAATGAACAGATGATGGATCAATAACTGCAGCTGGATTGTGTTTGTTCTCTCCATCAGATTCCTGTCAACTCACAATCGACACAAACACAGTGAACACAAAGCTCCAACTGTCTGACAACAACAGGAAGGTGACACATGTGTGGGAGGTTCAGTCATATCCTGATCATCCAGACAGATTTGATGATCATCCTCAGCTGCTGTGTAGAAATGGTCTGACTGGTCGCTGTTACTGGGAGGTCGAGTGGAGAGGAGACGTTTATATATCAGTGAGTTACAGAAGCATCAGAAGGAAAGGAGACAGTTATGACTGTGTGTTTGGATTCAATGATCAGTCCTGGAGTCTGTCTCTAACAGTCTCTAACAGAGCAGCAGTGTATGTGGACTGTCCTGCTGGCACTCTGTCCTTCTACAGAGTCTCCTCTGACACTCTGATCCACCTCCACACCTTCAACACCACATTCACTCAAACTCTTTATCCTGGGTTCAGTCCCTGGTCTCGTGGTTCTTCAGTGTCCCTGTGCTGAGTGGAGTGTAAAGAGTGTCTCCTGTTACAGAAACACTCTGACTGTTGAACAGATAGTTCAGTCTGTACATGTCTGTCTCTTTCACTCACAAACACGTTTTCAGATTCATGGATTCAATCAGTTGATGTTTGAAACTCTTCTAAATGATTCCTTGTAAACTTCTTCCTCTTCAGTCCCAAACAAACAGGAAGTGATGTCACATGTGTTCCTGTCCACACAGCAGAATGAGTCTATTGCTGACAGTGATGTACAAACAGAGTGAGCATTTCTGAGGCCCAAAATAAACTGAGTAGTTCACTGAATGAACAATGGACTGTGAGCTCAGTTCCTTCATCATTAGTATGGATTATATATGTATATGTATTATATTAGTATCATATATATCAGGTGCTGCTGCTTTCAGTCATTGTGCAAATGTGCTGTTTGTAAGGTTGTAAAGCTGCAGTCAGCTGAGACTGAAGAAGTCACCTGATCAGCGAGCAAACGTTTCTGAAAACGTCCAGATGAACAGAATCAACCTTTTGGGATTAGCCAGCAATGCAGCATCATTGTTGTTCAGCTTCAGAGGTTTGCAGGAATGAACTGATGACCAGAAACAGCTGCAAAGTCCAAGAAAATACCAGCTGGAGTTCAGCTGCATTTGAAGAAGTCAAAGAAAACTATGTTAGAGGATCTATCACAGCAGCTGAAGCCAAAGTCCAACACTGGATACCAGCTGAGCCTGTGCTGAGTGTAGTGTTACAGGAAAAGGGCAGAAACACTGGTAGCTCCCAGTGATGCTGACTGGGGCACAGAGCTGAATGATGCAGCATCAGGACACTGTTTCAGTCTGACTGACAGAGAAACCTGTAGCTGTATCTACATGTGAGGCAGAGGCCACACAAGCAGCTTTCTATGTTTCACAGTGACTGAGATCTTCAGTGGGGGTGGACATGCTGTCACCACGGTAACAGCACCGTCCATCCACAGGTGAGGGGAGGAGCAAAAAGAGGGACTTTCACCATTTTATACTAAAAACACTCAACTAATGTTTCTAATATGAAACAAATAAGCCCACATTAATGTGAGCGTTTATTAAATAATAATAATCATGATTTCCTCCTGATCTCATTTCCACAGCATTTCACAGTCATTAAACTGACCTGAGGTCAGCTGTGCTCCTTACATATGAACCATGTGACCTCACATCAGTGCTGTGGATGACTGTAGTCATAGAAGAGTAGAGCTGTAGCAGGTGGTGTGAGGAGGAGGAGGAGGTGGTTTATTCTAGTTAGCGCAGTACTGAAACACTCCAGCAGAGGGCGCTGTTAAGTCCTTATTGTAACACAGTTACTGTGTGCAGTTAGACTTCATACATAATCTGCACTTATTTCCATCAGACATGCTGTCAGTAAATGATTGGTTTCTATACATTTCTAAACACAAAACCTCTTCACACTTCTAACATGCACATTTACACAACTAAATGGCAGTACTGATGAAAAGAAACACATTCAACAAATCCATTTAAACCTTAAAACAAACAAAAGGAAGCATCTCTATGGACTAAGTGTGAGAGCCTGTATGACACACAGGACAGACTGTAAGCTCTGCTGGCTGCACAGCACTTTGTAGCAGTTTTCCAACATGTCCTCCACCCGTGATGTCAGTGGTGGGACCCCAGTCACAGCACTCGGCACCACCTCCTTTAAATGTATTTTATACCAGTTACTCCCGTTACTCGGTGCAACGCTTCTTAAATGTGTTTTTGCAGGATAAAACACAGCAGGTGGTGTAGAGAGGACGTCAGCTGACGGAGCAGAGGGAGGCAGACTGTGGATAAATGACAGAGTGAGAGGAGAGCAACCATGACAGAAGCACAGGTGTGGCAGATAGAAGTGGCTTTATAGACACTTATTGTCAGTCCTCGTGCATGCTGTGGAAATAAGTGTCTGTGTCATGAGGTGACATGTGAGCTTATCTTTGGTCAATAAAGCTGAACGACCAGTTTTCACTTTGCTTGTTACGCTTGTTTAGTGACGTCTGGGTTTCTGTGGAGCCCGAATTTTGATGAGTTCTGGTGAAATCATCTGAGATCATCTGAGCATCGGTGAAGAGTCAGCAGAGAAAGTGTGGGACAGAAGTTTGCTTTGGACACATGGACTGAAATCAAAAAGTAACAAACAGGATTTCCAATGGACAGTATGGAGAAGTGAAAGTACACAAAGGCTGTGCTGGAACACGTGTGTTACACTTTTTGACAGCTGAGAACAAAACACAATATTTTGCATCATCTCTGCAGTGTCTCTTCTTTCCTCTGCTGTTGTGCTTTTAGCTCCAAACTGTTTCAAATGGTTTGTCAGCAAGCCGACCTCTGACCTCTGCAGTACTAACTCCTGACCCGTACAAAGAGCGGGCGTTTCTGACCTTTGACCTGCAGCTGTATGTCTCTCAGTCTCAGTTCTTCTCTCCGTCACTGATGGAGCAGGTGTAGTTGCTGCTGACAGTCAGTCGTTTGTTTTCTCAGAGTGAGGCTGAAGTCTGAACTGTTCAGAGCATCAGGTCTCATCAACGTGCGCTGCTGTAACGCCGCTTTGTCCTCTGAGATCACCAGGTATGAAACCTGAGTGCTGACAGAGCAGCATGTTCCCCCTCATTCACCTCCACCACCACAGCCAAGGCATGCTGGGAAACTGAGGACACACAGACGGAGAACTGAAGTGTCTGCTGTGTGTTCATCTCAGAGTCCTCACAGGTGACACATTAGCTCCAGAACACCAAGCCAGGTGTTTGAAGCCTGACAGGGATTCTTCCCATCCAGAGGGAGGATTTAGCTGCACAACAATGAACATTAGTGTGTAGTTTAGAAACACAGACTGTGCCTGCACTGCATCTAGTGAAGAAAAGTGTTACTGCCAGAGAACCAGGCTCCTTTAAAGCAGCTGATATTAAGGTTGAAAAATCAACAATAAGCTGATGTAATCAACGTTTCACAAAATGGTCAGCAGCTAAAATCTGGAGCCGTTCTTTGGTGGTAATTAACAGTTTGTTCTTGTTAGCTAATTATGTCATTAAAGGTAGCAGCAGAAGCCTTGTGTTGAAAGCCCATTCACTCACACATTCACACAGTATGTGTGTGTCTGTGTTACACTGTGGACATCCCTTCTGTTGGAGCGCCATCTTGTGGCAGGTTTAAGAAATGTTCTTCTTGTAAATCCAAACTGATGCACCTCCATAGCAGACTGTGGAGGCTTTCAGTGACATGAAGACTTGATTTATACTGTCATATTCTCCTGTTACACAAACCACAGCACGCTGAACATGGATGAACTGAAACTCCCAGCATCTGACTGAGGAAAAGCACAAATCATTCTCACACTGACTCCTGCTTGATTTTAGATTTGCTTTCAAATCCTCACACTTTCATATGAAGCACTAAATGGGCTCCAGACTGTTTATCTCAGCTTCCTGTCAAACACACTGCTGCTCACACCGAGGCTCAGTTTACTCCTCCAGCCTGGCTTAACCTGCTGTCTGTTAAAAACAGTCCCACACTCCTCTGTTTAATCCTTCTGATCAGACTCTTTGATTTTGTATTGTTTTTACCTGAAGTTGTGTTTTTGACATGGTTCTGTCTGTGAAATAAAGCTCACACACACACTGCTACAGTCCTTCATACACTTAGAAACGAAGCTGCTCCTTTCCTCAGTGCTGACACATAAAGAAGAGTTGCTTTTATATCCAACACGTCTCTGTTCCAGAAAACAGCTTCAGCAGCCTCTGAGTCTGAACTTGGAGTTGGTTATAAGCCACAGGCCTGTGTGCACAGCAATGAGGAAATATAATGCAGTAAGTGAAACATGGATGTGTGGAACAGATTATCCCAAAGGTTGATTCTGTTCATCTGGACGTTCTCAGTGAAACATTTGGTCTCTCGGTCAGGTGACTCCTTTAGTCTCAGCTGACTGCAGGTTTCCAAACCTTTGTCACTGGATCACTCACTTCATCTCCAACGTGTCCCTGACTCAGACAGCTGGAGCCGTTACAGCAAAATCATTGATCATCGTTTTTAGAACATTAGCTGGTGTTGGTGGGCAGGCTAGCAGTGCTAATTGTTAGCACTAGTTCTGCTGCTCTCCCTTTGTCTCTGTTATTGTTGGTCTTTAGTGAACAATATAAAGTGTCTTCATGAGACTGTTGCCTAATGTTCAAATGTAGATAACACCACCTGCACCAACCTGTTACACAGCACAACCCTCTGGTGTAGCTTTGGCTGGAGCACATATTGGCAGCTCCAGTGACATCACCACTCCATGGTGACATCATCTCTACAGACTGTGGCTGTTACATATCCTCACCTGGTAATAATAAGACTGTCCTCAGCTGCACACAGCTCCAAGATGAACAAACTGAAGTAAATACAAATTAGAGTTACGATAGATTGAAATCTTGTAATCAGAGCTAATTCTTAGTGAAACTCTCACAACATCATATCATGATCCTGGGTTAGTGTCTCGGTCTCAGATCACAACATCAGCACAGGCTTGGCTTGGGTGAGGTATTGAGTGGTTCTTGTCCATGACAGCTGCAGGTACAGTGCCATCAGCCATGCTGCACCACATGTCTGCCCAGGAACATTAGTGTGGCTGAGTCTCATGTAAACATTGTGCTAAAGTGGTGGGAAAGTGGCTGCAAGCTGGCTGCACTGTGTCCAATACTCTCAGTATGATATCCACAAACCTCTGAGTGTCACAGAGTGGGCCTGTGCTCAGCTCACTGTGCCCCATTCAATTCTACTTGCATAGTTTTACAAGTAAAATTAAATATACAAGTTGCTCAATGATAAGTTATTGTAGTAACAACTAAGTCCATGGTCATTATTTGTTAATAGTAGCTTAAAGCTTCTGCACCAATCATGGAGCACCAGGTTTAGAGCATGTGGATCTACAAAAGTAAGTCCCAGTAAGATGGGCTGAGCCTTACATACTAGAAGAAACATGTCATTCCCAGCAGATGAAGCGCCCTTTAAAGCAGGATCTCACTTTAAACCTAAAGAACTTGCTATGAGCATGCAGTGCATTCATGGTTATTATTCATACGATTGTGGGGAGCTAATAAAGTGCAACTATCACATTACATTTTATTATTAAATTGTTGTTAACAATCCCTTCACTTCTGCTTATCTAATTCATGGTTGCAGGATGGCTGACAGCTTCCATTAGGCAGGAGGTAATGTTCATTCTGGCCACAGTGCAACCCACAATGTGTAACTGACACTATTATATTGCATTATGTCACATTGTTACATCTTTTTAATAAATGATGACAGTCAGCTGAATTTGCTGCCCCCTTGGTGGAGGACATCAGGATCAGCAGCTGCTGCTCCATCACAAACACCACAGAAGAAGAACAACACTGGATCAGATTATCTGGACGTGTTTGACAGGGACAGTGTTCATGTTCATGGACATCAGGACAAAAACAGACGATGGAAACCTGCCAGATTTGAGCTAAACTGCTCGTTTCCATGTGTAGTCCCTGGGAGGTCACATGACCAACAAAGACACACAAGCTGTGTCCCAAAACGTCGGCTGCATCCTCCGGAGGCCGCATTTGAAGGCCGATGACGTCACAGCCAGGCGACGAAGGCTGTCCCGATTCCTCGACTCCTTCAAATGCGTCCTTCATTTCCCTGAGTTTGAAGGATGGGTCGGGTGTGTCCTTCGTGGCCCACCATATCCCAGAATTCATAGCACGGCCCAGCCAAATTTCAGCTGCCAACAATGGCGGCACTACTAAGTTTCAAAATTAGTCTTTTTAATCTTTCTGGGCCACAAAATAAACTTTTAACATATATTAAGGGGAGAAAGTAGCTGTGTAAACTTCAAATATCTGCTGGGTTTATCAAGACATCGCATATTTGCAAAAGTGCGCCGACGTTCTCGGAGACGTCTGTTACCCACCCGCTCGATAGCAAGCCGGGGGGTTCAATGGTCACTCCAGCCGGCGAGAGCAGCGGACTCCCGGCTTCATCGTTTTCAGACCCCGCTCTTTGGCTACTCTGGTTAAACATGATATATAAGTCAGAGGGTGGCGCCAGTGTCCGGCAGCCTCTGTCAGTGCGCCCCAGGGCGGCTGTGGCTACACTGTAGCTGCCATCACCAGTGTGTGGATGTGTGTGTGGATGGGTGGATGACTGGATGTGTGAAGCACTTTGGGGTCCTTAGGACCAAGTGAAGCGCTGTACAGGCCATTTACCATAAGTCACTCGGATAACTTAAAAATGTAATTGTTTGCCTTTTTTCTGTGTTTTATTTGTTCCGGAGTAAATCGGTTTGGCTGAGATCAAAGTTATTAGATTATTAGATTAAATGCAACTTTATTAATCCATCGGTGGGTTCCTGCGGGATTTTCACACAGCTGAATAAACATCAAACAGAAAACTGATTAAACAGAAGTGTGAGACGGTCGAGAGTTTACTCCAGTGTCCTGTAATATTTTAGATAGCAAGGAGCAGACGGCGAGTTTATTAAACTCCACCCACACAGCGGTGACACAGATCTGAAGGCTGGACCGTCCCATTTCACAGCCTCGCACTTCTGGCCTTCTCGGTCTTTGCAGGACCCGGCCCACGTAGGCTAGGAAGGCCGGGTCCTCCGAAGGATGCGGCCGACGTTTTGGGACACAGCTACAGACACACAAGAAAAGCCAGAGAAACAAAGACAAATCCAAAGAATCCATCATACTGAGTCAAAGTGATCACAGGTCTGCTTTGTTGGAGCCTTCAAAGTGGAACATGTGGACTGTTCCTTTATTACTACCACTGAAGGCCACGCCCCTCTGCTCATGTGATCACGTGGTTTGTAGGAACGCTCCTCTTCCTCAGAGGATCCACCTGTGCTTCCTCTCCTCTCTCCTCCACCTGTTACAGTGAGGGAACGTCCTCCATAATGGAGGAGCTGCTGGAAAGTGCTGAGAGTTTCCTCCAGAGTGAGACCTCTGTCACAATTGTTACGGATTCAAATATTGGGGATGGAGACAAGAGGAAAAACCACAATAACAACACTGGTCCGGCCGGGTTGAGTCAAACGATGATTTTAATGATCACACGCGTGGGAGATGGACACCGTACGCAGACGGCATCAGATTGTTAGGGTTCCTGGGTCGGTGACCCAGTGTCTTGTGTTTTTGGTTATTTGATTTTGTTATTTCATTATATTCTAGCTTTGCTTTACGGGTTTTTCTTAGTTAAGGTCCTCTGGGTGGGGTTTGGTTAGAGTGTTAGTGTTTTGGTTTTCTGTCTGTGTTCCTTTGTTGCTGTCTTCCTTGTCTGCTGTATTTCCACGTCCAGTCAGTGTCTGTGTCTGCCCTGGTCCCACGTCTCTGTTCCCTTTGTAGTGCCTGAATGTGAGTCTGTGTCTTTGTTCAGTCTGTGTTATGTGTTTCCTGTTTTACTTTGAAGGTGTCTGTCTTTTCTCAGTGTGTTCAGTTTACACTTCTTTGGTCTCGTCAGTTCTGATTTGTCCCAGCTGTGTTTCCCTCCTGTTACTCATTCCTTGATTGCTCCCTCTGTGTATTTAAGCCCTGTATTTCTCTGTGTCCGTGTCGCGATCTACCGTTTATTTTGCTGTGTGTTTTGCCCATCCACCGGTGTTAGTTTATTTTGAGTTTTTTCCAGTTATGTCATGTTTGCGTTCAGCATTAAAGCTGTTTTGGTTTAAGTTTGTCTTTGGAGTCTGCATCTTGGGTCCTATCCCTGTCCGCACACAGCCGGCACCTAACACAGATCTCAAAATGGTGGAGCATTGATCAAACTCTTATAGCCTCTGGTGCCTCCACCTTATCATAAAAGCCTAAACATTCACATGCTTTCTCTCACACAGCGCCTAAGCTACGACCTTGGCTCCCTGTTTATCTGCTCCTGCTGAGATGGGGCAGAAAACTCCAGCATATTCTGTTCTCTTCTAATCAGACAAATAAGGCGATGACTTTCTACGAACAGTATTTCTTATAACTCAGCAGTATAATGCATCATAAAACAATATCATTCATTCACCATAAATCAGCAGTCTAATGTAATGCAAACCAGTTTAACTAATGCAATAGTTATCAGCTTCTTCTAATTCAGGAGAATAATGCAAACTAAAACTACATAATAATTCACAATCTTTAATTAGGGGCATAACATGGCATAAAATAATATTATAATCCCACAACTGCTTAAAACAACACACATCTCTCTCTCTGTTTTGTGAACTCTCCTTTCTTAAAAACAGAAAGTGAGACTGTAGTTGTTCTTGGGTGAGAAACACAAAACCGTTTCCTTATTATTATTTTTCATCTACAATTTAAATTTTGTGTCTCTCTCTCTCTCTCTTCTTTATTTGTCCACTGCGATAGCTTGTGAGCTGCAGAATCACCACTTTCACAGTTGGAGACAATTACTTTTACACAGCGCCAATGGTATGTGCCATGGTGATCCATAAGTATGATCACAAGTTTATTTAGTTATTTTTCAACCCAACACAACAAACAAGCAAAAACATGATGCTGATACTATGAACACTCTACACACATGAGTCAAGATGCAGGAAAACTGCTGCGCATCTGAGGTGTGAGGAAGAAACTGAACTCTCAGATAGCTGTATGCTCGAGTTATCATAGCTCTGTTTCCCTCCCTCTGATGCATTCTCAGCCAGCTCCTGCTCTGATAATGTGTAGCTTGCTCATCAGTTCAGAAGAAACCGCAACGCAACCTCACACAGTGGTTCCGTGCTTTGCCGCACACAGTGGAAAAGACTTGCACAATGGTCAAGATTTTCATATTCAATTCAGCTTCTCCATCATGTAATTTTCAACTGTTTCATACAGGGTTCAGCATATTAGTTGTTTTTATAGGTGTGCTCTATATGTCAACAATGGCTCATAATAGGATGACAGGTTTTCAAACAGGTCAAGTACCCCTATGCACTTCATTATTTTAAATATTTTCATTGTATTCTTCATCTCATATGTCATTGCACTGAATTTGAGCAACCCTAAACTTAATGCAGATTACTTTTAACAATTATCCACCTCAGTGAAATCTATGGTCTGGAGCACAGGCTGTTGTTGATCAGGTCAATCTAAAGAATAGTCTAAACATTTTGTTTCCTAATGAAATCAGCAATGGCGGGTGAAAGCCATTCACCAGAGCATATCTGAACTGCTGCTGATGTGGGCTGGCCTTCTCTGCATGCTCTCCAAGGCTGCTGTGTTTTCTGAAAACTTCTAACATCTGACATTTGAATCTGAAGTGTATCACATCACAGGGAAAAAAAGCACCGAAAATAAAGCAGTGTGCTGCTTTTCGGTCTGGTTACTACCGTTTATGTCAGAACCGGTGCCATTACCGGTACCCATCCCTACTCTTCACCCACAAACACTGGGTGGTGCAGTCGTCTTGCAGCTGTGAGCTGCCCTGTATGATGTGATCATTAAGTTTGTCCTCTGTGGTTCTCCCTGCAGGTTTTCCAGATGATCGTTAATGGTCACAGGAGGGAGGAGAAGAGGATGAAGGAGGTGGGCTGTCAGTGGGAGAGTCCTGAGGAGGACAGGAAGGAGGTGGGCTGTCAGAGCAAGGGAGTGCAGGTGGATGTGCTGAATCAGCAGTTCAGCTGGAGACACTCAGGTGAGACTCAGGGGGATGCGTGATCTATGACTGTTATACGTGAAACACAGAGCTTCAAACTCAGGTCCAGTGTGACATGGAATAGAATAGAATAGAATATCTCTTTATCTTTATTGTCACTGTCACAAGAACAATGAAACACAGTTAGCATCTCTCCATTGTGTGTAATACACAAGTATCTATGCAATAACACAGACATTTACTGACTGAGTGACCTCAGTCCTGCTTACAGTAAACACATCCACACACTGCCTGAGGCTCTTGTGGTTGGAGCTCACATCTGAGCTCAGCATTAATCTGTCCTCCCCTCTCTCTCTCAGGTCTTCCGGGTCCTGATCCGTTAAAGCCCGCTGCTGACTGCACGGCAGAGGAGATGCTGATGGCCTTTCGCTCTCAGTTTATCAACATAGTGTCCGAACCTGTCCTGAGGAGGCTGCTGGATGAACTCCTGGAGCGCCGCGTCATCATTGATGATGAAATGGATTTAGGCGGAGCGGATGGAAGGGTGAATAACGCCCGACGGGTGATCGACGTAGTGCGGAGAAAAGGATCCCAGGCTAGGCTCTGATCGCCGCTCTCTGCGAGTTGGATCTTTCACAGGAGCTGCAGCTTATGTGATGCACTGCCAGATGTTCTCCATCAGACTCACAGGTCAGCACTCACAGGAAAGCAAATTATGACTCACCCAGAAGAAGCTTACACCTTTCAATATTCAATTGTCCAATCCACTTACAGAGTGGAAACATGAGCGCTGGCTCATCTATTTGGTTTTGCGTTTTCACATCAAAGGTTTTCACAGAGACGATTTTCGATTTTATTTTATTGCTTTATACAAACAAAGATGTTCCAAACAGCAGAACATGGCAGAGTTTCAGCAGGTTTCAGGACTGAAGTGCTCCAGAAATTAGGTCTTGAGTCAAACCTGAACAGTGAGCTCTGTGAAAAAGTCCAACAGAAACCAACAGATTAATGGAAATTTTGGTTGCTTTCATGTTGTTGAAGTAAAACGTGTCAGAGAGCAGAGGATCGGACTGTTTTGTGTGTTTCTTTCTGTAACTCTGATCAACGTGAAAATAAAAGATGAGTTCAGTGTTGGGTAAGTTACTTTAAAATAGTAACTTAGTTACATTACTAGTTACTTCTCTCAAAAGTAACTCAGTTACTTCAAGTTACTCGTTACTTTCAAAGTAACTAGTTACTAGGGAAAGTAACTTTGGTTTTACTCAGAATTCTCTTGTTAATGTGTTTCTTCCATAACTTTGCAGTCTTCTAGCTTGCTTACTTGCCACAGTGCACTGTGCCACCTACCAATAGAAAGGAAAAGATAATGTGCACATTTCCACGAGAGAAATCCCACGCCTGGACCGTCATTGACTGCTGCCATGATTCTAGCCTGCGTCACAGCGTCATGTGCGCCTTTTACATCCAACACAAAAACTGCAGTCGTGGTGCTTTCGATTGTACTCAGAACTCGGAAATTCTGCCTTCTGAATAGGAAGATGTAGGTAACACCAGACTGCAGATGAGCTGCATACAGGGCTGGACTGGGACAAAAAATCGTCCCGGGCATTTTGACTAGAGACCGGCCCACCATTATAGGAAAAATCATAAAGCCTTTGAATGAAAACAAACACTGTTGTGACAGTGATGTTCACTGTTTTGATGTTATATATGCATCAATCTATCAATCGTTTGTTGTAAGATTCAGATAATTATTTTTTAAAAGCGAGACATTTTAAATGAGAATAAGAAAGAAAAGTATTTCTTTGTGCCCACCTCTCCCTGTTAATGCCCTACATGCCCCCTGGCAACACTTTGCTAGACCCGCCCCTGCACAGTTACCAGCTGTCAGCTGCTTAGAAAAGGATCCTGGTGTTATTTGTCTCTCAGAAACAGTTCATAACTTCAACTCATCCATGTCACCTAAAAGGTAAACCTGTTTCTCCATCACCTGTTCAGCTCTGATGATCCAGTAAGGACATCTCCTGGTTTCATCTTCATGTTTCCCTCTCACCACATATCCAAACCGACATCATGACCAGCAGCTTTACAGCTGTGGCTCCAGCAAACATCAGCTGATACTAGAAATTAATATTAAATTCTAACAACAGCTGATCAAGCTTAAACGTGCTGCTGTTGTTTAGCGCGACATCCGCTGGTTTCCTCTTTCGGCGCAAAGTGAGCGATAAACAAACAAGAGAGCCGATCAGCTGATCATTGATCAGTTTTCATGATTGAAGTAGAAACGGGAGAGGGAGGGGGGAGAATGAGAGAAGAAGAGGCAGCTGTGCAGCAAAGACACAGAATAACTCCAGCTTTGTGTCTTTTTCATTGTAGCTGAATTACGGGACAAACTGTTCCTTTTCACCTCAATAACAAACGCGTAATATTTTCTCTGAATACCAGACGGGACGGTTGGCAACTCTAATAACTTATGAACAAAATAAAGTTCAACATCATTAACTTCATAGCACCCACCCAGCTGTATAGAAACTCCGTCATGCTAGCTAGCACGCAGTACGGAAAAAGTCAGCACAACGAAAATAAACTCCACCTAAACTTGGTTCATATCTGACCCAGAGAGACTGCAGGTCATAACTTCTTACCTGAAGTTCAGTTCACACTTGGACCGGCGGCCGCCTCGGGTCTCTTTTCCTTCTGCGTCCCTTTTCCTTCATCGAGAACGTGTTGCTTTCTCTCATCCACCTGCTGGCCTCCACCACTTGCTAATGTTACTGAATCTGTGGAAGCTCCGCGATAGCCACCACACGAAGTAACGAGTAACGACCCTATCTAAATCCCAGTAACGAGTAACGCGTTCCTGATTTTGGCATAATAACTAGTTACCGTGCTCGTTACCACAATAATAACGTAGTTACTGTAACGCGTTACTTAATAACGCGTTAGTCCCAACACTGGATGAGTTTCCTGTCACTCTGTCTGGTTCAGTCTGGATTTGTAAAATAACCTTGAAAATATTTAGTAACTGATAATCATAAATATCAATCATTGTAGGTTTTCACAAATATTCAGAGATGTTGTGGTGAGTCAAGAAGCTAATAACCATCCACACCTGGACCCTAGTTTACTGTAACCTGCAGTGAGTGGGGGTGGTGGTGACGGGGAGTGATGGTGAGCAGGAGCTCTGACTTCATGATTTGAACAGGACTCTGTGATGGATTTGTTACAGGTAGGAAGCTCTAATCTGTCCATCTTCATCTTCTATGTCAGAGAATAAAGAGAAGCCAAAGATTCAGTTACGGATATCCTGACAGTAGCCCCAGTGAGAGGTTCAAATAAACTAAACCTCCTGAAGGAGGACCGTCAGGGTTGTTCAGATCTTCAGTTTGGGCCAATCCCATGGGCTGAGATCCAGCTACCGGGCACTTGACTTCTCTACCCTGGCTCCAGAGTGGGACCTCTGTAATGATTTATTTCCTTTTTAGGAATCGTCTGAATTGCTCTTTGTTTGGCCACCCTGGACCCATCTGCCTCGGGAGACCAGGAGCAGGGGATGACTTATGGTCAAGATTGACATCTCAATGCTAAATAAATGTTTAATCAAAGTTGGGTGCTAATCCAGCTGTGTGTGTTTGTGATGACAGTAAATAAATGTCAGACTTACAGCTCCTGTTTTACTGCATTAAAGAGATAAGATGAGTTCAGCATTTTGACATGGATGGAAGTGAAAGCAGGAAATGACAAATGTAGCAGCAGCGTTTAACACGTCTGAGCTGGAAACACAAACTCTGGTATGAACATCATTCTTAGAACAGCTTCCAGCTTCTTTTGCTCGGCTACAGTTTGGATGGATTTGCATTTAAAGACGCAAAGAGACTAAAATGATTAGGGTCAGGAGGTCAAAGGTCAGAGCTCCCGTGGATCTGAGGGCGGCCTCACGCTGGAGAAGGATGAAGGAGTCTGACCTGAGCCAGTGTTTGACATGAACACATCAGCACTGCTGTCAGTGAGCCTAACGACAGCCGTTAGCATCACTTCAGTGTTTTTTGTTTTGTTTTTTTTTGTCCCATTTGGATCTATAGCCATCAGAATTGTTGTCTTGAGGCCAAGAAAGATGCCAAGCGGATTTATTTTACCAAGTGAATCATCATGGCCTTGCCATATTGGTCCATTTGATTGACCTTTATTTATAATTATGAATTTATTTTATTTTCAGTTGCAAACGGGACAGACATGACTGGGGGACAGGACAGGGGGAAAGAATGAAAGAAAGAGAGGGAGAGAAAGAAAGAAAACCAAAGGGGAGAAGAGACGGTGAGAAGGGGGGGAAGAGAGAAAAAATCAAACAATTTGCAAACGCTTTAAACATGTTTTATGCTCGTTTTAGTTCTTCTGATTTCAGCGAGGATATTTGGGAACTGAAACAGAAACTGAGAGATACTCAGCACTTTATCATTGAACTCAGCGATGTTAAAAAGGCCTTTCATACAGTCAATGTGAACAAGAGCCAGGTCCTGATAATATTAGTGGCCGCCTAATTAAATCTTGTGCTGATGAACTCAGTCCTATATTTCAGGTTATTTTTAACAAATCCTTGCAAACACAACATGTGCCCTCTCTTTGCAAAGAAGCAGTCGTGGTTCCTGTCCCTAAATCTAAACGACTTCAGGCCTGTTGCCTCACTTCAGTTGTCATGAAAGTCTTTGAAAAAATCATCAGAAATGTGATTATGAAAGAGACTGAAGGTCAGCTGGATCCAATGCAGTTTGCATACAGGCCCAACAGAGGAGTGGAGGACGCACTTTTGACTTTACTAAATCTGATTCTTAAACATGTAGAGAGTAAAGGGACTTTTGCAAGACTTCTTTTCATTGATTTTTCTTCGGCTTTTAATACAACACAGCCCCATATTTTAATTAAGAGACTTTTAGAACAGTTTGAAATCAGGAAAAACCTGCTGGGCTGGATTTTAGATTTTCTAACTGACAGGTCACAAAGAGTGAGAATAAATGGGGTTCTGTCTGACCCAGTGTTCTCCTCCACAGGTTCTCCTCGAGGGTGCGTCCTATCGCCCTTATTATTCACTCTCTATACAAACATGTGTCAGGGCAGACATGAAAACAGGGTCATTATTAAATATGCAGATGACTCTGTTATTGTCAGCTTACTGAAAGAGGGTGAAACTAACCACGGCCCAGTCATTGATGACTTTGTTCAGTGGTGGGAGGAGTCTTATCTCCAGCTGAACATATCTAAAACAAAAGACATGGTTGTTGATTTTAGGAAACAACAAAATGGGCACGGAGTCACTTTAATTAAAGGTCAGAAAATAGAGCAAGTACAATCATATAAATATCTTGGGACCATAATCAATGAAAAACTGAACTTTGATCAAAATTGCAAATCAGTTTGTAAAAAGGGTCACCAGCACCTTTATTGCCTTAAGAAACTTGTTCATTTCCACATTGACCAAAAAATGTTAACTTTGTTTATCGTTCTTTTATTGAGTCTGTTTTATCCTTTTGTTTGGTGGCATGGTTCGGTCAGACCTCTGTCACAGAGAAAAACTCTCTGAATCAGATAGTGAGATGGTCCAGTCGTCTGATAGGTGAGCCACAGTCTTGTTTAGCCTCCCTGTACTCTGAGCAGGTACAGAGGATGGCTTTATCAATCCTTAAAAATGGTTCCCATCCTCTAAGGGGTGAATTTCAGCTTCTTCCCTCAGGACGGAGGTTTCTATTTCCGAGATGCAGGACAAAGCGTTATAAAAATAGCTTTGTCCCCGTTGCTGTCACTGAATTAAATAAGAACTGTTTTTGATTCGAAATATTAAAGTATGTGTCACAGTGAGTTTTATATATTTACTAGGTATGTGTGTTTTTAAAGGGATGTCAAATGCTGTCATTTTCCTGTAAAGCAAATTTACCTTGCCTTTGGGTATAAATAAAGTTACCTTACCTGCAGACGCTGTGCGCAGAGGTTCAGGAGCAGAAGTCCCGTTGTAAACATATCACGGCAGACCCGACGATGTTTGCATGAACGCGCTTTTTTTAAAAGTCAGGTCAAGGCTCCAAAAGCCCAAAGGCGATATAACAGTTTGTGTTTGCTACATGGATCATTGTAGTTCAGCTTTCCTTTGTTATATTTCTTTAAGAGCTCAAAATGTGTTCATTACATAAATCAAATGTAATTTTCTCTGTAGCACTTCATGGATTTCATAAGCAACACACTGTAGTTGTTCACACAAAGCATAAAGGTAAAAACAATATACACAGTGTTATCTTCATTTTAGATGTCACAAAGTATTTGCGGCTCCCAGTGTTTTCCCGAACCCTGACCCTTTGCGTGGAAACCGGGTCCAAAAGGCTCTTTGGGTGTTAAAGGTTGCTGACCCCTGCACTAGGCCCAACTGACACATATATTTGATTCCAAATACAAAAAATAATGTGTAACCTGCTGGAAGAATGTAGGAGGTTGAGACAGGATCTCAACACTTGGTGTCTGCAACAAAAGACAACAATATGTGGGGCGATCGTGGCTCAAGAGTTGGCAGCTCGTCTTGTAATCGGAAGGTTGCCGGTTCGAGCCCCGGCTTGGACAGTCTCGGTCGTTGTGTCCTTGAATGAGACACTTCACCCGTTGCCTACTGGTGGTGGTCAGAGGGCCCGGTGGCACCAGTGTCCGGCAGCCTCGCCTCTGTCGGTGCGCCCCAGGGTGGCTGTGGCTACAATGTAGCTTGCCATCACCAGTGTGTGAATGGGTGGATGACTGGATGTGTAAAGCACTTTGGGGTCCTTAGGGACGAGTAAAGCGCTCTACAAATACAGGCCATGTAATGGCAGAAACATTCTCTAGTGTAAATCCTGACTAGTTCATTAACTACAGATCAGTTTCAGTGAACATTATTCACAGAGGGATCTGAGTTCCTTATACCAGACTCTACAGAAACTGTAACACTGTACAGCTCTGCGACTCAACAATATGACAACAATGTAACACACACTAGAATCATCAAATAAAGCCCCACTAACCACTAGAACTAGAACTAACTAACTAGCACTGGACACTTGCATATTAGAGATTTCTACCACCATAGGAGGCGAGATATCATCCTTGAACCAGAGCATCCAGCCCTCAATTTCGGACATAAAAAGCCTCGAACCACTCTGACACCATCGCCACTCTCCAGGCCACTGTGGAGCGTTTGTCTGCGGAGGTAAAGAAGTTAGATGAGAGATGTGGAGCTCTTGAGGCACTCCAGGAGGAATAATTTAAGAACTGCAAGAATACCAGAAGGCACAGAGGGACCCAAGATGACTGAGTTGGTTCACACCTGTTGGCGGAGGCCCTATCTCTCGAGGAGAAGCCACTCATCGATCGAGCACATAGAGTGAATCGCCAGCGTCCCAAACAAAGTCATCTTCCTCGGCCCATCATCTTGAGATTGCACTACTACCACATTGGTGAGGAAATTCTGCTGAAAGCTGCAGAGAACAAGAACCTGATGTATAAGGGTTTTTAAAATAAACATCCTCCCAGATTTCCCTCCCTCTGTTGGAAACGCAGAGCCGCATTTGCAAATATGAGAGGAAGACTACGTGGGATGACCGGCGTCAGGTACAGACTGCTATACCCTGCAAAGCTGTTAGTGACCCATGGTGATGTGAGGAAAAGCTTTAGCGATCCCAAAGAGACCGTAGACTACGCAGAGAAGCACCTCTCCCACCCACCTTCAAATGTATTAAAAGCAAGGATATATCTATATGTCTAACGCTGACACAGCACTGTGTTTCTTCTTTTCCCTTTATATTCCATGTAAAGGTGAATATGGAGCGTTTATGGAGCTCGTTTATTGACCAGCTGTCAGTTAGAAGGTAAGAGTTACTAGGTTAACAGAGGTTAGCAGTAACAGTACGGGGAAGTATATTGTGTTGTTCTTTTGTTGGTTTTTATTTTATCCTACTTTACTTTGTTATTTTGATTTTACCTGTTGTGAGTGCTTCCCGTAATTCTCCTTTTTCTTGCGCCGCTGCGGCCAGAGTTCACAACATTACATATTTTTGTATCTATAAACAGGAAGCTGACACTCTCCAGACTTTATCAAAGGTGTGAGCGTCACAGCAGAGGCCTTTGTGTCAACGTAGCTGAAGACAAAACACAGAAACACATGAAGGAGATTTTCCTGGCCTGGATTTTATACAAATATTCTGCAGTACATCAAAAATGAAAGAAAACCATTAGTCAACATATGAACATCACCTCTGAAGTTACAGAGCTTTGATTGGAGACACAGCTGAGCGTTTTGCATTTTGCATAATTAATTACATAATTAATTATGTAACCATAATTAAATGGTTACATCATCTTTAAAGTCCCCAGAGATCAGGAAAAGGGCCTGAGGGTGCTGTGTTTGGAGTCTGCTGGTTACAGTGTGCAGGACCTCACAGGCTGCTGCAGCGTTAGCAGAGGGCGGGACATACACAGCTATCATAATCACGTGTGTAAACTCTCGTGGTAGATAGTACGGTCTCATGCTAACCGCTAGCAGCTCAATGTCCTTACAGCATAGCGTCTCTTTGATAGAGAAATGCCCAGAGTTACACCATCTATCGTTCACAAACACAGCCAGACCCCCTCCTCCCTTCTTACCACTCTCCGCTGTTCTGTCATAAGAGGCTCAGCAGCTAAAGCAGCACACCTGGGTCTCCCAGCCTATTAAAAGCAGCCCTTTGCTTCACCTGCTTCACTAAACATTATTATTTTAAGCAGAGTGGTGTGATTTATGTAGGCATTGCTGTGTGACAGGAGGACTTTTCTTGCACACCCACCAAATGAGGGCGCACATGCTTCCACGCCCACTGGTGACTGCACACATCCTTTCAAGGAAGCATTTCATTCATCCCTAACAAATGGAACAAAACACTGTGCAGCATGTTCAGGTTTGAACGTGGCCCTGGCCTCTCTCTGCATCCACCTGGCACATGCAACACACATCCACTCCCTGCTGAGCTGCTTGTATTTGATGTGTTGAAGTTTTGGTAAAGTTTGAATAAATTCCACTTTATTTATAGGAACATTTCATCTGTGGACTCCTGCTTCCCCTCTCCTTGAGCCAGTTTGTGACGGGAACATGACATAAGAAAAGTAATTTATCCCTTTTTGATTCTGTGTATCTGGCGCTCATCCAGTGAGTTCACACTTGGCAGAAACAGACTGAATTTGTCTGGAGAACTTTGGCTTCAGCCAAGTTAGATAAACACACTGTGTCTCTGTCAAAACAGCAGTGTAGTTGTGGCACCCCTGTGAGGGAATGACCACATTAATATTATTTTGTGTAAAACACTCATGTAACGGGACATTTTTCATTGCTATATGTATTTATTTTCAGTTTCTTTAAGAGGATAGAAAATCCATGTAACAGGGATTCATTTTATGTTAGAAAGCAGTGAGGGCGGAACTTTGGTGCTTGCTCCGGGGTTTCGGGGTGCAGTAAGTGGAGCCCACCTTCCGCTGCTTCCTCAGACACGTTCTGGAGGAAAGCAGAGACGCATCGTGTCTTCCTTACTCTGCTCTTCACCTGCTTTTACAGGTCGGTACACGGTGCTCGCACCGAAAATGTTGTTTATTGTCACCATGGTTACCCACGTTAATGTGAATGGGAGAGTTAAGGCGGTCCGCCAAAGTTATTTATATGTAAACACGGGAGAAAACCAGAGGAGTGTCCCGCGCGACCGCACCGCGAGCCCGCTCGTTAGGTGGAGCGCTCGTGAAGCAGAGTCAGTGCGCTCCTATGCTCTGTGCAAACGTGTTGTAATGCTCCAATCAAATCAGTTCTGTGAGATGTGAATGTTAATAGTTCTGTTAAAGTGACTGAGTAGATTAGCTAGTGTAACACAAGCACTCTGAGCAACTCTGTGTAGCTAACAGAGGCATTCATGGGTTGATTAAACAAGCTGTGTTTCATGATGCACTAAATAGTGATTTTGCCAGTAAATTACTGGAGGGAACAAATGTAATGTATTTACCAATGCTGTTATTGAATAGAACTGTTTAGCCAGTAAGACACTGCAGAAGACAATGTGATGTGTTTATTGATATGATAAAAGGATGTAGCTGTTATGGAAAGAAGTGTGAACTTGAGAAACTGAACCAGTTAAAAAGAGTATATTTCACTGATGTTGTGAAATAAGTAAATGTAATTGATGTGAATGAGGAACCAGCTGAACAGTATATTGAAAGCTCATGTTTAGTGTTTTATAGCATTTATTTGTGTGAAATAAATCAGACTCAGACACGTTCTGGAGGAAAGCAGAGACGCATCGTGTCTTCCTTACTCTGCTCTTCACCTGCTTTTACAGGTAACATATTTGTCATCGAGGTCTTCATCCTTGGGACCCGTAACATAGTAACTTCTTCATTGTTATACTTCTATAGTTTTCCCATTTTGTGAGCTGTGGATGTGGAAAGTGTCTCAGTGACACATCCACATGAAAACGGCGTTACCTTCGTTCATTTGCACGTCAAATGAACGAGCTGTTTGGACTTTAACGTCACAGCTGATGCTTCGATACTCGAACTCAAGAGTTCAGCTTCCACTCAGAGGTACAAGTACACACAGCAAAGATAAACGTGTACACAAGGTGGAACCCACAAGTGCACAGCTCCAACCAGAGATGGGAAGTAATCCGATTACTTTTTTCAAGAAACGAGTAAAGTGAGGGATTACTATTGCAAAAAAGGTAATTAGATTACTGTTACTTTCCCGTAAGCACGCTGCGTTACTGCGTTACTAAAACCGCAGCTGTGTGCAGATGAACAATGGATAATCTATCGAGTGTGGAGAGAGTGTGAGCGTGCAGCGTTTAAAGCGTGGAAGCACTGACCTTACTTTGAGTTTGACTCTGTAAAAAGTGACAAAAACATTAGCATCCGCTGTTCACTGCGTGGGAAGACAACATGCTCACTCACTATGTGTTAATGGGCACGCTTATTTATAACTTTGATAAAATGTCATAAAAATAATTCCATGCCAGCTCACCATTGGTGATCAGGTAGTTTCTGTTCCAGTTCCAGTCCCATAAATCATGAAGCTTGCTGCCAGAAAAGCTTCAAATCTCCTTTGAAAGCTGTTTGTGGTCTTGATTGTGGGAGCTTCAGTTGTCTGACTCCAGCTGCCACACAGTGCTCACTGATATCATTTGCAAAAACCCCAGTGTGACAATATTTATCAGTGAAGCAGAAATCAGGAAGTGACGACTTTTCTTTGAACATTTGCTAAGGCTAAGCTGTGCTTTCTACCACAGTTGGGAATTTCCTGGTTTACAACAAATTATTGTGTCAACACCGCATAAGATTTCAAAATACAGGAAAATCACTGGAGTTATAAGAGGCAGACAACGACACACACACCACATGCATGCTGTTGCTATTTATTGTGGATTAACCTGTCAAGGGCAAGAACAAAATAATTCTGCCTCAAATACAGGAAATCATAGCTTTCCTGTATTTCCTCCATTGTTGGCATGCTGGTTAGTGCTGTTGCTCCACAGTAAGAAGGTCCTGGGCTAAATTATCCATGAATGTAAACGGCTGTGTGTTTCTATCTGATAGACTGGTGAGCTGTCCAGGGTGTACCCTGCCTGGTAACCTATCACTTCAGGGTTATTTCCCAGCCCTGCTGCAACCAGGATAGAGATAGGAGGATGGTAGTTGTTGTAGACCCATTCAGTTTCAATTGAAGGATTAAAATGTTCCAGGAGCTCAACTTACTCCATCTGAACATGTTTCAATCGTGTTTTATGAACATAACATGCAGGTTTACTGAATATGAAAAGGTTGTGTTGATTTAACTCAGTTGTTTAAGTTTCTGCCAAAGCAAAACCTTTGTGTGCAACCAGTGTCCACTATTGAATCAAGTAAATCCAACATGTTTTTGTCAGTGCAAGAAGGAGTTACGGTGCCTGTATTCCTGCACAATATTGTCCCGGGAGGGAGGAAAACTTTCTGGTGAAGTTTTGGTTGATTTTTGTGTTTTGCTTGACACTAGGTTGATTTTATCAGTGAGGTTTGGATTGTTTTCTTTCTCTAAGAGAGAGAAAGATGGTTTTATGCTTGGACATGTTTGCAATGGGCCCCAGTATCTGTTACTTTATTAGTATTTTATTGATTACGTTTGTTTTGGGGTTTTTTTTTTTAATATTTTTATTACTTTTCCAACAACATACAAAGGTAGTTTCCAATAATATGCTGTTGTAATAGAAACCCTTTTCCCCCACCCTCACCTCCCACTCTGCTCTCTTCCAAACAAAGAAAAAAAAGAACAAGCTCACATGAAATATATATACAATTGTACCATATGTGGCATTTATACATAATTCAAGAAAAAAAAAAACAAAAAAAAAAAAGAAATAAGAAAATATAATCAATAGGAATAAACAATAAAAAATAGCATGCACATGCTAAATAATTTCCTCCTACTCCACTCTCCTACATAAGTTGTTCTATATTTACTACTTTTAAAAATTTTTTAAATGGCTTCCAAATTTCATCAAAATATATTAACTTATTTTTCAGAAAGTACGTAATCCTTTCCATTTCCATACACTGTGTCAAGGAGTTTATCCAAGCGCCAATAGCAGGAGGAATTGATGTTTTCCAATTTATTGCAATCATACGTTTTGCCTGTAATGTACAATAATCCATAAACTTAATTTGATAGGTTGTTAATTTAATATTTTTAGGATACACTTGTAGTAGCATCATTTCTACATCCAAAGTGATCTTTTTATTTAAAATTTGGTTTATTTTGTTCATCACCTCCTGCCAAAAGGCACAAACAATTCTACATTCCCATATACAATGAAAAAATGTTCCACGGGCTTCTCCACATTTAAAACATGTATCTGGTATTCTATTATTATATTTATTCAGTTTCACCGGTGTTACATATGTTTGCATGATCCAATTGTATTGTAGTAATTTTAAGTTACTGTTAATCGATTGTTTTTGAGCTTTTAAGCAAATTAACTTCCATGTCTCCTCAGAAATATTAATATTTAGGTCCTTTCTCCAAGCTTCCAACTTAGAAACTGATGTTTCTGAAGAGGCAGAAACAATCCAATTATAAAATGTTGAAATTAAGCCTTTATTACCACCTTTTTTCACCATAAACTCCTCTAGCTTACTTAACTGGGGAAAATTAAGGGATTTATTTTGCATAGATGAAATAAAGCTTCTAATTTGTAAATACTTAAAAAAGTGTTTTTGGGGGATTTGAAATTTTGAGACTAAATCCTCAAATGAGACCATTACTCCATCACAAAACAGATCACCCACTTTCTTAACACCTTTTACTGCCCAATCCTGAAACCCTGCATCCAACTTTCCTGGTACAAATAAGGCATTTCCCCAGATGGGGCTAAACTGAGAGAGATTGTTCTTAATATTCATCATTTCTTTTATTGTAAACCAGACTTCAATCATGTTTTGAACTATAGGATTATTTGTTTCTTTCTTTAACTGTTTGGATTTTGCAGAATATAAGTACAAATTTAATGGCATTTTAAGAGCATTTGCTTCCATCCCCACCCATGACGGGGTATTTTGGGATGAAAAATAAAATCTTATTGTCCTTAATTGAATAGCCAAATAGTACCAGTAAAAGTTGGGGCATTTCAACCCCCCTGTATCAAAGGGAAGGTACAACAAAGACAAACGAATACGAGGCTGCTTCTTGTTCCAGATAAACTCTCTGATTAGTGATGTTAATTTAGTAAATAATCCAGCAGGAGGAGCCAGTGGGACATTTTGAAACATATACAACAGTCTAGGTAATACATTCATTTTAAGAACACTTATCCTTCCAATAATAGATAGTGGTAGACTTATCCAACGCTCCAAATCTTTGGAAATTTTCTGTAGTATTATATTATAGTTAAGTACCACCACATCTTTTAATGAAGGAACTATTTTAATACCTAGATAGATGAATTCAGAGTTAACAGTAAAGCCAGATACATTCTGATTTACGTTTTGATTGTACCCTTGATTAAGTAACATTAATGATGATTTTGTTACATTAACTTTATACCCTGAGAAAACCCCAAACTGATCTAATAAATCCTTTACAGCGGGCACAGAATTTTTTAATTGCTTTAAAAATATTATGATATCATCAGCAAATAAAGCAATTCTATGTTCCTTTCTACCAATCCTAACACCTTGTATCTGTCCGCTGTTTCTAACAGCTATTGCCAGAGGTTCAATAGCTAAAAGAAATAAAAGTGGAGATAAGGGTGAACCCTGCGGGCACCCTCTTTTAATATCAAATTGTTCAGAGATTATCTCATTTGTCTTAACCTGAGCCACAGAGTGACAATGTAATAGCTTGATCCAATGCAGAAATACCTTTCCAAACCCAAATCTAACAATGACATCAAAAAGATATGACCGCTCAATTCTATCAAAAGCCTTCTCCGCGTCAAGCGAAAGAATGGCTGTATCGTCCTGCTCACTTTGATTATGAAGAATGTTTAAAACTCGTCTTACATTATGAAAACCCTGTCTATGTTTAACAAATCCATTTTGATCATCCCCTATAATAACTGGAAGAATACTTTCTAATCTTTTAGCAAAAATTTTACAAATAATTTTAGTGTCTGTATTGATTAAGCTTATAGGACGCATATTTTCACACTTATTATTTAGTTTTCCAGGTTTAGGAAGCAGTATTATCAGGGACTTCCTTAATGAGTCAGTAAGATTGCCATTATTAAAACATTCTATATACATATCTAAGAGGGGCTGTGCTAATTTATCTTTAAAATATTTGTAAAGGTCAATTGGCAATCCATCTGGACCAGCTGTTTTGCCAGCATTTAAGGAGTTTATTGCATCTATAATTTCATGTATACTAATTTGCCTATCAACATTTACTTTGTCTTTTTCTGAAATTTTTGGTATTTCAAGTTTATCTAGAAATAAAGATTGCATTCTAGTTACATTATTGAGTTCAGAGTTATATAGCGTTTCATAAAATCTTTTAAATGCATTATTTATCTCTAATGGGTCTACTATAGTATTACCATTTTGAATTTTCTAATTTTGTAATTGCCTTTTCAGATTCCATCTTTTTTATACGCCATGCCAGGAGTTTGCTGGGTTTTTCACCTTGGTCATAGAATTGTTGCTTTAATCTCAATAAATTAACAGCTGCTTTTTCACTTGTCATTTCATTATATTGCGTTCTCAATAGTAATAATTCTTTTACAATATACTCATTGTTTTGACCTGATTGAAAGCTAATCTCTTCTAACTTTTTTATTCTTACTTCCAGATATTTTATCCTTTGATTTCTTTCTCTTGTTTTATTACTAGTATAGCTTATAATTTGCCCTCTTAAGTATGCTTTAAAGGCTTCCCATCTTACACTTGCCGATGTTTGATCTGAGTTATGTTCAAAGTATTCATTAATTTGCTTGCCTAAAAACTCAAGAAACTGTTTATCCTGCATCCACTTCAGTTGAAACCTCCATTCAAATCGAGTCTTGATCAGTTTTGGTTCTATGAGAGTCAAAGTAACGACTGCATGGTCCGAAATTACTATTTCCTTATACTGGCAATCTTTTATAAAATGAACCAACTCATTTGATACCAAGAAGTAATCTATTCTAGAGTACGCTTTATGTGTACCTGACCAGCAAGAATATTGTAACTTGGTTGGATTTTGATCTTGCCATATATCACTTAAATTTAACTCCTTCATGAATTGTTTGATCACCTTTCGTGTTCTATTGTGAGTATTATCCATGCCTGAGGATTTATCCTTCTGTGGATTCAGAGCACAATTTAAGTCCCCAGCAATTATACATTTACCTTGCAAGTCTGAGATTTTAAGAAATAAATTGCTATAAAAGTTTGGATTATCTTCATTTGGGCCATAAATATTAATTAAATTTAGTCTAGTGGAGAGTAGATTTCCTTGTATTATTAGAAAACGTCCATTACTATCCTTAAGCACGTGCTCAACTTGAAAAGGTATAGATTTATGAATCATACCTTCATACTGGCGCTGTTGTCTATATGTCTCTGCAGGTAGGTCCGGCAGGAAGGCTATCTTGTTGTCCTTATACGACAATTCCTTTATTGTCCTAGCGGCTTTCATAATGCCTTCTCGATCTCTGTAGCTTAAGCACTTAATTATAAAGGCTCTCGATTACGTTTGTTTGTGCTTTTGTTACAGTGCACTGAGATAAGAACATCTGAGAGGTGTGATCCACCGGTGGTGATATTTTGGTATTTTGTGAGTTCCTGATTTAACAAATCAGCTCTTTAATCCAGACCTGAGAGATTGAACTTTAAAGCGCTATAAAATATTCTTACTGGAAACAGTGGCAAAGTGTTTTTCTCCATGATTATAATGGGCTTGGGAGAAATTCACTTATATGGGACATTGATCACATGAGAAGTCCTGAGCCTAAAAGGATTGCAGCGAGTCAATCCAGTCCAAAAACAAGGAGCTGTTTTCCTTTAAAATTATGACGTCATCTTGCTGGTGATGGAGGCTCGAATAGGCTGCGCGTGAGACTCCATTATCAGCAATATCTGGTATGAATGTGTGTGGATGTATGCATGTGACTGGACTGTGATGGACTGACGACTAAAAGTTTAACTGACTTGATACTGAGACAAAAACGGTGCCGACTTTAGGATTAGTGAATGTCCACAACAATTCACCCAGCCTGTAGAAGAAGGGTGGAGGTTTTGTCTTGCTTTGTTTTGTTGTTGCAGGAGCAGAAGGATGACAGAGACTAAAGGGGGAGGCTGTAGCTTCACATGAGTGTGAGCTGCAGACTGAACCCTTTGGTTGCTAATGTTGAGTCACTGATGTTTGCATTAAGAAAATTGTGTTTTATTAGCTGTGTTTTAATTAAGGTATCACATTATATTGTTGGGAATGTTAAATGCTAAAGTGAAGAAAAGCTTTGATTTCACTCATGACTGAACATGTTATTATTAACCATAGCAGGCCACTGTAAAGAGTCAATTAACTGTTATAGAGGAAAAAAAGGCCAAAAACTCTGTTAATACCTATGAATAACAGGCAATGATAGACTTGTCACATTCAAAATAGAGATATGTAATAACAAACACGGGTCCGTGTCATTTAGGTTCTCCATTGAAATAGTCAATCATTTAGAAAAGTAGAATATATATATATATATATGTCTCAACGCTAGAGCAGGGCGATATGGCCAAAAATATTTATCACGATATATATTTGAAAATTTGCGATAACGATATAACCGACGATATAATTGATGCGAGACAAAATACAACTCCACAACATTACTAGCGCAAAAAGACAACCTTCCATTTATTTTCACTTAAACAAGAAGCTGGTTTTTATGTACATTAAAGCTTTAGAAAAATGTAACAGTGCAAATGCAAATTCCTTGCTGAAAGTTTAACCAAAAGGCATTTCCAGTAGAAATGGGCTGACATATCCTGAGCATAACCATGTATAATATCCACTGAAGTTAAAAAGAGGTGCTTTGTAACATTAAACTGCAGTGTGCAGTACGCATTTTTCGGACCATAAGGTGCACGGGATTATAAGGCACATTAAGCGAAACAAAGCAGTCAGATAAATCAAACTTTATTAAACTCATTCTTCTTGCTTCCTCCACTTCTGTACCATTGATTCATTGATGTTGAATTCTCTGCAGCTGCTCTATTCCCATGTTGCTGCAGTATATTAATGACTAACCTCGTATTGTGGATGGATTATCTCAGTTGTTCTCCTGACTGAAGTTTGGTCCGTTTACAGTATCCTGCCATGCAATTGCATTTGTCTCTAACCATGAAGAACCTTCACGTTAACTTTTATAAGTGGAAAAGTGTTAGTGTTCGTCCTCCAGCTTCACTGTTTATGTTACGCTAACATAGCTGTGTCGCTAGCGATCACGTAGCACATCATTATATACCAGCTAGCCCAACTTCAGTAACCCTACAAACGTCACTGCTGTTTAGTTTCCTGTCTTCATTTATGTTGGAAGTGATAGCAGAGCTGTACGTTTGATTTTTTTCAGAAATCTCTCAGTCAGAACATGCTATATCATGCTTAGGTAACTAGCGAAACTAGCGAGCTAACTTCCGCTAGCTTCCTGCTAACTTCTAACTCCGTTAAATGTAATAACTTTTGTTTTCATGGATGCCTGGAAGTTAAACTTCATAGTTACACCTGGTAAAGCAGCAATGCTGATCGTTTTATTAAAGATGAAAGAATTTAGACAGTTTTTAACTCTCAGTGATGCTGCAGTGTTTGTTTGACCTGAAGCATACGGAGTTTAGGACCCAGATTACTCCCAGATTTAAGAGCATCTTAGTCCGACAAATACGACAATAACGACGGCCGCTTGCATGTTCTGCAAAAAAATGTGCTTTGTTGTGTATCTGACGGACAAACACCAAACCAGTTCCACATCACTGAAGTTGCACCATTTTTACAAACCAATTCTGGTTCATCTGTTTCACTCAACAATCGGCCATGTGCGTATGAAAACAAAGGCACTGCGCATGCGCGTTTTACTCCCATTCTATCGCGATATTTCATTTTCCTATCGTTGCCTAACATTATACCGGTATTACCGTGAACGGTATAATATGGCCCAGCCCTACTCAACGCTGTTTCTCAATAATATTAAAAACCTAAAAACTATTGTTGTGGAAGATAGAAGTCACTGTGACAGCCCTCTGACTGTGGAGGATGTTTGTAATCCTATTTCTGCACTTAAGGCCAACAAATCTCCCGGCACAGATGGTTTAACTGCAGAGTTTTAAGAATCATTTTCTAATCTCCTGGCTCCGTTCTTACTGCAGCTTTTCATAGGAAGTGTAGAGAATAACATCCTCCCTCCTACTCTTACTCAGGGTCTCATAACACTTATTCCAAAACCAAACAAAGACTTACTTCTTATTGATAATTGGAGACCCATCTGTCTGCTCAATGATGACTATGAGATTATGGCTTTAGTACTTGCTAACAGAATGAAAGAGTTCTTGGACACAATTATCGATGAGACACAATCAGGCTTTATGAGAAACAGACACCTTTCTAAGAACATGAGACTGGTTTTAGATCTACTTGATTACTCTGATTTGGTATCTGACTATAGCTTCATTCTCTTCCTGGATTTTTAAAAGGCTTTTGATACAATTGAACATCAATTTATTTTCCACTCTTTGGAAAAATTTGGCATTTTTCTGTAAAGCTATCAAAACCTTGTACACGAATGGCAATAGCTCAATTAAAATGATTAAGACTCCACCCCGAGATTTGACCTGTTATACAAGGAATCAGCACAGCTGATAAGGAGCTCATCATCAGCCAGCTAGCTGATGACACCACACTCTTCTTGAAGAATGCAAATCAAATCCGTCCAGCCCTTAGTGTTATTAGTGATTTCTCTGAGGCATCTGCTTTATGTCGAAATCTAAAAAAATGTGAATTACTAGCAATTAAAGGCTGCACTGCAAATGCTCTCTGTTACATTTCTGTTAAACAAGAAGTCACATATCCAGGACTGTTAATATCCAAAGACCAAAAGTCAAGATGCTCGTCAAACTTGTCAAACAGTGTTGGGGAATTCTCAATGGTGCTTGGTGCCATACCCTCAGGGACTTTAATGTTATATAAAAACACTGACAGCTCAATATCTGCCTCAGTCACTCTCCCTGATCCAGCTGAGTCAGCAGTGGGAAAAATCTGCTTTTCACAGGAACTTGGTAACAGCAATAAGAGAATACGTAGTTTATTCCAAGAAGATATCATGTCTCTCCCATATATAGAATATCTTACTGGAACTGACATGTTCCAGATATCACCTGGAAGACAGTCTGGATGATCCCATAAATATCTAATTGTGAACAAGGTGAAGGAAATCTCATATAAAATTCTTCATAAATGTGACCCAGCCAGTCACTATATGGTGACATTTAAAAGAGACATAAATACTAATTGAACTTTCTGTGGGGATCATCCAGAAACTGTGGCACATCTCTTTTGGTTCCTCTACACAGAGATTCTGGAAGAATTTAGCAGTTTTGTTATTGTCCATATTTTAAGGGAGTTTTCTTTACGATGGAAAATGTTTTATTCTTTTTCTTTAAGTTCCCCAGGAAGAATGATAAATGTTTTTTATAAAATATTTGTTAATACTTTTAGCTATTTTATATCCATAAATGTAAGTTTATTAATAAAACACCATATTTCTGCCTTTTTATAAGGATATGAATTGTACATACAATCAATTTCAGACTCAACCAACAAAAAGCCTCTCAGAACAATATTTATATTGTAACAGTTGCTATTGTAATGCAGTGTATCACCACATGGCAGCGCCTCCTGTCTCACGACTGGTGTCACCCCCTTTTTGTTCATTATTCGCACTCCTCCTGTAATGGATGCTCCCGTGTGTACGCGGACTAGTGTGCTCTTTAGTAATGTGTGGTAGAGGTAGCACTTTTATTTTTGATATTGTAAATAAATGAGTACTTTTTGGAAAGTCAGAAGCTGTTGCTCATTCGCTATCCACCTGCACACCTCCGCGGCTGGCTTCATCTCCACTGCACGTTACAATATGTTGATTTTATTCGCCTACTCATATCATCATTTTTTTACTCCTGGTTCTGTATGTTCATGTTCTGTTCTTTTGTAAACTTCATCTGTTTGTATGTTGTATACTCATTGTGTTTCAATAAAGTTCGATTTAAAAAAAGGTACATTCTAAACGAAGCTTCAGACGTCACTGATCACGTGACTCTGGCCAAACGAATCAAGCCTCGACACGGTGCTTCTGAAGCAGCGCGTTGATCTTTCTGACACACGCACCGGAGCGTCAGCTTCAAGCGGACCATCACTACGTCTCACATCTAAAGGTGTCAAGGTAACTTTGAACTGAGTTCAGTCAATCTGGAGTTTTTCCAAGTTTTCTGTTGCTCTCTGTGAGAGAAGAGCGTTAAAGGCGGGGCTCTCCAGAGTCCAGCAAAACAGGAAACCACAGCTGGGTGTGTGTAAGTGTGCAAACCAATAGAATGCATCGTGGTGGGGGGGGGCATCACGGGCAAGAAAAAAATAAAATAATCGGTCGTACCCATGCTTCCCCGACGTCATGCCAGCGCATATTGGGAAATTCGTAGGCACCGATCGGTTTTCTATCAGCCATTTGCTGGGAGTAAGGGCGCCCTCCGTTTGCGAGGTGCGCCTGCTGCTGGCGGCACAGGGAGGAGAGGGCGGGGCGGCGGGGAGTCTCTGGCTGGCTGGAGCGGCATCTAATAACCAACTCGCAAAACAAAATAAAAACAACAAACAGATATTATGATACAGGCTTATAATCTGCACCGATGTTTTTTCTAAATTCTATAACGTGAGCGCGAGAGCCCTCGGTGCGCCTGCGCGCTGCTGAAGTCAAAGTAAACTTTATTGTCATCTCCGCTACAGACAGTCCAGCATATAGAGAGACGAGACGACGAGGCTGCAGTTACAGCGGTGCAAGTAAACAAACAATATATATAAGAAGAGTAAGAAAATAAATCTACACTTTAAGACTCGGGGTAAAGGATCAATAACAATTTAATTTATAATTTACAGTTTGATGATTTAAAGTCTCACACAACCCGTCAAAAGGGGCGGGGCCGGCTGCTTCCAAGTAGAGCGCATTTCATTTATAATGATGTAAATCCAAGCCCATCATGGATTCACGATCTGAATCCTGGGTTGTGTGAAATCCCAGAAATCAACCTTAGACAAAGTGAATCTGTGAACTAAGGTGTAGGTCTGTTAGGTTAATTGTGCTGATCCTCGGGTTGGGGGATTTGTGTTTGTACTGGAGCGCAAAATTCAAACCAATGGAAGATGGACAACAAAAGTTCAAAGCCATCAGGTGCTCAGGTTAGAAAAAAGAGAAAAGATGCAGGTAAGCAGACGTGTGATTGGATAATGGCAGCTCATCCTGAACCAATCAGACTAAACTCCAAACAATACATTATGTTACAGATTTTAATAGTAATTAGTCATTGTTACTTGTTGATTTGTCCTTTTCTCATTGTGTGACGAATTATGACGACTGTTTGGTAGCTGTTATTGTCTCTCTCTCTCTCTTCATGTGTGTTTCTCTGGTGAAACAATAGTTTTGTGTTAATGTTAGGGCTGCACGATTTTGCATAAAATGAGAATCACGATTTTTTGGCTTAGAATTGAGATCATGATTCTCTCATAACAATAAATAAACATAAAACAACAAATGTCTCACGTTTTGTTGTTGCAGCAAAATGTTGTCCTGCTTGAAATTCCGTCTCCACCGTTGCTCGACGCTGCGTGTACAGAGCAGGTAGTGCAACAATAGAAAAATAGTTGCGGGACGGCACTGTGTAGCGTTTGTCTAGGGTGTTGATCGTTTTCCTAAATCCCTCGTTTTGCACAGTGTTGATGGAGCCATATCTTTGGTCAGGTGATAAGTGATAGCCTCCGTAATGTCTTTGTGCCTGCGGGAGTTCGACGTGTATAGGGAAGCGCTGTATAAGGTTCCCGTTATTGATGTTTGGGTGGTTGACCGGGACGGATTTTCTCCTGTCACTTTCTCGTCATCCCTGACGTGCTCTCCGTTGTTGTTTCCCTGCTAATTTTAGCATCACACGGCACAGCTTCTGTATCACGTGGTATAAGGCTCCGCCCTTGTCATTTGTTGAGCAGGAAGAGTGAGCGCTTGTTTTCATGCAGAGTACGTCCCGGATCAAAATGTGAAGTTTTACAAATCACCACTTCTTTAGTGAATATCATTTCAGTCTCAGACAACCTCGTTTCTCTTACAGAGGTTGAATGCACCTTCTGCGGATGGCGGTACCACACAGTGTGCGTGGACTTCCCCTGCACAGAAGGCAACTACAAATGCTGTGAATGCTAAATAAACAGAAACAAATGATCCCTGTTGTCTTTGCTTGATGATTGGTTTGAGTCTTGACAATCCACATTGCTGGCGTTGCATCTTTCAATGCCAGCAATGGCAGGTATCAGTGCTCAAACCTTTTGTGTTTGTTTCCAACAAGTTGCCCACCTCGGGAAACAAAAATGTGTTCTTTTACTTGTCAGATGAACATATGAGACACTTTGACTCTTCAGTGCAGTGTGGAGCCTAACAAAGATCTGTTTTGTGTCCCAGCTGATCAGCAGGAGGAGGAGAGTCTGACGGAGCAGCAGAGGAACATTTTCAGCTACTTGGACTCAGCTCAGCCACTACAGAGGAAACAATGAGCTCAACACAGAAGGTGACAGACAGAGCAGGACCATATGACCAAAGATATTTATCACCATATACATCTGAACATTTGCCATAACGATGTAGCTGACGATATAATTGACACCAGACAAAATACTTTACAGCTGCACAACTTTATTAAAAACCCATCGATGTATTTTCACTGAAACAAGCAGCTGTTGTTTATGTGCATTAAAGTTATATAAAAATGTAACAGTGCAAATGCAAATTCCTCGCTGACAGTTTAACCAAAAGGCGTTTCCAGTGGAAACTGGCCGACACATCCTGAGCATAACCATGTATAATATCCACTAAACTTCAGAAGAGGTTATACAGTCGTGGCCAAAAGGTTTGAGAATTGCATAAATATTGGAACCTGGAGAAGTTGCTGCTTAAGTTTTTATAATAGCATTTTGCCTGCACTCCAGAATGTTATGAGGAGTGATCAGATGAACTGCATCGTCCTTCTTTGCCATGAAAACGAACTTAATCCCCAAAAAGCCTTACCGCTGCATTTCATTGCTGTCATCAAAGGACCTGCTGAGACCATTTCAGTGATCGTCTTCTTAACTCAGGTGAGAATGTTGGCGAGCACGAGGCTGGAGATCATCATGGCTGTATCCCGATTCAGGTTCTGCAGCTTTAAAGTCCTCAAGGGCCGCGTACTCAAAGACCGCTAAGGCCGAAGTGCGAGGCTCGTAGGCTCGTGAAATGGGACGTCTATCCTCCGTCGCGCTGCCCAGGTTGCCTAGCAACCATGATACTAACAGCTGGAAACGTTTCATACAGCTTTGTTTGACAGAAATGAAGGAGAACATATTTAGTTCATTTGTTTCTACATGAGCTCTGTGTGATTTGATGAGTATCTGAGGCTGAGACCACAGGACTGTGAAACATGATTGTTGGGCTTCATTTCTGTGCTGAACAGTCGTTTAAGATTAGCTGTAAATAACAATTAGCTGATGTTGTTCATGAGACTAAAGTCATCTCACTGTGGTAATGTAAATATAATATGGCCAATATTATAGTTATTATATTAATCACTTCACTCACAGACAAGTATCTGTGACAGTGTTTATATAGATGTATCATATATAAGAGACAAATATTGTTCTTTTAATATGTTGGTACTAAATGTGGCTCAGTGCTTACATATATGTGTAAAAAGCAAATGTAGGAGCTGTGATAACTGTGTCTGATAGAATGAAGAGTAGACTGATATATGAAATATTCCTTTATTGGGTGAGAAAATCAGACCATGTCATAACTGCTGTAAGTCACACAGAATAGATATCAGAGCCTTAAACAGGCTGACGTCTGCTAAATGGGTCAAACTGGGCAGAAAGTCTACAAACACATAACATCCTTATAGAATATGATGTAACACTATAGATCAACTTAGCTCAGAATATATAAAGCATATAAACAGTTACAGCAATATGATGCAACACACACAGCAGCTACTGATCCAAAATACTCAAAGCTTCATAGAACTGAAACCAACATTTATTTTTAGCTCCATCCTGCTTAGGGATGGGTATTGATAAGATTTTAACGATTCCGATACCATTTTCGATTCTGTTTAACGATTCAATTCTTTAGCGATTCTCTTATCGATTTTTTTTTTTTTTTTTTTTTTTAAAGAGAACACTAAGGTCGATTAGCTTAGAACTTTGTTTTATATCTTCTCTTTGAAGAAGATAGAAATTTAGGAGTAACATGGCCTTACAAACCCAGCAGTGAGATCTTAAGAGATCCAGCCTACGGCTCTTCAATGGGGTGTCACAGGGTCCCCAGGAAAAAAAATTGTAAATGTAAAATAATAAAATAAATATTCTTCTGTAGCAATAACAAAGTATAATATAAATTGTTCTGTGGCAATTACACAAGAATATCCTGTAATGTCCCTGCCTACAATTAAACACATTCACTTACCAAAAATCGGGGCATCTGCTGTGGCAAATGGGTGCAAGCCTTTGACCACAAACTTAGACACTGCTCGGTGACATTAGTCTATCCTGGCCTGAAAGGAGACGCTACCGGTAGACTGCAGCGAGAACTGCCAGCGAGCGCCAGCCAGACTCTGTCTGTCTCTCTCATCATGGTCACCTACATGTACAGTAATGGCAGGTTTTGGAATAAGGCAGATCGCTCTAACATAATATGCACTGTTAGTTGATTATTTACCTGCCGCATTAACGGGAGAGGACGTGCAAACGTTAGCGCTGCTGCTGGGTTGAGAGTCATGAGTCCGGAGCGGTATTAAAAACACGTGTCATCGCGTGTTTTGTGAGCAAATGCTTTTGCATATTCGTAGTGTTTCCTCCCTTAAATGAAATATCTACTTTGCAAGTTGCCCTGTTGTCATCGGTTCTCATCAAGTATAATCAAACTTTTGAGCATTTGAGCCGCTTAGGCGCCATGTTTCCTGCCAGGTAAATGACGCTCCGCAACGTGGTGACGTCATTCGGGGCGACTGAAATCGATAAGGGAATCGTTTGAAAAAATGGCAAACGATTCCAAGGAATTGAAACAGTGGGAACCGGTTCTCAACAAGAACCGGTTTTCGATACCCATCCCTAATCCTGCTGCTGATACATACTTTAGGTTTCTGAACATTAAACTTGTTGCTGCCTTTCATAGTGTGTAACTTGAAGGCCCTGAGTACTTTCTCCCACACTGGAAACACTGGGATGATCACATTATTTGAACATTACCTAATAAGACTGATTCAGCACAGACAGTTATGTTAAACTTTCCTAGCAGTCCTTCACAAACAGGGAACAGTCTGTCTATTCTCTCCATCTGTCAGCTGCTGCTGGCTCTTCCTCCTCCTCTTCCTCACACACTGCTGAGTTTGTCCTGGTGGATCATCAGGGCTGCAAAGCCTCACAGATGATGTGCAGCAGTGGGTCCCTCAGTCTGTCCTCACTCTGGACACTTGCAGTCGTCACACATGGAAATCAAATGTGTGATAAGCTGCAGGATTCAAACACAAGTGTAACTTATAAACACATGTTCATACTTTTATTCCACAATCAGAGAGAAAGAAACAGAGAGAGAGTGCAGGACAGACAGACAGGTGACAGTCTCAGGTGTACACACTGCTACACAACAGCACAGAGAAGCAGGATTTAGTGTTTGTGTTATTACGAGTGCTACACAAGAAGAGTTCCAGATGGTGCAGTGGACACATGTGTGACTGCTGTGATTAAAGCATCTTTCTTTCAGCTTAACGAGTGAACCGTCAGCTCGTTCAAACACACGTTAAAGTCCGTTTGGCTCGACACCACCGAACAGAGGCAGCAATATAACACAGCTCACATTAACAGTGCAGTGAATCCTGCTTGTGCCGTGATGTTCAGGACTGCAAACCGAGCAGCATCACTGACTTTCAGCTTGTTGTGTTTGTGGATATATGACTGACTTTAATTATCCACAAAATCATCACATTCTCTGTCAGATTAAGGTCGACTATTGAACGGCGTATATTTAAAAGGCTTTAAAACCAAGTTAACGCTGAAAGTACAAACATCACTAATGTCACATAACTCTGCCGACAAGGCATAGCTATGGCTATGAAATGCTCTTTGTGTATCACTTCTTCATTATGAAAGATGTCATTAATGCACTAGTAATGTCTCATCTGGAGTATTGTTCAATCATTTGGTCAGCAGCTAATGAGACGGATCTTAACAGACTTCAGTTAGTCCAGAATAAGGCGTCCAGATTAGTGTGAAGATGTTCATACTATACTAATATTGATAAAATGCATAATAACCTTTCTTGGCTTCCTGTACAGGCTAAAATATTCTATGGCTTACTTGTAGTTCTAAAGAAAGCAATTCTGTTAAACACACCACATTTATTCTGCTCAGCTGCAGTATCCAGATGAAATACATCATCATATTACACAGTTTTCAACAAACTGCAATTTAGTAAATGCTCGGGTTAAAAGTAACGTTTTGTAAAACTGTTACATTTAGAGCAACTTTTAAGTGGAATAAGTTGCCTTAAAAAATTAGAGAATTATTCAAAACTTCAATGAACACTTAAAAGCCGATTTACAGAGCTTTTAGTTGTTGTAAATATTGTAAGACATGATTTGTTTTTGAAATTTGTGTAATGTGCCTCAATGTTATTGATATTATTATTATTGATTGCTTATATTTGAACAATTGTGAAACCTCACTGTGGATGTAAGAGTGAAATTATGTGGATATCTTGAATCGACTTTATTGTGTAATATTTTGTGTGAGTATTTGACGGAAGACGAGCAACATCTGTTGTGGAAGCTAACGGGGTTCCTTTAGAATAAACAAACATAGGATTTATTATCACTGAATAATTCTGTATAAATCTACACAAATTATAGAAATATGTAATAGGAAACAACAAAATAATCTAAATTATAAAATAATGTGTGTGTGTGTGTGTGTGTGTGTGTGTGTGTGTGTGTGTGTGTGTGTTGTGGAGCAGGGAAATTATTTTACTGCTATTGTTAAATAATCATCATTATTACCATTGCATTAATAATATAATCTGTAGTTTATATTGCATTCAGAGGTTGAACAGTGTGTCTTTCAGAAAAGACTAAAAGTCACAGGCTGACAGGAAACAGGCTTGCAGAGAGTTTGCAGAAGTGAAACCAGTCTTAGGTTATTTTGAGCAGCAGGCCAGACGAGGCCATTTGAATTACTAGGTTATTCAAATTGATCATTGCTTTAACAATGTAACAGATAGCTTTAAGAAGGCTTTAAGGTTTTATGCATACAGGTATTAAATTAACTTTGTATTCCAGGTGCAGTTAGAACTATTTTATACATATTGCATATCTGTGCTTATTTGAGTTCAAATTCAAATTCAAATTTTAAATTCAAATTTTATTTGTCACGTACACAGTCATACACAGTACGATATGTAGTGAAATGCTTGGACAACTGCTCGTGACCTAAAGAGAACAAAAAAGGAAAAGGCTATGAATAAGATAGGAAATAAATATGAAAAATTAAAAAGGGTAAATTTAACTAGGAAGGAATAAAATATAAATTAAGGTTAAAAATGAAATAACTGTACAACACAAATTAGAATGAAGGGTAAATTTAACTGGGAAGAATAAGATAAAGATAAATATATAAATTAAAGTTGAAAATAAAATAACTGTACAACAAAATACACAATACACAATATAGAACTATATAAGAATGTATGAAGGAATCTAAATATAAATAAATATATACACAATAACAGCAGCTGTACAAGTATTAACCGGAAATGAAGAATATAGTGACCAGTGTTGTGCAAAAACAAAGTCCAGAAAGTCCAGTGTGTGTGTAAGAACTGTATGTGTGGGTCAGTACTGTGTGGTGGTGTGATTGAGAGACCGTATCGCCTGCGGGAAGAAGCTCCTCCTCAGTCTCTCTGTGTTGGTCTTCAGGGAGCGGAATCGCTTTCCTGACCTCAGCAGAGAGAACAGTCTGTTGTTGGGATGGCTGAGGTCCTTCACCATCTTCCTGGCCTTGGTCCAGCACCGCCTGCTGTAGATTGAGTGCAGGTCAGGGAGCTCGGAGCGGATGGTGCGCTCAGCTGACCGCACAACCCTCTGTAGAGCTCGTCTGTCCTGCATGGTGCTGTTCCCGAACCAGGTTAAGATGTTTCCCGCCAGGATGCTCTCTATGGTGCACGAGTAAAAGTTCCTGAGCACCTTGGAGGGCAGTTGGAAGTCTCTCAAGCGAGGTGATAGAGACGCTGACGTTGATGTTCAGGTTCATTAATGGTCTAAAGCTTCACTAGTGAGAGTGTCTAGATGATCCATGCTGAGGGAAAACTAGAACATAGAAGGAATTGCAATATATGCTTACACAACAGTTCATTTTAATATCTTTTATATGTTCATATTCTTGTATTAAGCTTTTAGTAGGGGTTCTTGATTAAAACATTTATTTAGTAGATGACACATACATAGTTTCAGTTCGGTTATTACATATCTGAGGGTGGCTTCTGTCTCTCTGTCTGGTTAGAGGTCAGCGAGGTGAAACAGGGTGCAATTGTGGTTAGCACACAGACACACACACACTCAGTTAGAGAGAATCATTTATAGGTAAAAGTTTAATCATGTTTTGCTTGGGGTTGCAAAAAGAGCAGTTTGTCGCAGAACTGCTGCTGAGGTGCCAAGATGACAAGCGAGCATCCGGCAGTGACAGGAAGCACCTGTTATGAAGATAGAAGACAATTGTTCTTTTAAATTGTGTCAAAAGTCGTTGTGGTTTTGATATTGACGTATGTGTATATATCCTGTCTGTGACGCATGAAGGGGCGTCAGTAAATCAAACCCTGACGGTATAAAATATCTGTTTATGCTTTGATTAAGTCGGAGATCACTTGCTGTCTGCGTACAGAGTGTTCTTCCCACACGTGTGTAGTCATTAAAATCATTGTTTGACCAAGAGCTTCTGGACCATGGTGGTTTGTACTCTCCTTCCTCAATTTTTGAACCTTAACAGTGTGTGTGTGTGTGTGTGTGTGTGTGTGTGTGTGTGTGTGTGTGTGTGTGTGCATGATTTTAGTGTTTGAACAGTCATGAATTATCTTTAACAGCAGGTTGGATGTAATGTGTTAGAACTACCAGCAGGTGGGGATAAGAGACCTTTAAGGTGTTTGGTGCCACGCTCCACCTTCAGGTTTAAAACTAGTGTTAATGGAGTTTGAAGGTTGAGTTTGTTCCACGACTGCATTTCACTCACTGCCTCTGTTTGTATCTCTGTCACTGCAGGACCAACATGGAGCCAGAAGTCAGCGCTCTCAGGAGGCCGACAAACCTCACAGAAGAAAGGGAGAGAAAAAACACACCTGTGACGAGTGTGGGAAGGGTTTTACTGTGAGGGCTTCACTAAAACAGCATCAGGTCATCCACACTGGAGAGAGACCGTTCAGCTGTGACTTGTGTGGAAAGTCTTTTTCCTTCAAGCCTTCCCTAAGAAAACACCAACTCATCCACAGTGGAGTTAAAGCGTACAGCTGTGATCAGTGTGGCAGAGCTTTTACTCGCAGTAGCCACTTACAGAGTCATCTAGTTACCCACTCTGGAATTAAGGCATACAGCTGTGATCAGTGTGGCAGAGCTTTTACTCACAGTAGCCACTTACAGAGTCATCTAGTTACCCACTCTGGAATTAAGCCATACAGCTGTGACATCTGTGGAAAAACTTTCAGCCAGAGAGGGCCCCGAAATAAACACCTACGCATTCACATCAGACATGTGTACTGCTGTGAACAGTGTAGCAAACAGTTTACAACAGACGCACACTTACAACGACACATGTTTACCCACACTGAGGAGAGACCTTATCGATGTGACCTGTGTGAGAAGACTTTTAAATCTCCACATGACCTGAGACAACACCAACAGATCCACACCAGAAAGAGACTCTACAAGTGCAGCTACTGTGAGGTATGTATTTATATTGTTATCTTGTCATTTTAGCCTGACTGTTTGGAACAAACAAAAGACCCTTATGAAAAGGACACCGAGGGAACAGTTTACCCTGCCCGGGATAGGGTTACCGGGGCCCCGCCCTGGAGCCAGGCCCGGGGAGGGTGCCCGAGGGCGAGCGTCTGGTGGCCGGGCCTTAGTCCATGGGGCCCGGCCGGGCACAGCCCGAAGAGGAGACATGGGCCCATCCTCCCGCAGGCCCACCACCCACAGGAGGCGCCATAGGGGTCGGGTGCATTGTGTGCCGGGTGGCGGCCAGGAGCGGAGGCCTTGGCGGACTGACCCCCGGCTGCCAAGACTGGCAATAGGGACATGGAATGTCACCTCTCTGGTGGGGAAGGAGCCTGAGTTAGTGCGTGAGGTTGAGAGGTACCGGCTAGATATAGTCGGGCTCACCTCTACACATGGCTTGGGCTCTGGAACCAGTCTCCTGGAGAGGGGCTGGACTCTGTCTCAGTCTGGAGTTGCCCCTGGTGAGAGGCGGCGGGCTGGGGTGGGTATTCTAATATCCCCTCGGCTTGCTGCCGGTACGTTGGGGTTTTTCCCGGTGGACGAGAGGGTTTGTTCCCTGCGCCTTAGGGTCGGGGAACGGGTCCTGACTGTCATCTGCGCTTATGCGCCGAGTGGCAGTTCAGAGTACCCAGCCTTCTTAGAGTCCCTGGGGGGGGGGGGGGTGCTGGAGGGTGCTCAACCTGGAGACTCTGTTGTCCTGCTGGGAGACTTCAATGCTCACGTGGGTAACGACAGCGAGACCTGGAGGGGCGTGATTGGGAGGAACGGCCTCCCTGATCTGAACCCGAGCGGTGCTTTGTTATTGGGCTTCTGTGCTAATCACAGTTTGGCCATAACGAACACCCTGTTCAAACATAAGAGTGTCCATAAGTGCACGTGGCACCAGGACGCTCTAGGCCGTAGGTCGATGATCGATTTTGTAATCGTATCAGCAGACCTGCGACCATATGTTCTGGACACTCGGGTAAAGAGAGGGGCTGAGCTGTCAACTGATCACCACCTGGTGGTGAGTTGGATCAGGTGGCGGGGGAGGACGCTGGACAGACCTGGTGCACCTAAACGCGTAGTGAGGGTGTGCTGGGAACGTCTAGCAGAGGCCCCAGTCCGCGAGATCTTCAACGCACACCTCCGGCAGAGCTTCAACAGCATTCCCAGGGAGACTGGGGACATTGAGTCCGAATGGACCATGTTCAGCGTCTCCATTGCCGAAGCTGCTGCATTGAGCTGCGGCCGCAAGGTGGTTGGTGCCTGCCGCGGTGGTAATCCCCGAACCAAATGGTGGACACCAGAGGTGAAGGGAGCCACCAGGCTGAAGAAGGAGTCCTATCGGGCTTGGTTGGCCTGTGGGACTCCGGAGGCAGCCGACAGGTATCGACAGGCCAAGCGGAATGTGGCTCGGGCAGTGGCTGAAGCAAAAACTCGGGTGTGGGAGGAGTTCGGAGAGGCCATGGAAAAAGACTTTCGGACTGCCTTGAAGAGATTCTGGCAAACCGTCAGGCGTCTCAGGAGGGGAAAGCGGTGCTCTACCTGCAATGTGTATAGTGCTGGCGGAGTGCTGCTGACGTCGACTGAGAAAATTGTCAGGCGGTGGAAGGAATACTTCGAGGACCTCCTTAATCCCACTGACACGTCTTCCGAGGAGGAAGCAGAGTCTGGGGATGAGGGGAATGACCCGCCAATTTCCGGGGGCGAGGTCACTGAGGCAGTTAAACAACTCCTTGGTGGCAGAGCCCCTGGTGTTGATGAGGTCCGCCCCGAGTTCCTGAAGGCTCTGGACGTTGTAGGGCTGTCCTGGTTGACACGCCTCTGCAATGTTGCGTGGAGATCAGGGGCAGTACCTGTGGACTGGCAGACCGGGGTGGTGGTCCCCATCTTTAAGAAGGGGGACCGGAGGGTGTGTTCCAACTACAGGGGGATCACACTCCTCAGCCTCCCTGGGAAAGTCTATGCCAGGGTGCTGGAAAGGAGAGTTCGTCCGCTAGTCGAACCTCGGATACAGGAGGAACAATGCGGTTTTCGTCCTGGTCGCGGAACACTGGACCAGCTCTTTATCCTCTCCAGGATACTTGAGGGTGCATGGGAGTTTGCCCAACCAGTCTACATGTGTTTTGTGGACTTGGAGAAGGCATTCGACCGTGTCCCTCGGGGTGTCCTGTGGGAGGTGTTGCGGGAGTATGGGGTGTCTGGCCCATTGCTACGGGCCATTCGATCCCTATACAACCGTTGCAAGAGCTTGGTTCGCATTGCCGGCAATAAGTCGGACTCGTTCCTGGTGGGTGATGGGCTCCGCCAGGGCTGCCCTTTGTCTCCGGTTGTGTTCATAATTTTTATGGACAGGATTTCTAGGCGCAGCCAAGTGGCGGAGGGCTTTCGCTTTGGTGGCCTCAGAATCTCATCTCTGATTTTTGCAGATGATGTGGTTCTGTTGGCTCCATCGGGTGAGGGCCTCCAGCTCGCACTGGAACGGTTCGCAGCCGAGTGTGAAGCAGCGGGAATGAGGATCAGCACCTCCAAATCTGAGGCCATGGTTCTCAGCCGGAAAAGGGTGGAGTGCCCACTCCGGGTCGGGGATGAGTTCCTGCCCCAAGTGGAGGAGTTCAAGTATCTCGGGGTCTTGTTCGCGAGTGATGGGAGAAGGGAGCCGGAGATCGACAGACGGATTGGGGCTGCGGCTGCAGTAATGCGGACGCTGCACCGGTCCGTCGTGGTGAAGAGGGAGCTGAGTGTAAAAGCGAAGCTCTCAATTTACCGGTCGATCTACGTCCCTACCCTCACCTATGGCCACGAGCTGTGGGTAGTGACCGAAAGAACAAGATCGCGGATACAAGCGGCAGAAATGAGCTTCCTCCGAAGGGTGGCTGGCCTCTCCCTTAGAGATAGGGTGAGAAGTTCGGCCATCCGGGAGGGGCTCAGAGTAGAGCAGCTACTGCTCCACATCGAAAGGAGCCAGCTGAGGTGGTTCGGGCATCTGACAAGGATGCCCCCTGGGCGCCTCCTGGGTGAGGTGTTCCAGGCATGTCCCACCGGGAGGAGGCCCCGGGGCAGACCCAGGACACGCTGGAGAGATTATATCTCTCGGCTGGCCTGGGAACGCCTTGGTGTTCCCCCGGATAAGCTGGAGGAGGTGGCTGGGGAGAGGGAGGTCTGGGCCTCTTTGCTTAGGCTGCTGCCCCCGCGACCCGGCTCCGGATAAAGCGGATGAAGATGGATGGATGGATGGATGTTTGGAACAACTCTGCTCATTAAACTGTGTTAGCATGTTAGCAATTCTACTGCATGGAAAAGCAGCTCTGAGTGATTATTCAGATTTTCCTTTCAGTTATGATTTTAGTATTACTGTAGTATTATGGTGGTAGTATTGTAGTTATTGCAGCCCAGTAAACTGAGTGTGTTAACTGAAACAGTCAAATGTAGTTGGACGTCTGCAGAGATGCTCTTTATTTCAGGCGACGTTCAGGATACAAATGTTGAAGGACTGACTTACACTGTCTTTGTGTCTTTGTTTAGAAGCAGAGCGACACAGATGGATCCAGTTCTCAACCCTGTCATCACTGTGGTGGTGGGAAAGACTTTCATTGTGACCTCTGTGGAAAAACTTTCAGTCGGCAAAAGACCCTAAAACTACATCAACGTAGACACACTGGAGACAAACTGAAATACTGCAAAGAATGTGGGAGAAGCTTCACTACATCACATCACTTAAAACAACATGAACTGATTCACAGTGGGGTTAAAAAGCACCTCTGTGATCAGTGTGGGTCATCCTTCACCACTGCAGGTCAGCTTAAAACACACAAAGGAGTCCACACAGGAGAGAAACCACACAAGTGCAGACACTGTGAGAGAAGCTTCTCACAGTCAGGTAATCGTAACATTCATGAACGTGGACACATGGAAGGAAACTACAGCTGTGACCAGTGTGACAAGAGCTTCAGGAATCTCAGTTCATACTCTGCACACAAACGATCCCACGTTACTAATAAACTGTTTCACTGTTACCAATGTGCCCAAACATTCACCTCATTGTCTGCTCTGTGCAAACATCAGCGTGATCACTCAGGGCTGAAATCACTCCCATCACTGGATCACAGTGAATCTGAAGACACAGAAAGATCCTCTGGTTTCTGTGTCGGACTCAAAAAGCTTGAGATCAGGCTCCACAGAGTTCAGATAGAATCATTTAAACTTGTGTTGAACTGAACTGGTTGCTGGGCTGAACTTCTACATAATACAGATCTACATGGGATCTTCTTTTCTGTGTTTTACTGAGTCAGTTTTGTCCTTTTTTCTCTGTCCTGGTTTTGCTCGTCTGTAAATGATTGAAACTCAGTCAAATAGTTCATTGTTCTCCAGCAAAACGTTTTGGAAACTCATGTTTAACCTTTAAAACTCTGACATGTTTTAGCACACAAGGCTTCATCGGGGAGTTCACTCATGATTGGACCATGAGAACAAAGGTTTTTAGTTCTTTCAAAGAGAGTCTTGGAGATGTTTGATGTTTCTGTTTTTCTGAAACCACCTGAACTATTTTTCTTGCTTTATGTAGTGTGGAAGTTTTTAATGTTTCTTCATCTGTGATGTTCTTGAATGTGTTCACGTGAAGATGGTACAAATAAACTGTCCTTTCAGCTTTAGCTCCTAATTTATTCATTATTTATGGATGTAGCACAGCAGCCGTCTCTTGATTAACACATGGAGGGCTCGGGATCTGATGGTGTCGTCTCCCTAATTTGCCCACTCAGTAAATCTCACTCATGGCCAAGAAATTGAAATAAACCTTGTTTCCCTGCTGGATAGTGATCCACTGTAACTCTGCTCCTCCTTCCTGTTTAGGATTTCTGTGGCTGAAGTAAAATTCCCTCCATCCATCACTTATCCCAGCTAACCCAAAGTGAAATAAAGTTTTGCTGGTCTTAAAAAAGCATTACAATAATGGGCATTACCAATGCAAACTGAATGATACAGAAGATGAAAGAAGAGACTTTGATCAGTTAATAAAGCTCATGATCTGGATTCATTGTGGCTGCTACACAGATACTTCTGGGTCACTTCTCTCAGTTAGGAACCTTCCTCACCAAACTGACTGTTGGACCACACCCCTGGTTTCATGAGAAATTGTTTCAGCCATGATTTCTCTTCCTGTATTTCAGAGTAAAGACTGAAGTGACAAATGGAAGCATGTTTAAAAAACACAATGTGAGAGAGACGTTGAGGTCCTTAGAAGTTACCCTGGGTTTTTCTGTCACCCTGCTAGATGTTACACACCTTGTTATTGGACTGATTTCTACTGCTGGACTACTCCTGCGGAGAGTAACAATACTCTTACTAATTAGCTCCCTTTCACACCTTTGGGGATATTTATTTTTGTGTTTGCAGCGCTGTGAGCCAGAACAGCGAGAGAAAAATCTGCAACAGCGACGAGCCGAATGCTTACGTGAATCGCAGCAGCTGCACGTGTGCTACGCTGAATTAGAGGATATCTTTGCTCTGGATTTCTATTTCTACTTTTTCATTTCTATATGATTCTTCTTGCATCTAAACAAAGATGATTCAATTTGCTAAATGTTGATGGCTCTTCGTGCTCAGGTGTAAATGAGACGTAATATTTGCTCTTGGTTTGGTTCTCCTGTACAGAACCTTGCAGTACAACAGAAACCTAAAAACATTATTTGTAGTTGTTATTCTTAGTTGTTCTGCTGCCTAAATACCACAGGGTCTAAATTGGTGAGCGTGTTTGCCACTATATTTGCCCTGGATGTAGATGCAGAAACTCTTGCTCTGTATTTGAGAGAGAAACTTAAAAGAGATGTGACCTGTCAAAAAATTGCTAGTAAACGTAGCAGGTTCAGCTCTTTCAAGGTTACTGCTGAATGTAATGATGTGGGTGAAATGTACAATCCTGAACTCTGGCCTGAAGGGGCTCTGGTCCGGCGTTTTTATGAACCTCGTAAGCTCGGTACGGTGGTGCCAAGCTCAGTGGATCCAGCAGGGGAGATAACTGCGCCTTCTGGTACCAACGTATCAACATGAAGATGTCTATTAGGATATTATCTTACAACTGTCATGGTCTACGTTTGGGACAGAGTGCAGGGGACAAAGCTCGACGGATTGTTGTGGACAGTCTGCTTGCAGAATGTGACATTTTATGCTTGCAGGAGACATGGTTGTCCAAACAGGACCTGGGAAAACTTAACTGTCTAAATGCAAGTTTTTTGGGAGTGGGGGAATCAACAACTGATCTCAGCACAGCTATAGTCAGAGGCAGAATACCTGGAGGGGTTGCTGTGCTTTGGGACAAAAAAATAGACCCTGTGATAAAGCTCATTAGACTGGATGTAGACTGGTGTATTGGTATACAATATACACAGAACAATAGTAGTTTTATCATTCTTAATATTTATACTCCCTATGAATCTTGTCAAAATGAGCAAGAATACCTCAGTAGGCTGGCTTTTATTAATGCATTTATTCAAGACAATGATACTTACAGCATATATGTTTTGGGTGATTTTAATGCTGATCTCACAGACAGCAGTTCTCAGTTTGCTGACCACTTAACTCACTTCTGTCAAGTTAATAATCTTATCCTGTCTACCAAAGTGTTGCTGCCTGCAGATAGCTATACATACATAAGTGAAGCCTGGCATAGTACATCATGGCTGGACCACTGTATCTGTACAGCTGATGGACATGCAGCTTTAGCAAACATGACTATCAGGTATGAGGTAACTGTGTCAGATCATATACCTTTTGGTTTTACTGTGAATGTGGAACAAATGCCAGCAACAACTGGAAACAATATTGCTACCAGTGTAAAATTAGACTGGTCAGCTTGTAGTGAAGATGATTTCTTAGCTTATCATAGTAATACCGATATACATCTGAACAACATTTCTTTGCCCAAAGAAGCTATTTTGTGCAAGGATGTCAACTGTAAGAATGCTGTGCATAAACATTTACTCTGCTCCATGTATGATGATATAGTGACTGCTCTGCATGAAAGTGGTACACCGCTTGATAAACAATATAAGCATAAGAAACCTAACATCAGACCTGGCTGGAAAGAACATGTATCCATGTACCATGATGAAGCTCGCATAGCTTATAAATGTTGGGTCATGGCTGGAAGACCTAAACAAGGCCCAGAATTTGAACAGAAAAAATGTGCGAATGCCAGATATAAGTACGCTGTTCGCTTTATAACTAAAAATGAGCAAATGCTGAGAGCAGATTCTTTGGAAAATGCTGTGTAATAATATGACAGATTTTTGGAAAGAGGTGAAAGCTCTTAATAACTGTAAACCATCTCTACCATCAACTGTTGAAGGTGTTTCTGGGGCAGATAACATTGCAGCATTATGGAGACAGCATTACAGTGCGTTGTTTAACTGTATAAAAAGTGATCCATATGAGGACAATCTTGACATGAGTAATGACACAATAAGTGTAAGGACACATGAAGTATATGAAGCCATTCATAGGTTGTCTGATAATAAATCCTCTGGTTTGGATCACATCACTGCAGAACATTTAAAACATGCTAGTTTAAGGCTAGCTCCTCTTCTAGCGCTCTGTTTCACTGGGTTTATGATTCATGGCATATTACCAGACTCAATGCTGTGTATTTTACTGGTACCAGTTATGAAAGACAAAGCTGCAAAAGTGAGCTGTTTGGATAATTACAGGCCGATTGCACTAGCCAGTATTTTATCTAAGGTGTTAGAAAGAATCTTGTTTGATAGAGTTAGTGAGTTCATCTCTTCTCTGGATAATCAGTTTGGCTTCAAACCAAAGCACGGCACTGACATGTGCATATATGCACTCAAGGAAATAGTCAGGTCGTATAGGGCTAAAAATTCATCTGTCCTCATGTGTTTCATTGATGCCTCTCAGGCTTCTGATCGAGTGAACCACAGAAAACTTTTTGATAAACTGAAGAGACGGGGAGTTCCTCAATACATGGTGAGGATTCTCTCTTACTGGTACGCTCATCAGAACATGCAGGTTAAATGGGGAAGCAGTATTTCTGCCCCCTTTGGTGTCAGCAATGGTGTTAGACGGGGTGGGATTTTGTCTCCAATTTTATTTAATCTATATGTTGATGATTTGTCCATACAGCTGAGAGCCTGTAACACTGGGTGTATATTAGGTAAAGCACTGATAAATCATCTCATGTATGCAGATGACCTGGTTGTTTTTAGTCCAAGCAGTGCTGGGTTACAGGATCTTCTTAATGTCTGTACTGAATATGGTGTACAATATGATATGAAGTACAATGCTGCTAAAAGTGCTGTTTTGATATGTAGAACCAAGCAGGATAAACAGCTAAATTTCCCTTTGTTTAAACTGGCACAAAAAACTCTTGAAGTTCATAAAAAGGTGAAATACCTCGGTCACTTTATTACTGAGCAAATGAATGATGATGATGACATATACAGACAACGATGTAAGCTCTATGTGCAGGCAAATGCTATTGCACGCAAATTCAGCTTTTGTTCACTTCCAGTTAAAGTGGCTTTGTTTAAAGTGTATTGCACACCGCTATATACTGCCCCCTTGTGGTCATCCTACAAACAATGTAGCATGCAGAAGCTGCATGTTGCATATAATGATGCGATGAGAATCCTTTGCAGGATACTGTGGAGCAGGGAAATTATTTTACTGCTATGGTTAAATAATTGTCATCATTACCATTGCATTAATAATATAATCTGGAGTTTATATTGCATTCAGGGGTTGAACAGTGTGTGTCTTTCAGAAAGGCTAAAAGTAACAGGACAGGAAACAGGCTTGGAGAGTTTTGCAGAAGTGAAAGTTATTTTGAGCAGCAGGCTAAGACGAGGCTTTAACAATGTAACAGATAGCTTTAAGAAGGCCTTAAGATGTTATGCATACAGTTATTATGTTGACCTTGCACTGCAAAAAACAATTTTCAAGAAAGTAAAAAAAACCTTGTTTATGGACATTTTTTCTTATTTTTTGCCTAAAAAGAAAATATATTCTTAACAAGCAAGTTTTGGACAAGAAAATAAAGCTTATTCTAGGAAAATATGTCTAACTTTTCCTTAAAAGGATATTTCAGCTCATCTTGAGCTTTATTTACCAGTTACAAGGCATGACAATGGTTTGGTTGAATTTCCAGAATAAAAATAAGATTATTTTTCTCATTTCAAGAGTAAGGGCATTTAAACAGCTGCTCAGTTTAAGAAATGTATTTATTGACACTAAAGTTTAATATAATTGCTGTCAAGTTTGACACAATATGCAGTATATGAACAAAGGCAGGAACTAAAAGCACATGGTAAACATGAAATACAGGCCCATTTGAAAAACAGAAACAGCACAACTCATTCACTTTAGGCCATGTCAAACAGAATAATAGATCAGCATCAGTATATCTATACTATGGCAATGCTAAAATCGCATTCAACTGTCAGAATTTATAGGAAAACAACAACTTCATTTTAAAAATTGTCACAAAACTGTCCAAAACAATAACCTGAAAATACAGTTCATGCATGTAAAGCAGTGTACCTTTTATAAAACATATGTTGAGCTCACGTGTAGTCCAATTACATCACCCAGGTAATATTTCATGACCGCACATGTCATATCTTTGTGTGTGAAACTGTAATATGGAATGGAATCTCATATCATATCATTGTTGGCTGGCTTTCCACCACTGAATCAGTCCTGTATGCCCACATGTTACTCAGATTTCTGTTCACTGCTGATGAGGGTTCCCTCCTAGAACTGCAATTGAGATTGGTTGATTAATTGACTAGTTGCGGATAAGGAAATTAAATACAAGGTACACTGATAATTTCTAAAAAATTTTAATGTCAGAAATATACTGCATTTTATAATTTACTCTAAAATATGCATGTTTTCAAGCTGAGTTTAATAAATGGATATTCATTTAATGCTCATTGCTATTTGGCAGCTTAACTGTAGTTTAAAAGCCTTGAAAAATCCTCAAAAACCTAAAATGGGAAAGCTAAACTAAAGAACACAGGAAACATGGAAAATGTTGCAAAAACCTTACAACCTTGAACAAGGAACATAAGACATGAAAACATCAGGGAGGGAACACAGATGATAACACAGGAGAGAATACAGACGATCCGACAAAGAACACACTAAATATACACACACAAAAGGAAACGAGGAATTGGCAGACAGGCACGAAACACAGCTGACACTAATCAGATGAGAAGAGACCAGGAGGAGAATACACCGATGCAAGGCAGGGACTATCAAAGTAAAACAGGAATAAACACGAATATCGAACCAGGGACAATACACTGAAGACAAGGGAGGTACAGAGAACACCTAAACACTGGAAATAATTAACAAATAACTAGGAAACTAACTGACACAATGAATATTAATAAACACAAACAACCAAGGAGACTGCGGACCATGACAATTGGTTTATTTAAAACAAAAGTTTAAAAAAATACAAAATGTTGTTTTCTCTAGTAGAAGAAATTAAACACTATCAGAATGTTCTTTATAAATAGATAGCATTGTTGTGGATTATAAGGAATAAGCATTAACATATCTACTGTTAAGCTGTAAAAACAAGTAGACATCTAACATGAATATTTTATATGATTATTTTCAAAGATATTAAAGTATATAGTCAGTCTCACCTTACAGATTTTTGTGTCCTAATCGATCAGCTGCATCGTCCATTGGCAAGGTGGTCGGAGTGTGTTCGAAGAATGTGATACCAAAATTAGCTGTAAACACGATATTCTTTGACACATCCATCTATGCCACAATCTTCACGGAAATCTGGACTATGGCTATGTGCAGAATTAATATGACTCAGTAGGGATTTGAGGGTCAGACCCACAAAAACGATGTAGATAACACAGCGCCAAATCATTTTGTTTTACTGGTCTGTGAACTACTTTTCCCATAAAGTCAAGATAACCAGGATTATTCCATTATGGGGTAGGAATGGCTATCCTAATTCAGTGCCTTATAACAGCTGTAGTAAGTAACAGCACCCACACGTCAGTATTTACAGAACATAATCTAACTAAATAGTCAAATATTTAAATATATATCATTTTATAGGTATAAAAGAGCGAACTAAACCATTTCCGTACACAACCCCATACTCCTGAGTTGGTACAGCCCACCTTCCCGCCTCTAGCTCCGTGCCTAAGCGGTTGGATTGCAGGATTTTGGGGTCTGGGTGTAGATGCGATACAGTTGGTACAGTGTGAAGAAATTAAGGCACGCTATGGAAAAACTGGACGAAATAACAATTGCCAACCTGAAAGGTATGTGACTGTTTTGTTTTTTCTATGTTTTGTGTTCTGGTATGTTGCATGTTAAGTCGCTAGCATGGCAGGCTATACCCGGTTGTTAGCTTAGCTTAGCTGTGCGGTTAGCTTAGTTGCATTAGCATTTTTAAATATGCTAGTGCAGAAAGTTATGAAAGAATTCATGTCCAGTTATTAGTTTCAGTGTCTGTGAATTTATTCAACAAGTGTGCAAAGTGCCATAAGTTAATGCCAGTTTTACAGAAATTGTAGGAGTTTCAAATTTCTATTAGTGAAGTTATTTCATTATATACTTTAGCCCAGGAAGCAAAAAAAAAAAAATACATTTATATGTATACATGCATTTAATTGATGTATCACAAATATATTACTTTTACCAGTCAATAGGAGGAAGGTAATTTAGAACCTGTGGAGCAGTGAGGAGGGAGAATAATGGAATAGAGTCATGGTTTTAAATGGTAAATATTAAATTATGTTTCCTATGTATCCTGTCTGTTACCCAAGCAAAGCTGTCAGCTGGCTTGCACATGAGGATAATGCAATGTAGTGATAATTGGAAACTCCTATTGCAGAAGCAAATGTTGGAGAAGACCTGCTCTCATCACTTTCACGAGATGACATCAAAGATCTGTTTCCTGGTCCTGAACATTGCCTCAGGCGTCGGGCTCTATGGCTTGCAGTGCACAAATGTGAAGAAGTAAGTTCTGTCCTATCGCTGTGTGACAAAACTGAGAACACACCAGCTTGTTTTATGCAGTTTCAAATAATTCCACCAATACTCACTTAACAGATAGACAGTAGAATCTTCTTTAGTTTTGATTTAAATCAAGTGGCCTACCCATTTATTAAATATACATATTTTTTATTGTTCAACACTTTACTGATATTTTGTTGTACTATCTTTCATATTTAGAGACCTAAAGTTCGTGTGCAATTTTATGTGAAATTAGCCCTATGTACACTGTATTTTAGAACAAGACTGCTGCTGAAAAAACGCTAACAACTACTGGAGATGGTGACTTCTTCAGAGAGGAACCCAGCACTTACCTCCATCCAAAAACTTTGGATGGAGGTAATGCTACAGTATCTTGATTTGTCTACATTTATGCTTTGCAGATTACATTATTTGCAATGTTTAATGGTGTTGCCCTGTCTTATTTTTCTTTTTTCAAACCAGTGGAACATGCAGCAGCTGTGTTCAGAGCCCTTCCCATGCTTTTCCCTTCCAGCACAGTACCACCTAAGAAGCTGGGCATCTGTAGTGAGGCTTTTTTCCATGTCCTAAAGGTAAGGCTGCAATATTCTATGTGTATATATTGTTGAATTTTGCAGTTACTCATGTTTTCATTTTATATATTTTACTGTGGAGTCAGTCAAATATTCTTAAAGTTCAGATCCCCATAACATGTTGATGTTAATAAAACCTACAAAAAAAGTTGATCTATTTTAAACTGTAATGCAACTCAAAAATTGTGTTTCTTACAGTCTTGTTCTAATACTCTTTTTTTCTGTCATGTAGACTTCAGAAGACCCTGAAGGCTACCTGCGTCAGCGACCCCTGGCTTGTCCAGTTCTGCTTGTCTCTGAAGGCAACTGCATGATAGCTGTTGGAACCACACCGGTGAGCACTTTTGACCGGAAGGATCTTAATGAGGGACTGCTCTATCTGATGGCATATTACTATGCCCTCCACCTCACATATCCATAGTGCATTTCCACGCTGCTGTCTGTCTTGCAAACTGAAATACTCAAAGACTCCATCCATGACCGAGATTCAACCCCCTCTTACAAGAAGGCGCTTGGTGAGTGGAAGTCATTCATTGAGTGAGTCTCCCAGATGACAGACTCCATCTGCCTTGTTTATCAGACTCAGTGTTAGTCAGTGAGGTTGTTTTTTTTTTCTATAGAAAAGTTGTTCAAATGTAAAACACATGTTTGTTTGTGTGGTCGTTAAACTTGTTCTTCTAAAATGTTATGTAATATAGGATTTGAAATAGTGATTGTTTTAAGCTTCAGCAAAATTTATTTTTGATACCAGCCATGAGTGTGTTATACTGTTATTATTCATTTTAAGAGTATCTGGAATATGCACTTCTTATATTGGCCATGTTACACAGTACCCTGCTGAAATGTATAATTTTAGGCATGATTCTCCTGGAACAGACCTCAGTGAGTTACTGACCCATTGCTGTGTCAATAAAAGCGCAAAATCTAAGAGTGCTTTTGCTGTCTTAATTTAAGATGAATTCCCTTATTTTTAGTAGCTTTTTGAAGAGATGGTGTCTTATTCTCAGGAATTTTTGCTGATTATTGTTCTCAGAGTCGAAACATAATTCTTATAGTTAGCTCAATCAAGAAAGAAACAATTCAGTTTTAAGAAAATTTGTCCTATAGTAAGGTGTTTTTTTAATGTGAAAAATCTAAATTAAGGTGTAGAATCTTAAAGTAAGCAAATAATTCTTGAAAACAGCTTGTTCAAGAAAGCATAATACTCATTTTAGGTGCAGATTTTCTAAATATCAAAGTGTCTTTTACTTATAATAAGTCACATTTTCTTCAAATAAGCATACATTTTAGACAATTTTGTCTAGTTAAAAGGCATATGGCAGTTAGATTAATTTGCTAGTTTTAAGAATTCTAGTCAAGCAACTTTTGCTTACCCCATTGGCAGATTTTTTTGCTCAAAACAAGAAAAATTTGTCAGATTTAAGAATATTTGGCTTGTTTCAAGTATAGCTGTTTTTGCAGTGGTGTATTTCAGGTGCAGTTATGACTATTTTATACACAATGCATATCTGTGCTTATTAAAGAGTTGGAGCTCGGTCAATTAATTGGGGGTCGGAAGCTTTGTTCGGCGCGATGTCCGGACAATCTATTGTGCAAGTGACTTGGAGCCATAGAAGGAATTGCAGTACATGCTTACAAAACACTTATATATCAGATCATTTTATATTAAGCTTTTAAGTAGAGGTTCTTGGTTAAAACATTTATTTAGTAGAAGACATACATATAGTCTCAGTGAGCCTCTGGTCTGGTGAAAGGTCAGAAGTGCAACAGGTGAATTGAGAAAGAGCATGTGAGGTCGTGACACACACACATGAGTTAAATTTATTTAGAGGAGAGATTAGTCATGTCTGGTTGTAACTGCAAAAGTGTCTCGGTAAAAGAGGAACCGTCCTTGTTGTCTCGGCAAGAAAGAGGAACAATTTACTTTAAGACAAGAACGGAAAGTACCAGCCATGAAAATAGAAGATGATCTTCTGGGTTAAAAGCCATTGTGGTGTTGATCTGATCTATGTATAAAATGTATCTGTGACGCATGAAGGGGCGTCAGTAAATCAAACCCTGATGCTATAAAATATCTGTTCATGCTTTGATTAAGTTGGAGATCACTTGCTGTCGGCGTACAGAGTGTTCTTCCCACACGTGTGTAGTCATTAAAATCATTGTTTGACCAAGACCTTCTGGACCATGGGTGGTTTGTACTCTCCCTCCTCAATTTTGAACCTTAACATTTGGGGGCTCGTCCGGTGGTTGAGGAGGGAGAATTGGAGGTGTAGATGGAGAAATTTGGTCTTAGGTGGTCTGACGGGCAGACATGAATTCCAGTGGTCGAAGTGAGTGGGCATAAGCCGGCTTATCCAAAAGGTAAGGCACTACCTGTTGAATTATTTCCAAAGTGTGCCAAATTGGATATGATAAAATTTAAGTCTACTCACTGAAGTTACTGGTGGATGTCTGTTTTGATTTTGATGAAAAATCTCATGAGTTGAAGCAGTTAGAGTTCTGCTAAGAAGAAATGAAAGCAGTTAAGAGTCTGATAAGAAAAGTTTAAATACTGGGTTGAAGTCCCAAAGAAATTGAGTTAGAGTCTCAAGTAGTTTGGTAGGGAATTGGTTATTGTGTTGGTTAGAGTCCAAATTTGGTCATAAGAGTGGACCTGAGCGGTCATTTTGTGAGTTGGAGTCTCCATTGACCACTAGGTTGCACCTGCCTCAGTTATACACTTGTTTCGGGTGTTGATTGTTGTTTCAAAGTATTATAAATTATTTTAGAACGGAACCGTGGGGGTTCTAGGAAGTGCAGTTCTCGGAGGTAATGCTCCCTCCCGGCCAAGGACGCTTGGCCCTGACCTATCGGCGAATAGGGTTAGTACGGTTGGCAACCGGGGAGAACTTGGGAACCTCCAAAATAGCTAGGAGTTAGAGTCTCCTTACCGTTTGGAACGGTAGTCTGCGCTTTTTTGGACAGGAGAAGTTGGACTTCGGGTGTGTAACTTTAACTTAACACTTTGGGGTAAGCCTTGGCTGTGAAACGCCAAAATTAGAGCTTCAGGCAAAGTTTGGGTTGGTTGACGCTTTTAAATTGAGTTAGGGATTTTAGAGATGAGGCCAGAAACAGTTAAAGTCTTGATACTGGTTAATTGGTCGCAAAAAACTCAGGGAGTTTATCCGCTGGGCGGTTATTTTAAATTTGTCGAAATTGTGTAGGTGCTAAAGCTGACAGATCTGACAGTGGTTGTAAATATAAGATGTCTTTGTAATATAAAATAAGAGATCTCTGTGTGAAAGGAGTCTGAGGCAATGCTGGAGCTATTTTTAGACGGTGTGTGTGTGAGTGAAAATGCAAATGAGTAAGTAGTGAACTGTTTAAACCACAGTTGGTTTTACAAATACTGCTGCAAACATTGTTGAGTGTGTGTTTAAGATGCCATTTATGTTTATTAGAGGACTATAAATAAAGTTTTGAGTTGCCGTAGTGGATGTATAGTAATTGACTGAGTTTGGATGCAGATATATAAATATATTGAGTGCACTGTATATACTTAAGACTAACACATTACTTTCAGTAGTAACTTTTCTCCAGCATTAGTTGCTGGTGTGGTTTATTTTTTCAATTTCTTGTGTGTGCGGTGAGAATTAATGGAGGTTTCAATTTTTCGTTTGTTTTTTGTTTTTGACTTGCTCTTTTTGATTATGACAAGCATGTCTAAAATACTCTTAGGAAAGTGTGTTTTGAGTTATATTCCTCAACTCTGGTCACACTTTAAGTGTGTGAATGCGGTGACTAGAAGGTTTTGAATGATGAATAAAGGTGTGAGAGGTATTTCTTTGGTGATGTAAAGTAGGATGTTTTAAAGTTTGAAAGTGTTTTTAATTTAAGAGATGCATGAGTGATGTTATAAGAGTTTAGTTTATTTAAAAGGTGTGTGTGTGAGAGGATTATGAAATCATTGTGTGAATGATGCTACATTTTAGATCAAAAGTTAGTAGAATTACAGAGGGTTTGTAGATTGTAAATACAAAATAAGTTTGATTAGCCTGCAGAAACAGAAAAGCAGCTTGAGCTGCTCTGAGAAGCTGTGGGTGTGTGACAGGAAGTTACATGCGCATAAAAGGAAGTGACTGTGACGAGTGAGCACCCAGAGAGAGAAACAGATGAGTTAAACTCTAGGCAGATAAAGCGAATGGAGGTTTTGAGAAAAGAAATGAAAAGGATATTAATTGTATGTTTTAGTGTGTTAACACAGATTACAGATAAATAAAGGTGGACTTCTCTCAACCTGGAATTTTGAGTACGGCGCCAAAACCACTAGAGTAGCATAATTGGGAGAAAAAAGGCCAGATTTTGGCTTAAAATTTTACAGCTTGACCTCGCACTTGTCCCCATCCTGAGAAGAAGCTCAAAGGACAGTTAATCTCCTGATGAAGACCAACAGAACATCGTGGACTTGAGAAGAATTAATAGCAGGCAAAAGACAGTGCAACTGAAACCACACTGACGACACCAGCAGCAGCATGTAAGGAACCACGAGGTGGAAACATGTACTGTAAATTACAGGCTGGGCAGTTGAACAGTGGGATAATGAGCTGTGGAAAGCACTGGAGATGACTGAGAGGATCAACAGAAAAGAAGAAACCACGTGATGAAACATGCACGGTGGACAGCAGGCTGGTAAGAACAGTGTGACATGACTGTTTAAAGGCACTGAATGTGGTATTTTGCCAGGCTGGGACTTGATCCAAAAGGAAAATACTGAAGAGAAACAGAGAAGAAACAGACTGTGTTTGCTGGAATTCAAGACAACAAAAGGACACTGAGAGAAGAGGACAGTGACCAGTGAGAGGCGAAGCCGGACGAGTTTGACTGTGAGAATACAGGGTGTAATTGGATTGAAATGAAAGCCTGAACTCGTGATGGTTTAGAGATGTCCACCGTCACAAACAAAGAGGTAAACAAGAATAGAAAACACACATAGACAAAGTGTTACATGTGAAATTATTTCTGGAAAGAATCAGAAGTGAGATAGTTTTGAATTAAGAAATCAGGGAAAAGATGCATGAATTAAACCTGACTATAACATATAGAGGCAATGAAGAAAGCAGCTTACACTCACTGAACATTAACAAAATACATAGGAAAAGCAATGAAGACCTGCTTACACGTATATACATGACATAAGTTGGGATTTCTGACCAGAGAAAGGGAAACGGGTAGTTTAAGTACTTATGATAATAATGAAAATGTCTCAGTTGTGTTTCTTTAGGGGCTAAACAGACCTGGATCAATTCTCCCCATGCAGCGGTCGGAAGAAACCTGTAGGTTAACTTGACTGGACATGCCAAGGCAAGTTTCTGGTTGAATTGTTCACAGCGCCATGTCTCCATAAACCTGACAAGTGGGCCCTAATTTCTGGCTGAGGAGCAGGAATGCTGTTAATAAGGTGGGAACTTAAAATTTGGGTTAGCAAATTTGGGAAAGACAACTGACGGCTTGAGTGGAGAATTGTGCAGGAGTCTGACACACTGCAAAAGCAACATATGCAAATTCACATACACAAACAGAAAATGCATTAACCTTATAAAGACAAGACAAGCTCATGGAGTTTAATGCATAGACACTGATTAAACCTGGCTAAGAACACAAACATATGCAATGAAGAACAGCTTGCTATTTTGTATGAATGATACAATGGTGTGAATGTTTAATAAAATGCATTTGAGTTTGTAATTGAGGAATAGAAGAAGCCATATGACAAAGGGAGTGAGTTATGTAAACAAAAAGTGATTAAAGTAGTTTTAAAAGAGTGACTTAGGCTACGTTCACACTGCAGGCGAAAGCGCATCAAATCCGATTTTTTTGACCCTATGCGACCCATATCCGATCATGCTATGACAGTGTGAACGGCGCAAATCCGATATTTTCAAATCCGATCTGGGTCACTTTCGTATGTGGTCCTGAATCCGATACATATCCGATGTTTTAGAAAGCGACTGCTGTTTGAACGGTCAAGTCGCATTAAATCCGCCTTTTACGTCACCGACACAAGACTGAAGCCAATTATCAGCGCCCGAGAAGACATCGCGAACGCTTCCTAGCCATCCAGTGTAGATGTCAGTGAAACTGTTGGGAAGACAACGTAAACATTTTATTTGTACTGTATAATCTGCAGATTCTGACAGAAATCTGCAGCTATCCTTTGAAGCACCGCTCCTCTCTTAAACAGCAATAAGGATCATTATTAGGTTATTTACATTATTATGTAAATAACAAAATAACTTAAAGCAAAAATTGGGAAACGTAAAGTCCGAAGTCTTTATATTAACGGCCATCAGTCAAACAATACTGTTTGTTCTTGGTCTAAACAGAGCGCGTTGTGTGTGACATCTTCTTTTGCGCATGCGGGCCGCTTTGAGCGTTCACACTAGAGCGCGTTTGCTGTCGCATTTTATTTGTAGTGTGAACGAGGAGACAAAAAAATCGGATTTGATCAAAAAATCGGAATTGAGCATTAAGACCTGCAGTGTGAACGTAGCCTTAGGAGTGCTCTCTCGTACTGAGTGATCAAAACCAGTGATCACTGTAGAAAGAAATAAAATGATTTAATGAGTTGGGAATGTTTAAACATATGTTTCTGTTGTTACAGCAACTCATTGAGAGATGACTCAGTATGCAAATTAGTTGGAGTGAGTGGTGACGAAGGAACTTCCTGTGTGTGTGTGACTGAGGAAGTGACGTTCAGAAGAGGAAGCATAGCAGAGAAGAGAAGTACAGATTTGGGTAGGAAATTTATAGTTTAGTGATATGTTGTTGTAAGGGGGGTTATGTTTTATGCTGAATTGAAGTATGTTACAGAGCATAAGGGGGTGATTTTTGTGTGCAAATTGTGTGGTTTTAATGAGACTTTCGGTGTATTGAGGAGGTGAAATTATGTGGTGGCAAAACTTTTGTGTGTTTAAGGTTGTTGAGGTTGTTGTGGTGATGGGTTGATTCTGTCAGTTAGGTTTGGGTTGTTGTTTTTGTTTTTAATAGAGGGAGTTTTAGGAAACATGGACATGTCTAAAAATTGGGCCCATTATTTTGTAAGAGTGCACTTAAAGAAAACCTGTCAGGTGATTTTGATTTTGTTTTTATGAGCTAACAATCAGCTCTATTTTTTTTTTCATTTCTGTTTTAAGCAGGCCTGCAAGAGTGAATAACGGCGCTGAAAATTATCGGGAAGAGCAAATATAAGGGGGCTTTCCAGATTACAATTGGCTGAGGAGAAAGCTACCTGGGGACTATTCAGGTCGTAAGTCCCTGTAAAAAGGATTTTATGCGAGTCAATCCAGTCCAAAAGCATAAAGAAATATTTTCCTATGGAAAATAAAAAATGACTGAGCTCATTTTGCTGAGGGTGGAGAATCTGACGCGGGAAGCTCCACTATTAGCAAAAATATGGAGTGAATGTGTGAGTGAATGTGAGGATGAATAAATGTGGACAAACAATTTGCTTTTACCAGAGAAAATTTCTGTTTTGTTTTGTTGACTGGGGTTAGATTATGGGATTATAGTATATTGTTGGGAGAATGCCAAATGCTAAAGGGGAAATATTTTTTGATGTAACTCAGTTACCATTAATTGAAGAAACACATGACTGATAACTGTTCTGTTTTAAGTTTATTTTTATGACATAGATTGGAACATGAGTGGGGAAACTGAGCATTTTTAAGTTTTGTATAGTATCTTGACACATGAAATGTATCAAGATAAAGGGGGGTTTAGGGTTTATTAATTTAATTGTTTAATAATTTAGGATCATTTTAGGACTTTTGGGGTTTTTGATCATTTGGATATGGTAAAACTGAAACTGTTATTTTTATGTTAAGGTTAAAGGATTAAAGAACTGAATCCTGTTTAGAAGATACAATATCAGGGTTCAAAGCTGTGAATAAATCTTAGAGGGAAAATTAGTGAGGGTTGAAGGAGTAGAACAGGTTTGATTTCTTTTTTGATCTTTAGAAGAAGTGGTTATAATGTAGGCTTACACAAACAGATATTACACAGAAACACACATGACAGTATTGATTCCAGGCAAAAGGCCTCAAATTCATTTAGCTTTTAACTGAACTTAAAGAAGGACCAAAGAGGAAGGAAAGCATATATTTTGGTTAAGTCTGATAAATTAGAATTAGAAGGTATTGTTACATTAAAGGGAGCAAATGAAATAAAAAGGCTATACCAAAAACGGGTTATAACATAGGAAATGTGAGGTTAAAATGAAGTTAACACATAGGAGTTGTTTTTAGGCAGCATTTAGCTATGATGAAATGTATACAGGAGTAATTGCTTATATGCTTAAACTTAATTGATTAAAGTGGTTGTTTTCTTTTGGATCTTTTAGAGTAGAGGAACTTGCAGCAGCGACAATTTGTGCACAGGATGTTGATGATCAGATAAGGGAAAAATAGAGCGAGCAACCGGACGTGAAAGCAGGGCTTAAAGAGTTTTAAAGTGATGAGGAACGTTGAAGAATATATATAAATACAAGTCAATAAGTTAAGAGCATAATTAGGATCAGGCTTTTGATTAAAGAGTCCCAAATAGGATAAGTTAGGGAGATGCAGGAAAAGGTGTTTTGTTTCCTTTGCAGAAGATCGATCTCGGCGACCACAGGAGGGGCGAGGATCCTGGAGATCTCGAGGCCTGCTGAACCACCAGAGAGGGACTGAGAAAACCAAAGCTTACACATGGAGTGTTCTCGAATGGGAGCTGGTTGAGCCAGAGGACGGCTAGAGAGGGTCTGAGCGAGGACACAATGTATTGCGACCTCTGGTGTTCCAGAGGTCGAGAGAGGGAGTGTGGAGCAGGGAAATTATTTTACTGCTATGGTTAAATAATTGTCATCATTACCATTGCATTAATAATATAATCTGGAGTTTATATTGCATTCAGGGGTTGAACAGTGTGTGTCTTTCAGAAAGGCTAAAAGTAACAGGACAGGAAACAGGCTTGGAGAGTTTTGCAGAAGTGAAAGTTATTTTGAGCAGCAGGCTAAGACGAGGCTTTAACAATGTAACAGATAGCTTTAAGAAGGCCTTAAGATGTTATCCATACAGTTATTATGTTGACCTTGTATTTCAGGTGCAGTTATGACTATTTTATACACAATGCATATCTGTGCTTATTAAAGAGTTGGAGCTCGGTCAATTAATTGGGGGTCGGAAGCTTTGTTCGGCGCGATGTCCGGACAATCTATTGTGCAAGTGACTTGGAGCCATAGAAGGAATTGCAGTACATGCTTACAAAACACTTATATATCAGATCATTTTATATTAAGCTTTTAAGTAGAGGTTCTTGGTTAAAACATTTATTTAGTAGAAGACATACATATAGTCTCAGTGAGCGTCTGGTCTGGTGAAAGGTCAGAAGTGCAACAGGTGAATTGAGAAAGAGCATGTGAGGTCGTGACACACACACATGAGTTAAATTTATTTAGAGGAGAGATTAGTCATGTCTGGTTGTAACTGCAAAAGTGTCTCGGTAAAAGAGGAACCGTCCTTGTTGTCTCGGCAAGAAAGAGGAACAATTTACTTTAAGACAAGAACGGAAAGTACATGAAAATAGAAGATGATCTTCTGGGTTAAAAGCCATTGTGGTGTTGATCTGATCTATGTATAAAATGTATCTGTGACGCATGAAGGGGCGTCAGTAAATCAAACCCTGATGCTATAAAATATCTGTTCATGCTTTGATTAAGTTGGAGATCACTTGCTGTCGGCGTACAGAGTGTTCTTCCCACACGTGTGTAGTCATTAAAATCATTGTTTGACCAAGACCTTCTGGACCATGGGTGGTTTGTACTCTCCCTCCTCAATTTTGAACCTTAACAATACCTAGAAGTGGTAGTGCCAGCCAGATGTTTGTAGCTGTGGGTGTCTGGACTTTTAAAGCACTTTTAAGAAAGTTAATGTTCAATTTTAGAGAACGACTGGATGGTTCGAGTAACAGTATAATTTTAGCACTCACAGATCCGACAGTGAGTGGTTCCCGTTACTCATCCAGTCTCAGAAAGCACTGGTTAAAGTGTTTGTGTACTTATTGATTTATTTTAAGTAATTGTGTTTTATGTATATTATGGTTTTATATTTTTACAAATGCTTTATATACTTATTTATATACATATATATATATTTAATGGTTTATACCTTGTGTGTGTGTGTGTGTGTGTGTGTGTGTGTGTGTGTGTGTGTGTGTGTGTGTGTGTGGGAGTTGTGTGTTTTTTTTCTTGTCTTGTTTTTATGGACATGAAGTCTGCCAATAAAGATTTAATTGAATTGATTATGAAGTTATTGAGCTGCACATACGTTACGACCTGCTTAAGTTCGAGGTCACAGCGTCTGTAGAGCAGCTGGAACATAATGAAGTCTACAAGGTTAAAGTTTTCTCTTCAGTTATTGTTCTTTCTGCTGCTTGGTTTGATGGATCTGAGAGCTTTTGTTTTTATTATTGTTATTATAATTATCATTAATATTTTACTCTCTAGAAGCTTTAAAATAGTGTTTGTGTTTGAAAAAATTGATTTAAGAATTGAACAGAAACATCTGTCCTTCTGAAAATCGCCCAAAGGCACGGAGACAAAGTCAAAGGATGCAACCTGTAACTTTCTCGTCCTTCATGTCAGGACCATCATCCATGATTTATATAAAATGCATATAGCAACAGTAGCACTTTAGTTTGGACTTTATGATTTCTGTAACTGGAAAATATTATTTTGTTTAAAGACAGAAGTGACCGCATAGTTGCAACATCAAAGGGAAATATTAATTAATTAGCATCAAGTATATTTGTTGCTTAAGCATTTGCACTATAACTTAAGTAGGATTATAACTTTTAAGGAAGGAAAGATTTCAGATATTTAGTTCACTGTTTCAGTTATTTTATATGAAATTAAAACATTTATGTTGGTCAAATATGATGCTCTAAATCAAATAAAAGTTTGAAAATAAATGATGTATTTTTAAATGCTGCAACAAATGTTCACAAAAAGTAACTATAATTAAAACCAGTTAAACAAAATAAAATGTTTGAATCATGCTTAACCAAATGCCAGGCTGGAGAGCTGAACCTAAAGTATACGTAGAAAGATTTCAACATGTGAGCAGTTTTTAATGTTTTTATCACATATAAATGTCACAGCAGTGGGTCCTGGCCCAATGCTTTGTGTTTTTGCTTTTCTTTGACTCTTGTTTTTCTTGGTTTTTGTTCTTCTTATTTATCAGGCTCTCAGTAATCTTAGTTCTCCCTCCCTCAGTGTTCATTTCAGCCTGTGTTTAGTTTCTGTTCCCGTGTCCCACGTTTCATCGTTTCATGTCGAGTCAGCCCTGTCTCTCTGTTTCCTGTGTCTCCCCAGTCAGCCCCGCCTCCCTCGGGCACTCATGTGTGATACAGAGTAATAAACCTGACTACATTTGCTGCACTCTCTTTATTACCTGTTACTTTAAAATTCATACACTAATTATGTCTGCCCATCTCTCTAATGTGAAGGTCAAAGGTCAACATCCCAGTGACATAAGAATAATCCCAAAGGGGCAAAGGCAGCGGTTAATTTAGCACATTTAGCATTAAGGGTACAGCAAGGATATACTTTTACTTATTGTGGCAGGGGTGTGGTCTCTGGCCTGCTGCAGTGGAGGCTGGTGGCGGGACGTTGGACGGCACAGGTGAGGGTGATGGAGCTCATGACTCTCCCCTTTATAGTGACGGAGGAGACTGGCGTGGGGGAAGCGTGTAGTGGAGGAAGCCGAGGAGAGAGCTGGTTTCTGGCTACAAAGACGGCGTCAAACCAGAAAAGATTGCTCGTGGTCAAATAATGTGTCAATCACCTGTGAATCAAACTGTGTGTGGCTCAGTTCATGTCACAGTGTTGTTTAGTATATCTTCACTTGTCTCACTCTCCTTCTGTTCTGTCCATCAGGACGATCCTCAGCGCTTACACAGATCCTCCATCGATGTTTTGGATCCAATCAGTGATCAGTTCTACGAGGAGGCCTGGATGTTCACCAGAGCTCGCTACACCTCTATCTACCAGAAGGTGAGTGTACTCCTTTGTACTCAGATTAACATTTTACTTCTTAAAATACATTTTCATATATGAGCTTTCTATTATTTCATGGCCATTTAATCAATATTAAAATTACAAGCATATCAACAAAGGTGAAGCTGGTTTTTTCCACTTGCTGTCACACAGTCATGGAGGAATACAATAAATACATAATCAGTCATAGATCCTGAACAATGACATTAAAAGAAAGTCTGTGGCTCTAAAAACTAAACAGTATAAAGACATGCTCCAAGCTGCTGTTTCTCTCCTACTCCTCTAGGTTTTCCACTGTCGGCCATCCAGCGATGCTGGAGGGCTACCTGGCCAATGGTGGCCTACACAAAGAGGTCCCAGCTCAGAGGAGCTGAAGAAGATCCTTGCCTTCCTCGTCAGTTTCCTCTTCAGTTCCTATCCCAACAAAACCTTCTTGCACCTATTAGCTCTAAAGAGGCTATGGTGCCCGTGGAGGTCTGGACCTGAGGCCTGTGCTCATCACGTGGATAGAAAACACTCTGACACCATTCTGGAGGTCTGATGGGACTCTGACCAAAACACAGATGAAATAAAACTTGTGGCTGGAGCTTTTAAAATGACTTTTTCACCTCATAGATTAATGCTCATGATTGCATGTTAGCAAGACAGCATCTCCCCAAGGTGAAACTCTCAGGAGACATTTACTCTTAAACTGTAATCTGGTTGAGACTACTTGAGGAGATCTTAGTAGCGAGTATGTGGATTTAGTCTCTTCACCAACAGCAGACAGACCCATGCCAAGAAAGCAGACATGTTCTCAAAGAAAGCCGAGAGCAGAGATTGGAAAAAGCTCAAAAGAAAAAGCTGCAGCTTCAGACGACTATCTGCCTGTAAGGCTGAAAAAGTCCAGTTACGCTCTATTTTGGAAAAGCTTCCAGTTTTGGTAACCTGGACTTTTATTTCCCCTCTTCTGCTACAGATGTTGACTGTGACCTCAGAGGCCAACTGGACCACACAGCTGCAACAGGAGTGAGGGAGAGGAGTCTTCATCCAGCTTCAAAGAAAACATCCAGGTAAAGTGACGTGGATCAGCGGATAAAGCCGTCTCCACTTTCAAAGGAGATCCTCTGAGAGAGAGACTCTCTGAGCCATTTTAGCCTCAAATTATAGGACTTTATAGTACAGCAACACTTTTAAAGGACAAAATTAACATAAACTTTGACTGTAATACAAACAAAGTATTGCATGTGTTTTTAAAACTGTTCCTCCGATGGGCAGGATATCACTATTAGACTGTCCCACCAGCCAACTTCAACAAGAGACCACAGCAGCATTCAGTGATCAGCACAGATGTTCCTCTAACACTCAGCATCTGATCCCTGTTGGTCTGTGTGCTTCTGCTTTTGCTCAGTTAGAAACCCTGCAGCAACCCGACCCAAAACTGTGTCTTCTTGTTGGCCTCAACGTTGAAGTGTCAAACGTCCAACATCTGGAAAGGAAACCACGCCAGTGTACTGTGATGTTTCACCAACATGTGGCAGACGCTGGTCCTGCCTTTCATGCTGACATCAGCAGAGAGCCCCGCCTACCTCAAAGCCTCCCCTGTCATGTACTGATCAGGATGATTATGAAGATGAGCGAGTGCAAATAAGACTGTAAAAGTCCACGAGCAGAATGTTTGGATGCTTTCTAATGATTCATGAATATCATGAGAGTGTTTGTGTGTTTTGTCTTTTCTTTGCTGACGTTTCTTACTAACAAAGACAATTTACGCTCTGTGTGTGTTTTCATCCTTACCAGCCACACTCTAACTGCAATGAAGGAAACAAACTGTAGAAATGGTCGACTCAGTGACTTCATAAAATATTGAAGTGGTTCAGGTAGAGCCAGTTTTTAAATGACCATGAACACTGACCGTATTGTATCTGTACAGCATGTTTTTCTATTAGACAGATTTGTAACAGAGGCCTTGCTCTCAGTAAGTTTGAAATCCTTGTCTGATTTATTTTGTAATCTCTGATCTTTGTGTATCCTGCTCAGTTTGCATGCTGCCTGTAGGAGTTTCTGTCTTTGTATTTGAAGATAATTAATTGAATATACTCAGCTGCTTCCCTTTGGTGCCTCACACATCACTGAAGTTTTTCAGTGTCCAGTTATTTGTTTTTAATAGCTGTTTGAATTCTCTGTATGTTTGACCCTGTAGACTGTTTAATGGACTGCTCGTCTTCCTGTTTGTAACCACTGCCTGTTTAGGACTAAAGATTTGGATTTTTGACTTTAACACAGCCTCTGCGTGTCGTCCCTTTGTGTCCTCGTCCTCTGTGAATGTGTCACAGATGTTTCCATGATAATAACACAGCTTTCCCACAGTGGCTTGCAGCAGCATTTATTCACAGCACATTTGAGAAAGGTTCAGATTAACTCGATGAGTTTATATTCAGAATGATTCTGACAGTGGGCCACTGTGAATTGTGATCTTTCATCAGGTCAGTGTTTAAGTTCAGTATTTCAAAGCAGGAGCTATGAACAGTCATCATGTTGGCATTAGAATTATTATTATTAATCATTATTAATAATGTCGTTACTCATGTATAACCTTGATTAGTATACATGAATTTTATCAATAGTGAAAAATAATGAATAATTCATGTATAACTTTTATTGTGTTTTGTATATTAATTATATTTAAATAGAGATGTTGACACTGTCTCTACAGTAGCATCAATGTAACATACATTATTGGTCCAAGCTGTCATAAATGGGGAGCCTGATCCTTTATTATGAAAACATGACGAGTATTTTTCTTGTCAGTTGGGAAGAAGTTGGTCTTTTTTTCCTTCTTTTTGCTCAGTTTGTCTTTTCTTTGATAACTGAAACTCTGATCAAACCTACTCATGTTCACAGCATGTAAAAGCAACTGACAGTCCGTGGCATTGTTGTTTGTAGAGGTGCAGTGTAGTGGGAGCATAAATCAAAAGAAAACAGTAACATTTATGCAATAAAACATTTGAATGAAAATGAACAGGCCCTTTATGAACTTCAAAGGGATCTGAAAACAACACTTTTTAAAAGAGTATCTTGGGGTGTAGGTGGTCAAAATAGAAAACTGAGCTGAGACTTTAAGTTCAATCCATCCATTCGTTTTTACTTAGGAGGAAGAAATGTCAGGCTGGTGCAGGCTGGTTAGGTGCATGTGGTTATCTTTACCTAAATGAGTTCACTTTGTGGCTGCCAGGTTGGGCAGAAGTACCTGTCCCCTGTTAGGCTTAGTTAGGCTGTTCTCTTCTAATCAGACAAATAAGGCGATGACTTTCTGTGAACAGTATTTCTTATAACTCAGCAGTATAATGCATCATAAAACAATATCATTCATTCACAATAAATCAGCACTCTAATGCAAATCAGTTTAATAAATGCAATAGTTATCAGCTTCTTCTAATTCAGGAGAATAATGCAAACTAAAACTACATAACAATTCACAATCTTTAATTAGGGGTCTAACATGGCATAAGGTAATATTGTAATCCCACAACGGAGATATTTTTCCAAACTGCACGTGTGGACGGGATTAAAAACAAAGAAACAAAAACGGAAACTCTGTGTTTTCAAAAACACCCGTGTGGATGTAGCCAAAGAGGCGGAGCTCCTCTCTTCCATGAGGCTCCTCCAGACTCCGTCCTGCCAAAGTCTGATGGCATTTAAAGAGCTTAACATTAGGACTGTCTGGGGAAGGGAGTGAAAATATTCTACATCTGAAGTCCATGTCAGTGCTGACCACATGCACAGCAGCACTTTGATTGGCTTCTGTGCCGCCGTCTTATTCTGCGAATATGCAGGAGAATTCCAGAGCCTCAGAGTCTGAAAGAGAATTTGATGTTTGCTCTGAGGACAAGTTTGAAGTGCAGCAATGGAGCAACGTAAAAGTCCTTCAAACAGCACTGCAGAGTTATTGTACACAGCAAATCCAGCATGTCCAAATTAACACTGTCGGATTTGATTTCAACACTATTAAAGTGTCTATATGGGTCCACACCAGAGAGTGTTAATTTAACTCCTTTTGGAGAGTTGGTACGTTAACTCTGATTTAGTGTTAAACACCAAATCTGTCTGGAGTTGATAATTTAACACTTGGTGTTAAGAGTTTATATATTAACTCTCAAAGAATATTTTAGTTTAACTACGTAAGAGTTATCTTCTAATTCATCTAAAAAGCGGTAATTTTACTGTTCTGAACTTATAGAAATTTCCTTTGGAAATAAACATTTACTAAAAAGACGCAATGGTTTTTGAAAAACATTTATTCTGAACTGTGCACCACAATTTCAAAACATTTTCTGAAAGATGTAACAGTGTACATGTTCTCACTTTCATTAGAATTTTGTTTATCAAAAGGTCTGACATGGTAAATGCAAATAACAGCATCTCATCACTTATTTCTTCAATACAATATGCATGTCCTTCATTCATCACTTTGTGGAACTTCAACGCACTTCTGCTCTCCCCCATATTCCATCTTCACAAGCATATCCTGTACGGAGATTGAATAAAAATTAGTTGACACTAATTAATGGCACAAATAATCCAGTAAACAATTGCAGCACAGTAAAAAAAAAAGGAATCCTCTTTGAGCCATTACTTGTGTAAAGTATTTTCCCAAAAGACAAAGACACAGGCAACAGGTAATACTGAACTAAATGTAAAACCTCAACCTTTTTCATTTTTACCTAAACCGTGTGCACAAAACTCTGGAGGGATCTATGCTAACGTAGAATCCAGTCAGGACGCCTGCTACTGCCGTTTGCTCGTTTTTTTTTTTATGGGCGATCGTTTTCAGGCTTCAAGTAGCACCATTATACCAACATTTCACATTCTAGACATTGTTTTAGGTGTATTTGACCAAAGGTTTGACTGAAAATTCACATGCAAGCTTTTTTCAAGGCTGTGGTATTTGCCCGCAGACAATACCTTTCAGCTAGCTAAAACAGAATATTATGCTATCACCGAGCAACATGGCTAATGCCTTTCACACAGCTTTGTCTCAACTCCAAAGAGCCACAGAAGTAAAAGCTCATAATAATAATTGAAACAATCTTTGAAAAAATGACTTACCAAGCATGGCAAACAACTCAAATATGTAGAGCAAAATGTTCTGAAACGGCTTCACTTCAGCTTCGATTGGAGCCGTGCTGGGGGCGGAGTCTGTGAATTTACTCTGTTGGTGTCATAGCCCCCCTAGGAGTTCAGAGTTAAGAGGTCAAGAGTTAATGTTTCCATTGTAACACCTCCAGATTTGACAGAGAAACAATCATTTTTAACACTCGATTTTAACTACTATCATTTTACACCTCAGAGTTACATTAAAAGAATGTGACTCTGCTTAGAGTAAAATTAACTCTACTTTTGCAAGGAGACTATTAACACCAAAACATTTAACACTTTTGAATTTGCTGTGTAGGGATGTTTCATTTGATTTGATGGTACTTCAGTGGTGACCTGTCCTGGGTGTACCCCGCCTCTCGCCCTGTGGTGGGTGGGGTCGACTCCTCTCTGACTCTGGTTGGATGATAAAGGGATAATAAAAGAAATTAAAAATGCGCAGTAAGAGTAACGTATAGTTGCTCTGACTTTATATCTCCATGATATCAGCTGTTTGTGAGGCTGCAGCACATGAAAAATGAACTCTGCGTGTGTTTTTGTATTGAAGTACCCGTCAGATTTAGTTAGTCGTTGACTCTGTTCCGGATCCTTCTGGTCCTCGTTAAACCCGGGGTCAGTGTTTTCATTGTACTGCACTTGGTTGTGTTGAGCTACAGTTGAGATTTTTATGCAGGCACTGACAGAGATCCTCATCATGATTCAAAACTTAACAGGTTATTATCTCCACTTATTGACTCCAACTTGTGAAGAAAATAACACAAAACTATCATCGACTTCATATTTGGGTGGCAGAAACAGACTTCCACAGTCAGGTCGTGCAGTCTGCAGAAAACTGGAAGCACTCATCTTTGGCAAATCATTTTCCAAACTATAAAACAATAGAGACATAAAACTGTGGGCTCATGTTGCTGTCCACGCATTTTATTACAATAAATCTGGCTGGGCCATCTCTCCTTTCAAGTACAGCGACGACTGATAACTCCATTAACTTTTCCCTTATTATAACAGCCAGATCTCCCAGCGATACGACTGTAATCTCATTGAATACAGAATAAAAAGTATTATTTGGGTCACATTGCAGCAATAGTTCTGAATTTGACACATAGTCAGTAGTTTCAAAGAAAATGTAACCTGCGTGACCTCAAATGAAACTTCACAAGCTTTCGTGTTGATCGCTTTGAGAGACGGGGCCGGTCTGGGATCCTTTTGTGTGGTTTCAGCTCGTTTGCACAGACACATTTGATTGTTTGATCCTGTTTCCACTGTTGAGATCCTGATGAAATTTTCTTCATAATGACCCGGCAGAGTCATTATGAAGCAAATTAGCTCGGCAATAGGAAGTTGAATTTTTCTTTCAGGGTTCAAACAGAAAACCACAAACACATTTAGACTGAGCTCAAACCAACAGAGGGCTTTGGTGAAGATGAAAAGATTTTCAAGCACCCGAGCACACCGTGTGAGTCTTTACAAAAATCAAAAGCAACCCTCTTGACCCTGGAGGTCCCTCAGTCCTCTAAAACAAAACCACGTTAATCACATTGTATTTCATGACAAGCTGTCAGAGGCATTAAAACCATGATATATCCACAGACTGTATATGAAAGATGGACACAATCACTGTGACATCACTCGCTGGGTTTGGTTTCTTCTTAGAGCACAAAATATGTGAGCAGTGCCGCTGCTGGTCTGCACTGTATGAGTGTGCACTATTTACTAGAGATGGACGATCCGATAATACAACACGTTCTCACTCCCAACTCGTCAAACGTGTGACGCATGGTCAGGCTCCCTCTGCTGCACTTATGGACGCGCAGGGTACCCCTCTCGCGTCGGGAATTGACGTGAAGGGTCCTCCGATTGAAGAGATTGCCGCGGAAGTGCCTGCTGTCGGTATATTTAGACATTTTCCAAATCACATTGTAGTGACGTATACTGAACACAATAAATTATATAATGTAAACAACTACCTGAAAAACAGGTAGAACGATACTTTTGTATCGTTTATTGCATTTACGGAGGGAGTGATGTATGCTGGGTAATGGCACAGCTAGCTACTGGGTGACTTTATTCACCCGCTTCGGCTGTTATCAGTCCATACAATGGGCGTTATTAGCACAAATCAGTCCCATAGATATGGGCCATCTCCTGCTAGATTGTTCAGAAGGTTGTTCTCATCCATCCAGATGGAGGATCACTAACAGGAGCGTGGAAGACTCCAGAATCCACTCTGGCTGGAACCCGGTGGATATGCAGTGGGTACAGGTAAGACCATTTAAACGGACAGCATTTATAGAATGACTATTAAAAGTCAGCGAGTGTCAGTAATGTTAATGTGGTTATCTTAGTAATACACCGAGTGCTAATATAACAGCTTTAAGATGCATTTGTAGATGTTATTACGTGTTTTACCGTCTTTATGGTGCTAGCTTAAAGTTACGGTGTAAATGTTAGCTTATATTGGAGGAAAGCTGTTACTGTTTAAACGATGTTAGCACAGAAATATTAGCTTCTGTCATGACTGATGAAGTTACTAGTTAATAAAGTTTCCAGTAAAGTGTTTAATCGCAGCCACAGATTGACAGCAAATATCTCGATTAGCTTCAGTGCATCTATAATAAATATGTGCAAGTTTCAGTGCTTCGTTTAAACTGTATGTGTCTGTATCATGGGATGGATACACCCTTAACAAAACAAAGAAAATATTACAAAACCAATTTTCCCCTCATGCTGTCGGACGCGCCTCGAGGAACCAGCTCCATTTAAAACATCACAGTCAGCTGTAAAGTGTCGTTTCAGTTTTTATACAACGTCAAAGAGCTTCATGTTTGAACAATCAGCTTATGAACAGGAATAAGATCTGCACGGTCTGGTTCTGGTTGGATGCAAACAAACAGCTGTGTGTTAATCCAGCAGCAGGACATGCTGGAGGATGGAGCTCAGCTGAAACGACCCATGAAGTCCTCACCGGCTCTCATGTTTACCATCAGGACCAATCCCTGCAACTGAAATATAATCTACTAAATATCAGAGTTGAGAAGGTTGTGTTAGCGTGTGGTGAGTGCAGGATGGGGAACTCCATCCTAACGACAAATTTCATTTCCTTAAAAAGGCATCAAGAGAAGCTTTGAAGGTAAAATGAAGGTTTTAGTGTGAAACTGTTTTATCACAGCTGCAGGAAGCTGCAGATTTATGAATACAGAGAAGGATGTAGTTTCACATATTTCCAGACAAAGCCATAAATGCTTCTTAATCAATGCCAGTAATATACTGCTTCCTGCTTTTAAGCTTGGGCGAGCCGTAGATGCTGAAATATTGCACCATTCTTACAAATAAAGCAAACAAATGAAGAAATGTATTTCTATGATCTTACTCCATGGCCACGTTCATACATGTGAAAGTCTCCATCCTGTGTCCTTCACTTATCTTTATCCCAGGTGTGAATTGTTCACAGGACTTAAAAGAAGGACGTGTCTGTGGAAAAGGCTCCGGTCAACCTAAACTCCTCCCTCATCAGGACACAGAAGAGCCGCTGAGGCAGCGCCTTGGAGTACGCTGCTGGTCGCGGCACACAAGATCTCCCGGCCTGCTGGAGGAGGGAAGTCTGGTACTCTGCTGCTTCCCCCAGTTTGCTTCTTGTCAGATCCCAAGTCCTTATCGACGGGCGCCAGAAGGGCAGCCTAAAAGGGCAAAGGTCAAATGTTAGCAAACAGCAACTGATTCTGAAGAAATGTGCTGTGTGAGGTGGACACGTGGATATTCAGAAGTACTGTAACCGAGTCTCCCACAGAGACCTGATCCAGACTACAGCTCACAAACACAGCTCCTCTACTAACACCTCACTGCAGCTGCACGCTGCTGATCCTGTCTGTGATTAGAAATGATTTCAATAAAGTAAAACAGAGGCTCGTTTTCTATGAGCTTAAACAGGGATCTCTTTTTCAGTCTCAGTGTAACAAACATGTTTACTAGAGCAGGGCGATATGGCCAAAAATATTTATCACGATATATATTTGAAAATTTGCGATAACGATATAACTGACGATATAATTGATGCGAGACAAAATACAACTCCACAACATTACTAGCGCAAAAAGACAACCTTCCATTTATTTTCACTTAAACAAGAAGCTGTTTTTTATGTACATTAAAGCTTTATAAAAATGTAACAGTGCAAATGCAAATTCCTTGCTGAAAGTTTAACCAAAAGGCATTTCCAGTAGAAATGGGCTGACATATCCTGAGCATAACCATGTATAATATCCACTGAAGTTAAAAAGAGCTGCTTTGCAACATTAAACTGCAGTGTGCAGTACGTAGTTTTCGGTGCACGGGATTATAACGCACATTAAGCGAAACAAAGCAGTCAGATAAATCAAACTTTATTAAACTCATTCTTCCTCCACATCTGTACCATTGATTCATTAATGTTGAATTCTCTGGCAGCTGCTCTATTCCCATGTTGTTGCAGTATATTAATGACTAACCTCGTATTGTGGATGGATTATCTCAGTTGTTCTCCTGACTGAAGTTTGGTCCGTTTACAGCATCCTGCCATGCGATTGCATTTGTCTCTAACCATGAAGAACCTTCATGTTAACTTTTATAAGTGGAAAAGTGTTAGTGTTCGTCCTCCAGCTTCACTGTTTATGTTATGCTAACATAGCTGTGTCGCTAGCGATCACGTAGCACATCATTATATACCAGCTAGCCCAACTTCAGTAACCCTACAAACGTCACTGCTGTTTAGTTTCCTGTCTTCATTTATGTTGGAAGTGGTAGCAGAGCTGTACGTTTGATTTTTTTCAGAAATCTCTCAGTCAGAACATGCAATATCATGCTTAGGTAACTAGCGAAACTAGCGAGCTAACTTCCGCTAGCTTCCTGCTAACTTCTAACTCCGTTAAATGTAATAAATTTTGTTTTCATGGATGCCTGGAAGTTAAACTTCATAGTTACACCTGGTAAAGCAGCAATGCTGATCGTTTTATTAAAGATGAAAGAATTTAGACAGTTTTTAACTCTAAGTGATGCTGCAGTGTTGTTTGACCTGAAGCATACGGAGTTTAGGACCCAGATTACTCCCAGATTTAAGAGCATCTTAGTCCGACAAATACGACAGTAACGACGGCCGCTTGCATGTTCTGCAAAAAAAATGTGCTTTGTTGTGTATCTGACGGACAAACACCAAACCAGTTCCACATCACGGAAGTTGCACCATTTTTACAAACCAATTCTGGTTCATCTGTTTCACTCAACAATCGGCCATGTGCGTATGAAAACAAAGGCACTGCGCATGCGCGTTTTACTCATATTCTATCGCGATATTTCATTTTCCTATCATTGCCTAACATTATACCAGTATTACCGTGAACGGTATAATATGGCCCAGCCCTAATGTTTACTGAATAAGTCTTTCAGTAAACATGTTTTTGTTAATTCAGTAAAATCTGCAAAGATGACTTGTACTGTTGGCAGCAACAAACAGAGACAACAGAGTGTGGGACAGACAGGAAGTCAGGACACGTCTATGTGCTTCACAGTGGGACTAGAACATGAACCACAGGCAGCAAGTGAAACGTGCAAACCTCCACGTCACCAAAAACACCCTGCAGGTCCCATCAGAGCAACGGCAGAGAAAACAGATGAAACATCTGTTAGAGAGAAAAACGCTTCACTGCTTTCTTACCTGTATGACACCAAAAGGGTTTTGTTTTTTTAATAATAAAGGCTTCATGTTTTACAGTTAAAGGTAAAGCTCATGCAAACATGCAGGCTTATTTGTCTGATCAATGCAAAAGTTCAAACATGTCTCTTTCAAGCCTCATTATCAGCTGAGATCATAGTAAAGAACAGACAGGATCCTGATCCATCTGTTCTTTATATAATTACTGTTTGTACTGTAATGTAGAATATCATGGACATAATACACAGACTGCAGCCTAAATACACTGCAAAAACTCAAAATCTTACCAAGTATATTTGTCTTATTTCTAGTCAAAATTATCTCATTACACTTAAAATAAGACACAATCAGCTACAGGGCAACATTTCAGTAAGCTAAAGGAACTTGTTTCAAGACAGTGAATCTTGAAACTAGAGAAAAACTAGAGATTTTTCACTTGTTCCATTGGCAGATTTTTTCACTTAATACAAGATATTTTAGCTTAAAATAAGTGAAAAAATCTGCCAATGGAACAAGTGAAAAATCTCTAGTTTTTCTCTAGTTTCAAGATTCACTGTCTTGAAACAAGTTCCTTTAGCTTACTGAAATGTTGCCCTGTAGCTGATTGTGTCTTATTTTAAGTGTAATGAGATAATTTTGACTAGAAATAAGACAAATATACTTGGTAAGATTTTGAGTTTTTGCAGTGTACTGCTAAAAACAGCCCTTTTTATTTTTAAGGTTTTACGTATTAACCTTTTATTATAAAAGTCACCTGATCCTTAGCAGGTGTGTATACAGAAATACACCAGGTCATTATTTAAGCAAAGCGAAGCCAAACTGCTCCTGTGTGACAGATGAAGTCCACCTTTAAACAGCATTTAGATGCTGCTAATGACGATTAGTGGCAGCACTGGTCTGTGGGCTGGGGACACTGGTGCCACCAGTACAGCGCGCACTTTTCACAGCGCCATCATGTGGATCAAACTGTATTCTGGGTCAAACCTGATGTTTTATCATTTACACTGAACAAAAATATAAACGCAACACTTTTGTTTTTGCTCCTGTTTTCCATGAGCTGAACTCAAAGATATGAAACATTTTCTACAAACACAAAAGACCCGACACTCGCAAGCAATGTTCCCTCTAAGCTGCGCGCGTGCACAATTGCGCACTGCTGGCACAATTGTGCACTGCTGGCACGGGCTCTGCACAGAAAATCTGCGTTGCGCACAAAAAAAAAAAAAAATCACCTGAATTGAAATTAAAATGAAAACTTTAACAATTCTGTTCTGCAGTGTTAGTCAGTGACTGGCTGCTCCCGTATGGGATCAGAACGAGGCCACCTTATCCCGTAGTCCAGCCAATCACGCGATTCACATTCGTATATACGCAGCTGATCAACGTGGCTGACAGGCTATGACAGCGTCCTTATGTGCCGACACCGGTGTTTTAGCAAAGCGGCTGATGTGGCGTGTACAACCATTGGAGACGTGAGCAGGACAGACGGAACAACTGACGGACAAAGTGTGGACTTTATACCAGTTTTTAAATTGTGTTGATCGGCCGCGTAAAACCAGAGTTATGATAAAAATATCTGCAATGTTTGTTTTTCTTCCTGAATACTGTCGTTGTTTATATTTACTGCGGGAAGAAACGGTAAAAACGCCGTTTTATAAGGAAAACGCTCGAAAGCCTGTGAGCCAAAACAACACCAAAACAAACCCCCACCAGCCTTTCCTATTGGTGGAAAAATGCACCATGTCGACCAATCAAAAAATGATATGGCAACATGACATTTAGTTGTTTAGGAAGGGGGAAGTTTTAGGAGTGACGGCGGTGTTTGAGATGCGATTGCCAAGTTTAGCACAAATCTTGTGTAGTTAGTGTGTAGTGTAGTCAATAGTTTTGTTGTGGGTGTCAGAACAATGAGGCGACTGCTGAGTGTTACAGGTGTTACAGCAGTGATACATCTCCTGTTGTCAGGCCTGCAGGTATCAGGCTGTTGTTCTCCTTCATCTCATAGTGGACAGAAATTATTTTTTGGAGCGGCACAAATAATTTGTGTGGCATCAGATTTGATGCAGAACAGCTGATTGTTCTGCAAATAGTTTGAAATGTTTGTTTAAAAACGCCTTGGCTGCATTTTTAGGTAAACAGCTGCAAAAAACTCTGTTTGCAAAACTCAGTTACTTTTTTGAAGAAGTAACTATATAATTAATTGCCCAACATTGGTCATTATTTACTGTATTTTGCAGACAGAGTTACAGACTCTCTCTCAGACCACAGACTCATAATACAAGTCAGAGCTTTATTTAAAGAAAGTTGTGTTTTCAAAATTGAAGTTCAAGTTATTCTTACTTCCATTAGTGTTAACATGCTGCACAGGTCATGAAGAAGATTGTTTTAATTTTCATTGTAAGTGGGCTAAAGCAGTTAATTAAAAGTAGTCTAACATAAATGTAAATGCTGTAATTTGATTATTTTAATAAACATGTAACTTGGATGCTGGCGTGACCACAGTGCACACGTCTGCTGTTACTCACAGTGGTCCAAGGGACGCTCAGGGAGTTTGTGTGTTCGCTCAGACACATGAAACATTACAGGGAACATTGCTCGCAAACACTGTTCACAAATCTGTCTAAATGTGTGTTAGTGAGAACTTCTCATTAGCTGAGATAATCCATCCCACCTCACAGGTGTGGCATGTCAAGGTGCTGATTAGACAGCATGAATATTGCACAGGTGTGTCTGAGACTGCCCACAATAAAAGGCCACTCTGAAATATGCCGTACATGTGTAGCACAATGACACACATGTCGCAAAACCAGTCAGGATCCGGTTCAGCTCATGGAAACAAAAGTGTTGTGTTTATATTTGTGTTCAGTGTAACAAATACTGAGACGTGTAATAATGTCGTGTGTTGTTCATCTCAGGACGCTGCAAAGAACCAGATCATTTTTATTATCCTGTTTGTCTGTTATGTGAACCTTTAGAGAGGATGTACCTTATAATGACTGAGTGTGTTTATCGCACTATGTTAAATGTAACTGTGAGCGACACGAGGCTTACTGCTCATGGTTACCTCATCAGTGGTGAAGTCAGCCAGCCTGATGCAAGAAACAGGAAGAAGAAAAGGATGAAAGAGCAACACACAGATGAAAAACAAAAACAGACTTTCTAACCGACAGAGCTGAAATCTGAACATGTCACCAGCTGCAGGAGGCAACGCTCTGAACCACGTCGTTCCTCCTCCAGATGGAGCTTTCACTGCCTATAGTCTCTTGACATACAATGGTTGGATTCTCCTATGATACTGTATCAGCTGAGCCTCAAATTCTTATGATCTCGAGCTTCTTCAGTCTCAGTGAATCCTTAGTTGGCTCAGATGCATCATCTGGTGTTTGAGTGTAACAAGGTGGTTGTAACACAAAAGGAGTGTAAACAGGTGAGTGTGGTTTGTAGTGTAAACTAAAGCAGCGTGTCTAACCAACCACATCTCCAGGGCTGAATCAGGTGACCACGAGCCATCGCTCCACAGCTGCTGAGGGAGCTACAACCCTCATTCAGCCTTTCACAGACATACGGCAATGAACTGTATGAACAATAAACTTTATTCATACACACAAATCCCTTTAAGGTTGTGTCAGCGAGGGCAAATGTGCCACATCAAATACATGGAGCTACAAGCTGTGGTGACCCACTGTCAGTAAGGGAGCTTTATTACACACACACAGCATCACAACAACAGTTACCTCAAGCTGCTTCTATGTTATAAGGCAAAGACCCTGCAGTTACACAGGAAACATTAGGTGACCGTCTGTGAGCGACAGTGGGAACCAAAGCCTCTAACAAACATCCATCGATAGATGAGGGGCAGACGGACTGAATGCAGAGAGGTCTACTAACACATGTTGAGTGAAGAAGAAACACCCAGTGCATTATGGGGAACTTAGACCTATAACTTAGACCTGTGAGCCTTAGCATATGCTACTTCCAGGGCATAGCGCTTAGTTTCCGGTGTGATATTCGCTCCTTGTTCACGGTCGGGTTTTTCAACCAAATGGACGAATCCAGTGGCGATTTACATTTCTCGAGATGTCGAATGTATCTGTAGATGATGTTGATCGACTTGTCGATATTTTTTCCCCCCGCGCCTCAGAGAGAGACAGGATTCAAATTTTATACTTCTCAGTATTTGTATACAGCGCTCCCTCGTTTATCGCGGGAGTTACGTTCTAAAAATAAAATGCGATTGGTGAAATCTGAAGTAGCCAACTTTATTTTTTACAATTATTATAGATGTTTTAAGGTAAAACCCCTCACTACACACTTTATACACTCAGACAGACATGAACATTTTCACACGTTTCTCTCTTGTTTAAGCTCTCAAAGTTCAAACCTTCGTAGACAAATAAGTCCAGTATTACAGAAACCAAAGATCAAACCGTGTTTTCAGGTCCAGCACATGAGAACAGAGCAGCTGAGAGATAATTCAACATCAATGAATCATTAATGAATCAATGAATCAGCGATTCTGTACTGTACAGGAGAGACGGCACGGAGGAGATCAACAATAGTCTGCAGCCAATACGAAACAGCGAGGCCGCGTTATAGCGAGGGACCGCGGTAATTTTGAAGGTACGTCACAACATACCCTTCGTAAATACTCATGCATAGAGACCCTTACCACGGTTTGTTGACATGCTGTGTAGGTGTGTACTTGACTAGCAGGGAAACCTTTGACTATTGTTCACCTGTAGTTTGAATGCTGAACATCTGCCTGTTTAAATCATAAGAACTGTCACTATACATGTAAATTAATCAGAATGTTTTTTTTTGTATGTAATTTGTATAGTATTTTTTTCTCTCTTATTTCTTTTCTAAATGTACTTGTATATTGTTCACATGTTGAAATAAATTACCAATCAATCAATCAATACAGAGATGTGCTTCTGATTCTGTAATGCAGTTCTGCTTGTGTTGAGTGATGTAAACCACCAATCGATCTGCACGCTTCAAACCTCAAAACTGATCATTTGATTTTTTTTATGACACAGCAGTGGTGAGTGTTCCCACCTTCTGCTCTTTGTAACTTAACGCCATCTTTCTGTTTTCATATTTTGGACATGATTTTGGAGTCCATCTTTGCAGCAGCAATTGACCGCAAAGTAAAGCTACCGGAAATGTACAACCCTGCATCCGATCTTAAAACAGGAAGTTAGCATTTTCTCGTGCACAGGGTCTATTGCAGACTAATTAAGGTTGCTGATCCAACCCTAACTATGTGCTTTATCAAAGAGGAAAGTTTTGTCTGTCACCTGAATCCAAACTGGAAGCTGGTTCCACAGAAGAGGGGCCTGAAAACTGAAGGCTCTGCCTCCCATTGTACTTTTAAATACTCTAGGAACAACAAGTAGGCCTGCAGAGCGAGAGCGAAGTGCTCTAATAGGGTGATATGGTACTACAAGGTCATTAAGATAAGATGGGGCCTGATTATTTAAGACCTTGTATGTGAGGAGCAGGATTTTGGATTCATGTTCCAGTTGATGCATCAGAGTCAATCTGGGATCCAGTGTGGAGCACATGGACACTTTTAAGGCTTAAAGAACAAACCGATGATTCGATTAGATACTCGGCTCCATCTCTGGAGTCACGGCCACCAAAGCTTTGTTTCTGCTAACACTGTAAACATATACAAATGCACATTAATAGTTGTTACTGCAGAAAGAGAAAAAGAAGCGTCAAAGACAGGAAGGAGATCTGCTCCACTGTGGAGAGAGCTGCACAACTTTGTTCCTGCAGAATTGTCACACAGTCAAACTGATAATTCTTCATTTTTCATTGATAGTTAAACAGACTGGTTCTTATAGCTCTGAACGTGCTTCACAGCACAGCAGCAGCAATTGTGTGTTTCAGGAAGAAACAACGTTACAATAGAGCAGACTCTCCTGACACTGACAGACAACACTGCGTCTTTACATCAGTGCTGACCACGTCCTTCCAGTTTCATCTACATGAAGTATATACACTCAACAAAAATATAAACGCAACACCTTTGTTACTGCTCCCATTCCCCATGGGATGGACGTAGAGACCTAAAATTCATTCCAGATACACAATATAACCATCCCTCCCAAACAGTGGTCACAAATCAGTCCAAATGTGTGGTAGTGGGCACATCTGCTATATTGAGATAATCCATCCCACCTCACAGGTGTGCCACATCAGGATGCTGATCTGACATCATGAGTAGTGCACAGGTGTACCTCAGACTGCCCACAACAAAATAAAACAGCGCTGACTTCATGTCTTGTTCTAGGACCGGGACACCGACCTATTCTTGATGCTGATATTGAATAAGTGGTTGACTGGTGTGTGTGTGTACCTCTAAAGATGTCTCTATAGATGACAAATACATGACTGTATACATGAAACTGACAGCAAGACGTGGGAAGGACACGGAGGCAGAGTGAGAGTTACCCTCTGAGCACTGATGAAGAGTCCGTGGATTATACTGCCAGCCAGGCCCTGGCCTGCTCCTGTCACTACCACCTCTGGTTCCTCCAGCAGGGAGCTCACAAACCTAGAGACAACACACAATGTGGAAAATGTTACAATATTCCCACAAAACAAAACACTTAAATAAGAACATGTAAAACCTGAAGACACCAAAACTATAAAATAAGACCACCAACATGAGCGAGAAAGAAACGTGTGAACTGACTGTGATCCTTCAGACGCCGTCTTTGTGAAACAGATTCATCGTGACAACCTGTTACTGACTAACTATCTATAGTGACGGTGAAGACTGTTACATGTTACCAACAGCACAAACAAAGCTGTCAGTGAGCGCAGCTCAAACTCTGCGACTCACTTCTTCAGTTCATCAGCAGCCTCTCCGCTGTCGTCCTCAGGAACGGAGAACTTGGCCTTGAGCGAGCGAGCTTGAGTGATGACTGTCTCCATGCTCAGCAGCTGGTTAATGAAATCCTGCACACAGGACAAGAACAACTGTCTGCTCAATCCTGACAGCATGAGACCCCAAGACTGTCACATTTATACACATACGTGGTTTTTCCTACGTGGAACGTTATAGGCTGAGTCTCGGGGTGTAAAAGGCGTGTTTGGAGTCACAGTGGATACATGGCATACTTAAATGTACTTTGAGAAAGCCAAGAATGCTTTTACACAACAAGACTGTCCAGTCAAGCCGAACTAACATGGTGGGGTTTAGCTGTGCAGCTGTACAGTGTTATTCAAAGAAAAGGGGCTGTATGGATACTGAGTGCTAGTGAGAAGAACATTTTTATATGTGAAGAAGTGATGATTGTTCTCAGACTTTAGGACAGTATTAAAGCATATGTTTAATGCACCTAACGTGTGATCAAACTCAATAATAACAATCTCAGTCTCTGTTTTCGATCACTGATAAACACATCCGATATCAGCAGAGTATAAAAGCTTTGAGCCCAGGTGGGAACAGCCGAAGGAATTACCTAGGTTTAGAAAAAAGTTAGCCATCACTGAGGAAGCACTGGAGTTTGTTACTCCAGCTCCCACTACAATCCCACTGCACCACACCCCTGTTTTCATGGTTCAACCATCAATGGCCATAATAATTATCAGCCAAGTTCTCAGCCATGGTGCACACTATCCAGTCTACGTACACCTCATGTACAGCACATACTCAACTACAACAAAAACACAGTTAACAATCAATCAATAATGTATTTAAAAACAAAACTTTTTTGGGTGAATCTAATGATACTTTCTTTTAAACTGAATTATTTGTGGAAAGTCCGGTCGAGTTTTCACTGACCTCTAACTTCTTGTAGTCCTGGTTGGGGGACTGCAGGAGCTTGCTCGCTTGAACTGTAGCTTGCTGAATGGTTTTTTGCACTGATGGAATATCTTCAGCAGACTCTGAAAGAGAAGAAATGACAGTGTTTCCAGAGTGACAGAAAGCTGTGATTAAAAGAAAGACCTGCCACGTTTGTAACCTCAATTACTGTTAACATGAGAAAAAGCCTAAAATTGAGTAAACCTGCAAACTATTATCTTACTAATACAGATCCTTTTGAAATAAACAAAACCTTCACAACATTTTATAATAATCTTTACAGAGATTAAAACATATCCACAAAGTCTTGATGGATTATTATTGGAGTTAATTAATCCAGCTATTTCAGAGGATCACAGAACACATCTGCAAATAGAAACTAAGCCTTTTGTCCAGGAATATACCCACATGTGCTTTGGCACAAGGAAAAACTCCCTTTAAACAGGAAGAAGCCTTCAGCAGAGCCAGGCTCAGGGAGGGGCGGGGCCATCTACAATAACCGAGTACAATAACCTCAGTTTGATCTGAATTAAGAAGCAGAAAGTTAGCGGCCATCCAGGTCTTTATGTCTTTAAGACATTACTGCAGTTTAACTCATTGGTGTGTGTTATCTGGCTTCATGGACAGATAGAGCTGGGTGTCATCAGCATAGCAGTGTAAATGTATGCTATGTCTTCTAATGATGCTGCCTAAGGGAAGCATGTATAATGTAAACAGAATTGGTCCTAGCACTGAACCCTGTGGAACTCCATAATTAACCTCAGTGTGTGAAGAGGACTCTCCATTTACATGCACAAACTGGAGTCTATTAGATAGATATGATACAAACCTTCACACATTCACGTGTTATCAGCACGGAGCGTCTCTGTCAACCTCTGGAAGTAAAGCTTTTAGTAAGTGTCATAAGATCAAAATACATTTTTTAAAGAAGTGAAACGAGGACATTATTGTTGCTATGTTTTGTATTTTGTAGTCCAGACTTAATCAGAATTAATTTGCATACAACCTGGATATGCACCAAAGCATTTCTGACCTGCTGAAACATTCTGGGATATTACAGAATAAATGAAAACTAGCTTTCTGGTTTAATTAGAGAAAAGGTCTGAGTATCACAGCAGGACGTTAGCTGATTGAGGTTTCTCCAAAGTACTAGAAAACTCTCCTCAGTGATGTCCTTACTAGTGTCTCTCATTGGCTGTCTCTAGACTCAGAACTGGTCTTAGCAGTATACCGTCAACTTAGAGACGATCCAGAAACTAAGACCTGTTATAATTATACGTGAACTCTCATTAGCTAAATTAATGGTTGCACTGCAGGTGTCAGGGAACAACAGCAACACGACTGAAAGATCTTTAGCTTCTTCTAAAAACCAATTCAAATTATGCCCTGCTCCAGATGTGACAGTCTGAAGACGAAATCTAGACTTTTCTGTATCCTGGAATAATTATCAATTTATTGTGTGTAGAATAAAATAAAGAGTGGGTTTTATCTGATTTCTGATCATTACTGGAGAAAACTTGACTGAAAGAAATTCATGTTGGGGAAACTTTCCAGGCTCCTTTCACAGTGAGGGTTGGGTAGCTAGTTAGAGTAAACAAACTAAATCACATTTACCTGCATTTTAACACCAGGGTCATGTTCTACCCATCATGCCTACGCAGCCCTGAAAACATCACGTGTCCATCTCTGATACTTATAAGAGCTCAAAACTGGCCCAAACCCTGATGGAGTCCAAGGGCCTGCAGTGCAGAACACATCTTGAGCCCAAATCTTGGGGGGCTCAGGATTTGGGCTTTTTCTGCAGCTCATGGGCTGCATTCACTGAACCGACCACAACTCATCTGTGCACCAAAGTACACAGTGAGACGTCCTTTACCCTCACATCACTGGACACTTCCAGGTTCTGGGTTCCATTCACTCTATACCAGTGGTGCCCAAATCTTTTTGCATCACAGCTGTGATACAGAACGGCTGTGTGGGCGGAGCCTGTTTCGCTTCAGTGCCGAAAAAAAGGGGTTGTATTTTGATGTAATGACTGTGTCGATGCAATCAGTCATTACATCACTCAGCTCAGGACTGAGCTGTGTAGACGCCAGCGTGTATCATACAGTGCATCCACTTGCAGCCCTCCTCGTTTCCCAGCCGTCGCGCCCCCGTCTGCACATCCCCACACAGTCCTCACGTTTCACAGTCAGTGATTGTAAAGAGTTCCTCTGCAGTGGCTCTGCCAGGAGCCTGTCTGCAGAGAAGTCATTCCTTTGTCCACCTGCAGAGGAAAGCAGCTACCATGCACCTTATCATTAAGCACTCGATAGGCAACTTTACAGGAGCAGAGCACAGACGCAGTTTTAGCAGAGACACTGTTGAGCACGACGGTTTAGAAGTGTGTGTCTGAAAAAGCCCTCTGACTTGTCTTTGTGCTCTGGATGTTTGGCGTCTTAGCTTGTTAAGCTTTAAACTGTCACAAACTTGCACTTTAAGACAGACACGCTGCGGCCTCTCCTCATCACCCACCGCTGCGCAGGTATGCTTCATCTTATCTTCTTTGGCTTGGAAACATATTTGGTGATGCTTCATCCTCTGCTTTGTGTTTGTGTGCGAGCCCCGTCAAAAGGCTGTGCATTATGCTGGCAGCGTCCAAGATTTCTACTTTTTTATTCATGCAGCTTCTGTTTTTTTTTTCTCCATTAACATCTCGGGTTGCATTTCATTTTCTTAGTACTTATTTTAATATCTTTAGTTTTTTGTATTTCGGTCTTACTGTAATTTACCTGCTGTGGGCTTAGAGTTATTTTCCCTGATTTTATTTCATATAAACGTGTTTTTCAACCAAACGGTGAGGACTTACCTTCTTCCTTCAGAATAGTTGCATGAAGTATACAGGGCAGGAGGTGACGGGCCAGGTCTGCAGGTTTCTGCATCGCCATGTAGTGCAGAACCTAAAGACAAACCCCCAAAAAGTTTAGTTTGCCTGGCTTCTGTTTTCCTTTTGCTCTTTCAGATCAACAGAATATTTTTGCACAGCCAACAGGCTGCCTCTGAAGAAGACTCCAGATAAACGGTGACCTTTCTCTATGATGGTTATTCACAGAGGGACCAGTCATACCCAGATCTTTAAATCTGTCATAAGACTATCAGTGAGCATTATTTTTAACTTTCTCTTTTTGGATAAACAATGTCTTTAAAAGACAGGCAACATTTTCAGTGACGGTGCAAACTGGAGCTCCGAGCTCTGCTTTCATATGTGCAGGAAGAACATGCAAACGCTTGGCAGGGACCTGCCCGGGTCCAAATCCAGGACCCTCTTTGGGTGAGGAAACAACTAACCCCAGTTACTGTTTGTCCCTTTCCCATAAAGCCGACCGGATCATTAATAGAAGCTGGTTTAAAGTTGTTCTTCATTTAACACCATCACACCACAGAGAGCTGCTGTGTGTCAGTTAAACATCGTGTGTGACAGCATCAGATCCTTTTTCATCAACATGTGAAAATGCTTCAACATGTCTGTGAGCACAGATCTGTGTTAAACTGACTTCTCCAACATACATGAGCCAAAACGGTCCCATGGCACAAGCGGATCCTGAAAATCAGCAGAAACATTCATGAAAACACTTTGTGATCCACTTAGTAAACACGTTTGGCTTAAAACACGCATGTGGCAAAACGAACGACCTGCTTCAGACCTTCTCGGCCTCCTTGGTGTCATCAAAAAGTCTTTTTTGGCGTCGTGCAGGTGTGACCCTGGCAGTCTCCCAAGCCTCCACCCACATGTTGCCTGGGATCTTCATCCTGGGACTGAGTGTCCCCATCACCATTGTGTTGACCTTCTCATCAACCACTTCCTCTTCTACGTAATCCCGAGGTGAATACCAGCGCACAAAATCCTCCAGGACACAGCCGGGGTTGGCTGCCTGTGGACAGAGACACAAACTCGTACTTTAAATGAAGTAATGTGTAAATATATTCACTGACACCTCATACTGGCACTGACGACTCGAGCAGGGCCCACTCACGACACCACTGCATTCATGGACCCAAGCACACCAGGCTGTCACTGAACATAAAATGTCATTTAGGCATCAAAACGATTTCCTTCTGTTCAGGACTGGAAGTAAATACGTGTGATCTGGCAACAAAAATGTTTTACTTTTTTGTGTAAGAGTAAATCTGAAAATCTATGAATAACAAATCAATTGTATTTTAGTATTAAAACCAGTTCAGACTGAATAAAGAGCTCGTCCACACTGGATCAGAAACAGAGACATGGTGGGAATAACCAACACTGTAGATTCAGGGCAGCTGCAGCATGACTTACACTGTGTGCTCGTCATTATCACTGCATTACTGCCTCAGATCTGCAGGTCTCTGCAAAGACAAGGTTCAAATAACCTCTGAAGATGATTTATAAAACTGCAATGAGCTGTTTGAAAACTGACGACCACGTGATCGTCTGGTGATCAGAGGTTTCTGCACTCACGTAGCTTCTCCCAGCATGACTGCATCCATCATGCCACACGTGTCAGTGACAGAGTCACAGCTTTCCACAGCGTAGGCTGATCAACAGTCCTCTTATTCCACACTAGTTTACTTGTAAAAGCCTACATGACATTTTTTATTAATTCATTAATATCCCATTCATTAACTGCACAGAGAAGACGGTTCCTGAAAATGAAACATGATGCACAGATATCAGACTCAGTCAGCTTCAGCTGAGCTTAATGACATTTCTGTGAACCACTTATATGAGATCTGCTTTCATGGTTTTGTCACACAAAGGCCGCCTCTGTACTGTTACAACCGCTTTCTTTTAGTTCTAATTATTAACTGCACGTCTTTGAACATGGAGCGAGTGGGGTTGGGTTAACTCTGACTCTAAACTGCCCACAGGTGTGAATGAGAGCATAAATCAGAGGTGTCCAACTCCAGGCCTCGAGGGCCGGTGTCCTGCAGGTTTTAGATGCGTCCTTGATCCAACACAGCTGATTTAAATGGCTAAATGACCTCCTCAAAGTGTCTTGGGTTAGGGCTATCCTTTGTTGCTAGTTAGTCTGACCTGTATCCCCAATGTTAAGTTTGTACATTGTATCTATGGTCGATTAGGTCATCTCAGTTGCAGGCAACCAACAAATAAAGCTTATCCTTATCGTGGAAGTTCTCCAGAGGCTGAACTAACCATCTGATTCAGGTGTGTTGACACAGGGTGAGATCTGCAGGACGCCGGCCCTCGAGGCCTGGAGTTGCCCACCCCTGGGTTAAATGTTTGTCTGTCTCTCTGTGTTCGCCCTGCAACTGGCGACCTGTCCAGGGTGAACCCCGCCTCTCGCCCTATGGTATGGGATAGGCTCCACCCCGTGTGACCCCGACTATTATTTTCAACATGCTGTATTTGGAATAAATAACAGCATATGATGTGTTTGCACAGTGAGGCAGTGACTCTGACCTGTGAACATAGAGAGGCTCTGCAGAGTTGAGCAGAGTCATGTTGTTGTGGGGGTGCAGCCTGCCCTCAGCTCTGCCCTCAGCTTGTGTCGCCTCAGTCTCGCCCTGGTCACTCAGGCACTCGAAGAATTCCTCCTCGCTGTCACTCCACGAGTCCCAGGATTTTCCTTGAGACATCTCTCTTGTTGAACTGGAAGCACTGGTTGCACACTCTGGTCCTTGGCGGCTCTTCTGGCAGGCACCTGAGACCCTGTGTTCCTTTTCTTTCCCCTCGGGTACCTTGTGAGATTCATCTCTGGCCTTCTTCCTTTCGATACAACAATTCAGCATCTGTCCAGGAACAAAAACTCTTTTCACACATGGAAACATAACACTGCTACTTGTGTTCAACAGACAACACGACATAAACAGGTGTTTGGGAGTTTGAAGATGCTGTATCACACTGAGCATCAGCTCTCAGAATTCATTTTTCTCTTTATCACCTAAACATCGTTCCAATTATCAAAGTTAACACAACACTTTTGATAAACCACTGGAATTAAAGTTGCAAGTCTACAAATGTGCATGATGTTGTTTTTTGTCTTTTAAATCGTTCGATTAGTCCTTGCACTTTGTGCACTGTGTGGCTACCTGGAACTTCTGATGCAAAAGACAACAGCGAAGATCAGGAGCTCCACCTGCCAGCCTGCAGATTAGGAAGCACAGAGATGGATATGAGTGAACACCAGTGTGTTAACAGAGAAACAAATACTGCTTAAACAATTTCAAGCAAAGTTTTAGTTAGAGCACGGCACAAACACTGCAGGGGCTTTTGTGCCTGGTATTATGTACTTGGATTTTTACATTTTGGTCATTTGTCTGTTATTAGAGACGGACGGAGATCCAACATGACTGACAACAAGACCAAAGCCCGATTCTAAAGTGTCGGCTCAGCTGGACAAAGTACAGACATCCAGCATTTGACTTTATTTATATGGCACAGGATAAGAACCACAGAGTGCTTCACAATAATATGAAACAGCACAAATCTAGTTCAAAGCCAGGCTAAATAAATGAGTCTCAAGCTGCTGTTTATAAAAATAAATGCAATCAAAGCAACATAATGATGGAGGCAAAGCACTCCACAGCCTGGGGGCCCCCACTCTGACAGATCCATCTCCTCTGGTCTCAAAATGTGTTTCTGTCTTCTGTCTGTGTCCAAGTCAACAGTCTAACGAGGTCCCACAAATGTCTGCAAATAGGTTCTGCTCTTCCACGAAGTCCTTTGAGATCCCGACTGAAATCGGCTGGTGCCAATATCTGCTGAGTGTTGGCCACGAATAAAGCAGCAATAACAGAGTTCAACGAGAACAACAACTTTTCATTATCAGTTATTCTTCACTCTCTCCACAGCTGATGGACCAACAGCAGCAGCACACAGAGGACAGTGGTACCAGATACTTTGTATGCCGTCACCATCTGACAGAGGAGCTCCAGGGCTGAAAATATATCCTCAACCTCAGGTTCAACTAACGAACTGACCCAGTCACAGACTTCCAGGGAGGCTTTGGAGTATCATTCCCAAGTTCAAGCTCAGCCCCTAGTCCCACTTCTTAGAAAGGGAAACCGCTACTGTAGTCTGCTTATCCCGAGGTGGGAAACCAGGACAGTCCAACAACATCCACAGACTCAGTGGGACTCGCACCTCCAGCCCAGGAGTCCTGCCACCAAAGAGTCATGTAACTCGTCACAGACCTCGCCAATTAATATCAAATCAAATATCAGCTGGTTCAGTCCCAACTGATGGTCTCATTATTCAGGTTTCACACAAGAAACGTCTCATGACGGGTAAAAACAACGAGCTCTCTCAAGACTTTTGCAAAACATGCTGGTGGCAGTGGTCACAGTAGAACTACTGAAGGTTCCAGCGCACTTTTGGTAAAGTGGAAAGAATATTATTTCACCATAAATGGGCCACGACCAGGTGCTTCCCACAAGATTTCACACAGACCAGTGAAAAGAATTATCAGAAGAGTCAAGGTCCAGTTATGAAGAGCCACAGAAAGGCCTGGAATCAGCAGGTACGACTGTTTCAAAGAAAACAATATGTGCGCAAGAGCCACAGAAAAAAAGAGAAGCGTGAAGTGTGTTTAAAGTTTGCTGAACAAGTCTGTGAAACGCTGGCAGAATATTATCATCTGCATTCATAAAGTATCCACAGGCGTCTTTGCCTGCTCTCCTGTACACATGAGTTCACACCTACCTGCCCCTCTAACACCATCGTTACATTTGCTGATGATGCGACAATCATCAGCGGAGAAGACGGCGAACAGGCAGGAGGTTAAAAACCTGACAGGCTGCTGCAATGAACACAAGCGTCTGCTCAGCGCCATCAAAACTAAGGAGATGTGACCTCAGCAGAGGGAAACACGTTCCTCTCCACATCAAGCAGACTGTGTTCAGCGAGTGTCCTCGTTCCTGGGGACTCACGTAGCTGAGGACCTCTCATGGTCCAAAGTCAAAGACTCCACCTCAGGATGCTGAGGAGGAGGAGGAACCATCTGGAGAAGAAAGTCTTGGTGGCTTTTTTACCACAGCACCATAGTGTGTCCCCACCTACTGCTAACAGCTTGGTATGCTAACTGCTCGGTGGGTCATTAAGACAGTACAGAAGAATAGTGCCTGTCCCTTTCCTTCCCTGGAGGACATGGTCAGCACTCGCTGTCTCAGGAGAGCCAATCAAATCTCATCTCATCCTGGACAGCACCTGTTCAAGAAACAGGACAGCCAGGCTAAGAAAACAGCTTTTCCCCTGGACCATCGATCACTGAACACTAAGCTCAGTGAATGGACCGAGTGAGCCTCCCTCCTACCTGAGACAGTCCTGTGTAACATTCAGTATAATGTTCACTAATGCTGCTAAATGTAAGCTTACATCTAATACAAAACACCAGCATAACACGGGACAATTACACCCTCCCTCCATGGCTGCTGCCATCCAACCAGTGCAATACTCCTCTGGTTAAATGGTAAATGGACTGGTTCTTATATAGCGCTTTTCTACTCTTCTGAGCACTCAAAGCGCTTTACACAACTTGTGCATTCACCCATTCACACAAGCACATTTTTCTAGGTGCTTTCTAAGTAACATTCTCTCTCTCTCACTCACACACACGCGCACACTCCGATGAACGCATCGGAGAGCAATTTGGGGTTAGTATCTTGCCCAAGGATATTTGGCATGCAGCCTGGGGGAAGCCAGGAATTGAACCACCAACCTTCCGATCAGTAGACGACCCGCTCTACCGCCTGAGCTGCAGCCACCCTATTTTATTGCTATTTTATTCAGTTTGACGAATGAATGATGAGTGTAAGCAGGTAAGAATGTATGTAAGCTCTGCTCCAGTGTAATGCATAGGTACAACAATACGCTTTAACTTTATAGTTTGGTCACTTAATTCAATTCAATAAAACTTTATTGATCCTGAAGGCTGACCCCAATGGAAATTGGGTTAAGGCTGCCGACCTTTGCCAGCGCCATCTTACCCTTCTGACCATACATACATGACACAAACATCACATGGGGAAGACAGGTCAGAGAGGCATAACAATGGAAAATGCACCACATGAGGAAAGATACTTTCAAGATTAGGCTTAAAACTTTCCTTTTTGCTAAAGCATATAGTTAGGGCTGGACCAGGTGACCCTGAATCCTCCCTTTGTTATGCTGCAATAGATGTAGGCTGCCGGGGGATTCCCATGATGCATTGAGTTTTTCCTTTCCAGTCACCTTTCTCACTCACTATGTATTAATAGACCTCTCTGCATTGAATCATATCTGTTATTAACCTCTGTCTCTCTTCCACAGCATGTCTTTATCCTGTCTTCCTTCTCTCACCCCAACCGGTCGCAGCAGATGGCCGCCCCTCCCTGAGCCTGGTTCTGCCGGAGGTTTCTTCCTGTTAAAAGGGAGTTTTTCCTTCCCACTGTCGCCAAAGTGCTTGCTCATAGGGGGTCATATGATTGTTGGGTTTTTCTCTGTATCTATGAAGCGCCTTGAGGCGACTTTTGTTGTGATTTGGCGCTATATAAATAAAATTGAATTGAATTGAATTGAATTGAATAAGGAGAAAAAAATAACTCCCCCCAGACTGAGCTCCAACAGGGAGATCAGTTTGAGAACAGAAAAAAAACACCTCTGCACATGAAAAAACTCTTAATACACGAAAGAAACACATGACAAGCAACAGGGATGGGTAAAGGGTGAGAGACAGCCAGTGTAGACAGTACATCCAGGCCTGCGTGCGCTGGTCTCCTTGATCCACCGTCAGCATCGGAGGGGAATAAGCGTCGAAGGCGTTTGGAGGGGGGAGGAGTGTACATCTGCATGTGTATATATGTCTGTGTAAGCGTGTGCGTGTCCAGAGTTCAGCTGAGACAGTGTCCTCCTCCCTGCCAGGCTAAGTAAACAGTCTTCCAGCCAACCCAGGTGGCCTTGCATGGAGTGGGAAGAACAGTCTAAACACAGTCGTTATCAGGGAGTTGTTGTTCGGCTCCAGCCTTGAGCCCACGGCTGGGGCCGAAGGGGTATCCGCATAAGTGATGGAGGTTTTTACTTTAGTGCGAACAGCTCATATGAATTTCAAAGCTGTTCTAACACTCCGACACTGGTCTCTCAATCTCCCGTTGGAGAGCCGTGAGCTTCTCCATGATGTTATCAAACTTGCGCTCCGTGATGTTGTCATTCTTGTGCTCAGAGAGCCGATTCTGAGAACTCAAAGACACGACGTCGTAGTCTCACTCCAAGCGCTTTATTTGTTACGCCATTTTTCTCCACACCAACAACAACCCTTCGCGGGCAACAGTACTCTCGCAGTATAACAGAAAATAACAAGTTAACAACGACCGCAGTGAGCTTCTCCAAGATGTGATCCAATTTGCACTCAGAAGTCTTATTCTGAGTATTCACAGCAGCCGTAAGCTTCTCCAAGATCTTATCCATGCTGCACTCAATGAGCTCATTTTGAGAAACTCACGCCTCTTCCCATCGTTTGAATCCCAACGGGCAGCCTTGTGGGGGTTTGAACAGCCGGTTCCGCTTTCTTAATTCTTCGATAAGTCAGGGCCAAGCCAGCTCCGATCAGCCAGAACCCTGTTACCATGGTTCCGAACAGGTAGATCTCTTCAGCACTCAGGCTCACCCGAGCCCAGACTTCTCGTTGAGAAAGGGGTGTCAATTGCATTCAGGGACCAGTTGATCAAATCCATAATTCCTCTTTTAGGTTTTAGAGAACAGACTGTGAGAGAGTGTTCCAGGGAAAAGTAATACAAAAAACACGAGAGTAAACAAGGACACAAGAGGCTAAGCAGGGAAGCTAAGGGAGAGGAGAAAAGTGCGACTGCCTTTGTTAAGAGCAAAACTCTTTGAATGCTGTAAACACACCGTGTTTGGGTGGCTGCATCCCAAAAACACCACAGCAACACTGAAGTCTGGAGGTGGGAGCATGATGATTTTGATGTTCCCAAAAAAATGTGTGATTGCTTAGAAAAGTTATGCATAAAAACTTTATAACAAGCTGCAAAAGGGACTGAGCCATTAAATCTAACTCCAGGAAGGATGAATGGAGACATTGTTGATTAAAATCTGCTGCCATCTACCAGGATGATGAAGATGAAACAAGGATGGATGTTTCAGCAAGACCATGATCTCAAACACAGCCAATGGAAACTGTTGGTTTCAGAGGAATCAAGTAAAGCTGCTGGAACGGCCCAGCCAATCACCTGAGCTGAATCTGTGGGAAGGATCCACGGAGCATTCGGGATTTATAGACTGTTTGTGTGGTGAGTGGGTCAAAGTCATGAGCAATGATGGGACTGGTTTCTCCATACAGAAGCTGCCATGAACTGTCATCACCAACATTTGTATAAAGTAATAAATAAATGTCTGTGTGTTTAATGTCCCTGTGTTACCGACATCTGGTGATAATTTCACATCAAAGCACCTTTAGAAATATATTTGCTTAGAGAACTGCTGACGTGTTCAATACTTATTTTACCTGCTATAAAATGAAAATGTTAATATGTGTGACATCTTTAAAATCAAAGCAGCATGAGCCTGTGAGGTACCCACCCACAAATAAGATGGTTATTTACCCACCGGTAACGCAACTCAAGGACAAACTCCTGCCAGAGGTGTCCAACAGCCCGCAGCCCACCGTAGTAATAGTTGACCAGACACACACACAGAGCCAGACAGTAGGTCAGACTGTCACTGGGGGCTGACTTCAGCTGGTGGAAAAGGTTCTACAACGAGGGAAAAGACCAGCATGAAATCAAACAGCAGGACACCAAATTTAATACATTCTAATAAAAATCCTGACAAAGTACTGACAGCACTGAGCCTGTCTTCACTCTGAAACTTATATTGGACCTGACCTGAGTGTAACCTTGAGTGTGCGAGTGATGAAGAGGCAAACATACATAATCAGAGGTTTTCTCTTGCTCCGATGTCCCACTGGAGTTGGACAGCTGAGTGTTATTCTTACAGTCAGACTTCTCCACAGCAGCATCTGGAAACAGATACTGAGACACAAACACAAATAAATAAGTCTGTCATTTAGAAACTCTGTTGTTTTCTAGATGTTAGAAGAATTAAACAAGTGCAGCTCACGTAGTCATCACTTCATGATAAAACACAGGATGCTGATCGCTCAGTGGCAAAAGCAGGATGTGACCAGAAGTAGACAATAAAAATAAGAACGCTGCCTGATATCCTGTTTAAGATGACGCTCTTGTGCTTTACTGAGCTGCTGTCAGATGGGATCAATATCTGTAGCCAGCACTCTAAGACATAAATGCAATTACGGCTGTAGTTTTAAGATTCAAGGCTGTCTTAGCTCGAGCTCGAGCTGCTGAGTGTGACGGGCTCAACAGTGACCAGGAAGGAAAAACTGTTTGTGAAAAGAAGCAGAGGAGCCACATCAGTACGAGTCAAACTACCACACGGAGGAAGTAGGAGGCCCACACAGAGAACAATGAGGAAAAAAAGACACTTTATTTGTCCTTGATTATGTTCTTTCTATCGGTAGCTTGATTACATCCATCTTATCTGCTGCGTATCATTTGGTGCATGAATTTTAGCCTCTTGGCTTAGAAATAGTTTCCTCTGTGCTGTTCGGACAAAAAACAAAGCCATAAAAAGTCTTCACACATCACACAACAATGTGTATGTTTGTAATGGATCCAAGTGTATTAGCAACCAGAAAAATACAACATTAAGGTCAGTGCACTTAATGCACTGACCTTAATGTAGTATGTAGCGGTGTGTTTGAAATCTGTACTGACTAGTAAAACCTCTGTGGTCTGCCCCAAAGCATCATGGTCTCCGTTCCTGAGTGTCCCACTGATCAGTTTAACTTACCCAGTAAACACTGAGGATTTTCAGCCGTCCTGACTCGAACTGACCAGTGAGGAGCTTGAAGAGGGTCGAGGTCACTGTTGGGTGATAAACAGAGTAAACAGTAGAGGAGAGTTTCTGATACACTTTTAGTTAAAGGGTTTTTATAAGTAATGAGTCATGTTTGATTACATGTGACGTAGTCCTTCACCAGTAATCAAGATAATTACACATGTAAGCATTTCCTTATGTCACACTCAGTTTGTCCCTTCATGCACAAGCTTGTTAGACCTGTGCCAGCTCTGTTTGGGCCTTACAATCAAACCCATGTACGTTTACCCTTTTAATAAACTGCTCCACCCATTTCCTACTTTACGAGTGAAATATGAAGCAATGCAGTGTGTACACGGATGCAACACTCAGTGCTCAGCGCAGCGTTTTGTGTGCTATAGTGCAAGTGAACAGCTCACTCCCATCAAAGCTTTTCCATTGGATCGTTAACACAAACACCAAATGTCAGGAGGACATGCGCCTCAAACTGGAGTTGTCTTTCTAGCCCGGGTACTGTGTTATCCTTGTCTGTATACCGAGCTTCTTATTAATAATCAGCTCTGCACAGGAGCAGAAGCAGAGTCCAGCCTGTTGCTCTTACAGTATAATACTCATAATAAAAGCACAGTAACCGTGGTTAGTCACTGAGCAGCCCGGTGCGTTTCTCTTGATTTCTTTAGTCAGGGTAAATTCATTCACCTGCACGGGTTAGCTAAACGAACTTTACAAAACAAGTTTCCCCGACAGCCGAGTGCTCACCTAAGGACCTAAGTTACGGATTAGCTTACACACACATTTAACTTACCGAAAATAATACGGTGGGGCCTCAGGTCCTCCTGTCTGGTAGTCCAATTTACTGAAGAACACCTCAGGCTGTCACTTTGAAATAGCCGGTAATGTAAACGCTGGACCTCTCAGCATCTGCCATTCCCGAACAGACACATGCAAGTTTGTCCGTGACTGCAGCCGCGCTGTACATTTATTTCAGTTTCAATATTTTTTTCAGTTTCAATATTTTTTTCGGTTTCATTTCAAGGTGGCATCGTTCTGATCCCATACACACACAAATCCTGATTTACAAGTACAAAATATTTATGACCACAATTTGAGCCCATATACTCTCTCTACCACAGCTGCCTTTGAACTTGCCTGGCCAGGTCTGAGTCCAGCTTTGCTACTCCTGCCAGGTCACATGACACAGGGGTGTGCTCTGATGTCAGCAGGCAGGTCAGTGGAGCCCTCTGGTGGTGGATATATGGCAGTGAAACAGGAGGAGGCCTGAGAACAGACAGCAGGCTTAACTAGCAGGACAAAGTAGCATGTAGTACTTGAAGGGGTCATCAAAGCCAATCAGCTCTCAGGAAAATGGAACATCATATAAATATTTCTCTTCTTTGATTTTCATCAATGTATTTCCTTTGATAGATTTTCCGTCAACACTTCTGCTTGATTAGAAGCTCATAGGCAGTTCCTGTCACTCTACAATAAAACAATGTAAAGGCTGCGCTCTCTGCCCTCCCTAATTTGACATATTTTGTTGTTTTGTGTGTGTGTTTGTCTGTGTGAAGTTTTGATGTGTATGTGAAAAACACAATTTTGAAAACACTGGAAAAAGACCTCAAGACATGTTTTCCTTTACTTTCTATGAAACAACAATTCCCACCAAGGCTTTTCAGTGTGAAATTTAGTGTATAGAAAATACCTGTGCCAGGTTGTCTCCATCTAGTGGTGAACATGGCCTCACCACTACATCAGGTGAGCTTTTCACTGTGCACAGTGAGTGACACAAAAGTCATTTAACAATTTTTTAAAAAGCAATGTTACAGATTCAGTAAGAACTGAAGTTTATCATAATCCTTCAAGTTTCATTCAGTAACAGCAGCTTTTTAATATTATTGACTATATTTTAGAGTCACATTTATATGAAATGTCAAACAATCACAGAGTGACACTGAACTAAACAATCAATGCCATGTGAGTTGTTCTTGTTTGTTCTTTATCTCAGATTTATTGTAAGCAGCGGGAGTAGAAGCTAAAGAAAAATAGTAAAGATATGAATGAATCTCTGCTCTTACAGCTTTTATTGTGCCATAATGTCTGCTTTGAAACTGTCCTCTTGCTCGTCTCTTGGATGCTCACCTCTTCTTCACCTGTTCCTTTCACCAAACTGCTGCACTCTCGTTCTCTGCTCTCGCCTCCTCTTCTGGTTATAATTAGGATGCAGTCAGCATGTGCCAAACAAACTCCCCCCAAATCGATCATGTTTGATATGATGATGACGTTTTTAACATCTTATTTATGCACTTGTTGGGTGGGAAAGAGTAAACAAAGATGGGGCATAGAAGCAGAACTGAGTCCTACGTGTGGAGGGACAGTAACTGTGTGTGTATATGTAAGCATTTAAACACTGCAGAGAGTCAAATTAACAGTAACACTATTTTGTCTAAGTCCGCCATTGTAGAAATTCATTTCACCGAAACAATAACATGGCGCACAATGTGACAATAAACGTATAAAACACAAATTCTTACCTAGCAGGAGAATAAATAATCAGTATTTTAAGGCTACTGCATGTATAGATGTCACTGCTTGCTCACATAAGCTAGCTCTGAGACCCGCCAGAGTTTACGCCACAGTTGACTGTCGCGAAAGAGTCGTAAATCACCGGCATTGTAAAACTTAAAATGATTCCAGGGCATGTTATAAAACACCCAATAGATGTACTGGATATTAAACGGTATCAAACGACTAAATGAACACAGGGTTACAATTACATGCTCACGTCGTCACATCGAGAGTTTATTCATTAATCATCAGAGTTCAACAATGTTACATCCAGTTGAAAACAGCTTCACTAACGCCAGCAAAACAGGCTAACAGTATATAAGAGCACAAAACCAGCCGTGCTTATCAACAGCTCGACATATCCTCAACAACTCACCTCAGTATGTGTAACCCGTTCATGTGTTACGCCTGTTGTTCTTGCGTTGTGTTCTGGCGTGAAAGTAGGAGGCAGGAGACAGTACTGGGTCTTTGGCTCTTTACTGCACATCTGCAACACAGAAACATGTGTCTGATCTGTGTGTGTCACGCGACTGCCAGTACACCTCTCCTCCGGCCATGCTGAAAGCAGCTGTGTCTGCAGCTTCATTAACACTACAATAATATAATGAATCAAATACAACAAATTGTTTTAAAACATTAACTTAAGCTCTCAAAAACAAAAAGCACAAAATAAATAATATGTCACTGAAAAAAACATCAAAAACAACTTATAAGAACAATAAACAAAATAATTCAAAAACAAATAAACAGTCAGATAAATACAATTCAATAACCAGGACCCAATATTCTGGTACTTATAGTTCAAACATTATACTTCAGTACAATTATATTAATAACCGCCATCTAACAGGCAGTACAACACTGTACTTATAAAAACAATGAATGAAAGACTGCATCTCCAAAACATAAGAACATCTCCATACCTGCAACACAGAAATATGTGTCTGATCTGTGTGTGTCACGCGACTGCCAGTACACCTCTCCTGACGAAGGAAAAAAGAGTGCATGCTGTTAAAAAAAGACTGCCGCGAGTAGCCGCTAGCAATCAGGCTAACTTAGCATGCTAGCATTTTAGCTGCGTTCTCGGCTAAAACTCATAAGCGTATATTAGTGAACTCCGCCCTCCACAAAACTTATCCCGAATGAGTCTCTTAATGACAAACAAAAACGCGGCGGTTTGGCTGTATTCACATTGCAGCTTGGGATCTGAACAAACTTTAATTAGCTGAGAGCAACGTGGCAGTGACTTACCTCCGGCCATGCTGAAAGGAGCTGTGACCGGGGCACACATGCACGCGCCTACGTCACCACGCAGCGCACACACACATGAACGCACTATACACATATGCAGCATATTTATTTTACTTGGTTTTAGAGTTGGAGTATTTACATATTGATCTGAAATATTTTGCTGCTGAACAGCAGAGCTCCAAAGCGTCCCCCTGTAACCATGGTTACGCAGATGCATTCCGACTGTCACGTCACAGAGGAGAACCTGTTTCAAATGTATACCTGGATCAACCTGCAATCAGTTTGAAAAGTTTTCTGCTGAGATCCGCAGCTCGACTTCCTGGCACCCCGGGATAAGATGAGTTGCTGTGTTTTTCACGGAGAAAAAATAACGTCAGTGTTAGATGAAAAAAAAAAGATGCAAGCAGAAGAGGACAGCAGATTGAGAAGAGATTTCTTCAAACGGTAAGGAGCTTCTAACAAGTGATATCTGATGAGCTTAAAACTTAAATCTAATGTCCAGATTCATGCTAAACTTTTCTGATTACTCCGTGTATCTGCACCGTTAGACTTTTCATCGCCACTTTACGGTAACATACTGGCGTCACTGCTGCCAGCGTCATATCGTGACGCCGTGTTACGGTAGCTTACCTTTCTGCAGGATGATACCGTTTTTTGCTGGTGTGGTATAATACTCTTGGACAAATTATGGTAACGCACCGTAGCCTTTTTTACGGTATCTCACTGGCGACAGTTATGTCAGTGAGATACCGTTATGTCGTTATGTCGTAAATTACGTCAACAAAGTAACATCATACTGTGATTAATAAATTGGTATACTACCGTTTATTCACGGTATGTCACTGTAAGCCCGCTGCAAGGTAATAAACTGCAATATATTAACCAGTAACTTACCGTTATCACGCATCATCAGTACCAAAAATATTCATCTCTGCTAGAGGACACCGTGTCCTAACAGGCGGTCATTTACTCTTTTAAAAGGTCGTAATTTACCGTAATTTCAGTTAACAGTAACATACTGTAAGAGACTGGAGGGTTCCAAAAAAGTTGGATGGATGGATACACACACACACACACACACACACACACACACACACACACACACACACACACACACACACACACACACATACACACACACAAAATATAATTCATGTGCTTTACACCACTTTATTTCAATTCTGATTCTTCCCTGCTGAAATACACATTTCCAAAATCAAAAACTGAAAAGAACTGAAAACATATTTTCATTGAGGAAGCACTTGTTTTTACTAAACCATGTAATCCATTATTTTCTCAGATGGTTGTACAAACAATAACAATATTAATTCAATTCAATTCAATTCAATTCAATTTTATTTATATAGCGCCAAATCACAACAAAAGTCGCCTCAAGGCGCTTCATATTATGTCATATCCATATCATGGCAGACAACACATGCTCAAGTGTTGGGTTTCCTTACTTATATTTTGTAGGGTCTCAAACCTACAATGTGAAGTGCCTTGGCATTCATTTTGTTGGCACCATACAAACAAACTGAATTGTAATGGATATAATATCAAGCCCCACACGTCTGCCTTTATATACACTTTGTCCAAAATACTGGCTCACACGACCAAATCATTGCACAAAACAGGGTCCACAAGGACATGGATGAGCGTGTGTGGTGTGAAGGAACTTGACTGACCTGCACTGAACCCTGATCTTGCTTTGTGGACTGAGTTCATTGATTTGTAGGGTGAGCCAATACATGTGACAATTAAAGTGTAAGTAGCTGAAATAATTTTTAACAAACGGGTAAAAGAAGGTTAGCACTGTTGCCGCACAGCAAGAAGGTCCTGAGTTCAATTCCACCATCAGGTCTTTCTGTGTGGAGTTTGCATGTTCTCCCCGTGTTTGCGTGGGTTCTCTCCGGGTACTCCGGCTTCCTCCCACCGTCCAAAGACATGCAGCTTGTGGGGATAGGTTAATTGGATAATCCAAATTGCCACTAGGTGTGAATGTGCGAGTGAATGTGAGTGTGAATGGTTGTCTGTCCCTGTGTGTTGGCCCTGCGACAGACTGGCGACCTGTCCAGGGTGTACCCCGCCTTTCGCCCTATGACAGCTGGGATAGGCTCCAGCGCCCCCCGCGACCCTGAAAAAGGATAAGCGGAAGTGAATGGATGGATGGATGGGTAAAAGAAGGGAAAAAAATCAAAACTGTTGCACTCAAAAAAACCTATTGGACAGAGACAGCGTCTTGCAAGATGGCGAGAGAGCTTGTCTTCATTGTTGCTCGTCTTGTGTAAATGTCCAGAAAGCATGGGCCATGGATCATCTGTGGAGACATGGGTAACAACACATTGGTCACTTAAATTATACAAGAAATTTACTAATTTCCCTAATTTGAAGTTCTCCACTCAAATTCAGTAAGCCACTGGAGGAAAGTTGTGACATGAGGGTTAATGTGAACAACCTTTCGCTTCACAGTGGTCCCAGTCTTCCTGCTTGTCCCAACCTTGGAGGTACATTTTGTTCCCTCTTCAGGGTTTATCCTTACAAAAAACCTTGCACCCGCTGACTCCTGGTATTCCAGGTTCAATACATAGAATGAACCAAAGAAGACTGACATTGCATCAGCACAGGTGTTCTCTTTGTCCAGCTCAACAATTACACGCCCCTCTGCACTCACCATCCAGCAGGTGGCGGTCATTGAACTTTGTCCTTAAATGTATAGGGGCAACATGTTGTCATTATGCAACATAAAATAATTTCAATACTTCACTTCTTCACACTGTCTAGATAGTCATAAAGCAAATACCTACGTACAGTTAATTATTAATGGCCTTGTGTACATAGGTCCATTTTAACATATTATAATTGTACATAATTGGGAATTATTCTGCACATTAAACACACCTAACAAAGAGTCAGCCCAGTTAAAGTACCGGAGGTGAATCAACTGTATGGTTATTTTGGAGTTTATAGTTTGTGCTGCTGTTAAACTTTACAGTATTGACTTCAGTATTTCTGCTGTTGGTGTAGCTAGACTACTGTTGATCAGTAATATGTAATGTGAAATTTGATATTGTTACTTTGCTGGATTCACTGAGACACATGTCCAACAACCTTGGTTTATAAAGGAAATTACAGAAATTTGAGCTAACAAAACAGAGACTGGATACCTGTGTCCACGAAAAGCTCCTGTGCCAAACAGAAATTCTAATATGGTCTAATCAGCTCTATGTCATAAATGACTTCTTACCAAGCATAATCAGCCTTGGGGTGCTTGGCAGGCTTTTAACATGCAAACTGAACAATATAAATTTGTGTGCACTGAAGCCACAAAATTTAGAAATACACAGTTGCAAAAACTTCAGTGACCAATTACCTTTCCTGAATGACATATTCAATGCAAAAAATAAGAGTATTGTCAATAGGGACCAATTCCCAGTTTTTACATGATCAAAATTATTCACAAAAGGCTTCAATAAACAGAAAATGTGTGCCAACAAGAGAACAGTGCACAAAAATGAAAAGATATTTGAGCTCGACGCTTTAATGGGTTTAACATGACTTAGTCAGCACTCCGCACCGTACAGGTAGTACAAGCACACCTGAAAACACTGACCAGCTAACAGCTTTAAGCATTTGGGCGCAACCTTGGTAGTTCACCGATTCACCTGTTGCAAACGTCCAAGTTTCTATCAAGTCTCATAAATCCATCGGCAAATTACCTAACTAGTCTTTTGAGTCTCCACATTCAGAGATATTGACAATTTGTCTTTAAATGAAAATATCCTGGTAGGGTAGCTTAAAAGTCAAAACAAACAGTACTAAGAACGCATTTCGGACTTCTCTCGAATAAGTGAAAAAAACACTTACCTTCAGACTGATTAGCAGGTTCCGATCCAACTTTAATGTGTCCCATGTCAGTCCGTTTTAGGGAAAAAGTGTTAAGTGGTTTCATTTAATTTTGAGATACTCCCGCATGGACGAGCAGCAATTTGAAGTCTAGCAGAGTTACCACGAATAGCATACGATCTTCAGATATAATCCAATCAACCTTGCATTTAACCCGATTGAACATCCAGTTACCTCTGACTACTTCTAAGTTGCACATGTTAACGGTCTCATCATCACTCTGTGCTGCAGCGAACTGTATCTGTGGCACAGAATATTTGATGGCCATGTCGTTCTCCTGCTTTGCAGCTTTTTTTGAGTCTGAATTGCGGCTTAAACGTGCAAAACTAAGAGAAGCAGATCAATATTTTCTTCTTGTTGTTATTTAATGGTGGTTGGCAACCAGCGAAAGGAGCATTAACCACCTCGAGCACTATTTTCTATCCCCAGTGTTGTTTTGAAAGTGAATACCCAACGTGTGCGTCATACGTCACGTTGTACGTCAGGTGAAGGTGTGGTGTCGGCTATCGCACCTGTCGCATTACAAAGCTTTAAAAACGTAACAATCCAACACAACCCAACGCGCTAAACTGTGATAATGTGTTACATTATCACTGAAGGAAACGGCTTCCAGGGCCTAATCCGTGGATCGGCTTCCTCCGAGGCGTGGACGTCTATCAGCAGAGAATGTACCTTAGTCTGTAACACAGTCAAATATATTCTCAAGTAATATTCAAGCATGCCATTCAGCGTGTTAGTACGAGCTCGGGAGCAGCTTGGGAGAACAAGAAAACAGAGACTGCTTCAGGTTGTCTTCCCAAATTGACTCAACTTTATTCACAAGTACAACAGTTTATATAGAGGGACAAATTCATGAGTCAGCAGATTCTCAGTTTAAACCAGTACAGACCAAGATAAGGGAGCGTCTTTCTGCCCTTGGGTGAAGAAGCATCCTTTGTATAGTGTATCAGTTCAGCTACAATTGTGATTATCTCAGCGACATATTTTCAAGGCATGAAATAAAGAGTTCTTTCATTAGTGAATTCTGAAACAAACCATCTGGCCTTCAACAGGCGTCTCCTAAAAGATTAAGAAACTAATGTAGCTGAGGGAGTGATCTCTGTGGTATTTCAACCTTGTACCAGCCTGTGATTCTCACACATCAATTCTTGGGTCAAAGAGAACAATAACTAAAACAAAGGGGCCTTATTGAATGACAGAGTTTTCCTGCATAATGTCACTATAAAACAATATCCAGTAAATGCTCCCATGGTACTAAAATACCTAACAGTTCCCCTCTTTTATTATTTTTTTAAAATAATAACTCAAATAGAAAGGAAAAATCACAAATGTAATAACATAATATAAAAAGCAAATCATAAAATGTAATAGTTCACAGCCTAATGTTCAATATACACACCAGGATCATCATTGGTAACATCTGGCACATCCTCAGGATCAATTTGTGCTAATTGCAAATACATTGAAGTAGCTGTACTAGGTGGGTGTCTTGCCAAGTGGAGCATGAGGTATTGTCAGCAAAATGTGGCTTGTAGAAATGTGAACAGGGTTGCAGTTTACAATACAAAATAGTAAATAAAAATCCTAAGGTTAATGCAGTAGATATGATTAATAATCTAAATATATAAAAAAACACAGTTCTTCAGTCGTCTCCTGGCCTGGTCCCAGGTTCGAGAGACCTAAGCGTCGTGTGATGACAATGGGCATTTCATTTTTTCCATTATCAGGATGAAACGAGTCTATCTTTATCAGGTTAGACATTGTGTGGTACTCTAGGCTTTCTGTTCCTGCTGGATGTTCGAGTACCTTGTTGTTGTTCAGGTGGGGGATCAAAGGGCTTTCTGAGTCTTGGCTCTTTCAGGCGTTGTGTGTTAATCAGTGATTGTGCGTGTGTAGGTGTATTGAATCCGGGCGCTGGCTCGCCTGAGTCGTCATCTACTTGATCCGACGCCTTAGGTGGTTTGGTGGGGCTGGTCTTAACCCTGCTGGCATGAATCCACTGAGGTTGTCCGTCTGTTAGGATGCTGGTTCTCGTCACTGCAAGTACAGTCTGGGGGCTGGAACACGCGGCCTCCCTGAGTGCCCTTGGTTTTAGCGACTTCACCAACACCGCATCTCCTGGTTTCCACGGATGGGTTGGATCTGTGGAAGGGAGAGGCTGAGAGAGACAAACTTTCTGATAGTTATTATTCAGTGTTTCTACCAGGTTATGAACATAGTCAGACAATGCAGTGTCTATGTCCCCTTCCAATAGCGGTGCCCCTCTGGAGGCTGACCATGGTGTTGGAAACGGTCTTCCCATGATTATTTCAAATGGAGATAATTTGGTTGCTGCGGATGGAGTCATTCTAATCTCGCAGAGGATTTGAGGAAGTAGTTTGATCCAGGTCATTCCTGTTTCTATCATTGCTTTAGTCAGGCGATTTTTTATGGTCCTATTCATTCTTTCTACAACTCCTGAACTCTGAGGATGGTATGGCACATGATATTTCCAGTCTATTCCTAGAGTTTTAGCACACTTTTGAATTACTTCTGATGTGAATGAAGGTCCTCTATCACTGTTAATTTGGTGAGGTATTCCAAATCTGGGTATTATTTCATTGCACAACTTTTGACAGACTACTTCTGCAGTTTCTTTTGATGTTGGATAAGCTTCTACCCATTTACTAAATTGGTCCACTATTACCAGTAAGTACTTGATGCTTCCTTGTGCTGGCATGTGTGTAAAATCAATTTGTAATGTATTCAATTCAATTCAATTCAATTTTATTTATATAGCGCCAAATCACAACAAAAGTCGCCTCAAGGCGCTTCATAGATACAGAGAAAAACCCAACAATCATATGACCCCCTATGAGCAAGCACTTTGGCGACAGTGGGAAGGAAAAACTCCCTTTTAACAGGAAGAAACCTCCGGCAGAACCAGGCTCAGGGAGGGGCGGCCATCTGCTGCGACCGGTTGGGGTGAGAGAAGGTAGACAGGATAAAGACATGCTGTGGAAGAGAGACAGAGGTTAATAACAGATATGATTCAATGCAGAGAGGTCTATTAATACATAGTGAGTGAGAAAGGTGACTGGAAAGGAAAAACTCAATGCATCATGGGAATCCCCCGGCAGCCTACATCTATTGCAGCATAACAAAGGGAGGATTCAGGGTCACCTGGTCCAGCCCTAACTATATGCTTTAGAAAAAAGGAAAGTTTTAAGCCTAATCTTAAAAGTAGAGATAGTGTCTGTCTCCCGAATCCAAACTGGAAGCTGGTTCCACAGAAGAGGGGCCTGAAAACTGAAGGCTCTCCCTCCCATTCTACTTTTAAATACTCTAGGAACAACAAGTAGGCCTGCAGAGCGAGAGCGGAGCGCTCTAATAGGGTGATATGGTACTACAAGGTCATTAAGATAAGATGGGGCCTGATTATTTAAGACCTTGTATGTGAGGAGCAGGATTTTGAATTCAATTCTGGATTTAACAGGAAGCCAATGAAGGGAAGCCAAAACAGGAGAAATATGCTCTCTCTTTCTAGTCCCTGTCAGGACTCTTGCTGCAGCATTTTGGATTAGCTGAAGGCTTTTCAGTGAGTTTTTTGGACATCCTGATAATAATGAATTACAGTAGTCCAGCCTGGAAGTAATAAATGCATGAACTAGTTTTTCAGCGTCACTCTGAGACAGGATATTTCTAATTTTAGAGATGTTGCGCAAATGGAAGAAAGCAGTCTTACATATTTGTTTAATATGTGCGTTGAAGGACATGTCCTGGTCAAAAATGACTCCAAGGTTCCTCACAGCGTATGAAATGGGAAATCTGGTTGTGGTAAATGCTGATGTTTTGCTTTTGAGCTACCTACATTAGTTCGTGCACATGTTAGACAGGTTGCTAATATGCGTTTTACTGCGTGTGATGTTTTCTCGATTACAAATCTTGATTTTATTGCTCCTATTACCCCTCTTTGTCCGACATGACTCACACCGTGAAAATGGCGGACAAGGATTGGCAGTAGTGAAGATGGGAGGGCAATCAAACCCTCAAGGTTTTTGTATAAGCCGTCTCTGTTATCTAAGGTACAATCATTACTTTCCCAGTAAGTGTAATCTAAGGCAGAGGCTTGCTCTTGTATGAATTTTAGGTCAACATTTGTTTCTAAATAGTCTGGGAGTGCGACAAGTGGCAGCTGTAAAGGCAAAGATAATACTTCCTTTCTGGGTGGTTGCTGTGAGGCAGCAGCTGCTTTCGCGGTTACGTCTGCAAGAGCATTTCCCACTGCTTCGTCTGTGTCAGCCGTGCTGTGCCCCTTCGTTTTAACAACTGCAATTGCCGATGGCAGCTGTATAGCCTGCAAAAGTCTTTGAACAAGATCAGAATTAGCGATCGATTTTCCATCAGCAGATGTGAAGCCTCTCTGTCTCCACAATGTGCCAAAGTCATGCACCACACCGAATGCATAACGGCTATCAGTGTAAATTGTTACCCGCTTATCCACATGTAACTCACAGGTGCGTATTAAAGCCATGAGCTCTGCTTTTTGTGCTGAGTGAAATGGTAATGAGTGAGCCTCTAGTATGATGTCAGGCAATGTCACCACCGAATAGCCACAAAGAAATGAGTTGTCATTTGGTTTTGAACAGGACCCGTCCACATAAACAATGACTGAGTCTGGTATTGGTGTCTGCTCTAAGTCTGGGCGTGGTGCTGTGGATTCCTGTATACGTGTCATACAATCATGATCGTCAGGGTCGTCTGAACCATCCTGTCGGTCAGAGGAACACAGCATACGAATGAGTAAGTGTGCTGGCGAATTGGGTGTGCTGTTTGCTTTTATAGTGAGATTTGCTGTTGAAGTCAGTGTAGCTTCATAACCTGAGCGACGTACATATGTTGTGTAGTTATGTTTGCTAGAATGGTCGTGACCTGGTGATTGGTGTGTAGAATAGTGTCATGTGAGAGTGTGAGCTTCTCGCAGTCCCTTATCATGATAGAGCAAGCTGCTACTGCTCTCAGGCAGGCCGGCATCCCCTGAACTACTGCTGGCAGCACCTTTGAGTAGAAGGCTACTGGACAGTAGCCACAGCCATGCTCTTGGGCCAATACACCTGCACAGGTTGTGCCGTTCTCTGTGACGTACAGGTGGAACGGTAAGTGGTAGTCAGGCAGACCCAAACAAGGGGCAGAGGTCAGCGCTCCCTGTAATGCATTGAAAGAGGCAGTCATTTCTGTTGACCACAGTATTCGAGGAGGCTTGTCTTTTTTGCAGCATTCACGCAGAATGTGGTCATGAAAAGAACAGTCTGGTATCCACTGTCTGCAATAGTTCACCATGCCTAGGAAAGACAGCATTTCCTTCTGTGTAGTGGGCTTAGGGACAGAGGTCACAGCTTTGACCCTGTCTGTAGTCATGGAACGTTGTCCGTGAGACAATGTAAATCCCAAATATTGAACAGAAGTCTGACAGTACTGCATTTTCTTTGCTGATGCTTTGTGGCCAGTCTGTTGGAGGTGCTGGAGTAGCATATGTGTGGCAGTTTGACATAGTTTTTCACTTTCAGCACAGAGGAGGAGATCATCCACGTACTGGATCAAGGTACAGCCCTCTGGAGGAATGAAGCCGTCCAGGGTAGCACGTACCACCATTGAGAAAGCCGCAGGGCTGTCTACCATGCCTTGGGGTAAGCGAGTCCATGTGTACTGCTTATCTCTATGTGTAAAAGCAAATATCGGCTGTGTGTCCTCATGCACAGGTACTGAGAAAAAGGCGGAGCACAAATCCACCACAGTAAAATGTGTGGCTGTTGCTGGAATAGATGTCAGTATGCTGGGAACATCTGGGACAAGAGGTGGCAGAGGCATAATGACTGCATTAATTTGCCTTAAGTCTTGTGTGAAACGCCATACGCCAGGTTTGTTAGGCTTTGGCACAGGATTGACAGGAGTGTTATATGGAGATACTGTGGGCTTTATTACTCCAGCTGTCAATAAATCTCCTATGATGATGTCTAAGGCTGCGGCTTTTTCAGCGGAAATGGGATATTGCTTGACATATACCGGCTTGTTGTTTTTCAGCTGAGCATGATAAGGTGTACAGTCGATAAATCCTACATCATTCTCACCTCTTGACCATAATGTCATGTTTTGATATTCAGCTGGCAATGTGACAGCAAAGATAGTACAGTGTATGGGGTAGGTTAGATCTATGTGTCGACATGGTGCAGTAATGTCATAGCCTATGTCTGAGTTATGCGACAAAACCACTGTTTGGCCTTCACTGGTGTGAGCAGTTATCATGTTGTTGAACAGTGTGAGAGAAACAAATATGTGGCTTCCAGGCATGGGGTTACCTGGTAGTGGTGTCTGTACACGTGTTTGGCACAGTGTGTGACGTGGGGTACCAGTCAGATGGATATTGAGTTCATTCTCTGCTGAGGCGTCCAGCTGACACAGAGGCTGTTCCTTCTCCATGGTGTCGGTGCATAGGGCAGAGAAAACATAGCTGTTATCAGTGTCTGCAAACATTTCACCCTTTGTGTTAAATGAAATACACAAGTTCATTTTTGCCATTAAATCTCTGCCTAATAGATTCACAGGCGAGTTTGGAATAATTATGAATGGATGATATGTAATTTCGTCTGGTTTTGGGCCCCAGCGTGTTTTTAGAGAATGAGTTTTGGGGCATTGCACTAGAGTTCCGTTTATTCCCATGGTGTTGATGCACACAGAGGAAACAGGCCCACTATAGAATTTTCCAGACAGTGAACTTTTAGTGGCTCCACTGTCAACTAAAAAGGAATAAATCTTTTCACCTATTTCTATATCTAACGTGGGCAAGCTTTCTGTGTTACGGGACAATTGCAAATGCAGCATCGTGTGTAGTGCTTCACACTGTCCCTCGTCTTCACCTGGGCCTCCCTATTGTCGGTCCAGTCTTTCGTTATCATATGGGTGGGGATTAAAATGTGGATTATAAGGTTGCTGCCTAAGTGCAAAAGGGCCATTATTTTGATGTGATTCCTGTCTGCGTTGCCAGTTACCTTGTCTGGAAGAGCTCTGCTGACGCCTAGTGGCAGGAGCTGGTCCTGTGTTTTGTGGTTGAGACCTACGTGCTGCTGATTTGCATTCCCTCCTCCAGTGTCCTATTTTTCCACAATAAAAACATGCGTCTCCACTCCTATCTCTCCTTCTGAAATCTCCCTGCTGCGCTTGTTGAGGGGGCGGGGCCCCTGCATACATCATTTTTTCACTTTCCTCTGAGCCTTCAACATCAAAATTCAACATCATCTTAACACTTTTAGCCTTCGTGCTGTTGGGGAAAAGATCTGCACCAGCTTTTGTTTTGACAAGTGTGATAAAGTTCTTTATCTTCATGTCATAGAGATTATCAGTGGCAGTCAGCTTCAATAGTTGTGAACATTCTGGATGAATATTGTTTAAGAATGTTGTTATGAAAATCTGATCATTTCCTCCTTCAGGCGTGCATGCCTCATTAGTCCAGCAGTGTGTGAAACGTTTGATTTTATCTCTAGACATTGTGAGCAGAAATTTCTTTAGATTTTGAAAAAAGGCTGTGATTTTGTCATCGTTTATCCACAAAAACGAGGTGGTGTTGGCTGCTTGGTCATCTTTAGGGTCTAGTTCCTCTACTTCTTCAATAAGCTGAGATTCAGTCACACCTGGAATTCGTTGACATAATATATATCTATAATCAGGCCCACCCAAGTGGTGGTATCTGGTTTTACAGTTAATTTTGATTTTTTATCGGACCCGTCTAAGGTCTTTGAATTATTCTGACCCATGGTCAGTGATTTCCAGAGGGGTTTAGACGCTTGAAGGATTTAAGTTAGTTTTTATTTTGCTGTGGCACACCTGAGGTTACTTGATTTTTTGCTAGCAATTTTATCTTTTTAGTGAGCAACTTCTCACTTTTTAACGAGCAACTTCTCGTTTTATGACCCCAGGCAACTTCCTGTGTCCTTTCTGCTGGTGAGCAACTTCTTAGTTTATGACAACAGGCAACTTCCTGTGTCCTTTCTGCTTTAATTTACAAAACAACAGGCAACTTCCTGTGTTTCTATGTGGGCCACTAAAGAAGGCTCCTCAGCGTATCCCACTTGTTACTATGTGGGCCACTGAAGAAGGCCTCGTCAGCGTATCCCGTTTCTATGTGGATCACTGAGAAAGGCATAACACAGTCTTATAAAATAAAAGACGAGTGCCTACCTTCGTCAGGATCCCACTTCTGACACCAAAATTGAAAGAAACGGCTTCCAGGGCCTAATCCGTGGATCGGCTTCCTCCGAGGCGTGGACGTCTATCAGCAGAGAATGTACCTTAGTCTGTAACACAGTCAAATATATTCTCAAGTAATATTCAAGCATGCCATTCAGCGTGTTAGTACGAGCTCGGGAGCAGCTTGGGAGAACAAGAAAACAGAGACTGCTTCAGGTTGTCTTCCCAAATTGACTCAACTTTATTCACAAGTACAACAGTTTATATAGAGGGTAAAATTCATGAGTCAGCAGATTCTCAGTTTAAACCAGTACAGACCAAGATAAGGGAGCGTCTTTCTGCCCTTGGGTGAAGAAGCATCCTTTGTATAGTGTATCAGTTCAGCTACAATTGTGATTATCTCAGCGACATATTTTCAAGGCACGAAATAAAGAGTTCTTTCATTAGTGAATTCTGAAACAAACCATCTGGCCTTCAACAGGCGTCTCCTAAAAGATTAAGAAACTAATGTAGCTGAGGGAGTGATCTCTGTGGTATTTCAACCTTGTACCAGCCTGTGATTCTCACACATCAATTCTTGGGTCAAAGAGAAAAATAACTAAAACAAAGGGGCCTTATTGAATGACAGAGTTTTCCTGCATAATGTCACTATAAAACAATATCCAGTAAATGCTCCCATGGTACTAAAATACCTAACAATCACGTATATCAGGACATCTCTTCTGAACCAAGACGAAGTGGTGCTACAAAGGAATTATTTCTTTAGGAGAGCATTTAATAGCAGTCTGGCCTGCAACAAAATGCACCGCTAAAAATACAGTTTCTGCTTGTCCCAGAATTTATTAATTTTGAGAGTGAAGTTGTAGGACTGATGCTGGTTAGTGGTGTAGGTTTCATGGATGTGACTCCTTGTGTAAAATGACGACCAGAGCATATTATTAGGTCAGTTCACTGTAGTTAGGCAGAGGTGTCTTAAAAAGTACCACCTTATACAAAACAAATGAAGGTCCAGTATAAGAAAGAATAAGAAGAGAAAAAAAGCAACATCCTGCTAAATGAAGTCATTTTTAAACATTACTCTAAATGTAGCCATTAGTTTTTGTTGCTGGCCATACAAAAATAAGTATACTTCAATTATATTTCCCAAGTATATCTTACCTAGTACGTATACTAATAATGCTTCTTGGGACTATATTGGCCCCCGTTTTAGTACATAACAGTATTCTTGAAATTAACTTTTAGATGTACTTTTTGTTCACCATAATTGTACTAGCATAATGTCATAATGTCTACAAGAGTATAATTAAATATACTCGACTCTATCACAATACTAACCTTACAAGTATACTATTAATTAATAGTATTACTAATGTTTCACATTGTTTGACTAAACAAATGCATTTATTAATATATGAGGTTCCATTCAGTTCAAGGAATTAAATTTTAGTGTGGCTGCAACTTACTCCTTAAGTTAAAAATTATGCTGTATATTGTAGTTTATATGTTATACTGCTTTCACAGTGAATCACATTTTATAGTAATACACTCTGAATGAGGATTTTTTTTTCTCAAAGATATTTTTATTGAGTTGAAGCAACAAAGAAAAGCAAATACACGCAGAATTGTCAAACGCCAAACAAGCAAGTTTCACAGTGACTGTTAAAACTGAAATATCAGAATACAGATTAATGACACACTCACATGTCTTATAGTTGCTTCCAGCAGTTTATCCCCTACCCACAACACTTAGAACCCCTATCCCTCAGACCAGGAAGGAAAAAACCCAACAAACAAAGCAAGAAAAAAGAAGCAAACAAATAAAAACAACTGAATGAGGATTTAAGTAATTACTCTTAGATCTACAGTAGAAAACAACAGAAATCCGGATGGTGTAATAGTATAATCTCAGTAACATCACCAATTGTTACATTTGCTGTATTTTACAGCTGTTTCCATGAGTACGGTGAGTTACCGTAAAAATAGTGTAATCTCATGGAATTTTCCCACAATTACATGCAAATTACAGTACTAAACTGCTAACATCCTTTAGAGTTTTTTACTGTTGATTTTGCAGAACTAAGCTATGGAAATTACTGCAGAGGCTAACAGTGTTCATGTTTTGAATCGGGTAATTTCATGGTGAGAAATGTCTTTGACAAAAAAATGCAGGATTAATTAATAGCTGTATATGACTGCTAGGTTAGGACGTGGTTAGGTGCAAATACTTAAGAGAGAGAGATTTTGCTCTATTAATATTTAATGGAAATCTTTTTCTTCATAAGATTGTGGGCAAAGTCAATAAATTGTCTCCTGGCTTTCAGGTCCCCTTGAGCCAAATTTACAGTTTTTGCAATTAAGAAAAGAAAAAAAGATTTAAGGTGAAACAAATTTTTTCAATTCATGGAATGATGACATTATCACTCATTCCATATTGTTCCTAAAGTTTGCAGTCTTTTTTTAGTTAAAAGTTAAAGCAGAGCTTGTTTTTTTAGCTTCTTTGATAATGTAACTCTGCATATGTGTACATGCATGTGCACTGATGTGTGCATGGGGGGTGATTTAACATTACAGTCCCTTGAAATAGCATTCATAGTCCTTGAACTTGTGCACATTTTGTCACCTTACAACCACAAACAAAATATGTTTTTATTGACAGTTTCAATGGTAGATTAACACAAAGTAGCACATAATTGTGAAGTGGCATGAAAATAATACATGGTTGTCAAAATTCTAAGCAAATGAAATTTGGAAAAGTGTGTCATTCTTTTCTATTCACCCCCTGCTCTTCATAGAGCCACATTTTGCTCCAGTTACACCTGCAGGTCTTTTGGAGTACGTCTCTACCAGCTTTGCACATCTAGAGACTGAATTATTTGCCCATTCTTCACTGTAAAACAGCTCAAACTTAGACAGATTGGATGGAAAGCGTCTCTGAGTCTGTATGACTATGTTTACTGTTTTGTCTATTTCAAACAGATGCCTGTCCTCACCTCTGCAGTGCTGCCGTCTCCTCTAACCCGGCATGTTTCTAAGGTATGTTTTCTTTCTTTTGGATGTTGTTCTTGTGGTTTTTCTTCAGAGATGAGGTTTGCAGTGTCTGTGTGGTGCAGCCGGTCTAGTCTAGGGGTAATGTCAGAGATTGAAACTTTACTGATAAATTGTCCAACTAAAAAAATACCGGGGTCCACAAATGTCATGTGACAACTAGGGATGGGTACCGGTATCCGGTGCCGTTATGGTACCGGTTCTGACATAAACGGTAGTAAACAGACCGAAAAGCAGCGCACATTTCGGTGCTTTATTTCGGTGCTTTTTTTCCCCTGAGATATCATACACTTTGGATTCTAGCCAATCATTTTACCTTTCCGAGGATAGTAGGCGGGCCCAGGTACGTACGTTCTTTTAGAGCAGAGCTACAGATTAAAAATGCCCAAGGCGAAGCGGTCAAAGTCTGGCTGTATTTCACAGCAAAAGATGCAAACTCAGCAGCCTGCAACAAGTGCTTTAAGGTGATACTGTGCAAAGGAGGTAACATCTCGAATCTGACGACGAACCTGGCGACGCATAGCGTTTTTTTAAAAGCCGAGAAATGCACCATATTTGATAGCTTGCTGCAAGACCTCACACCAAGCACATCTACTGCGGCTGTGGTGCCTGTTATCAGACCCGGAGTTAGCAACATCCCCCAAGAACCCGAAGACGAGAGTCCTGGCCCCTAGCCCTGCCAGTGTAGCGGAAATGATGACGGATGATGATGCAGCAGCAGCCGTTCTTCTCTGGGCGAGGAGCTTAATGTTGTTCGTGTGTAATTTACGTTGAGTAGGCTAACCACGTTATTACATTAATGCATGTAAGGTGAAGTAGCAAACACCGTCGTAGTTACATGCAGCTGTCTTCTTGTTTGATGGCAGATGCTCCCTTCACCCTGGCCAAAAAAGCTAAAATGACAAAAGAAAAAGTGGAAAACAGCTAAACATGAGAGGTTTTTGGACAAAGTTTGTGTTTTTTTCCATTGTTTAAGCACTGCTAACCTAACCTAAACGATACCCATCCCTAGTGACAACCTAATTGGCTTACGGGATGATGACGTCCAGAGATGGGCAGTAACGCGTTACTGCAATCCGATTACTTTTTTTCAAATAACGAGTAAAGTAAGGGATTACTATTGCAAAAACGGTAATTAGATTACTGTTACTTTCCCGTAGGAACGCTGCGTTACTGCGTTACTAAAACCGTGATTTTTTTTTTTGCGAGAATGTCTCATGACAGTGACGTAAGCGAGTGCCACATTTGTGACAACAGCTGCGTGCAGATCAACAATGGATCATATATCGAGTGCGGGAGAGAGTATGAGCGTTTTCCTTTACTTTCTATGAAACAACAATTCCCACCAAGGCTTTTCAGTGTGAAATTTAGTGTATAGAAAATACCTGTGCCAGGTTGTCTCCATCTAGTGGTGAACATGGCCTCACCACTACATCAAGTGAGCTTTTCACTGTGCACAGTGACACAAAAGTCATTTAACAATTTTAAAAAAAGCAATGTTACAGATTCAGTAAGAACTGAAGTTTATCATAATCCTTCAAGTTTCACTCAGTAACAGCAGCTTTTTAATATTATTGACTATATTTTAGAGTCACATTTATATGAAATGTCAAACAATCACAGAGTGACACTGAACTAAACAATCAATGCCATGTGAGTTGTTCTTGTTTGTTCTTTATCTCAGATTTATTGTAAGCAGCGGGAGTAGAAGCTAAAGAAAAATAGTAAAGATATGAATGAATCTCTGCTCTTACAGCTTTTATTGTGCCATAATGTCTGCTTTGAAACTGTCCTCTTGCTCGTCTCTTGGATGCTCACCTCTTCTTCACCTGTTCCTTTCACCAAACTGCTGCACTCTCGTTCTCTGCTCTCGCCTCCTCTTCTGGTTATAATTAGGATGCAGTCAGCATGTGCCAAACAAACTCCCCCCAAATCGATCATGTTTGATATGATGATGACGTTTTTAACATCTTATTTATGCACTTGTTGGGTGGGAAAGAGTAAACAAAGATGGGGCATAGAAGCAGAACTGATACGTGTGGAGGGACAGTAACTGTGTGTGTGTGTATGTGTAAGCATTTAAACACTGCAGAGAGTCAAATTAACAGTAACACTATTTTGTCTAAGTCCGCCATTGTAGAAATTCATTTCACCGAAACAATAACATGGCGCACAATGTGACAATAAACGTATAAAACACAAATTCTTACCTAGCAGGAGAATAAATAATCAGTATTTTAAGGCTACTGCATGTATAGATGTCACTGCTTGCTCACATAAGCTAGCTCTGAGACCCGCCAGAGTTTACGCCACAGTTGACTGTCGCGAAAGAGTCGTAAATCACCGGCATTGTAAAACTTAAAATGATTCCAGGGCATGTTATAAAACACCCAATAGATGTACTGGATATTAAACGGTATCAAACGACTAAATGAACACAGGGTTACAATTACATGCTCACATCGTCACATCGAGAGTTTATTCATTAATCATCAGAGTTCAACAATGTTACATCCAGTTGAAAACAGCTTCACTAACGCCAGCAAAACAGGCTAACAGTATATAAGAGCACAAAACCAGCCGTGCTTATCAACAGCTCGACATATCCTCAACAACTCACCTCAGTATGTGTAACCCGTTCATGTGTTACGCCTGTTGTTCTTGCGTTGTGTTCTGGCGTGAAAGTAGGAGGCAGGAGACAGTACTGGGTCTTTGGCTCTTTACTGCACATCTGCAACACAGAAACATGTGTCTGATCTGTGTGTGTCACGCGACTGCCAGTACACCTCTCCTCCGGCCATGTTGAAAGGAGCTGTGTCTGCAGCTTCATTAACACTACAATAATATAATGAATCAAATACAACAAATTGTTTTAAAACATTAACTTAAGCTCTCAAAAACAAAAAGCACAAAATAAATAATATGTCACTGAAAAAAACATCAAAAACAACTTATAAGAACAATAAACAAAATAATTCAAAAACAAATAAACAGTCAGATAAATACAATTCAATAACCAGGACCCAATATTCTGGTACTTATAGTTCAAACATTATACTTCAGTACAATTATATTAATAACCGCCATCTAACAGGCAGTACAACACTGTACTTATAAAAACATGCTAACTTAGCATGCTAGCATTTTAGCTGCGTTCTCGGCTAAAACTCATAAGCGTATATTAGTGAACTCCGCCCTCCACAAAACTTATCCCGAATGAGTCTCTTAATGACAAACAAAAACGCGGCGGTTTGGCTGTATTCACATTGCAGCTTGGGATCTGAACAAACTTTAATTAGCTGAGAGCAACGTGGCAGTGACTTACCTCCGGCCATGCTGAAAGGAGCTGTGACCAGGGCACACATGCACGCGCCTACGTCACCACGCAGCGCACACACACATGAACGCACTATACACATATGCAGCATATTTATTTTACTTGGTTTTAGAGTTGGAGTATTTACATATTGATCTGAAATATTTTGCTGCTGAACAGCAGAGCTCCAAAGCGTCCCCCTGTAACCATGGTTACGCAGATGCATTCCGACTGTCACGTCACCGAGGAGAACCTGTTTCAAACGATACCTGGATCAACCTGCAATCAGTTTGAAAAGTTTTCTGCTGAGATCCGCAGCTCGACTTCCTGGCACCCCGGGATAAGATGAGTTGCTGTGTTTTTCACGGAGAAAAAATAACGTCAGTGTTAGATGAAAAAAAAAAGATGCAAGCAGAAGAGGACAGCAGATTGAGAAGAGATTTCTTCAAACGGTAAGGAGCTTCTAACAAGTGATATCTGATGAGCTTAAAACTTAAATCTAATGTCCAGATTCATGCTAAACTTTTCTGATTACTCCGTGTATCTGCACCGTTAGACTTTTCATCACCACTTTACGGTAACATACTGGCGTCACTGCTGCCAGCGTCATATCGTGACGCCGTGTTACGGTAGCTTACCTTTCTGCAGGATGATACCGTTTTTTGCTGGTGTGGTATAATACTCTTGGACAAATTATGGTAACGCACCGTAGCCTTTTTTACGGTATCTCACTGGCGACAGTTATGTCAGTGAGATACCGTTATGTCGTTATGTCGTAAATTACGTCAACAAAGTAACATCATACTGTGATTAATAAATTGGTATACTACCGTTTATTCACGGTATGTCACTGTAAGCCCGCTGCAAGGTAATAAACTGCAATATATTAACCAGTAACTTACCGTTATCACGCATCATCAGTACCAAAAATATTCATCTCTGCTAGAGGACACCGTGTCCTAACAGGCGGTCATTTACTCTTTTAAAAGGTCGTAATTTACCGTAATTTCAGTTAACAGTAACATACTGTAAGAGACTGGAGGGTTCCAAAAAAGTTGGATGGATGGATACACACACACACACACACACACACACACACACACAAAATATAATTCATGTGCTTTACACCACTTTATTTCAATTCTGATTCTTCCCTGCTGAAATACACATTTCCAAAATCAAAAACTGAAAAGAACTGAAAACATATTTTCATTGAGGAAGCACTTGTTTTTACTAAACCATGTAATCCATTATTTTCTCAGATGGTTGTACAAACAATAACAATATTATGTCATATCCATATCATGGCAGACAACACATGCTCAAGTGTTGGGTTTCCTTACTTATATTTTGTAGGGTCTCAAACCTACAATGTGAAGTGCCTTGGCATTCATTTTGTTGGCACCATACAAACAAACTGAATTGTAATGGATATAATATCAAGCCCCACACGTCTGCCTTTATATACACTTTGTCCAAAATACTGGCTCACACGACCAAATCATTGCACAAAACAGGGTCCACAAGGACATGGATGAGCGTGTGTGGTGTGAAGGAACTTGACTGACCTGCACTGAACCCTGATCTTGCTTTGTGGACTGAGTTCATTGATTTGTAGGGTGAGCCAATACATGTGACAATTAAAGTGTAAGTAGCTGAAATAATTTTTAACAAACGGGTAAAAGAAGGTTAGCACTGTTGCCACACAGCAAGAAGGTCCTGAGTTCAATTCCACCATCAGGTCTTTCTGTGTGGAGTTTGCATGTTCTCCCCGTGTTTGCGTGGGTTCTCTCCGGGTACTCCGGCTTCCTCCCACCGTCCAAAGACATGCAGCTTGTGGGGATAGGTTAATTGGATAATCCAAATTGCCACTAGGTGTGAATGTGCGAGTGAATGTGAGTGTGAATGGTTGTCTGTCCCTGTGTGTTGGCCCTGCGACAGACTGGCGACCTGTCCAGGGTGTACCCCGCCTTTCGCCCTATGACAGCTGGGATAGGCTCCAGCGCCCCCCGCGACCCTGAAAAAGGATAAGCGGAAGTGAATGGATGGATGGATGGGTAAAAGAAGGGAAAAAATCAAAACTGTTGCACTCAAAAAAACCTATTGGACAGAGACAGCGTCTTGCAAGATGGCGAGAGAGCTTGTCTTCATTGTTGCTCGTCTTGTGTAAATGTCCAGAAAGCATGGGCCATGGATCATCTGTGGAGACATGGGTAACAACACATTGGTCACTTAAATTATACAAGAAATTTACTAATTTCCCTAATTTGAAGTTCTCCACTCAAATTCAGTAAGCCACTGGAGGAAAGTTGTGACATGAGGGTTAATGTGAACAACCTTTCGCTTCACAGTGGTCCCAGTCTTCCTGCTTGTCCCAACCTTGGAGGTACATTTTGTTCCCTCTTCAGGGTTTATCCTTACAAAAAACCTTGCACCCGCTGACTCCTGGTATTCCAGGTTCAATACATAGAATGAACCAAAGAAGACTGACATTGCATCAGCACAGGTGTTCTCTTTGTCCAGCTCAACAATTACACGCCCCTCTGCACTCACCATCCAGCAGGTGGCGGTCATTGAACTTTGTCCTTAAATGTATAGGGGCAACATGTTGTCATTATGCAACATAAAATAATTTCAATACTTCACTTCTTCACACTGTCTAGATAGTCATAAAGCAAATACCTACGTACAGTTAATTATTAATGGCCTTGTGTACATAGGTCCATTTTAACATATTATAATTGTACATAATTGGGAATTATTCTGCACATTAAACACACCTAACAGAGTCAGCCCAGTTAAAGTACCGGAGGTGAATCAACTGTATGGTTATTTTGGAGTTTATAGTTTGTGCTGCTGTTAAACTTTACAGTATTGACTTCAGTATTTCTGCTGTTGGTGTAGCTAGACTACTGTTGATCAGTAATATGTAATGTGAAATTTGATATTGTTACTTTGCTGGATTCACTGAGACACATGTCCAACAACCTTGGTTTATAAAGGAAATTACAGAAATTTGAGCTAACAAAACAGAGACTGGATACCTGTGTCCACGAAAAGCTCCTGTGCCAAACAGAAATTTTAATATGGTCTAATCAGCTCTATGTCATAAATGACTTCTTACCAAGCATAATCAGCCTTGGGGTGCTTGGCAGGCTTTTAACATGCAAACTGAACAATATAAATTTGTGTGCACTGAAGCCACAAATTTCGGGGCCTGGGGAGCGGACACCCGCACAAAGGGTGGCCAGGCGGCCCGGTCCGGGTTTTTTCTTCTTTTCTTCTTTCTTTCACGCGCCTGGTGGGCGGTGCCACCCGATCACAAGGGCTGGCAAGGCTTTCGTAGCCTGGGGAGCGGACACCCTCACAAAGGGTGGCCAGGCGGCCCGGTCCGGGTTTTTTCTTCTTTTCTTCTTTCTTTCACGCGCCTGGTGGGCGGTGCCACCCGATCACAAGGGCTGGCAAGGCTTTCGGAGCCTGGGGAGCGGACACCCGCACAAAGGGTGGCCAGGCGGCCCGGTCCGGGTTTTTTCTTCTTTTCTTCTTTCTTTCACGCGCCTGGTGGGCGGTGCCACCCGATCACAAGGGCTGGCAAGGCTTTCGGAGCCTGGGGAGCGGACACCCGCACAAAGGGTGGCCAGGCGGCCCGGTCCGGGTTTTTTCTTCTTTTCTTCTTTCTTTCACGCGCCTGGTGGGCGGTGCCACCCGATCACAAGGGCTGGCAAGGATTTCGGAGCCTGGGGAGCGGACACCCTCACAAAGGGTGGCCAGGCGGCCCGGTCCGGGTTTTTTCTTCTTTTCTTCTTTCTTTCACGCGCCTGGTGGGCGGTGCCACCCCATCACAAGGGCTGGCAAGGCTTTCGGAGCCTGGGGAGCGGACACCCGCACAAAGGGTGGCCAGGCGGCCCGGTCCGGGTTTTTTCTTCTTTTCTTCTTTCTTTCACGCGCCTGGTGGGCGGTGCCACCCGATCACAAGGGCTGGCAAGGCTTTCGGGGCCTGGGGAGCGGACACCCGCACAAAGGGTGGCCAGGCGGCCCGGTCCGGGTTTTTTCTTCTTTTCTTCTTTCTTTCACGCGCCTGGTGGGCGGTGCCACCCGATCACAAGGGCTGGCAAGGCTTTCGTAGCCTGGGGAGCGGACACCCTCACAAAGGGTGGCCAGGCGGCCCGGTCCGGGTTTTTTCTTCTTTTCTTCTTTCTTTCACGCGCCTGGTGGGCGGTGCCACCCGATCACAAGGGCTGGCAAGGCTTTCGGAGCCTGGGGAGCGGACACCCGCACAAAGGGTGGCCAGGCGGCCCGGTCCGGGTTTTTTCTTCTTTTCTTCTTTCTTTCACGCGCCTGGTGGGCGGTACCACCCGATCACAAGGGCTGGCAAGGCTTTCGGAGCCTGGGGAGCGGACACCCGCACAAAGGGTGGCCAGGCGGCCCGGTCCGGGTTTTTTCTTCTTTTCTTCTTTCTTTCACACGCCTGGTGGGCGGTGCCACCCCATCACAAGGGCTGGCAAGGCTTTCGGAGCCTGGGGAGCGGACACCCTCACAAAGGGTGGCCAGGCGGCCCGGTCCGGGTTTTTTCTTCTTTTCTTCTTTCTTTCACACGCCTGGTGGGCGGTGCCACCCCATCACAAGGGCTGGCAAGGCTTTCGGAGCCTGGGGAGCGGACACCCGCACAAAGGGTGGCCAGGCGGCCCGGTCCGGGTTTTTTCTTCTTTTCTTCTTTCTTTCACACGCCTGGTGGGCGGTGCCACCCGATCACAAGGGCTGGCAAGGCTTTCGGAGCCTGGGGAGCGGACACCCGCACAAAGGGTGGCCAGGCGGCCCGGTCCGGGTTTTTTCTTCTTTTCTTCTTTCTTTCACACGCCTGGTGGGCGGTGCCACCCGATCACAAGGGCTGGCAAGGCTTTCGTAGCCTGGGGAGCGGACACCCTCACAAAGGGTGGCCAGGCGGCCCGGTCCGGGTTTTTTCTTCTTTTCTTCTTTCTTTCACACGCCTGGTGGGCGGTGCCACCCGATCACAAGGGCTGGCAAGGCTTTCGGAGCCTGGGGAGCGGACACCCTCACAAAGGGTGGCCAGGCGGCCCGGTCCGGGTTTTTTCTTCTTTTCTTCTTTCTTTCACGCGCCTGGTGGGCGGTGCCACCCGATCACAAGGGCTGGCAAGGCTTTCGGAGCCTGGGGAGCGGACACCCTCACAAAGGGTGGCCAGGCGGCCCGGTCCGGGTTTTTTCTTCTTTTCTTCTTTCTTTCACACGCCTGGTGGGCGGTGCCACCCGATCACAAGGGCTGGCAAGGCTTTCGGAGCCTGGGGAGCGAACACCCGCACAAAGGGTGGCCAGGCGGCCCGGTCCGGGTTTTTTTTCTTTTCTTCTTTCTTTCACACGCCTGGTGGGCGGTGCCACCCGATCACAAGGGCTGGCAAGGCTTTCGGAGCCTGGGGAGCGAACACCCGCACAAAGGGTGGCCAGGCGGCCCGGTCCGGGTTTTTTCTTCTTTTCTTCTTTCTTTCACACGCCTGGTGGGCGGTGCCACCCGATCACAAGGGCTGGCAAGGCTTTCGGAGCCTGGGGAGCGGACACCCTCACAAAGGGTGGCCAGGCGGCCCGGTCCGGGTTTTTTCTTCTTTTCTTCTTTCTTTCACACGCCTGGTGGACGGTGCCACCCGATCACAAGGGCTGGCAAGGCTTTCGGAGCCTGGGGAGCGGACACCCGCACAAAGGGTGGCCAGGCGGCCCGGTCCGGGTTTTTTCTTCTTTTCTTCTTTCTTTCACACGCCTGGTGGGCGGTGCCACCCGATCACAAGGGCTGGCAAGGCTTTCGGAGCCTGGGGAGCGGACACCCTCACAAAGGGTGGCCAGGCGGCCCGGTCCGGGATTTTTCTTCTTTTCTTCTTTCTTTCACACGCCTGGTGGGCGGTGCCATCCGATCACAAGGGCTGGCAAGGCTTTCGGAGCCTGGGGAGCGGACACCCTCACAAAGGGTGGCCAGGCGGCCCGGTCCGGGTTTTTTCTTCTTTTCTTCTTTCTTTCACACGCCTGGTGGGCGGTGCCACCCGATCACAAGGGCTGGCAAGGCTTTCGGAGCCTGGGGAGCGGACACCCTCACAAAGGGTGGCCAGGCGGCCCGGTCCGGGTTTTTTCTTCTTTTCTTCTTTCTTTCACGCGCCTGGTGGGCGGTGCCACCCCATCACAAGGGCTGGCAAGGCTTTCGGAGCCTGGGGAGCGGACACCCGCACAAAGGGTGGCCAGGCGGCCCGGTCCGGGTTTTTTCTTCTTTTCTTCTTTCTTTCACGCACCTGGTGGGCGGTGCCACCCGATCACAAGGGCTGGCAAGGCTTTCGGAGCCTGGGGAGCGGACACCCGCACAAAGGGTGGCCAGGCGGCCCGGTCCGGGTTTTTTCTTCTTTTCTTCTTTCTTTCACGCACCTGGTGGGCGGTGCCACCCGATCACAAGTGCTGGCAAGGCTTTCGGAGCCTGGGGAGCGGACACCCGCACAAAGGGTGGCCAGGCGGCCCGGTCCGGGTTTTTTCTTCTTTTCTTCTTTCTTTCACACGCCTGGTGGGCGGTGCCACCCGATCACAAGGGCTGGCAAGGCTTTCGGAGCCTGGGGAGCGGACACCCGCACAAAGGGTGGCCAGGCGGCCCGGTCCGGGTTTTTTCTTCTTTTCTTCTTTCTTTCACACGCCTGGTGGGCGGTGCCACCCCATCACAAGGGCTGGCAAGGCTTTCGTAGCCTGGGGAGCGGACACCCTCACAAAGGGTGGCCAGGCGGCCCGGTCCGGGTTTTTTCTTCTTTTCTTCTTTCATTCACACGCCTGGTGGGCGGTGCCACCCGATCACAAGGGCTGGCAAGGCTTTCGGAGCCTGGGGAGCGGACACCCTCACAAAGGGTGGCCAGGCGGCCCGGTCCGGGTTTTTTCTTCTTTTCTTCTTTCTTTCACGCGCCTGGTGGGCGGTGCCACCCGATCACAAGGGCTGGCAAGGCTTTCGGAGCCTGGGGAGCGGACACCCTCACAAAGGGTGGCCAGGCGGCCCGGTCCGGGTTTTTTCTTCTTTTCTTCTTTCTTTCACACGCCTGGTGGGCGGTGCCACCCGATCACAAGGGCTGGCAAGGCTTTCGGAGCCTGGGGAGCGAACACCCGCACAAAGGGTGGCCAGGCGGCCCGGTCCGGGTTTTTTCTTCTTTTCTTCTTTCTTTCACACGCCTGGTGGGCGGTGCCACCCGATCACAAGGGCTGGCAAGGCTTTCGGAGCCTGGGGAGCGAACACCCGCACAAAGGGTGGCCAGGCGGCCCGGTCCGGGTTTTTTCTTCTTTTCTTCTTTCTTTCACACGCCTGGTGGGCGGTGCCACCCGATCACAAGGGCTGGCAAGGCTTTCGGAGCCTGGGGAGCGGACACCCTCACAAAGGGTGGCCAGGCGGCCCGGTCCGGGTTTTTTCTTCTTTTCTTCTTTCTTTCACGCGCCTGGTGGGCGGTGCCACCCGATCACAAGGGCTGGCAAGGCTTTCGGAGCCTGGGGAGCGGACACCCGCACAAAGGGTGGCCAGGCGGCCCGGTCCGGGTTTTTTCTTCTTTTCTTCTTTCTTTCACGCGCCTGGTGGGCGGTGCCACCCGATCACAAGGGCTGGCAAGGCTTTCGGAGCCTGGGGAGCGGACACCCGCACAAAGGGTGGCCAGGCGGCCCGGTCCGGGTTTTTTCTTCTTTTCTTCTTTCTTTCACACGCCTGGTGGGCGGTGCCACCCCATCACAAGGGCTGGCAAGGCTTTCGGAGCCTGGGGAGCGGACACCCTCACAAAGGGTGGCCAGGCGGCCCGGTCCGGGTTTTTTCTTCTTTTCTTCTTTCTTTCACACGCCTGGTGGGCGGTGCCACCCCATCACAAGGGCTGGCAAGGCTTTCGGAGCCTGGGGAGCGGACACCCGCACAAAGGGTGGCCAGGCGGCCCGGTCCGGGTTTTTTCTTCTTTTCTTCTTTCTTTCACACGCCTGGTGGGCGGTGCCACCCGATCACAAGGGCTGGCAAGGCTTTCGGAGCCTGGGGAGCGGACACCCGCACAAAGGGTGGCCAGGCGGCCCGGTCCGGGTTTTTTCTTCTTTTCTTCTGTCTTTCACATGCCTGGTGGGCGGTGCCACCCGATCACAAGGGCTGGCAAGGCTTTCGGAGCCTGGGGAGCGGACACCCTCACAAAGGGTGGCCAGGCGGCCCGGTCCGGGTTTTTTCTTCTTTTCTTCTTTCTTTCACGCGCCTGGTGGGCGGTGCCACCCCATCACAAGGGCTGGCAAGGCTTTCGGAGCCTGGGGAGCGGACACCCGCACAAAGGGTGGCCAGGCGGCCCGGTCCGGGTTTTTTCTTCTTTTCTTCTTTCTTTCACACGCCTGGTGGGCGGTGCCACCCGATCACAAGGGCTGGCAAGGCTTTCGGAGCCTGGGGAGCGGACACCCGCACAAAGGGTGGCCAGGCGGCCCGGTCCGGGTTTTTTCTTCTTTTCTTCTTTCTTTCACACGCCTGGTGGGCGGTGCCACCCGATCACAAGGGCTGGCAAGGCTTTCGTAGCCTGGGGAGCGGACACCCTCACAAAGGGTGGCCAGGCGGCCCGGTCCGGGTTTTTTCTTCTTTTCTTCTTTCTTTCACACGCCTGGTGGGCGGTGCCACCCGATCACAAGGGCTGGCAAGGCTTTCGGAGCCTGGGGAGCGAACACCCTCACAAAGGGTGGCCAGGCGGCCCGGTCCGGGTTTTTTCTTCTTTTCTTCTTTCTTTCACACGCCTGGTGGGCTTTGCCACCCGATCACAAGGGCTGGCAAGGCTTTCGGAGCCTGGGGAGCGGACACCCGCACAAAGGGTGGCCAGGCGGCCCGGTCCGGGTTTTTTCTTCTTTTCTTCTTTCTTTCACACGCCTGGTGGGCGGTGCCACCCGATCACAAGGGCTGGCAAGGCTTTCGGAGCCTGGGGAGCGGACACCCTCACAAAGGGTGGCCAGGCGGCCCGGTCCGGGATTTTTCTTCTTTTCTTCTTTCTTTCACACGCCTGGTGGGCGGTGCCACCCGATCACAAGGGCTGGCAAGGCTTTCGGAGCCTGGGGAGCGGACACCCTCACAAAGGGTGGCCAGGCGGCCCGGTCCGGGTTTTTTCTTCTTTTCTTCTTTCTTTCACACGCCTGGTGGGCGGTGCCACCCGATCACAAGGGCTGGCAAGGCTTTCGGAGCCTGGGGAGCGGACACCCTCACAAAGGGTGGCCAGGCGGCCCGGTCCGGGTTTTTTCTTCTTTTCTTCTTTCTTTCACGCGCCTGGTGGGCGGTGCCACCCCATCACAAGGGCTGGCAAGGCTTTCGGAGCCTGGGGAGCGGACACCCGCACAAAGGGTGGCCAGGCGGCCCGGTCCGGGTTTTTTCTTCTTTTCTTCTTTCTTTCACGCACCAGGTGGGCGGTGCCACCCGATCACAAGGGCTGGCAAGGCTTTCGGAGCCTGGGGAGCGGACACCCGCACAAAGGGTGGCCAGGCGGCCCGGTCCGGGTTTTTTCTTCTTTTCTTCTTTCTTTCACGCACCTGGTGGGCGGTGCCACCCGATCACAAGGGCTGGCAAGGCTTTCGGAGCCTGGGGAGCGGACACCCGCACAAAGGGTGGCCAGGCGGCCCGGTCCGGGTTTTTTCTTCTTTTCTTCTTTCTTTCACACGCCTGGTGGGCGGTGCCACCCGATCACAAGGGCTGGCAAGGCTTTCGGAGCCTGGGGAGCGAACACCCGCACAAAGGGTGGCCAGGCGGCCCGGTCCGGGTTTTTTCTTCTTTTCTTCTTTCTTTCACACGCCTGGTGGGCGGTGCCACCCGATCACAAGGGCTGGCAAGGCTTTCGGAGCCTGGGGAGCGGACACCCGCACAAAGGGTGGCCAGGCGGCCCGGTCCGGGTTTTTTCTTCTTTTCTTCTTTCTTTCACGCGCCTGGTGGGCGGTGCCACCCGATCACAAGGGCTGGCAAGGCTTTCGGAGCCTGGGGAGCGGACACCCGCACAAAGGGTGGCCAGGCGGCCCGGTCCGGTTTTTTCTTCTTTTCTTCTTTCTTTCACACGCCTGGTGGGCGGTGCCACCCGATCACAAGGGCTGGCAAGGCTTTCGGAGCCTGGGGAGCGGACACCCGCACAAAGGGTGGCCAGGCGGCCCGGTCCGGGTTTTTTCTTCTGTCTTTCACATGCCTGGTGGGCGGTGCCACCCGATCACAAGGGCTGGCAAGGCTTACGTAGCCTGGGGAGCGGACACCCTCACAAAGGGTGGCCAGGCGGCCCGGTCCGGGTTTTTTCTTCTTTTCTTCTTTCTTTCACACGCCTGGTGGGCGGTGCCACCCGATCACAAGGGCTGGCAAGGCTTTCGGAGCCTGGGGAGCGGACACCCGCACAAAGGGTGGCCAGGCGGCCCGGTCCGGGTTTTTTCTTCTTTTCTTCTTTCTTTCACACGCCTGGTGGGCGGTGCCACCCGATCACAAGGGCTGGCAAGGCTTTCGGAGCCTGGGGAGCGGACACCCGCACAAAGGGTGGCCAGGCGGCCCGGTCCGGGTTTTTTCTTCTGTCTTTCACATGCCTGGTGGGCGGTGCCACCCGATCACAAGGGCTGGCAAGGCTTACGTAGACTGGGAAGCGGACACCCTCACAAAGGGTGGCCAGGCGGCCCGGTCCGGGTTTTTTCTTCTTTTCTTCTTTCTTTCACACGCCTGGTGGGCGGTGCCACCCGATCACAAGGGCTGGCAAGGCTTTCGGAGCCTGGGGAGCGGACACCCTCACAAAGGGTGGCCAGGCGGCCCGGTCCGGGTTTTTTTTCTTTTCTTCTTTCTTTCACACGCCTGGTGGGCGGTGCCACCCGATCACAAGGGCTGGCAAGGCTTTCGGAGCCTGGGGAGCGAACACCCGCACAAAGGGTGGCCAGGCGGCCCGGTCCGGGTTTTTTCTTCTTTTCTTCTTTCTTTCACGCGCCTGGTGGGCGGTGCCACCCGATCACAAGGGCTGGCAAGGCTTTCGGAGCCTGGGGAGCGGACACCCGCACAAAGGGTGGCCAGGCGGCCCGGTCCGGGTTTTTTCTTCTTTTCTTCTTTCTTTCACACGCCTGGTGGGCGGTGCCACCCCATCACAAGGGCTGGCAAGGCTTTCGGAGCCTGGGGAGCGGACACCCTCACAAAGGGTGGCCAGGCGGCCCGGTCCGGGTTTTTTCTTCTTTTCTTCTTTCTTTCACACGCCTGGTGGGCGGTGCCACCCCATCACAAGGGCTGGCAAGGCTTTCGGAGCCTGGGGAGCGGACACCCGCACAAAGGGTGGCCAGGCGGCCCGGTCCGGGTTTTTTCTTCTTTTCTTCTTTCTTTCACACGCCTGGTGGGCGGTGCCACCCGATCACAAGGGCTGGCAAGGCTTTCGGAGCCTGGGGAGCGGACACCCGCACAAAGGGTGGCCAGGCGGCCCGGTCCGGGTTTTTTCTTCTTTTCTTCTTTCTTTCACACGCCTGGTGGGCGGTGCCACCCCATCACAAGGGCTGGCAAGGCTTTCGTAGCCTGGGGAGCGGACACCCTCACAAAGGGTGGCCAGGCGGCCCGGTCCGGGTTTTTTCTTCTTTTCTTCTTTCATTCACACGCCTGGTGGGCGGTGCCACCCGATCACAAGGGCTGGCAAGGCTTTCGGAGCCTGGGGAGCGGACACCCTCACAAAGGGTGGCCAGGCGGCCCGGTCCGGGTTTTTTCTTCTTTTCTTCTTTCTTTCACGCGCCTGGTGGGCGGTGCCACCCGATCACAAGGGCTGGCAAGGCTTTCGGAGCCTGGGGAGCGGACACCCTCACAAAGGGTGGCCAGGCGGCCCGGTCCGGGTTTTTTCTTCTTTTCTTCTTTCTTTCACACGCCTGGTGGGCGGTGCCACCCGATCACAAGGGCTGGCAAGGCTTTCGGAGCCTGGGGAGCGAACACCCGCACAAAGGGTGGCCAGGCGGCCCGGTCCGGGTTTTTTCTTCTTTTCTTCTTTCTTTCACACGCCTGGTGGGCGGTGCCACCCGATCACAAGGGCTGGCAAGGCTTTCGGAGCCTGGGGAGCGGACACCCTCACAAAGGGTGGCCAGGCGGCCCGGTCCGGGTTTTTTCTTCTTTTCTTCTTTCTTTCACACGCTTGGTGGGCGGTGCCACCCCATCACAAGGGCTGGCAAGGCTTTCGGAGCCTGGGGAGCGGACACCCGCACAAAGGGTGGCCAGGCGGCCCGATCCGGGTTTTTTCTTCTTTTCTTCTTTCTTTCACACGCCTGGTGGGCGGTGCCACCCGATCACAAGGGCTGGCAAGGCTTTCGGAGCCTGGGGAGCGGACACCCGCACAAAGGGTGGCCAGGCGGCCCGGTCCGGGTTTTTTCTTCTTTTCTTCTTTCTTTCACGCGCCTGGTGGGCGGTGCCACCCGATCACAAGGGCTGGCAAGGCTTTCGGAGCCTGGGGAGCGGACACCCTCACAAAGGGTGGCCAGGCGGCCCGGTCCGGGTTTTTTCTTCTTTTCTTCTTTCTTTCACGCGCCTGGTGGGCGGTGCCACCCCATCACAAGGGCTGGCAAGGCTTTCGGAGCCTGGGGAGCGGACACCCGCACAAAGGGTGGCCAGGCGGCCCGGTCCGGGTTTTTTCTTCTTTTCTTCTTTCTTTCACACGCCTGGTGGGCGGTGCCACCCGATCACAAGGGCTGGCAAGGCTTTCGGAGCCTGGGGAGCGGACACCCGCACAAAGGGTGGCCAGGCGGCCCGGTCCGGGTTTTTTCTTCTTTTCTTCTTTCTTTCACACGCCTGGTGGGCGGTGCCACCCGATCACAAGGGCTGGCAAGGCTTTCGTAGCCTGGGGAGCGGACACCCTCACAAAGGGTGGCCAGGCGGCCCGGTCCGGGTTTTTTCTTCTTTTCTTCTTTCTTTCACACGCCTGGTGGGCGGTGCCACCCGATCACAAGGGCTGGCAAGGCTTTCGGAGCCTGGGGAGCGAACACCCTCACAAAGGGTGGCCAGGCGGCCCGGTCCGGGTTTTTTCTTCTTTTCTTCTTTCTTTCACACGCCTGGTGGGCGGTGCCACCCGATCACAAGGGCTGGCAAGGCTTTCGGAGCCTGGGGAGCGGACACCCGCACAAAGGGTGGCCAGGCGGCCCGGTCCGGGTTTTTTCTTCTTTTCTTCTTTCTTTCACACGCCTGGTGGGCGGTGCCACCCGATCACAAGGGCTGGCAAGGCTTTCGGAGCCTGGGGAGCGGACACCCTCACAAAGGGTGGCCAGGCGGCCCGGTCCGGGATTTTTCTTTTTTTCTTCTTTCTTTCACACGCCTGGTGGGCGGTGCCATCCGATCACAAGGGCTGGCAAGGCTTTCGGAGCCTGGGGAGCGGACACCCTCACAAAGGGTGGCCAGGCGGCCCGGTCCGGGTTTTTTCTTCTTTTCTTCTTTCTTTCACACGCCTGGTGGGCGGTGCCACCCGATCACAAGGGCTGGCAAGGCTTTCGGAGCCTGGGGAGCGGACACCCTCACAAAGGGTGGCCAGGCGGCCCGGTCCGGGTTTTTTCTTCTTTTCTTCTTTCTTTCACGCGCCTGGTGGGCGGTGCCACCCCATCACAAGGGCTGGCAAGGCTTTCGGAGCCTGGGGAGCGGACACCCGCACAAAGGGTGGCCAGGCGGCCCGGTCCGGGTTTTTTCTTCTTTTCTTCTTTCTTTCACGCACCTGGTGGGCGGTGCCACCCGATCACAAGGGCTGGCAAGGCTTTCGGAGCCTGGGGAGCGGACACCCGCACAAAGGGTGGCCAGGCGGCCCGGTCCGGGTTTTTTCTTCTTTTCTTCTTTCTTTCACACGCCTGGTGGGCGGTGCCACCCGATCACAAGGGCTGGCAAGGCTTTCGGAGCCTGGGGAGCGAACACCCGCACAAAGGGTGGCCAGGCGGCCCGGTCCGGGTTTTTTCTTCTTTTCTTCTTTCTTTCACACGCCTGGTGGGCGGTGCCACCCGATCACAAGGGCTGGCAAGGCTTTCGGAGCCTGGGGAGCGGACACCCGCACAAAGGGTGGCCAGGCGGCCCGGTCCGGGTTTTTTCTTCTTTTCTTCTTTCTTTCACGCGCCTGGTGGGCGGTGCCACCCGATCACAAGGGCTGGCAAGGCTTTCGTAGCCTGGGGAGCGGACACCCTCACAAAGGGTGGCCAGGCGGCCCGGTCCGGGTTTTTTCTTCTTTTCTTCTTTCTTTCACACGCCTGGTGGGCGGTGCCACCCGATCACAAGGGCTGGCAAGGCTTTCGGAGCCTGGGGAGCGAACACCCTCACAAAGGGTGGCCAGGCGGCCCGGTCCGGGTTTTTTCTTCTTTTCTTCTTTCTTTCACACGCCTGGTGGGCGGTGCCACCCGATCACAAGGGCTGGCAAGGCTTTCGGAGCCTGGGGAGCGGACACCCGCACAAAGGGTGGCCAGGCGGCCCGGTCCGGGTTTTTTCTTCTTTTCTTCTTTCTTTCACACGCCTGGTGGGCGGTGCCACCCGATCACAAGGGCTGGCAAGGCTTTCGGAGCCTGGGGAGCGGACACCCTCACAAAGGGTGGCCAGGCGGCCCGGTCCGGGATTTTTCTTCTTTTCTTCTTTTCTTCTTTCTTTCACACGCCTGGTGGGCGGTGCCATCCGATCACAAGGGCTGGCAAGGCTTTCGGAGCCTGGGGAGCGGACACCCTCACAAAGGGTGGCCAGGCGGCCCGGTCCGGGTTTTTTCTTCTTTTCTTCTTTCTTTCACACGCCTGGTGGGCGGTGCCACCCGATCACAAGGGCTGGCAAGGCTTTCGGAGCCTGGGGAGCGGACACCCTCACAAAGGGTGGCCAGGCGGCCCGGTCCGGGTTTTTTCTTCTTTTCTTCTTTCTTTCACGCGCCTGGTGGGCGGTGCCACCCCATCACAAGGGCTGGCAAGGCTTTCGGAGCCTGGGGAGCGGACACCCGCACAAAGGGTGGCCAGGCGGCCCGGTCCGGGTTTTTTCTTCTTTTCTTCTTTCTTTCACGCACCTGGTGGGCGGTGCCACCCGATCACAAGGGCTGGCAAGGCTTTCGGAGCCTGGGGAGCGGACACCCGCACAAAGGGTGGCCAGGCGGCCCGGTCCGGGTTTTTTCTTCTTTTCTTCTTTCTTTCACACGCCTGGTGGGCGGTGCCACCCGATCACAAGGGCTGGCAAGGCTTTCGGAGCCTGGGGAGCGAACACCCGCACAAAGGGTGGCCAGGCGGCCCGGTCCGGGTTTTTTCTTCTTTTCTTCTTTCTTTCACACGCCTGGTGGGCGGTGCCACCCGATCACAAGGGCTGGCAAGGCTTTCGGAGCCTGGGGAGCGGACACCCGCACAAAGGGTGGCCAGGCGGCCCGGTCCGGGTTTTTTCTTCTTTTCTTCTTTCTTTCACACGCCTGGTGGACGGTGCCACCCGATCACAAGGGCTGGCAAGGCTTTCGGAGCCTGGGGAGCGGACACCCTCACAAAGGGTGGCCAGGCGGCCCGGTCCGGGTTTTTTCTTCTTTTCTTCTTTCTTTCACGCGCCTGGTGGGCGGTGCCACCCGATCACAAGGGCTGGCAAGGCTTTCGGAGCCTGGGGAGCGGACACCCTCACAAAGGGTGGCCAGGCGGCCCGGTCCGGGTTTTTTCTTCTTTTCTTCTTTCTTTCACGCGCCTGGTGGGCGGTGCCACCCGATCACAAGGGCTGGCAAGGCTTTCGGAGCCTGGGGAGCGGACACCCGCACAAAGGGTGGCCAGGCGGCCCGGTCCGGGTTTTTTCTTCTTTTCTTCTTTCTTTCACACGCCTGGTGGGCGGTGCCACCCGATCACAAGGGCTGGCAAGGCTTTCGGAGCCTGGGGAGCGGACACCCGCACAAAGGGTGGCCAGGCGGCCCGGTCCGGGTTTTTTCTTCTTTTCTTCTTTCTTTCACACGCCTGGTGGGCGGTGCCACCCGATCACAAGGGCTGGCAAGGCTTTCGGAGCCTGGGGAGCGAACACCCTCACAAAGGGTGGCCAGGCGGCCCGGTCCGGGTTTTTTCTTCTTTTCTTCTTTCTTTCACACGCCTGGTGGGCGGTGCCACCCGATCACAAGGGCTGGCAAGGCTTTCGGAGCCTGGGGAGCGGACACCCGCACAAAGGGTGGCCAGGCGGCCCGGTCCGGGTTTTTTCTTCTTTTCTTCTTTCTTTCACACGCCTGGTGGGCGGTGCCACCCGATCACAAGGGCTGGCAAGGCTTTCGGAGCCTGGGGAGCGGACACCCTCACAAAGGGTGGCCAGGCGGCCCGGTCCGGGATTTTTCTTTTTTTCTTCTTTCTTTCACACGCCTGGTGGGCGGTGCCATCCGATCACAAGGGCTGGCAAGGCTTTCGGAGCCTGGGGAGCGGACACCCTCACAAAGGGTGGCCAGGCGGCCCGGTCCGGGTTTTTTCTTCTTTTCTTCTTTCTTTCACACGCCTGGTGGGCGGTGCCACCCGATCACAAGGGCTGGCAAGGCTTTCGGAGCCTGGGGAGCGGACACCCTCACAAAGGGTGGCCAGGCGGCCCGGTCCGGGTTTTTTCTTCTTTTCTTCTTTCTTTCACGCGCCTGGTGGGCGGTGCCACCCCATCACAAGGGCTGGCAAGGCTTTCGGAGCCTGGGGAGCGGACACCCGCACAAAGGGTGGCCAGGCGGCCCGGTCCGGGTTTTTTCTTCTTTTCTTCTTTCTTTCACGCACCTGGTGGGCGGTGCCACCCGATCACAAGGGCTGGCAAGGCTTTCGGAGCCTGGGGAGCGGACACCCGCACAAAGGGTGGCCAGGCGGCCCGGTCCGGGTTTTTTCTTCTTTTCTTCTTTCTTTCACACGCCTGGTGGGCGGTGCCACCCGATCACAAGGGCTGGCAAGGCTTTCGGAGCCTGGGGAGCGAACACCCGCACAAAGGGTGGCCAGGCGGCCCGGTCCGGGTTTTTTCTTCTTTTCTTCTTTCTTTCACACGCCTGGTGGGCGGTGCCACCCGATCACAAGGGCTGGCAAGGCTTTCGGAGCCTGGGGAGCGGACACCCGCACAAAGGGTGGCCAGGCGGCCCGGTCCGGGTTTTTTCTTCTTTTCTTCTTTCTTTCACGCGCCTGGTGGGCGGTGCCACCCGATCACAAGGGCTGGCAAGGCTTTCGTAGCCTGGGGAGCGGACACCCTCACAAAGGGTGGCCAGGCGGCCCGGTCCGGGTTTTTTCTTCTTTTCTTCTTTCTTTCACACGCCTGGTGGGCGGTGCCACCCGATCACAAGGGCTGGCAAGGCTTTCGGAGCCTGGGGAGCGAACACCCTCACAAAGGGTGGCCAGGCGGCCCGGTCCGGGTTTTTTCTTCTTTTCTTCTTTCTTTCACACGCCTGGTGGGCGGTGCCACCCGATCACAAGGGCTGGCAAGGCTTTCGGAGCCTGGGGAGCGGACACCCGCACAAAGGGTGGCCAGGCGGCCCGGTCCGGGTTTTTTCTTCTTTTCTTCTTTCTTTCACACGCCTGGTGGGCGGTGCCACCCGATCACAAGGGCTGGCAAGGCTTTCGGAGCCTGGGGAGCGGACACCCTCACAAAGGGTGGCCAGGCGGCCCGGTCCGGGATTTTTCTTCTTTTCTTCTTTTCTTCTTTCTTTCACACGCCTGGTGGGCGGTGCCATCCGATCACAAGGGCTGGCAAGGCTTTCGGAGCCTGGGGAGCGGACACCCTCACAAAGGGTGGCCAGGCGGCCCGGTCCGGGTTTTTTCTTCTTTTCTTCTTTCTTTCACACGCCTGGTGGGCGGTGCCACCCGATCACAAGGGCTGGCAAGGCTTTCGGAGCCTGGGGAGCGGACACCCTCACAAAGGGTGGCCAGGCGGCCCGGTCCGGGTTTTTTCTTCTTTTCTTCTTTCTTTCACGCGCCTGGTGGGCGGTGCCACCCCATCACAAGGGCTGGCAAGGCTTTCGGAGCCTGGGGAGCGGACACCCGCACAAAGGGTGGCCAGGCGGCCCGGTCCGGGTTTTTTCTTCTTTTCTTCTTTCTTTCACGCACCTGGTGGGCGGTGCCACCCGATCACAAGGGCTGGCAAGGCTTTCGGAGCCTGGGGAGCGGACACCCGCACAAAGGGTGGCCAGGCGGCCCGGTCCGGGTTTTTTCTTCTTTTCTTCTTTCTTTCACACGCCTGGTGGGCGGTGCCACCCGATCACAAGGGCTGGCAAGGCTTTCGGAGCCTGGGGAGCGAACACCCGCACAAAGGGTGGCCAGGCGGCCCGGTCCGGGTTTTTTCTTCTTTTCTTCTTTCTTTCACACGCCTGGTGGGCGGTGCCACCCGATCACAAGGGCTGGCAAGGCTTTCGGAGCCTGGGGAGCGGACACCCGCACAAAGGGTGGCCAGGCGGCCCGGTCCGGGTTTTTTCTTCTTTTCTTCTTTCTTTCACACGCCTGGTGGACGGTGCCACCCGATCACAAGGGCTGGCAAGGCTTTCGGAGCCTGGGGAGCGGACACCCTCACAAAGGGTGGCCAGGCGGCCCGGTCCGGGTTTTTTCTTCTTTTCTTCTTTCTTTCACGCGCCTGGTGGGCGGTGCCACCCGATCATAAGGGCTGGCAAGGCTTTCGGAGCCTGGGGAGCGGACACCCTCACAAAGGGTGGCCAGGCGGCCCGGTCCGGGTTTTTTCTTCTTTTCTTCTTTCTTTCACGCGCCTGGTGGGCGGTGCCACCCGATCACAAGGGCTGGCAAGGCTTTCGGAGCCTGGGGAGCGGACACCCGCACAAAGGGTGGCCAGGCGGCCCGGTCCGGGTTTTTTCTTCTTTTCTTCTTTCTTTCACACGCCTGGTGGGCGGTGCCACCCGATCACAAGGGCTGGCAAGGCTTTCGGAGCCTGGGGAGCGGACACCCGCACAAAGGGTGGCCAGGCGGCCCGGTCCGGGTTTTTTCTTCTTTTCTTCTTTCTTTCACACGCCTGGTGGGCGGTGCCACCCGATCACAAGGGCTGGCAAGGCTTTCGGAGCCTGGGGAGCGAACACCCTCACAAAGGGTGGCCAGGCGGCCCGGTCCGGGTTTTTTCTTCTTTTCTTCTTTCTTTCACACGCCTGGTGGGCGGTGCCACCCGATCACAAGGGCTGGCAAGGCTTTCGGAGCCTGGGGAGCGGACACCCGCACAAAGGGTGGCCAGGCGGCCCGGTCCGGGTTTTTTCTTCTTTTCTTCTTTCTTTCACACGCCTGGTGGGCGGTGCCACCCGATCACAAGGGCTGGCAAGGCTTTCGGAGCCTGGGGAGCGGACACCCTCACAAAGGGTGGCCAGGCGGCCCGGTCCGGGATTTTTCTTCTTTTCTTCTTTCTTTCACACGCCTGGTGGGCGGTGCCATCCGATCACAAGGGCTGGCAAGGCTTTCGGAGCCTGGGGAGCGGACACCCTCACAAAGGGTGGCCAGGCGGCCCGGTCCGGGTTTTTTCTTCTTTTCTTCTTTCTTTCACACGCCTGGTGGGCGGTGCCACCCGATCACAAGGGCTGGCAAGGCTTTCGGAGCCTGGGGAGCGGACACCCTCACAAAGGGTGGCCAGGCGGCCCGGTCCGGGTTTTTTCTTCTTTTCTTCTTTCTTTCACGCGCCTGGTGGGCGGTGCCACCCCATCACAAGGGCTGGCAAGGCTTTCGGAGCCTGGGGAGCGGACACCCGCACAAAGGGTGGCCAGGCGGCCCGGTCCGGGTTTTTTCTTCTTTTCTTCTTTCTTTCACGCACCTGGTGGGCGGTGCCACCCGATCACAAGGGCTGGCAAGGCTTTCGGAGCCTGGGGAGCGGACACCCGCACAAAGGGTGGCCAGGCGGCCCGGTCCGGGTTTTTTCTTCTTTTCTTCTTTCTTTCACGCACCTGGTGGGCGGTGCCACCCGATCACAAGTGCTGGCAAGGCTTTCGGAGCCTGGGGAGCGGACACCCGCACAAAGGGTGGCCAGGCGGCCCGGTCCGGGTTTTTTCTTCTTTTCTTCTTTCTTTCACACGCCTGGTGGGCGGTGCCACCCGATCACAAGGGCTGGCAAGGCTTTCGGAGCCTGGGGAGCGAACACCCGCACAAAGGGTGGCCAGGCGGCCCGGTCCGGGTTTTTTCTTCTTTTCTTCTTTCTTTCACACGCCTGGTGGGCGGTGCCACCCGATCACAAGGGCTGGCAAGGCTTTCGGAGCCTGGGGAGCGGACACCCGCACAAAGGGTGGCCAGGCGGCCCGGTCCGGGTTTTTTCTTCTTTTCTTCTTTCTTTCACACGCCTGGTGGGCGGTGCCACCCGATCACAAGGGCTGGCAAGGCTTTCGGAGCCTGGGGAGCGGACACCCGCACAAAGGGTGGCCAGGCGGCCCGGTCCGGGTTTTTTCTTCTGTCTTTCACATGCCTGGTGGGCGGTGCCACCCGATCACAAGGGCTGGCAAGGCTTACGTAGCCTGGGGAGCGGACACCCTCACAAAGGGTGGCCAGGCGGCCCGGTCCGGGTTTTTTCTTCTTTTCTTCTTTCTTTCACACGCCTGGTGGGCGGTGCCACCCGATCACAAGGGCTGGCAAGGCTTTCGGAGCCTGGGGAGCGGACACCCTCACAAAGGGTGGCCAGGCGGCCCGGTCCGGGTTTTTTCTTCTTTTCTTCTTTCTTTCACACGCCTGGTGGGCGGTGCCACCCGATCACAAGGGCTGGCAAGGCTTTCGGAGCCTGGGGAGCGGACACCCGCACAAAGGGTGGCCAGGCGGCCCGGTCCGGGTTTTTTCTTCTTTTCTTCTTTCTTTCACACGCCTGGTGGGCGGTGCCACCCGATCACAAGGGCTGGCAAGGATTTCGGAGCCTGGGGAGCGGACACCCACACAAAGGGTGGCCAGGCGGCCCGGTCTGGGTTTTTTCTTCTTTTCTTCTTTCTTTCACACGCCTGGTGGGCGGTGCCACCCCATCACAAGGGCTGGCAAGGCTTTCGGAGCCTGGGGAGCGGACACCCGCACAAAGGGTGGCCAGGCGGCCCGGTCCGGGTTTTTTCTTCTTTTCTTCTTTCTTTCACACGCCTGGTGGACGGTGCCACCCGATCACAAGGGCTGGCAAGGCTTTCGGAGCCTGGGGAGCGGACACCCGCACAAAGGGTGGCCAGGCGGCCCGGTCCGGGTTTTTTCTTCTTTTCTTCTTTCTTTCACGCGCCTGGTGGGCGGTGCCACCCGATCACAAGGGCTGGCAAGGCTTTCGGAGCCTGGGGAGCGGACACCCGCACAAAGGGTGGCCAGGCGGCCCGGTCCGGGTTTTTTCTTCTTTTCTTCTTTCTTTCACACGCCTGGTGGGCGGTGCCACCCGATCACAAGGGCTGGCAAGGCTTTCGGAGCCTGGGGAGCGGACACCCGCACAAAGGGTGGCCAGGCGGCCCGGTCCGGGTTTTTTCTTCTTTTCTTCTGTCTTTCACATGCCTGGTGGGCGGTGCCACCCGATCACAAGGGCTGGCAAGGCTTTCGGAGCCTGGGGAGCGGACACCCTCACAAAGGGTGGCCAGGCGGCCCGGTCCGGGTTTTTTCTTCTTTTCTTCTTTCTTTCACGCGCCTGGTGGGCGGTGCCACCCCATCACAAGGGCTGGCAAGGCTTTCGGAGCCTGGGGAGCGGACACCCGCACAAAGGGTGGCCAGGCGGCCCGGTCCGGGTTTTTTCTTCTTTTCTTCTTTCTTTCACACGCCTGGTGGGCGGTGCCACCCGATCACAAGGGCTGGCAAGGCTTTCGGAGCCTGGGGAGCGGACACCCGCACAAAGGGTGGCCAGGCGGCCCGGTCCGGGTTTTTTCTTCTTTTCTTCTTTCTTTCACACGCCTGGTGGGCGGTGCCACCCGATCACAAGGGCTGGCAAGGCTTTCGTAGCCTGGGGAGCGGACACCCTCACAAAGGGTGGCCAGGCGGCCCGGTCCGGGTTTTTTCTTCTTTTCTTCTTTCTTTCACACGCCTGGTGGGCGGTGCCACCCGATCACAAGGGCTGGCAAGGCTTTCGGAGCCTGGGGAGCGAACACCCTCACAAAGGGTGGCCAGGCGGCCCGGTCCGGGTTTTTTCTTCTTTTCTTCTTTCTTTCACACGCCTGGTGGGCTTTGCCACCCGATCACAAGGGCTGGCAAGGCTTTCGGAGCCTGGGGAGCGGACACCCGCACAAAGGGTGGCCAGGCGGCCCGGTCCGGGTTTTTTCTTCTTTTCTTCTTTCTTTCACACGCCTGGTGGGCGGTGCCACCCGATCACAAGGGCTGGCAAGGCTTTCGGAGCCTGGGGAGCGGACACCCTCACAAAGGGTGGCCAGGCGGCCCGGTCCGGGATTTTTCTTCTTTTCTTCTTTCTTTCACACGCCTGGTGGGCGGTGCCATCCGATCACAAGGGCTGGCAAGGCTTTCGGAGCCTGGGGAGCGGACACCCTCACAAAGGGTGGCCAGGCGGCCCGGTCCGGGTTTTTTCTTCTTTTCTTCTTTCTTTCACACGCCTGGTGGGCGGTGCCACCCGATCACAAGGGCTGGCAAGGCTTTCGGAGCCTGGGGAGCGGACACCCTCACAAAGGGTGGCCAGGCGGCCCGGTCCGGGTTTTTTCTTCTTTTCTTCTTTCTTTCACGCGCCTGGTGGGCGGTGCCACCCCATCACAAGGGCTGGCAAGGCTTTCGGAGCCTGGGGAGCGGACACCCGCACAAAGGGTGGCCAGGCGGCCCGGTCCGGGTTTTTTCTTCTTTTCTTCTTTCTTTCACGCACCTGGTGGGCGGTGCCACCCGATCACAAGGGCTGGCAAGGCTTTCGGAGCCTGGGGAGCGGACACCCGCACAAAGGGTGGCCAGGCGGCCCGGTCCGGGTTTTTTCTTCTTTTCTTCTTTCTTTCACGCACCTGGTGGGCGGTGCCACCCGATCACAAGGGCTGGCAAGGCTTTCGGAGCCTGGGGAGCGGACACCCGCACAAAGGGTGGCCAGGCGGCCCGGTCTGGGTTTTTTCTTCTTTTCTTCTTTCTTTCACACGCCTGGTGGGCGGTGCCACCCGATCACAAGGGCTGGCAAGGCTTTCGGAGCCTGGGGAGCGAACACCCGCACAAAGGGTGGCCAGGCGGCCCGGTCCGGGTTTTTTCTTCTTTTCTTCTTTCTTTCACACGCCTGGTGGGCGGTGCCACCCGATCACAAGGGCTGGCAAGGCTTTCGGAGCCTGGGGAGCGGACACCCGCACAAAGGGTGGCCAGGCGGCCCGGTCCGGGTTTTTTCTTCTTTTCTTCTTTCTTTCACGCGCCTGGTGGGCGGTGCCACCCGATCACAAGGGCTGGCAAGGCTTTCGGAGCCTGGGGAGCGGACACCCGCACAAAGGGTGGCCAGGCGGCCCGGTCCGGGTTTTTTCTTCTTTTCTTCTTTCTTTCACACGCCTGGTGGGCGGTGCCACCCGATCACAAGGGCTGGCAAGGCTTTCGGAGCCTGGGGAGCGGACACCCGCACAAAGGGTGGCCAGGCGGCCCGGTCCGGGTTTTTTCTTCTGTCTTTCACATGCCTGGTGGGCGGTGCCACCCGATCACAAGGGCTGGCAAGGCTTACGTAGCCTGGGGAGCGGACACCCTCACAAAGGGTGGCCAGGCGGCCCGGTCCGGGTTTTTTCTTCTTTTCTTCTTTCTTTCACACGCCTGGTGGGCGGTGCCACCCGATCACAAGGGCTGGCAAGGCTTTCGGAGCCTGGGGAGCGGACACCCGCACAAAGGGTGGCCAGGCGGCCCGGTCCGGGTTTTTTCTTCTTTTCTTCTTTCTTTCACACGCCTGGTGGGCGGTGCCACCCGATCACAAGGGCTGGCAAGGCTTTCGGAGCCTGGGGAGCGGACACCCGCACAAAGGGTGGCCAGGCGGCCCGGTCCGGGTTTTTTCTTCTGTCTTTCACATGCCTGGTGGGCGGTGCCACCCGATCACAAGGGCTGGCAAGGCTTACGTAGCCTGGGGAGCGGACACCCTCACAAAGGGTGGCCAGGCGGCCCGGTCCGGGTTTTTTCTTCTTTTCTTCTTTCTTTCACACGCCTGGTGGGCGGTGCCACCCGATCACAAGGGCTGGCAAGGCTTTCGGAGCCTGGGGAGCGGACACCCTCACAAAGGGTGGCCAGGCGGCCCGGTCCGGGTTTTTTCTTCTTTTCTTCTTTCTTTCACACGCCTGGTGGGCGGTGCCACCCGATCACAAGGGCTGGCAAGGCTTTCGGAGCCTGGGGAGCGGACACCCGCACAAAGGGTGGCCAGGCGGCCCGGTCCGGGTTTTTTCTTCTTTCTTTCACACGCCTGGTGGGCGGTGCCACCCGATCACAAGGGCTGGCAAGGATTTCGGAGCCTGGGGAGCGGACACCCACACAAAGGGTGGCCAGGCGGCCCGGTCTGGGTTTTTTCTTCTTTTCTTCTTTCTTTCACACGCCTGGTGGGCGGTGCCACCCCATCACAAGGGCTGGCAAGGCTTTCGGAGCCTGGGGAGCGGACACCCGCACAAAGGGTGGCCAGGCGGCCCGGTCCGGGTTTTTTCTTCTTTTCTTCTTTCTTTCACACGCCTGGTGGACGGTGCCACCCGATCACAAGGGCTGGCAAGGCTTTCGGAGCCTGGGGAGCGGACACCCGCACAAAGGGTGGCCAGGCGGCCCGGTCCGGGTTTTTTCTTCTTTTCTTCTTTCTTTCACGCGCCTGGTGGGCGGTGCCACCCGATCACAAGGGCTGGCAAGGCTTTCGGAGCCTGGGGAGCGGACACCCGCACAAAGGGTGGCCAGGCGGCCCGGTCCGGGTTTTTTCTTCTTTTCTTCTTTCTTTCACACGCCTGGTGGGCGGTGCCACCCGATCACAAGGGCTGGCAAGGCTTTCGGAGCCTGGGGAGCGGACACCCGCACAAAGGGTGGCCAGGCGGCCCGGTCCGGGTTTTTTCTTCTTTTCTTCTGTCTTTCACATGCCTGGTGGGCGGTGCCACCCGATCACAAGGGCTGGCAAGGCTTTCGGAGCCTGGGGAGCGGACACCCTCACAAAGGGTGGCCAGGCGGCCCGGTCCGGGTTTTTTCTTCTTTTCTTCTTTCTTTCACGCGCCTGGTGGGCGGTGCCACCCCATCACAAGGGCTGGCAAGGCTTTCGGAGCCTGGGGAGCGGACACCCGCACAAAGGGTGGCCAGGCGGCCCGGTCCGGGTTTTTTCTTCTTTTCTTCTTTCTTTCACACGCCTGGTGGGCGGTGCCACCCGATCACAAGGGCTGGCAAGGCTTTCGGAGCCTGGGGAGCGGACACCCGCACAAAGGGTGGCCAGGCGGCCCGGTCCGGGTTTTTTCTTCTTTTCTTCTTTCTTTCACACGCCTGGTGGGCGGTGCCACCCGATCACAAGGGCTGGCAAGGCTTTCGTAGCCTGGGGAGCGGACACCCTCACAAAGGGTGGCCAGGCGGCCCGGTCCGGGTTTTTTCTTCTTTTCTTCTTTCTTTCACACGCCTGGTGGGCGGTGCCACCCGATCACAAGGGCTGGCAAGGCTTTCGGAGCCTGGGGAGCGAACACCCTCACAAAGGGTGGCCAGGCGGCCCGGTCCGGGTTTTTTCTTCTTTTCTTCTTTCTTTCACACGCCTGGTGGGCTTTGCCACCCGATCACAAGGGCTGGCAAGGCTTTCGGAGCCTGGGGAGCGGACACCCGCACAAAGGGTGGCCAGGCGGCCCGGTCCGGGTTTTTTCTTCTTTTCTTCTTTCTTTCACACGCCTGGTGGGCGGTGCCACCCGATCACAAGGGCTGGCAAGGCTTTCGGAGCCTGGGGAGCGGACACCCTCACAAAGGGTGGCCAGGCGGCCCGGTCCGGGATTTTTCTTCTTTTCTTCTTTCTTTCACACGCCTGGTGGGCGGTGCCATCCGATCACAAGGGCTGGCAAGGCTTTCGGAGCCTGGGGAGCGGACACCCTCACAAAGGGTGGCCAGGCGGCCCGGTCCGGGTTTTTTCTTCTTTTCTTCTTTCTTTCACACGCCTGGTGGGCGGTGCCACCCGATCACAAGGGCTGGCAAGGCTTTCGGAGCCTGGGGAGCGGACACCCTCACAAAGGGTGGCCAGGCGGCCCGGTCCGGGTTTTTTCTTCTTTTCTTCTTTCTTTCACGCGCCTGGTGGGCGGTGCCACCCCATCACAAGGGCTGGCAAGGCTTTCGGAGCCTGGGGAGCGGACACCCGCACAAAGGGTGGCCAGGCGGCCCGGTCCGGGTTTTTTCTTCTTTTCTTCTTTCTTTCACGCACCTGGTGGGCGGTGCCACCCGATCACAAGGGCTGGCAAGGCTTTCGGAGCCTGGGGAGCGGACACCCGCACAAAGGGTGGCCAGGCGGCCCGGTCCGGGTTTTTTCTTCTTTTCTTCTTTCTTTCACGCACCTGGTGGGCGGTGCCACCCGATCACAAGGGCTGGCAAGGCTTTCGGAGCCTGGGGAGCGGACACCCGCACAAAGGGTGGCCAGGCGGCCCGGTCCGGGTTTTTTCTTCTTTTCTTCTTTCTTTCACACGCCTGGTGGGCGGTGCCACCCGATCACAAGGGCTGGCAAGGCTTTCGGAGCCTGGGGAGCGAACACCCGCACAAAGGGTGGCCAGGCGGCCCGGTCCGGGTTTTTTCTTCTTTTCTTCTTTCTTTCACACGCCTGGTGGGCGGTGCCACCCGATCACAAGGGCTGGCAAGGCTTTCGGAGCCTGGGGAGCGGACACCCGCACAAAGGGTGGCCAGGCGGCCCGGTCCGGGTTTTTTCTTCTTTTCTTCTTTCTTTCACGCGCCTGGTGGGCGGTGCCACCCGATCACAAGGGCTGGCAAGGCTTTCGGAGCCTGGGGAGCGGACACCCGCACAAAGGGTGGCCAGGCGGCCCGGTCCGGTTTTTTCTTCTTTTCTTCTTTCTTTCACACGCCTGGTGGGCGGTGCCACCCGATCACAAGGGCTGGCAAGGCTTTCGGAGCCTGGGGAGCGGACACCCGCACAAAGGGTGGCCAGGCGGCCCGGTCCGGGTTTTTTCTTCTGTCTTTCACATGCCTGGTGGGCGGTGCCACCCGATCACAAGGGCTGGCAAGGCTTACGTAGCCTGGGGAGCGGACACCCTCACAAAGGGTGGCCAGGCGGCCCGGTCCGGGTTTTTTCTTCTTTTCTTCTTTCTTTCACACGCCTGGTGGGCGGTGCCACCCGATCACAAGGGCTGGCAAGGCTTTCGGAGCCTGGGGAGCGGACACCCGCACAAAGGGTGGCCAGGCGGCCCGGTCCGGGTTTTTTCTTCTTTTCTTCTTTCTTTCACACGCCTGGTGGGCGGTGCCACCCGATCACAAGGGCTGGCAAGGCTTTCGGAGCCTGGGGAGCGGACACCCGCACAAAGGGTGGCCAGGCGGCCCGGTCCGGGTTTTTTCTTCTGTCTTTCACATGCCTGGTGGGCGGTGCCACCCGATCACAAGGGCTGGCAAGGCTTACGTAGACTGGGGAGCGGACACCCTCACAAAGGGTGGCCAGGCGGCCCGGTCCGGGTTTTTTCTTCTTTTCTTCTTTCTTTCACACGCCTGGTGGGCGGTGCCACCCGATCACAAGGGCTGGCAAGGCTTTCGGAGCCTGGGGAGCGGACACCCTCACAAAGGGTGGCCAGGCGGCCCGGTCCGGGTTTTTTTTCTTTTCTTCTTTCTTTCACACGCCTGGTGGGCGGTGCCACCCGATCACAAGGGCTGGCAAGGCTTTCGGAGCCTGGGGAGCGAACACCCGCACAAAGGGTGGCCAGGCGGCCCGGTCCGGGTTTTTTCTTCTTTTCTTCTTTCTTTCACGCGCCTGGTGGGCGGTGCCACCCGATCACAAGGGCTGGCAAGGCTTTCGGAGCCTGGGGAGCGGACACCCGCACAAAGGGTGGCCAGGCGGCCCGGTCCGGGTTTTTTCTTCTTTTCTTCTTTCTTTCACACGCCTGGTGGGCGGTGCCACCCGATCACAAGGGCTGGCAAGGCTTTCGGAGCCTGGGGAGCGGACACCCTCACAAAGGGTGGCCAGGCGGCCCGGTCCGGGTTTTTTCTTCTTTTCTTCTTTCTTTCACACGCCTGGTGGGCGGTGCCACCCCATCACAAGGGCTGGCAAGGCTTTCGGAGCCTGGGGAGCGGACACCCGCACAAAGGGTGGCCAGGCGGCCCGGTCCGGGTTTTTTCTTCTTTTCTTCTTTCTTTCACACGCCTGGTGGGCGGTGCCACCCGATCACAAGGGCTGGCAAGGCTTTCGGAGCCTGGGGAGCGGACACCCGCACAAAGGGTGGCCAGGCGGCCCGGTCCGGGTTTTTTCTTCTTTTCTTCTTTCTTTCACACGCCTGGTGGGCGGTGCCACCCCATCACAAGGGCTGGCAAGGCTTTCGTAGCCTGGGGAGCGGACACCCTCACAAAGGGTGGCCAGGCGGCCCGGTCCGGGTTTTTTCTTCTTTTCTTCTTTCATTCACACGCCTGGTGGGCGGTGCCACCCGATCACAAGGGCTGGCAAGGCTTTCGGAGCCTGGGGAGCGGACACCCTCACAAAGGGTGGCCAGGCGGCCCGGTCCGGGTTTTTTCTTCTTTTCTTCTTTCTTTCACGCGCCTGGTGGGCGGTGCCACCCGATCACAAGGGCTGGCAAGGCTTTCGGAGCCTGGGGAGCGGACACCCTCACAAAGGGTGGCCAGGCGGCCCGGTCCGGGTTTTTTCTTCTTTTCTTCTTTCTTTCACACGCCTGGTGGGCGGTGCCACCCGATCACAAGGGCTGGCAAGGCTTTCGGAGCCTGGGGAGCGAACACCCGCACAAAGGGTGGCCAGGCGGCCCGGTCCGGGTTTTTTCTTCTTTTCTTCTTTCTTTCACACGCCTGGTGGGCGGTGCCACCCGATCACAAGGGCTGGCAAGGCTTTCGGAGCCTGGGGAGCGGACACCCTCACAAAGGGTGGCCAGGCGGCCCGGTCCGGGTTTTTTCTTCTTTTCTTCTTTCTTTCACACGCTTGGTGGGCGGTGCCACCCCATCACAAGGGCTGGCAAGGCTTTCGGAGCCTGGGGAGCGGACACCCGCACAAAGGGTGGCCAGGCGGCCCGATCCGGGTTTTTTCTTCTTTTCTTCTTTCTTTCACACGCCTGGTGGGCGGTGCCACCCGATCACAAGGGCTGGCAAGGCTTTCGGAGCCTGGGGAGCGGACACCCGCACAAAGGGTGGCCAGGCGGCCCGGTCCGGGTTTTTTCTTCTTTTCTTCTTTCTTTCACGCGCCTGGTGGGCGGTGCCACCCGATCACAAGGGCTGGCAAGGCTTTCGGAGCCTGGGGAGCGAACACCCTCACAAAGGGTGGCCAGGCGGCCCGGTCCGGGTTTTTTCTTCTTTTCTTCTTTCTTTCACGCGCCTGGTGGGCGGTGCCACCCCATCACAAGGGCTGGCAAGGCTTTCGGAGCCTGGGGAGCGGACACCCGCACAAAGGGTGGCCAGGCGGCCCGGTCCGGGTTTTTTCTTCTTTTCTTCTTTCTTTCACACGCCTGGTGGGCGGTGCCACCCGATCACAAGGGCTGGCAAGGCTTTCGGAGCCTGGGGAGCGGACACCCGCACAAAGGGTGGCCAGGCGGCCCGGTCCGGGTTTTTTCTTCTTTTCTTCTTTCTTTCACACGCCTGGTGGGCGGTGCCACCCGATCACAAGGGCTGGCAAGGCTTTCGTAGCCTGGGGAGCGGACACCCTCACAAAGGGTGGCCAGGCGGCCCGGTCCGGGTTTTTTCTTCTTTTCTTCTTTCTTTCACACGCCTGGTGGGCGGTGCCACCCGATCACAAGGCCTGGCAAGGCTTTCGGAGCCTGGGGAGCGAACACCCTCACAAAGGGTGGCCAGGCGGCCCGGTCCGGGTTTTTTCTTCTTTTCTTCTTTCTTTCACACGCCTGGTGGGCGGTGCCACCCGATCACAAGGGCTGGCAAGGCTTTCGGAGCCTGGGGAGCGGACACCCGCACAAAGGGTGGCCAGGCGGCCCGGTCCGGGTTTTTTCTTCTTTTCTTCTTTCTTTCACACGCCTGGTGGGCGGTGCCACCCGATCACAAGGGCTGGCAAGGCTTTCGGAGCCTGGGGAGCGGACACCCTCACAAAGGGTGGCCAGGCGGCCCGGTCCGGGATTTTTCTTTTTTTCTTCTTTCTTTCACACGCCTGGTGGGCGGTGCCATCCGATCACAAGGGCTGGCAAGGCTTTCGGAGCCTGGGGAGCGGACACCCTCACAAAGGGTGGCCAGGCGGCCCGGTCCGGGTTTTTTCTTCTTTTCTTCTTTCTTTCACACGCCTGGTGGGCGGTGCCACCCGATCACAAGGGCTGGCAAGGCTTTCGGAGCCTGGGGAGCGGACACCCTCACAAAGGGTGGCCAGGCGGCCCGGTCCGGGTTTTTTCTTCTTTTCTTCTTTCTTTCACGCGCCTGGTGGGCGGTGCCACCCCATCACAAGGGCTGGCAAGGCTTTCGGAGCCTGGGGAGCGGACACCCGCACAAAGGGTGGCCAGGCGGCCCGGTCCGGGTTTTTTCTTCTTTTCTTCTTTCTTTCACGCACCTGGTGGGCGGTGCCACCCGATCACAAGGGCTGGCAAGGCTTTCGGAGCCTGGGGAGCGGACACCCGCACAAAGGGTGGCCAGGCGGCCCGGTCCGGGTTTTTTCTTCTTTTCTTCTTTCTTTCACGCGCCTGGTGGGCGGTGCCACCCGATCACAAGGGCTGGCAAGGCTTTCGGAGCCTGGGGAGCGAACACCCGCACAAAGGGTGGCCAGGCGGCCCGGTCCGGGTTTTTTCTTCTTTTCTTCTTTCTTTCACACGCCTGGTGGGCGGTGCCACCCGATCACAAGGGCTGGCAAGGCTTTCGGAGCCTGGGGAGCGGACACCCGCACAAAGGGTGGCCAGGCGGCCCGGTCCGGGTTTTTTCTTCTTTTCTTCTTTCTTTCACGCGCCTGGTGGGCGGTGCCACCCGATCACAAGGGCTGGCAAGGCTTTCGTAGCCTGGGGAGCGGACACCCTCACAAAGGGTGGCCAGGCGGCCCGGTCCGGGTTTTTTCTTCTTTTCTTCTTTCTTTCACACGCCTGGTGGGCGGTGCCACCCGATCACAAGGGCTGGCAAGGCTTTCGGAGCCTGGGGAGCGAACACCCTCACAAAGGGTGGCCAGGCGGCCCGGTCCGGGTTTTTTCTTCTTTTCTTCTTTCTTTCACACGCCTGGTGGGCGGTGCCACCCGATCACAAGGGCTGGCAAGGCTTTCGGAGCCTGGGGAGCGGACACCCGCACAAAGGGTGGCCAGGCGGCCCGGTCCGGGTTTTTTCTTCTTTTCTTCTTTCTTTCACACGCCTGGTGGGCGGTGCCACCCGATCACAAGGGCTGGCAAGGCTTTCGGAGCCTGGGGAGCGGACACCCTCACAAAGGGTGGCCAGGCGGCCCGGTCTGGGATTTTTCTTCTTTTCTTCTTTTCTTCTTTCTTTCACACGCCTGGTGGGCGGTGCCATCCGATCACAAGGGCTGGCAAGGCTTTCGGAGCCTGGGGAGCGGACACCCTCACAAAGGGTGGCCAGGCGGCCCGGTCCGGGTTTTTTCTTCTTTTCTTCTTTCTTTCACACGCCTGGTGGGCGGTGCCACCCGATCACAAGGGCTGGCAAGGCTTTCGGAGCCTGGGGAGCGGACACCCTCACAAAGGGTGGCCAGGCGGCCCGGTCCGGGTTTTTTCTTCTTTTCTTCTTTCTTTCACGCGCCTGGTGGGCGGTGCCACCCCATCACAAGGGCTGGCAAGGCTTTCGGAGCCTGGGGAGCGGACACCCGCACAAAGGGTGGCCAGGCGGCCCGGTCCGGGTTTTTTCTTCTTTTCTTCTTTCTTTCACGCACCTGGTGGGCGGTGCCACCCGATCACAAGGGCTGGCAAGGCTTTCGGAGCCTGGGGAGCGGACACCCGCACAAAGGGTGGCCAGGCGGCCCGGTCCGGGTTTTTTCTTCTTTTCTTCTTTCTTTCACACGCCTGGTGGGCGGTGCCACCCGATCACAAGGGCTGGCAAGGCTTTCGGAGCCTGGGGAGCGAACACCCGCACAAAGGGTGGCCAGGCGGCCCGGTCCGGGTTTTTTCTTCTTTTCTTCTTTCTTTCACACGCCTGGTGGGCGGTGCCACCCGATCACAAGGGCTGGCAAGGCTTTCGGAGCCTGGGGAGCGGACACCCGCACAAAGGGTGGCCAGGCGGCCCGGTCCGGGTTTTTTCTTCTTTTCTTCTTTCTTTCACACGCCTGGTGGACGGTGCCACCCGATCACAAGGGCTGGCAAGGCTTTCGGAGCCTGGGGAGCGGACACCCTCACAAAGGGTGGCCAGGCGGCCCGGTCCGGGTTTTTTCTTCTTTTCTTCTTTCTTTCACGCGCCTGGTGGGCGGTGCCACCCGATCACAAGGGCTGGCAAGGCTTTCGGAGCCTGGGGAGCGGACACCCTCACAAAGGGTGGCCAGGCGGCCCGGTCCGGGTTTTTTCTTCTTTTCTTCTTTCTTTCACGCGCCTGGTGGGCGGTGCCACCCGATCACAAGGGCTGGCAAGGCTTTCGGAGCCTGGGGAGCGGACACCCGCACAAAGGGTGGCCAGGCGGCCCGGTCCGGGTTTTTTCTTCTTTTCTTCTTTCTTTCACACGCCTGGTGGGCGGTGCCACCCGATCACAAGGGCTGGCAAGGCTTTCGGAGCCTGGGGAGCGGACACCCGCACAAAGGGTGGCCAGGCGGCCCGGTCCGGGTTTTTTCTTCTTTTCTTCTTTCTTTCACACGCCTGGTGGGCGGTGCCACCCGATCACAAGGGCTGGCAAGGCTTTCGTAGCCTGGGGAGCGGACACCCTCACAAAGGGTGGCCAGGCGGCCCGGTCCGGGTTTTTTCTTCTTTTCTTCTTTCTTTCACACGCCTGGTGGGCGGTGCCACCCGATCACAAGGGCTGGCAAGGCTTTCGGAGCCTGGGGAGCGAACACCCTCACAAAGGGTGGCCAGGCGGCCCGGTCCGGGTTTTTTCTTCTTTTCTTCTTTCTTTCACACGCCTGGTGGGCGGTGCCACCCGATCACAAGGGCTGGCAAGGCTTTCGGAGCCTGGGGAGCGGACACCCGCACAAAGGGTGGCCAGGCGGCCCGGTCCGGGTTTTTTCTTCTTTTCTTCTTTCTTTCACACGCCTGGTGGGCGGTGCCACCCGATCACAAGGGCTGGCAAGGCTTTCGGAGCCTGGGGAGCGGACACCCTCACAAAGGGTGGCCAGGCGGCCCGGTCCGGGATTTTTCTTCTTTTCTTCTTTCTTTCACACGCCTGGTGGGCGGTGCCATCCGATCACAAGGGCTGGCAAGGCTTTCGGAGCCTGGGGAGCGGACACCCTCACAAAGGGTGGCCAGGCGGCCCGGTCCGGGTTTTTTCTTCTTTTCTTCTTTCTTTCACACGCCTGGTGGGCGGTGCCACCCGATCACAAGGGCTGGCAAGGCTTTCGGAGCCTGGGGAGCGGACACCCTCACAAAGGGTGGCCAGGCGGCCCGGTCCGGGTTTTTTCTTCTTTTCTTCTTTCTTTCACGCGCCTGGTGGGCGGTGCCACCCCATCACAAGGGCTGGCAAGGCTTTCGGAGCCTGGGGAGCGGACACCCGCACAAAGGGTGGCCAGGCGGCCCGGTCCGGGTTTTTTCTTCTTTTCTTCTTTCTTTCACGCACCTGGTGGGCGGTGCCACCCGATCACAAGGGCTGGCAAGGCTTTCGGAGCCTGGGGAGCGGACACCCGCACAAAGGGTGGCCAGGCGGCCCGGTCCGGGTTTTTTCTTCTTTTCTTCTTTCTTTCACGCACCTGGTGGGCGGTGCCACCCGATCACAAGTGCTGGCAAGGCTTTCGGAGCCTGGGGAGCGGACACCCGCACAAAGGGTGGCCAGGCGGCCCGGTCCGGGTTTTTTCTTCTTTTCTTCTTTCTTTCACACGCCTGGTGGGCGGTGCCACCCGATCACAAGGGCTGGCAAGGCTTTCGGAGCCTGGGGAGCGAACACCCGCACAAAGGGTGGCCAGGCGGCCCGGTCCGGGTTTTTTCTTCTTTTCTTCTTTCTTTCACACGCCTGGTGGGCGGTGCCACCCGATCACAAGGGCTGGCAAGGCTTTCGGAGCCTGGGGAGCGGACACCCGCACAAAGGGTGGCCAGGCGGCCCGGTCCGGGTTTTTTCTTCTTTTCTTCTTTCTTTCACGCGCCTGGTGGGCGGTGCCACCCGATCACAAGGGCTGGCAAGGCTTTCGGAGCCTGGGGAGCGGACACCCGCACAAAGGGTGGCCAGGCGGCCCGGTCCGGGTTTTTTCTTCTTTTCTTCTTTCTTTCACACGCCTGGTGGGCGGTGCCACCCGATCACAAGGGCTGGCAAGGCTTTCGGAGCCTGGGGAGCGGACACCCGCACAAAGGGTGGCCAGGCGGCCCGGTCCGGGTTTTTTCTTCTGTCTTTCACATGCCTGGTGGGCGGTGCCACCCGATCACAAGGGCTGGCAAGGCTTACGTAGCCTGGGGAGCGGACACCCTCACAAAGGGTGGCCAGGCGGCCCGGTCCGGGTTTTTTCTTCTTTTCTTCTTTCTTTCACACGCCTGGTGGGCGGTGCCACCCGATCACAAGGGCTGGCAAGGCTTTCGGAGCCTGGGGAGCGGACACCCTCACAAAGGGTGGCCAGGCGGCCCGGTCCGGGTTTTTTCTTCTTTTCTTCTTTCTTTCACACGCCTGGTGGGCGGTGCCACCCGATCACAAGGGCTGGCAAGGCTTTCGGAGCCTGGGGAGCGGACACCCGCACAAAGGGTGGCCAGGCGGCCCGGTCCGGGTTTTTTCTTCTTTTCTTCTTTCTTTCACACGCCTGGTGGGCGGTGCCACCCGATCACAAGGGCTGGCAAGGATTTCGGAGCCTGGGGAGCGGACACCCACACAAAGGGTGGCCAGGCGGCCCGGTCTGGGTTTTTTCTTCTTTTCTTCTTTCTTTCACACGCCTGGTGGGCGGTGCCACCCCATCACAAGGGCTGGCAAGGCTTTCGGAGCCTGGGGAGCGGACACCCGCACAAAGGGTGGCCAGGCGGCCCGGTCCGGGTTTTTTCTTCTTTTCTTCTTTCTTTCACACGCCTGGTGGACGGTGCCACCCGATCACAAGGGCTGGCAAGGCTTTCGGAGCCTGGGGAGCGGACACCCGCACAAAGGGTGGCCAGGCGGCCCGGTCCGGGTTTTTTCTTCTTTTCTTCTTTCTTTCACGCGCCTGGTGGGCGGTGCCACCCGATCACAAGGGCTGGCAAGGCTTTCGGAGCCTGGGGAGCGGACACCCGCACAAAGGGTGGCCAGGCGGCCCGGTCCGGGTTTTTTCTTCTTTTCTTCTTTCTTTCACACGCCTGGTGGGCGGTGCCACCCGATCACAAGGGCTGGCAAGGCTTTCGGAGCCTGGGGAGCGGACACCCGCACAAAGGGTGGCCAGGCGGCCCGGTCCGGGTTTTTTCTTCTTTTCTTCTGTCTTTCACATGCCTGGTGGGCGGTGCCACCCGATCACAAGGGCTGGCAAGGCTTTCGGAGCCTGGGGAGCGGACACCCTCACAAAGGGTGGCCAGGCGGCCCGGTCCGGGTTTTTTCTTCTTTTCTTCTTTCTTTCACGCGCCTGGTGGGCGGTGCCACCCCATCACAAGGGCTGGCAAGGCTTTCGGAGCCTGGGGAGCGGACACCCGCACAAAGGGTGGCCAGGCGGCCCGGTCCGGGTTTTTTCTTCTTTTCTTCTTTCTTTCACACGCCTGGTGGGCGGTGCCACCCGATCACAAGGGCTGGCAAGGCTTTCGGAGCCTTGGGAGCGGACACCCGCACAAAGGGTGGCCAGGCGGCCCGGTCCGGGTTTTTTCTTCTTTTCTTCTTTCTTTCACACGCCTGGTGGGCGGTGCCACCCGATCACAAGGGCTGGCAAGGCTTTCGTAGCCTGGGGAGCGGACACCCTCACAAAGGGTGGCCAGGCGGCCCGGTCCGGGTTTTTTCTTCTTTTCTTCTTTCTTTCACACGCCTGGTGGGCGGTGCCACCCGATCACAAGGGCTGGCAAGGCTTTCGGAGCCTGGGGAGCGAACACCCTCACAAAGGGTGGCCAGGCGGCCCGGTCCGGGTTTTTTCTTCTTTTCTTCTTTCTTTCACACGCCTGGTGGGCTTTGCCACCCGATCACAAGGGCTGGCAAGGCTTTCGGAGCCTGGGGAGCGGACACCCGCACAAAGGGTGGCCAGGCGGCCCGGTCCGGGTTTTTTCTTCTTTTCTTCTTTCTTTCACACGCCTGGTGGGCGGTGCCACCCGATCACAAGGGCTGGCAAGGCTTTCGGAGCCTGGGGAGCGGACACCCTCACAAAGGGTGGCCAGGCGGCCCGGTCCGGGTTTTTTCTTCTTTTCTTCTTTCTTTTACACGCCTGGTGGGCGGTGCCACCCGATCACAAGGGCTGGCAAGGCTTTCGGAGCCTGGGGAGCGGACACCCTCACAAAGGGTGGCCAGGCGGCCCGGTCCGGGTTTTTTCTTCTTTTCTTCTTTCTTTCACGCGCCTGGTGGGCGGTGCCACCCCATCACAAGGGCTGGCAAGGCTTTCGGAGCCTGGGGAGCGGACACCCGCACAAAGGGTGGCCAGGCGGCCCGGTCCGGGTTTTTTCTTCTTTTCTTCTTTCTTTCACGCACCTGGTGGGCGGTGCCACCCGATCACAAGGGCTGGCAAGGCTTTCGGAGCCTGGGGAGCGGACACCCGCACAAAGGGTGGCCAGGCGGCCCGGTCCGGGTTTTTTCTTCTTTTCTTCTTTCTTTCACGCACCTGGTGGGCGGTGCCACCCGATCACAAGGGCTGGCAAGGCTTTCGGAGCCTGGGGAGCGGACACCCGCACAAAGGGTGGCCAGGCGGCCCGGTCTGGGTTTTTTCTTCTTTTCTTCTTTCTTTCACACGCCTGGTGGGCGGTGCCACCCGATCACAAGGGCTGGCAAGGCTTTCGGAGCCTGGGGAGCGAACACCCGCACAAAGGGTGGCCAGGCGGCCCGGTCCGGGTTTTTTCTTCTTTTCTTCTTTCTTTCACACGCCTGGTGGGCGGTGCCACCCGATCACAAGGGCTGGCAAGGCTTTCGGAGCCTGGGGAGCGGACACCCGCACAAAGGGTGGCCAGGCGGCCCGGTCCGGGTTTTTTCTTCTTTTCTTCTTTCTTTCACGCGCCTGGTGGGCGGTGCCACCCGATCACAAGGGCTGGCAAGGCTTTCGGAGCCTGGGGAGCGGACACCCGCACAAAGGGTGGCCAGGCGGCCCGGTCCGGGTTTTTTCTTCTTTTCTTCTTTCTTTCACACGCCTGGTGGGCGGTGCCACCCGATCACAAGGGCTGGCAAGGCTTTCGGAGCCTGGGGAGCGGACACCCGCACAAAGGGTGGCCAGGCGGCCCGGTCCGGGTTTTTTCTTCTGTCTTTCACATGCCTGGTGGGCGGTGCCACCCGATCACAAGGGCTGGCAAGGCTTACGTAGCCTGGGGAGCGGACACCCTCACAAAGGGTGGCCAGGCGGCCCGGTCCGGGTTTTTTCTTCTTTTCTTCTTTCTTTCACACGCCTGGTGGGCGGTGCCACCCGATCACAAGGGCTGGCAAGGCTTTCGGAGCCTGGGGAGCGGACACCCGCACAAAGGGTGGCCAGGCGGCCCGGTCCGGGTTTTTTCTTCTTTTCTTCTTTCTTTCACATGCCTGGTGGGCGGTGCCACCCGATCACAAGGGCTGGCAAGGCTTTCGGAGCCTGGGGAGCGGACACCCGCACAAAGGGTGGCCAGGCGGCCCGGTCCGGGTTTTTTCTTCTGTCTTTCACATGCCTGGTGGGCGGTGCCACCCGATCACAAGGGCTGGCAAGGCTTACGTAGACTGGGGAGCGGACACCCTCACAAAGGGTGGCCAGGCGGCCCGGTCCGGGTTTTTTCTTCTTTTCTTCTTTCTTTCACACGCCTGGTGGGCGGTGCCACCCGATCACAAGGGCTGGCAAGGCTTTCGGAGCCTGGGGAGCGGACACCCTCACAAAGGGTGGCCAGGCGGCCCGGTCCGGGTTTTTTCTTCTTTTCTTCTTTCTTTCACGCGCCTGGTGGGCGGTGCCACCCGATCACAAGGGCTGGCAAGGATTTCGGAGCCTGGGGAGCGGACACCCACACAAAGGGTGGCCAGGCGGCCCGGTCTGGGTTTTTTCTTCTTTTCTTCTTTCTTTCACACGCCTGGTGGGCGGTGCCACCCCATCACAAGGGCTGGCAAGGCTTTCGGAGCCTGGGGAGCGGACACCCGCACAAAGGGTGGCCAGGCGGCCCGGTCCGGGTTTTTTCTTCTTTTCTTCTTTCTTTCACACGCCTGGTGGACGGTGCCACCCGATCACAAGGGCTGGCAAGGCTTTCGGAGCCTGGGGAGCGGACACCCGCACAAAGGGTGGCCAGGCGGCCCGGTCCGGGTTTTTTCTTCTTTTCTTCTTTCTTTCACACGCCTGGTGGGCGGTGCCACCCGATCACAAGGGCTGGCAAGGCTTTCGGAGCCTGGGGAGCGGACACCCTCACAAAGGGTGGCCAGGCGGCCCGGTCCGGGTTTTTTCTTCTTTTCTTCTTTCTTTCACGCGCCTGGTGGGCGGTGCCACCCGATCACAAGGGCTGGCAAGGCTTTCGTAGCCTGGGGAGCGGACACCCTCACAAAGGGTGGCCAGGCGGCCCGGTCCGGGTTTTTTCTTCTTTTCTTCTTTCTTTCACGCGCCTGGTGGGCGGTGCCACCCGATCACAAGGGCTGGCAAGGCTTTCGGAGCCTGGGGAGCGGACACCCGCACAAAGGGTGGCCAGGCGGCCCGGTCCGGGTTTTTTCTTCTTTTCTTCTTTCTTTCACGCGCCTGGTGGGCGGTGCCACCCGATCACAAGGGCTGGCAAGGCTTTCGGAGCCTGGGGAGCGGACACCCGCACAAAGGGTGGCCAGGCGGCCCGGTCCGGGTTTTTTCTTCTTTTCTTCTTTCTTTCACACGCCTGGTGGGCGGTGCCACCCGATCACAAGGGCTGGCAAGGCTTTCGGAGCCTGGGGAGCGAACACCCGCACAAAGGGTGGCCAGGCGGCCCGGTCCGGGTTTTTTCTTCTTTTCTTCTTTCTTTCACACGCCTGGTGGGCGGTGCCACCCGATCACAAGGGCTGGCAAGGCTTTCGGAGCCTGGGGAGCGGACACCCGCACAAAGGGTGGCCAGGCGGCCCGGTCCGGGTTTTTTCTTCTTTTCTTCTTTCTTTCACGCGCCTGGTGGGCGGTGCCACCCGATCACAAGGGCTGGCAAGGCTTTCGGAGCCTGGGGAGCGGACACCCGCACAAAGGGTGGCCAGGCGGCCCTGTCCGGGTTTTTTCTTCTTTTCTTCTTTCTTTCACACGCCTGGTGGGCGGTGCCACCCGATCACAAGGGCTGGCAAGGCTTTCGGAGCCTGGGGAGCGGACACCCGCACAAAGGGTGGCCAGGCGGCCCGGTCCGGGTTTTTTCTTCTTTTCTTCTTTCTTTCACACGCCTGGTGGGCGGTGCCACCCGATCACAAGGGCTGGCAAGGCTTTCGTAGCCTGGGGAGCGGACACCCTCACAAAGGGTGGCCAGGCGGCCCGGTCCGGGTTTTTTCTTCTTTTCTTCTTTCTTTCACACGCCTGGTGGGCGGTGCCACCCGATCACAAGGGCTGGCAAGGCTTTCGGAGCCTGGGGAGCGGACACCCGCACAAAGGGTGGCCAGGCGGCCCGGTCCGGGTTTTTTCTTCTTTTCTTCTTTCTTTCACGCGCCTGGTGGGCGGTGCCACCCGATCACAAGGGCTGGCAAGGCTTTCGGAGCCTGGGGAGCGGACACCCTCACAAAGGGTGGCCAGGCGGCCCGGTCCGGGTTTTTTCTTCTTTTCTTCTTTCTTTCACGCGCCTGGTGGGCGGTGCCACCCCATCACAAGGGCTGGCAAGGCTTTCGGAGCCTGGGGAGCGGACACCCGCACAAAGGGTGGCCAGGCGGCCCGGTCCGGGTTTTTTCTTCTTTTCTTCTTTCTTTCACGCGCCTGGTGGGCGGTGCCACCCGATCACAAGGGCTGGCAAGGCTTTCGGAGCCTGGGGAGCGGACACCCGCACAAAGGGTGGCCAGGCGGCCCGGTCCGGGTTTTTTCTTCTTTTCTTCTTTCTTTCACACGCCTGGTGGGCGGTGCCACCCGATCACAAGGGCTGGCAAGGCTTTCGGAGCCTGGGGAGCGGACACCCGCACAAAGGGTGGCCAGGCGGCCCGGTCCGGGTTTTTTCTTCTTTTCTTCTTTCTTTCACACGCCTGGTGGGCGGTGCCACCCGATCACAAGGGCTGGCAAGGCTTTCGGAGCCTGGGGAGCGGACACCCTCACAAAGGGTGGCCAGGCGGCCCGGTCCGGGTTTTTTCTTCTTTTCTTCTTTCTTTCACACGCCTGGTGGGCGGTGCCACCCGATCACAAGGGCTGGCAAGGCTTTCGGAGCCTGGGGAGCGGACACCCTCACAAAGGGTGGCCAGGCGGCCCGGTCCGGGTTTTTCTTCTTTTCTTCTTTCTTTCACGCGCCTGGTGGGCGGTGCCACCCCATCACAAGGGCTGGCAAGGCTTTCGGAGCCTGGGGAGCGGACACCCGCACAAAGGGTGGCCAGGCGGCCCGGTCCGGGTTTTTTCTTCTTTTCTTCTTTCTTTCACGCGCCTGGTGGGCGGTGCCACCCGATCACAAGGGATGGCAAGGCTTTCGGAGCCTGGGGAGCGGACACCCGCACAAAGGGTGGCCAGGCGGCCCGGTCCGGGTTTTTTCTTCTTTTCTTCTTTCTTTCACACGCCTGGTGGGCGGTGCCACCCGATCACAAGGGCTGGCAAGGCTTTTGGAGCCTGGGGAGCGGACACCCTCACAAAGGGTGGCCAGGCGGCCCGGTCCGGGTTTTTTCTTCTTTTCTTCTTTCTTTCACACGCCTGGTGGGCGGTGCCACCCGATCACAAGGGCTGGCAAGGCTTTCGGAGCCTGGGGAGCGAACACCCGCACAAAGGGTGGCCAGGCGGCCCGGTCCGGGTTTTTTCTTCTTTTCTTCTTTCTTTCACACGCCTGGTGGGCGGTGCCACCCGATCACAAGGGCTGGCAAGGCTTTCGGAGCCTGGGGAGCGGACACCCTCACAAAGGGTGGCCAGGCGGCCCGGTCCGGGTTTTTTCTTCTTTTCTTCTTTCTTTCACACGCCTGGTGGGCGGTGCCACCCGATCACAAGGGCTGGCAAGGCTTTCGGAGCCTGGGGAGCGGACACCCTCACAAAGGGTGGCCAGGCGGCCCGGTCCGGGTTTTTTCTTCTTTTCTTCTTTCTTTCACGCGCCTGGTGGGCGGTGCCACCCGATCACAAGGGCTGGCAAGGCTTTCGGAGCCTGGGGAGCGGACACCCGCACAAAGGGTGGCCAGGCGGCCCGGTCCGGGTTTTTTCTTCTTTTCTTCTTTCTTTCACGCGCCTGGTGGGCGGTGCCACCCGATCACAAGGGCTGGCAAGGCTTTCGTAGCCTGGGGAGCGGACACCCTCACAAAGGGTGGCCAGGCGGCCCGGTCCGGGTTTTTTCTTCTTTTCTTCTTTCTTTCACACGCCTGGTGGGCGGTGCCACCCGATCACAAGGGCTGGCAAGGCTTTCGGAGCCTGGGGAGCGGACACCCTCACAAAGGGTGGCCAGGCGGCCCGGTCCGGGTTTTTTCTTCTTTTCTTCTTTCTTTCACACGCCTGGTGGGCGGTGCCACCCGATCACAAGGGCTGGCAAGGCTTTCGGAGCCTGGGGAGCGGACACCCTCACAAAGGGTGGCCAGGCGGCCCGGTCCGGGTTTTTCTTCTTTTCTTCTTTCTTTCACGCGCCTGGTGGGCGGTGCCACCCCATCACAAGGGCTGGCAAGGCTTTCGGAGCCTGGGGAGCGGACACCCGCACAAAGGGTGGCCAGGCGGCCCGGTCCGGGTTTTTTCTTCTTTTCTTCTTTCTTTCACGCGCCTGGTGGGCGGTGCCACCCGATCACAAGGGATGGCAAGGCTTTCGGAGCCTGGGGAGCGGACACCCGCACAAAGGGTGGCCAGGCGGCCCGGTCCGGGTTTTTTCTTCTTTTCTTCTTTCTTTCACACGCCTGGTGGGCGGTGCCACCCGATCACAAGGGCTGGCAAGGCTTTTGGAGCCTGGGGAGCGGACACCCTCACAAAGGGTGGCCAGGCGGCCCGGTCCGGGTTTTTTCTTCTTTTCTTCTTTCTTTCACACGCCTGGTGGGTGGTGCCACCCGATCACAAGGGCTGGCAAGGCTTTCGGAGCCTGGGGAGCGAACACCCGCACAAAGGGTGGCCAGGCGGCCCGGTCCGGGTTTTTTCTTCTTTTCTTCTTTCTTTCACACGCCTGGTGGGCGGTGCCACCCGATCACAAGGGCTGGCAAGGCTTTCGGAGCCTGGGGAGCGGACACCCTCACAAAGGGTGGCCAGGCGGCCCGGTCCGGGTTTTTTCTTCTTTTCTTCTTTCTTTCACACGCCTGGTGGGCGGTGCCACCCGATCACAAGGGCTGGCAAGGCTTTCGGAGCCTGGGGAGCGGACACCCTCACAAAGGGTGGCCAGGCGGCCCGGTCCGGGTTTTTTCTTCTTTTCTTCTTTCTTTCACACGCCTGGTGGGCGGTGCCACCCGATCACAAGGGCTGGCAAGGCTTTCGGAGCCTGGGGAGCGAACACCCGCACAAAGGGTGGCCAGGCGGCCCGGTCCGGGTTTTTTCTTCTTTTCTTCTTTCTTTCACACGCCTGGTGGGCGGTGCCACCAAGATCACAAGGGCTGGCAAGGCTTTCGGAGCCTGGGGAGCGGACACCCTCACAAAGGGTGGCCAGGCGGCCCGGTCCGGGTTTTTTCTTCTTTTCTTCTTTCTTTCACACGCCTGGTGGGCGGTGCCACCCGATCACAAGGGCTGGCAAGGCTTTCGGAGCCTGGGGAGCGGACACCCTCACAAAGGGTGGCCAGGCGGCCCGGTCCGGGTTTTTTCTTCTTTTCTTCTTTCTTTCACGCGCCTGGTGGGCGGTGCCACCCGATCACAAGGGCTGGCAAGGCTTTCGGAGCCTGGGGAGCGGACACCCGCACAAAGGGTGGCCAGGCGGCCCGGTCCGGGTTTTTTCTTCTTTTCTTCTTTCTTTCACGCGCCTGGTGGGCGGTGCCACCCGATCACAAGGGCTGGCAAGGCTTTCGGAGCCTGGGGAGCGAACACCCTCACAAAGGGTGGCCAGGCGGCCCGGTCCGGGTTTTTTCTTCTTTTCTTCTTTCTTTCACACGCCTGGTGGGCGGTGCCACCCGATCACAAGGGCTGGCAAGGCTTTCGGAGCCTGGGGAGCGGACACCCTCACAAAGGGTGGCCAGGCGGCCCGGTCCGGGTTTTTTCTTCTTTTCTTCTTTCTTTCACACGCCTGGTGGGCGGTGCCATCCGATCACAAGGGCTGGCAAGGCTTTCGGAGCCTGGGGAGCGGACACCCTCACAAAGGGTGGCCAGGCGGCCCGGTCCGGGTTTTTTCTTCTTTTCTTCTTTCTTTCACACGCCTGGTGGGCGGTGCCACCCGATCACAAGGGCTGGCAAGGCTTTCGGAGCCTGGGGAGCGAACACCCGCACAAAGGGTGGCCAGGCGGCCCGGTCCGGGTTTTTTCTTCTTTTCTTCTTTCTTTCACACGCCTGGTGGGCGGTGCCACCCGATCACAAGGGCTGGCAAGGCTTTCGGAGCCTGGGGAGCGGACACCCTCACAAAGGGTGGCCAGGCGGCCCGGTCCGGGTTTTTTCTTCTTTTCTTCTTTCTTTCACACGCCTGGTGGGCGGTGCCACCCGATCACAAGGGCTGGCAAGGCTTTCGGAGCCTGGGGAGAGGACACCCTCACAAAGGGTGGCCAGGCGGCCCGGTCCGGGTTTTTTCTTCTTTTCTTCTTTCTTTCACGCGCCTGGTGGGCGGTGCCACCCCATCACAAGGGCTGGCAAGGCTTTCGGAGCCTGGGGAGCGGACACCCGCACAAAGGGTGGCCAGGCGGCCCGGTCCGGGTTTTTTCTTCTTTTCTTCTTTCTTTCACGCGCCTGGTGGGCGGTGCCACCCGATCACAAGGGCTGGCAAGGCTTTCGGAGCCTGGGGAGCGGACACCCGCACAAAGGGTGGCCAGGCGGCCCGGTCCGGGTTTTTTCTTCTTTTCTTCTTTCTTTCACGCGCCTGGTGGGCGGTGCCACCCGATCACAAGGGCTGGCAAGGCTTTCGTAGCCTGGGGAGCGGACACCCTCACAAAGGGTGGCCAGGCGGCCCGGTCCGGGTTTTTTCTTCTTTTCTTCTTTCTTTCACACGCCTGGTGGGCGGTGCCACCCGATCACAAGGGCTGGCAAGGCTTTCGGAGCCTGGGGAGCGAACACCCTCACAAAGGGTGGCCAGGCGGCCCGGTCCGGGTTTTTTCTTCTTTTCTTCTTTCTTTCACACGCCTGGTGGGCGGTGCCACCCGATCACAAGGGCTGGCAAGGCTTTCGGAGCCTGGGGAGCGGACACCCGCACAAAGGGTGGCCAGGCGGCCCGGTCCGGGTTTTTTCTTCTTTTCTTCTTTCTTTCACACGCCTGGTGGGCGGTGCCACCCGATCACAAGGGCTGGCAAGGCTTTCGGAGCCTGGGGAGCGGACACCCTCACAAAGGGTGGCCAGGCGGCCCGGTCCGGGATTTTTCTTCTTTTCTTCTTTCTTTCACACGCCTGGTGGGCGGTGCCATCCGATCACAAGGGCTGGCAAGGCTTTCGGAGCCTGGGGAGCGGACACCCGCACAAAGGGTGGCCAGGCGGCCCGGTCCGGGTTTTTTCTTCTTTTCTTCTTTCTTTCACACGCCTGGTGGGCGGTGCCATCCGATCACAAGGGCTGGCAAGGCTTTCGGAGCCTGGGGAGCGGACACCCTCACAAAGGGTGGCCAGGCGGCCCGGTCCGGGTTTTTTCTTCTTTTCTTCTTTCTTTCACACGCCTGGTGGGCGGTGCCACCCGATCACAAGGGCTGGCAAGGCTTTCGGAGCCTGGGGAGCGGACACCCGCACAAAGGGTGGCCAGGCGGCCCGGTCCGGGTTTTTTCTTCTTTTCTTCTTTCTTTCACACGCCTGGTGGGCGGTGCCACCCGATCACAAGGGCTGGCAAGGCTTTCGTAGCCTGGGGAGCGGACACCCTCACAAAGGGTGGCCAGGCGGCCCGGTCCGGGTTTTTTCTTCTTTTCTTCTTTCTTTCACACGCCTGGTGGGCGGTGCCACCCGATCACAAGGGCTGGCAAGGCTTTCGGAGCCTGGGGAGCGAACACCCGCACAAAGGGTGGCCAGGCGGCCCGGTCCGGGTTTTTTCTTCTTTTCTTCTTTCTTTCACACGCCTGGTGGGCGGTGCCACCCGATCACAAGGGCTGGCAAGGCTTTCGGAGCCTGGGGAGCGGACACCCGCACAAAGGGTGGCCAGGCGGCCCGGTCCGGGTTTTTTCTTCTTTTCTTCTTTCTTTCACACGCCTGGTGGGCGGTGCCACCCGATCACAAGGGCTGGCAAGGCTTTCGGAGCCTGGGGAGCGAACACCCGCACAAAGGGTGGCCAGGCGGCCCGGTCCGGGTTTTTTCTTCTTTTCTTCTTTCTTTCACACGCCTGGTGGGCGGTGCCACCCGATCACAAGGGCTGGCAAGGCTTTCGGAGCCTGGGGAGCGGACACCCGCACAAAGGGTGGCCAGGCGGCCCGGTCCGGGTTTTTTCTTCTTTTCTTCTTTCTTTCACACGCCTGGTGGGCGGTGCCACCCGATCACAAGGGCTGGCAAGGCTTTCGGAGCCTGGGGAGCGGACACCCTCACAAAGGGTGGCCAGGCGGCCCGGTCCGGGATTTTTCTTCTTTTCTTCTTTCTTTCACACGCCTGGTGGGCGGTGCCATCCGATCACAAGGGCTGGCAAGGCTTTCGGAGCCTGGGGAGCGGACACCCTCACAAAGGGTGGCCAGGCGGCCTGGTCCGGGTTTTTTCTTCTTTTCTTCTTTCTTTCACACGCCTGGTGGGCGGTGCCACCCGATCACAAGGGCTGGCAAGGCTTTCGGAGCCTGGGGAGCGGACACCCTCACAAAGGGTGGCCAGGCGGCCCGGTCCGGGTTTTTTCTTCTTTTCTTCTTTCTTTCACGCGCCTGGTGGGCGGTGCCACCCCATCACAAGGGCTGGCAAGGCTTTCGGAGCCTGGGGAGCGGACACCCGCACAAAGGGTGGCCAGGCGGCCCGGTCCGGGTTTTTTCTTCTTTTCTTCTTTCTTTCACACGCCTGGTGGGCGGTGCCACCCGATCACAAGGGCTGGCAAGGCTTTCGGAGCCTGGGGAGCGGACACCCTCACAAAGGGTGGCCAGGCGGCCCGGTCCGGGTTTTTTCTTCTTTTCTTCTTTCTTTCACACGCCTGGTGGGCGGTGCCACCCGATCACAAGGGCTGGCAAGGCTTTCGGAGCCTGGGGAGCGGACACCCTCACAAAGGGTGGCCAGGCGGCCCGGTCCGGGTTTTTTCTTCTTTTCTTCTTTCTTTCACACGCCTGGTGGGCGGTGCCACCCGATCACAAGGGCTGGCAAGGCTTTCGGAGCCTGGGGAGCGGACACCCTCACAAAGGGTGGCCAGGCGGCCCGGTCCGGGTTTTTTCTTCTTTTCTTCTTTCTTTCACACGCCTGGTGGGCGGTGCCACCCGATCACAAGGGCTGGCAAGGCTTTCGGAGCCTGGGGAGCGAACACCCGCACAAAGGGTGGCCAGGCGGCCCGGTCCGGGTTTTTTCTTCTTTTCTTCTTTCTTTCACACGCCTGGTGGGCGGTGCCACCAAGATCACAAGGGCTGGCAAGGCTTTCGGAGCCTGGGGAGCGGACACCCTCACAAAGGGTGGCCAGGCGGCCCGGTCCGGGTTTTTTCTTCTTTTCTTCTTTCTTTCACACGCCTGGTGGGCGGTGCCACCCGATCACAAGGGCTGGCAAGGCTTTCGGAGCCTGGGGAGCGGACACCCTCACAAAGGGTGGCCAGGCGGCCCGGTCCGGGTTTTTTCTTCTTTTCTTCTTTCTTTCACGCGCCTGGTGGGCGGTGCCACCCGATCACAAGGGCTGGCAAGGCTTTCGGAGCCTGGGGAGCGGACACCCGCACAAAGGGTGGCCAGGCGGCCCGGTCCGGGTTTTTTCTTCTTTTCTTCTTTCTTTCACGCGCCTGGTGGGCGGTGCCACCCGATCACAAGGGCTGGCAAGGCTTTCGGAGCCTGGGGAGCGAACACCCTCACAAAGGGTGGCCAGGCGGCCCGGTCCGGGTTTTTTCTTCTTTTCTTCTTTCTTTCACACGCCTGGTGGGCGGTGCCACCCGATCACAAGGGCTGGCAAGGCTTTCGGAGCCTGGGGAGCGGACACCCTCACAAAGGGTGGCCAGGCGGCCCGGTCCGGGTTTTTTCTTCTTTTCTTCTTTCTTTCACACGCCTGGTGGGCGGTGCCATCCGATCACAAGGGCTGGCAAGGCTTTCGGAGCCTGGGGAGCGGACACCCTCACAAAGGGTGGCCAGGCGGCCCGGTCCGGGTTTTTTCTTCTTTTCTTCTTTCTTTCACACGCCTGGTGGGCGGTGCCACCCGATCACAAGGGCTGGCAAGGCTTTCGGAGCCTGGGGAGCGAACACCCGCACAAAGGGTGGCCAGGCGGCCCGGTCCGGGTTTTTTCTTCTTTTCTTCTTTCTTTCACACGCCTGGTGGGCGGTGCCACCCGATCACAAGGGCTGGCAAGGCTTTCGGAGCCTGGGGAGCGGACACCCTCACAAAGGGTGGCCAGGCGGCCCGGTCCGGGTTTTTTCTTCTTTTCTTCTTTCTTTCACACGCCTGGTGGGCGGTGCCACCCGATCACAAGGGCTGGCAAGGCTTTCGGAGCCTGGGGAGAGGACACCCTCACAAAGGGTGGCCAGGCGGCCCGGTCCGGGTTTTTTCTTCTTTTCTTCTTTCTTTCACGCGCCTGGTGGGCGGTGCCACCCCATCACAAGGGCTGGCAAGGCTTTCGGAGCCTGGGGAGCGGACACCCGCACAAAGGGTGGCCAGGCGGCCCGGTCCGGGTTTTTTCTTCTTTTCTTCTTTCTTTCACGCGCCTGGTGGGCGGTGCCACCCGATCACAAGGGCTGGCAAGGCTTTCGGAGCCTGGGGAGCGGACACCCGCACAAAGGGTGGCCAGGCGGCCCGGTCCGGGTTTTTTCTTCTTTTCTTCTTTCTTTCACGCGCCTGGTGGGCGGTGCCACCCGATCACAAGGGCTGGCAAGGCTTTCGTAGCCTGGGGAGCGGACACCCTCACAAAGGGTGGCCAGGCGGCCCGGTCCGGGTTTTTTCTTCTTTTCTTCTTTCTTTCACACGCCTGGTGGGCGGTGCCACCCGATCACAAGGGCTGGCAAGGCTTTCGGAGCCTGGGGAGCGAACACCCTCACAAAGGGTGGCCAGGCGGCCCGGTCCGGGTTTTTTCTTCTTTTCTTCTTTCTTTCACACGCCTGGTGGGCGGTGCCACCCGATCACAAGGGCTGGCAAGGCTTTCGGAGCCTGGGGAGCGGACACCCGCACAAAGGGTGGCCAGGCGGCCCGGTCCGGGTTTTTTCTTCTTTTCTTCTTTCTTTCACACGCCTGGTGGGCGGTGCCACCCGATCACAAGGGCTGGCAAGGCTTTCGGAGCCTGGGGAGCGGACACCCTCACAAAGGGTGGCCAGGCGGCCCGGTCCGGGATTTTTCTTCTTTTCTTCTTTCTTTCACACGCCTGGTGGGCGGTGCCATCCGATCACAAGGGCTGGCAAGGCTTTCGGAGCCTGGGGAGCGGACACCCGCACAAAGGGTGGCCAGGCGGCCCGGTCCGGGTTTTTTCTTCTTTTCTTCTTTCTTTCACACGCCTGGTGGGCGGTGCCATCCGATCACAAGGGCTGGCAAGGCTTTCGGAGCCTGGGGAGCGGACACCCTCACAAAGGGTGGCCAGGCGGCCCGGTCCGGGTTTTTTCTTCTTTTCTTCTTTCTTTCACACGCCTGGTGGGCGGTGCCACCCGATCACAAGGGCTGGCAAGGCTTTCGGAGCCTGGGGAGCGGACACCCGCACAAAGGGTGGCCAGGCGGCCCGGTCCGGGTTTTTTCTTCTTTTCTTCTTTCTTTCACACGCCTGGTGGGCGGTGCCACCCGATCACAAGGGCTGGCAAGGCTTTCGTAGCCTGGGGAGCGGACACCCTCACAAAGGGTGGCCAGGCGGCCCGGTCCGGGTTTTTTCTTCTTTTCTTCTTTCTTTCACACGCCTGGTGGGCGGTGCCACCCGATCACAAGGGCTGGCAAGGCTTTCGGAGCCTGGGGAGCGAACACCCGCACAAAGGGTGGCCAGGCGGCCCGGTCCGGGTTTTTTCTTCTTTTCTTCTTTCTTTCACACGCCTGGTGGGCGGTGCCACCCGATCACAAGGGCTGGCAAGGCTTTCGGAGCCTGGGGAGCGGACACCCGCACAAAGGGTGGCCAGGCGGCCCGGTCCGGGTTTTTTCTTCTTTTCTTCTTTCTTTCACACGCCTGGTGGGCGGTGCCACCCGATCACAAGGGCTGGCAAGGCTTTCGGAGCCTGGGGAGCGAACACCCGCACAAAGGGTGGCCAGGCGGCCCGGTCCGGGTTTTTTCTTCTTTTCTTCTTTCTTTCACACGCCTGGTGGGCGGTGCCACCCGATCACAAGGGCTGGCAAGGCTTTCGGAGCCTGGGGAGCGGACACCCGCACAAAGGGTGGCCAGGCGGCCCGGTCCGGGTTTTTTCTTCTTTTCTTCTTTCTTTCACACGCCTGGTGGGCGGTGCCACCCGATCACAAGGGCTGGCAAGGCTTTCGGAGCCTGGGGAGCGGACACCCTCACAAAGGGTGGCCAGGCGGCCCGGTCCGGGATTTTTCTTCTTTTCTTCTTTCTTTCACACGCCTGGTGGGCGGTGCCATCCGATCACAAGGGCTGGCAAGGCTTTCGGAGCCTGGGGAGCGGACACCCTCACAAAGGGTGGCCAGGCGGCCTGGTCCGGGTTTTTTCTTCTTTTCTTCTTTCTTTCACACGCCTGGTGGGCGGTGCCACCCGATCACAAGGGCTGGCAAGGCTTTCGGAGCCTGGGGAGCGGACACCCTCACAAAGGGTGGCCAGGCGGCCCGGTCCGGGTTTTTTCTTCTTTTCTTCTTTCTTTCACGCGCCTGGTGGGCGGTGCCACCCCATCACAAGGGCTGGCAAGGCTTTCGGAGCCTGGGGAGCGGACACCCGCACAAAGGGTGGCCAGGCGGCCCGGTCCGGGTTTTTTCTTCTTTTCTTCTTTCTTTCACACGCCTGGTGGGCGGTGCCACCCGATCACAAGGGCTGGCAAGGCTTTCGGAGCCTGGGGAGCGGACACCCTCACAAAGGGTGGCCAGGCGGCCCGGTCCGGGTTTTTTCTTCTTTTCTTCTTTCTTTCACACGCCTGGTGGGCGGTGCCACCCCATCACAAGGGCTGGCAAGGCTTTCGGAGCCTGGGGAGCGGACACCCGCACAAAGGGTGGCCAGGCGGCCCGGTCCGGGTTTTTTCTTCTTTTCTTCTTTCTTTCACACGCCTGGTGGGCGGTGCCACCCGATCACAAGGGCTGGCAAGGCTTTCGGAGCCTGGGGAGCGGACACCCGCACAAAGGGTGGCCAGGCGGCCCGGTCCGGGTTTTTTCTTCTTTTCTTCTTTCTTTCACACGCCTGGTGGGCGGTGCCACCCGATCACAAGGGCTGGCAAGGCTTTCGTAGCCTGGGGAGCGGACACCCTCACAAAGGGTGGCCAGGCGGCCCGGTCCGGGTTTTTTCTTCTTTTCTTCTTTCTTTCACACGCCTGGTGGGCGGTGCCACCCGATCACAAGGGCTGGCAAGGCTTTCGGAGCCTGGGGAGCGGACACCCTCACAAAGGGTGGCCAGGCGGCCCGGTCCGGGTTTTTTCTTCTTTTCTTCTTTCTTTCACGCGCCTGGTGGGCGGTGCCACCCCATCACAAGGGCTGGCAAGGCTTTCGGAGCCTGGGGAGCGGACACCCGCACAAAGGGTGGCCAGGCGGCCCGGTCCGGGTTTTTTCTTCTTTTCTTCTTTCTTTCACGCGCCTGGTGGGCGGTGCCACCCGATCACAAGGGCTGGCAAGGCTTTCGGAGCCTGGGGAGCGGACACCCGCACAAAGGGTGGCCAGGCGGCCCGGTCCGGGTTTTTTCTTCTTTTCTTCTTTCTTTCACGCGCCTGGTGGGCGGTGCCACCCGATCACAAGGGCTGGCAAGGCTTTCGTAGCCTGGGGAGCGGACACCCTCACAAAGGGTGGCCAGGCGGCCCGGTCCGGGTTTTTTCTTCTTTTCTTCTTTCTTTCACGCGCCTGGTGGGCGGTGCCACCCGATCACAAGGGCTGGCAAGGCTTTCGGAGCCTGGGGAGCGAACACCCTCACAAAGGGTGGCCAGGCGGCCCGGTCCGGGTTTTTTCTTCTTTTCTTCTTTCTTTCACACGCCTGGTGGGCGGTGCCACCCGATCACAAGGGCTGGCAAGGCTTTCGGAGCCTGGGGAGCGGACACCCGCACAAAGGGTGGCCAGGCGGCCCGGTCCGGGTTTTTTCTTCTTTCTTTCACACGCCTGGTGGGCGGTGCCACCCGATCACAAGGGCTGGCAAGGCTTACGTAGCCTGGGGAGCGGACACCCTCACAAAGGGTGGCCAGGCGGCCCGGTCCGGGTTTTTTCTTCTTTTCTTCTTTCTTTCACACGCCTGGTGGGCGGTGCCACCCGATCACAAGGGCTGGCAAGGCTTTCGGAGCCTGGGGAGCGGACACCCTCACAAAGGGTGGCCAGGCGGCCCGGTCCGGGTTTTTTCTTCTTTCTTTCACACGCCTGGTGGGCGGTGCCACCCGATCACAAGGGCTGGCAAGGCTTTCGGAGCCTGGGGAGCGGACACCCGCACAAAGGGTGGCCAGGCGGCCCGGTCCGGGTTTTTTCTTCTTTTCTTCTTTCTTTCACACGCCTGGTGGGCAGTGCCACCCGATCACAAGGGCTGGCAAGGCTTTCGTAGCCTGGGGAGCGGACACCCTCACAAAGGGTGGCCAGGCGGCCCGGTCCGGGTTTTTTCTTCTTTTCTTCTTTCTTTCACACGCCTGGTGGGCGGTGCCACCCGATCACAAGGGCTGGCAAGGCTTTCGGAGCCTGGGGAGCGGACACCCGCACAAAGGGTGGCCAGGCGGCCCGGTCCGGGTTTTTTCTTCTTTTCTTCTTTCTTTCACACGCCTGGTGGGCGGTGCCACCCGATCACAAGGGCTGGCAAGGCTTTCGGAGCCTGGGGAGCGGACACCCGCACAAAGGGTGGCCAGGCGGCCCGGTCCGGGTTTTTTCTTCTTTTCTTCTTTCTTTCACACGCCTGGTGGGCGGTGCCACCCGATCACAAGGGCTGGCAAGGCTTTCGTAGCCTGGGGAGCGGACACCCTCACAAAGGGTGGCCAGGCGGCCCGGTCCGGGTTTTTTCTTCTTTTCTTCTTTCTTTCACACGCCTGGTGGGCGGTGCCACCCGATCACAAGGGCTGGCAAGGCTTTCGGAGCCTGGGGAGCGAACACCCGCACAAAGGGTGGCCAGGCGGCCCGGTCCGGGTTTTTTCTTCTTTTCTTCTTTCTTTCACACGCCTGGTGGGCGGTGCCACCCGATCACAAGGGCTGGCAAGGCTTTCGGAGCCTGGGGAGCGGACACCCGCACAAAGGGTGGCCAGGCGGCCCGGTCCGGGTTTTTTCTTCTTTTCTTCTTTCTTTCACACGCCTGGTGGGCGGTGCCACCCGATCACAAGGGCTGGCAAGGCTTTCGGAGCCTGGGGAGCGAACACCCGCACAAAGGGTGGCCAGGCGGCCCGGTCCGGGTTTTTTCTTCTTTTCTTCTTTCTTTCACACGCCTGGTGGGCGGTGCCACCCGATCACAAGGGCTGGCAAGGCTTTCGGAGCCTGGGGAGCGGACACCCGCACAAAGGGTGGCCAGGCGGCCCGGTCCGGGTTTTTTCTTCTTTTCTTCTTTCTTTTCCACGCCTGGTGGGCGGTGCCACCCGATCACAAGGGCTGGCAAGGCTTTCGGAGCCTGGGGAGCGGACACCCTCACAAAGGGTGGCCAGGCGGCCCGGTCCGGGATTTTTCTTCTTTTCTTCTTTCTTTCACACGCCTGGTGGGCGGTGCCATCCGATCACAAGGGCTGGCAAGGCTTTCGGAGCCTGGGGAGCGGACACCCTCACAAAGGGTGGCCAGGCGGCCTGGTCCGGGTTTTTTCTTCTTTTCTTCTTTCTTTCACACGCCTGGTGGGCGGTGCCACCCGATCACAAGGGCTGGCAAGGCTTTCGGAGCCTGGGGAGCGGACACCCTCACAAAGGGTGGCCAGGCGGCCCGGTCCGGGTTTTTTCTTCTTTTCTTCTTTCTTTCACGCGCCTGGTGGGCGGTGCCACCCCATCACAAGGGCTGGCAAGGCTTTCGGAGCCTGGGGAGCGGACACCCGCACAAAGGGTGGCCAGGCGGCCCGGTCCGGGTTTTTTCTTCTTTTCTTCTTTCTTTCACACGCCTGGTGGGCGGTGCCACCCGATCACAAGGGCTGGCAAGGCTTTCGGAGCCTGGGGAGCGGACACCCTCACAAAGGGTGGCCAGGCGGCCCGGTCCGGGTTTTTTCTTCTTTTCTTCTTTCTTTCACACGCCTGGTGGGCGGTGCCACCCCATCACAAGGGCTGGCAAGGCTTTCGGAGCCTGGGGAGCGGACACCCGCACAAAGGGTGGCCAGGCGGCCCGGTCCGGGTTTTTTCTTCTTTTCTTCTTTCTTTCACACGCCTGGTGGGCGGTGCCACCCGATCACAAGGGCTGGCAAGGCTTTCGGAGCCTGGGGAGCGGACACCCGCACAAAGGGTGGCCAGGCGGCCCGGTCCGGGTTTTTTCTTCTTTTCTTCTTTCTTTCACACGCCTGGTGGGCGGTGCCACCCGATCACAAGGGCTGGCAAGGCTTTCGTAGCCTGGGGAGCGGACACCCTCACAAAGGGTGGCCAGGCGGCCCGGTCCGGGTTTTTTCTTCTTTTCTTCTTTCTTTCACACGCCTGGTGGGCGGTGCCACCCGATCACAAGGGCTGGCAAGGCTTTCGGAGCCTGGGGAGCGAACACCCTCACAAAGGGTGGCCAGGCGGCCCGGTCCGGGTTTTTTCTTCTTTTCTTCTTTCTTTCACACGCCTGGTGGGCGGTGCCACCCGATCACAAGGGCTGGCAAGGCTTTCGGAGCCTGGGGAGCGGACACCCGCACAAAGGGTGGCCAGGCGGCCCGGTCCGGGTTTTTTCTTCTTTTCTTCTTTCTTTCACACGCCTGGTGGGCGGTGCCACCCGATCACAAGGGCTGGCAAGGCTTTCGGAGCCTGGGGAGCGGACACCCTCACAAAGGGTGGCCAGGCGGCCCGGTCCGGGATTTTTCTTCTTTTCTTCTTTCTTTCACACGCCTGGTGGGCGGTGCCATCCGATCACAAGGGCTGGCAAGGCTTTCGGAGCCTGGGGAGCGGACACCCGCACAAAGGGTGGCCAGGCGGCCCGGTCCGGGTTTTTTCTTCTTTTCTTCTTTCTTTCACACGCCTGGTGGGCGGTGCCATCCGATCACAAGGGCTGGCAAGGCTTTCGGAGCCTGGGGAGCGGACACCCTCACAAAGGGTGGCCAGGCGGCCCGGTCCGGGTTTTTTCTTCTTTTCTTCTTTCTTTCACACGCCTGGTGGGCGGTGCCACCCGATCACAAGGGCTGGCAAGGCTTTCGGAGCCTGGGGAGCGGACACCCGCACAAAGGGTGGCCAGGCGGCCCGGTCCGGGTTTTTTCTTCTTTTCTTCTTTCTTTCACACGCCTGGTGGGCGGTGCCACCCGATCACAAGGGCTGGCAAGGCTTTCGTAGCCTGGGGAGCGGACACCCTCACAAAGGGTGGCCAGGCGGCCCGGTCCGGGTTTTTTCTTCTTTTCTTCTTTCTTTCACACGCCTGGTGGGCGGTGCCACCCGATCACAAGGGCTGGCAAGGCTTTCGGAGCCTGGGGAGCGAACACCCGCACAAAGGGTGGCCAGGCGGCCCGGTCCGGGTTTTTTCTTCTTTTCTTCTTTCTTTCACACGCCTGGTGGGCGGTGCCACCCGATCACAAGGGCTGGCAAGGCTTTCGGAGCCTGGGGAGCGGACACCCGCACAAAGGGTGGCCAGGCGGCCCGGTCCGGGTTTTTTCTTCTTTTCTTCTTTCTTTCACACGCCTGGTGGGCGGTGCCACCCGATCACAAGGGCTGGCAAGGCTTTCGGAGCCTGGGGAGCGAACACCCGCACAAAGGGTGGCCAGGCGGCCCGGTCCGGGTTTTTTCTTCTTTTCTTCTTTCTTTCACACGCCTGGTGGGCGGTGCCACCCGATCACAAGGGCTGGCAAGGCTTTCGGAGCCTGGGGAGCGGACACCCGCACAAAGGGTGGCCAGGCGGCCCGGTCCGGGTTTTTTCTTCTTTTCTTCTTTCTTTCACACGCCTGGTGGGCGGTGCCACCCGATCACAAGGGCTGGCAAGGCTTTCGGAGCCTGGGGAGCGAACAACCTCACAAAGGGTGGCCAGGCGGCCCGGTCCGGGTTTTTTCTTCTTTTCTTCTTTCTTTCACACGCCTGGTGGGCGGTGCCACCCGATCACAAGGGCTGGCAAGGCTTTCGGAGCCTGGGGAGCGGACACCCGCACAAAGGGTGGCCAGGCGGCCCGGTCCGGGTTTTTTCTTCTTTCTTTCACACGCCTGGTGGGCGGTGCCACCCGATCACAAGGGCTGGCAAGGCTTACGTAGCCTGGGGAGCGGACACCCTCACAAAGGGTGGCCAGGCGGCCCGGTCCGGGTTTTTTCTTCTTTTCTTCTTTCTTTCACACGCCTGGTGGGCGGTGCCACCCGATCACAAGGGCTGGCAAGGCTTTCGGAGCCTGGGGAGCGGACACCCTCACAAAGGGTGGCCAGGCGGCCCGGTCCGGGTTTTTTCTTCTTTCTTTCACACGCCTGGTGGGCGGTGCCACCCGATCACAAGGGCTGGCAAGGCTTTCGGAGCCTGGGGAGCGGACACCCGCACAAAGGGTGGCCAGGCGGCCCGGTCCGGGTTTTTTCTTCTTTTCTTCTTTCTTTCACACGCCTGGTGGGCAGTGCCACCCGATCACAAGGGCTGGCAAGGCTTTCGTAGCCTGGGGAGCGGACACCCTCACAAAGGGTGGCCAGGCGGCCCGGTCCGGGTTTTTTCTTCTTTTCTTCTTTCTTTCACACGCCTGGTGGGCGGTGCCACCCGATCACAAGGGCTGGCAAGGCTTTCGGAGCCTGGGGAGCGGACACCCGCACAAAGGGTGGCCAGGCGGCCCGGTCCGGGTTTTTTCTTCTTTTCTTCTTTCTTTCACACGCCTGGTGGGCGGTGCCACCCGATCACAAGGGCTGGCAAGGCTTTCGGAGCCTGGGGAGCGGACACCCGCACAAAGGGTGGCCAGGCGGCCCGGTCCGGGTTTTTTCTTCTTTTCTTCTTTCTTTCACACGCCTGGTGGGCGGTGCCACCCGATCACAAGGGCTGGCAAGGCTTTCGTAGCCTGGGGAGCGGACACCCTCACAAAGGGTGGCCAGGCGGCCCGGTCCGGGTTTTTTCTTCTTTTCTTCTTTCTTTCACACGCCTGGTGGGCGGTGCCACCCCATCACAAGGGCTGGCAAGGCTTTCGGAGCCTGGGGAGCGAACACCCGCACAAAGGGTGGCCAGGCGGCCCGGTCCGGGTTTTTTCTTCTTTTCTTCTTTCTTTCACACGCCTGGTGGGCGGTGCCACCCGATCACAAGGGCTGGCAAGGCTTTCGGAGCCTGGGGAGCGGACACCCGCACAAAGGGTGGCCAGGCGGCCCGGTCCGGGTTTTTTCTTCTTTTCTTCTTTCTTTCACACGCCTGGTGGGCGGTGCCACCCGATCACAAGGGCTGGCAAGGCTTTCGGAGCCTGGGGAGCGAACACCCGCACAAAGGGTGGCCAGGCGGCCCGGTCCGGGTTTTTTCTTCTTTTCTTCTTTCTTTCACACGCCTGGTGGGCGGTGCCACCCGATCACAAGGGCTGGCAAGGCTTTCGGAGCCTGGGGAGCGGACACCCGCACAAAGGGTGGCCAGGCGGCCCGGTCCGGGTTTTTTCTTCTTTTCTTCTTTCTTTCACACGCCTGGTGGGCGGTGCCACCCGATCACAAGGGCTGGCAAGGCTTTCGGAGCCTGGGGAGCGGACACCCTCACAAAGGGTGGCCAGGCGGCCCGGTCCGGGTTTTTTCTTCTTTTCTTCTTTCTTTCACACGCCTGGTGGGCGGTGCCACCCCATCACAAGGGCTGGCAAGGCTTTCGGAGCCTGGGGAGCGGACACCCGCACAAAGGGTGGCCAGGCGGCCCGGTCCGGGTTTTTTCTTCTTTTCTTCTTTCTTTCACACGCCTGGTGGGCGGTGCCACCCGATCACAAGGGCTGGCAAGGCTTTCGGAGCCTGGGGAGCGGACACCCGCACAAAGGGTGGCCAGGCGGCCCGGTCCGGGTTTTTTCTTCTTTTCTTCTTTCTTTCACACGCCTGGTGGGCGGTGCCACCCGATCACAAGGGCTGGCAAGGCTTTCGTAGCCTGGGGAGCGGACACCCTCACAAAGGGTGGCCAGGCGGCCCGGTCCGGGTTTTTTCTTCTTTTCTTCTTTCTTTCACACGCCTGGTGGGCGGTGCCACCCGATCACAAGGGCTGGCAAGGCTTTCGGAGCCTGGGGAGCGAACACCCGCACAAAGGGTGGCCAGGCGGCCCGGTCCGGGTTTTTTCTTCTTTTCTTCTTTCTTTCACACGCCTGGTGGGCGGTGCCACCCGATCACAAGGGCTGGCAAGGCTTTCGTAGCCTGGGGAGCGGACACCCTCACAAAGGGTGGCCAGGCGGCCCGGTCCGGGTTTTTTCTTCTTTTCTTCTTTCTTTCACACGCCTGGTGGGCGGTGCCACCCGATCACAAGGGCTGGCAAGGCTTTCGGAGCCTGGGGAGCGGACACCCTCACAAAGGGTGGCCAGGCGGCCCGGTCCGGGTTTTTTCTTCTTTTCTTCTTTCTTTCACACGCCTGGTGGGCGGTGCCACCCGATCACAAGGGCTGGCAAGGCTTTCGGAGCCTGGGGAGCGAACACCCGCACAAAGGGTGGCCAGGCGGCCCGGTCCGGGTTTTTTCTTCTTTTCTTCTTTCTTTCACACGCCTGGTGGGCGGTGCCACCAAGATCACAAGGGCTGGCAAGGCTTTCGTAGCCTGGGGAGCGGACACCCTCACAAAGGGTGGCCAGGCGGCCCGGTCCGGGTTTTTTCTTCTTTTCTTCTTTCTTTCACACGCCTGGTGGGCGGTGCCACCCGATCACAAGGGCTGGCAAGGCTTTCGGAGCCTGGGGAGCGAACACCCTCACAAAGGGTGGCCAGGCGGCCCGGTCCGGGTTTTTTCTTCTTTTCTTCTTTCTTTCACACGCCTGGTGGGCGGTGCCACCCGATCACAAGGGCTGGCAAGGCTTTCGGAGCCTGGGGAGCGGACACCCTCACAAAGGGTGGCCAGGCGGCCCGGTCCGGGTTTTTTCTTCTTTTCTTCTTTCTTTCACACGCCTGGTGGGCGGTGCCATCCGATCACAAGGGCTGGCAAGGCTTTCGGAGCCTGGGGAGCGGACACCCTCACAAAGGGTGGCCAGGCGGCCCGGTCCGGGTTTTTTCTTCTTTTCTTCTTTCTTTCACACGCCTGGTGGGCGGTGCCACCCGATCACAAGGGCTGGCAAGGCTTTCGGAGCCTGGGGAGCGAACACCCGCACAAAGGGTGGCCAGGCGGCCCGGTCCGGGTTTTTTCTTCTTTTCTTCTTTCTTTCACACGCCTGGTGGGCGGTGCCACCCGATCACAAGGGCTGGCAAGGCTTTCGGAGCCTGGGGAGCGGACACCCTCACAAAGGGTGGCCAGGCGGCCCGGTCCGGGTTTTTTCTTCTTTTCTTCTTTCTTTCACACGCCTGGTGGGCGGTGCCACCCGATCACAAGGGCTGGCAAGGCTTTCGGAGCCTGGGGAGAGGACACCCTCACAAAGGGTGGCCAGGCGGCCCGGTCCGGGTTTTTTCTTCTTTTCTTCTTTCTTTCACGCGCCTGGTGGGCGGTGCCACCCCATCACAAGGGCTGGCAAGGCTTTCGGAGCCTGGGGAGCGGACACCCGCACAAAGGGTGGCCAGGCGGCCCGGTCCGGGTTTTTTCTTCTTTTCTTCTTTCTTTCACGCGCCTGGTGGGCGGTGCCACCCGATCACAAGGGCTGGCAAGGCTTTCGGAGCCTGGGGAGCGGACACCCGCACAAAGGGTGGCCAGGCGGCCCGGTCCGGGTTTTTTCTTCTTTTCTTCTTTCTTTCACACGCCTGGTGGGCGGTGCCACCCGATCACAAGGGCTGGCAAGGCTTTCGGAGCCTGGGGAGCGGACACCCTCACAAAGGGTGGCCAGGCGGCCCGGTCCGGGTTTTTTCTTCTTTTCTTCTTTCTTTCACACGCCTGGTGGGCGGTGCCACCCGATCACAAGGGCTGGCAAGGCTTTCGGAGCCTGGGGAGCGGACACCCTCACAAAGGGTGGCCAGGCGGCCCGGTCCGGGTTTTTCTTCTTTTCTTCTTTCTTTCACGCGCCTGGTGGGCGGTGCCACCCCATCACAAGGGCTGGCAAGGCTTTCGGAGCCTGGGGAGCGGACACCCGCACAAAGGGTGGCCAGGCGGCCCGGTCCGGGTTTTTTCTTCTTTTCTTCTTTCTTTCACGCGCCTGGTGGGCGGTGCCACCCGATCACAAGGGCTGGCAAGGCTTTCGGAGCCTGGGGAGCGGACACCCGCACAAAGGGTGGCCAGGCGGCCCGGTCCGGGTTTTTTCTTCTTTTCTTCTTTCTTTCACACGCCTGGTGGGCGGTGCCACCCGATCACAAGGGCTGGCAAGGCTTTCGGAGCCTGGGGAGCGGACACCCTCACAAAGGGTGGCCAGGCGGCCCGGTCCGGGTTTTTTCTTCTTTTCTTCTTTCTTTCACACGCCTGGTGGGCGGTGCCACCCGATCACAAGGGCTGGCAAGGCTTTCGGAGCCTGGGGAGCGAACACCCGCACAAAGGGTGGCCAGGCGGCCCGGTCCGGGTTTTTTCTTCTTTTCTTCTTTCTTTCACACGCCTGGTGGGCGGTGCCACCAAGATCACAAGGGCTGGCAAGGCTTTCGGAGCCTGGGGAGCGGACACCCTCACAAAGGGTGGCCAGGCGGCCCGGTCCGGGTTTTTTCTTCTTTTCTTCTTTCTTTCACACGCCTGGTGGGCGGTGCCACCCGATCACAAGGGCTGGCAAGGCTTTCGGAGCCTGGGGAGCGGACACCCTCACAAAGGGTGGCCAGGCGGCCCGGTCCGGGTTTTTTCTTCTTTTCTTCTTTCTTTCACGCGCCTGGTGGGCGGTGCCACCCGATCACAAGGGCTGGCAAGGCTTTCGGAGCCTGGGGAGCGGACACCCGCACAAAGGGTGGCCAGGCGGCCCGGTCCGGGTTTTTTCTTCTTTTCTTCTTTCTTTCACGCGCCTGGTGGGCGGTGCCACCCGATCACAAGGGCTGGCAAGGCTTTCGTAGCCTGGGGAGCGGACACCCTCACAAAGGGTGGCCAGGCGGCCCGGTCCGGGTTTTTTCTTCTTTTCTTCTTTCTTTCACACGCCTGGTGGGCGGTGCCACCCGATCACAAGGGCTGGCAAGGCTTTCGGAGCCTGGGGAGCGAACACCCTCACAAAGGGTGGCCAGGCGGCCCGGTCCGGGTTTTTTCTTCTTTTCTTCTTTCTTTCACACGCCTGGTGGGCGGTGCCACCCGATCACAAGGGCTGGCAAGGCTTTCGGAGCCTGGGGAGCGGACACCCTCACAAAGGGTGGCCAGGCGGCCCGGTCCGGGTTTTTTCTTCTTTTCTTCTTTCTTTCACACGCCTGGTGGGCGGTGCCATCCGATCACAAGGGCTGGCAAGGCTTTCGGAGCCTGGGGAGCGGACACCCTCACAAAGGGTGTCCAGGCGGCCCGGTCCGGGTTTTTTCTTCTTTTCTTCTTTCTTTCACACGCCTGGTGGGCGGTGCCACCCGATCACAAGGGCTGGCAAGGCTTTCGGAGCCTGGGGAGCGAACACCCGCACAAAGGGTGGCCAGGCGGCCCGGTCCGGGTTTTTTCTTCTTTTCTTCTTTCTTTCACGCGCCTGGTGGGCGGTGCCACCCCATCACAAGGGCTGGCAAGGCTTTCGGAGCCTGGGGAGCGGACACCCGCACAAAGGGTGGCCAGGCGGCCCGGTCCGGGTTTTTTCTTCTTTTCTTCTTTCTTTCACACGCCTGGTGGGCGGTGCCACCCGATCACAAGGGCTGGCAAGGCTTTCGGAGCCTGGGGAGCGGACACCCGCACAAAGGGTGGCCAGGCGGCCCGGTCCGGGTTTTTTCTTCTTTTCTTCTTTCTTTCACACGCCTGGTGGGCGGTGCCACCCGATCACAAGGGCTGGCAAGGCTTTCGGAGCCTGGGGAGCGGACACCCTCACAAAGGGTGGCCAGGCGGCCCGGTCCGGGATTTTTCTTCTTTTCTTCTTTCTTTCACACGCCTGGTGGGCGGTGCCACCCGATCACAAGGGCTGGCAAGGCTTTCGGAGCCTGGGGAGCGGACACCCTCACAAAGGGTGGCCAGGCGGCCCGGTCCGGGTTTTTTCTTCTTTTCTTCTTTCTTTCACGCGCCTGGTGGGCGGTGCCACCCCATCACAAGGGCTGGCAAGGCTTTCGGAGCCTGGGGAGCGGACACCCGCACAAAGGGTGGCCAGGCGGCCCGGTCCGGGTTTTTTCTTCTTTTCTTCTTTCTTTCACGCGCCTGGTGGGCGGTGCCACCCGATCACAAGGGCTGGCAAGGCTTTCGGAGCCTGGGGAGCGGACACCCTCACAAAGGGTGGCCAGGCGGCCCGGTCCGGGTTTTTTCTTCTTTTCTTCTTTCTTTCACACGCCTGGTGGGCGGTGCCACCCCATCACAAGGGCTGGCAAGGCTTTCGGAGCCTGGGGAGCGGACACCCGCACAAAGGGTGGCCAGGCGGCCCGGTCCGGGTTTTTTCTTCTTTTCTTCTTTCTTTCACACGCCTGGTGGGCGGTGCCACCCGATCACAAGGGCTGGCAAGGCTTTCGGAGCCTGGGGAGCGGACACCCGCACAAAGGGTGGCCAGGCGGCCCGGTCCGGGTTTTTTCTTCTTTTCTTCTTTCTTTCACACGCCTGGTGGGCGGTGCCACCCGATCACAAGGGCTGGCAAGGCTTTCGTAGCCTGGGGAGCGGACACCCTCACAAAGGGTGGCCAGGCGGCCCGGTCCGGGTTTTTTCTTCTTTTCTTCTTTCTTTCACACGCCTGGTGGGCGGTGCCACCCGATCACAAGGGCTGGCAAGGCTTTCGGAGCCTGGGGAGCGAACACCCGCACAAAGGGTGGCCAGGCGGCCCGGTCCGGGTTTTTTCTTCTTTTCTTCTTTCTTTCACACGCCTGGTGGGCGGTGCCACCCGATCACAAGGGCTGGCAAGGCTTTCGTAGCCTGGGGAGCGGACACCCTCACAAAGGGTGGCCAGGCGGCCCGGTCCGGGTTTTTTCTTCTTTTCTTCTTTCTTTCACACGCCTGGTGGGCGGTGCCACCCGATCACAAGGGCTGGCAAGGCTTTCGGAGCCTGGGGAGCGGACACCCGCACAAAGGGTGGCCAGGCGGCCCGGTCCGGGTTTTTTCTTCTTTTCTTCTTTCTTTCACGCGCCTGGTGGGCGGTGCCACCCGATCACAAGGGCTGGCAAGGCTTTCGGAGCCTGGGGAGCGGACACCCGCACAAAGGGTGGCCAGGCGGCCCGGTCCGGGTTTTTTCTTCTTTTCTTCTTTCTTTCACGCGCCTGGTGGGCGGTGCCACCCGATCACAAGGGCTGGCAAGGCTTTCGGAGCCTGGGGAGCGGACACCCGCACAAAGGGTGGCCAGGCGGCCCGGTCCGGGTTTTTTCTTCTTTTCTTCTTTCTTTCACGCGCCTGGTGGGCGGTGCCACCCGATCACAAGGGCTGGCAAGGCTTTCGGAGCCTGGGGAGCGGACACCCGCACAAAGGGTGGCCAGGCGGCCCGGTCCGGGTTTTTTCTTCTTTTCTTCTTTCTTTCACGCGCCTGGTGGGCGGTGCCACCCGATCACAAGGGCTGGCAAGGCTTTCGTAGCCTGGGGAGCGGACACCCTCACAAAGGGTGGCCAGGCGGCCCGGTCCGGGTTTTTTCTTCTTTTCTTCTTTCTTTCACACGCCTGGTGGGCGGTGCCACCCGATCACAAGGGCTGGCAAGGCTTTCGTAGCCTGGGGAGCGGACACCCTCACAAAGGGTGGCCAGGCGGCCCGGTCCGGGTTTTTTCTTCTTTTCTTCTTTCTTTCACACGCCTGGTGGGCGGTGCCACCCGATCACAAGGGCTGGCAAGGCTTTCGGAGCCTGGGGAGCGGACACCCTCACAAAGGGTGGCCAGGCGGCCCGGTCCGGGTTTTTCTTCTTTTCTTCTTTCTTTCACGCGCCTGGTGGGCGGTGCCACCAAGATCACAAGGGCTGGCAAGGCTTTCGGAGCCTGGGGAGCGGACACCCTCACAAAGGGTGGCCAGGCGGCCCGGTCCGGGTTTTTTCTTCTTTTCTTCTTTCTTTCACACGCCTGGTGGGCGGTGCCACCCGATCACAAGGGCTGGCAAGGCTTTCGGAGCCTGGGGAGCGGACACCCTCACAAAGGGTGGCCAGGCGGCCCGGTCCGGGTTTTTTCTTCTTTTCTTCTTTCTTTCACGCGCCTGGTGGGCGGTGCCACCCGATCACAAGGGCTGGCAAGGCTTTCGGAGCCTGGGGAGCGGACACCCGCACAAAGGGTGGCCAGGCGGCCCGGTCCGGGTTTTTTCTTCTTTTCTTCTTTCTTTCACGCGCCTGGTGGGCGGTGCCACCCGATCACAAGGGCTGGCAAGGCTTTCGTAGCCTGGGGAGCGGACACCCTCACAAAGGGTGGCCAGGCGGCCCGGTCCGGGTTTTTTCTTCTTTTCTTCTTTCTTTCACACGCCTGGTGGGCGGTGCCACCCGATCACAAGGGCTGGCAAGGCTTTCGGAGCCTGGGGAGCGAACACCCTCACAAAGGGTGGCCAGGCGGCCCGGTCCGGGTTTTTTCTTCTTTTCTTCTTTCTTTCACACGCCTGGTGGGCGGTGCCACCCGATCACAAGGGCTGGCAAGGCTTTCGGAGCCTGGGGAGCGGACACCCTCACAAAGGGTGGCCAGGCGGCCCGGTCCGGGTTTTTTCTTCTTTTCTTCTTTCTTTCACACGCCTGGTGGGCGGTGCCATCCGATCACAAGGGCTGGCAAGGCTTTCGGAGCCTGGGGAGCGGACACCCTCACAAAGGGTGGCCAGGCGGCCCGGTCCGGGTTTTTTCTTCTTTTCTTCTTTCTTTCACACGCCTGGTGGGCGGTGCCACCCGATCACAAGGGCTGGCAAGGCTTTCGGAGCCTGGGGAGCGAACACCCGCACAAAGGGTGGCCAGGCGGCCCGGTCCGGGTTTTTTCTTCTTTTCTTCTTTCTTTCACACGCCTGGTGGGCGGTGCCACCCGATCACAAGGGCTGGCAAGGCTTTCGGAGCCTGGGGAGAGGACACCCTCACAAAGGGTGGCCAGGCGGCCCGGTCCGGGTTTTTTCTTCTTTTCTTCTTTCTTTCACGCGCCTGGTGGGCGGTGCCACCCCATCACAAGGGCTGGCAAGGCTTTCGGAGCCTGGGGAGCGGACACCCGCACAAAGGGTGGCCAGGCGGCCCGGTCCGGGTTTTTTCTTCTTTTCTTCTTTCTTTCACACGCCTGGTGGGCGGTGCCACCCGATCACAAGGGCTGGCAAGGCTTTCGGAGCCTGGGGAGCGGACACCCTCACAAAGGGTGGCCAGGCGGCCCGGTCCGGGATTTTTCTTCTTTTCTTCTTTCTTTCACACGCCTGGTGGGCGGTGCCATCCGATCACAAGGGCTGGCAAGGCTTTCGGAGCCTGGGGAGCGGACACCCGCACAAAGGGTGGCCAGGCGGCCCGGTCCGGGTTTTTTCTTCTTTTCTTCTTTCTTTCACACGCCTGGTGGGCGGTGCCACCCGATCACAAGGGCTGGCAAGGCTTTCGTAGCCTGGGGAGCGGACACCCTCACAAAGGGTGGCCAGGCGGCCCGGTCCGGGTTTTTTCTTCTTTTCTTCTTTCTTTCACACGCCTGGTGGGCGGTGCCATCCGATCACAAGGGCTGGCAAGGCTTTCGGAGCCTGGGGAGCGGACACCCTCACAAAGGGTGGCCAGGCGGCCCGGTCCGGGTTTTTTCTTCTTTTCTTCTTTCTTTCACACGCCTGGTGGGCGGTGCCACCCGATCACAAGGGCTGGCAAGGCTTTCGGAGCCTGGGGAGCGGACACCCGCACAAAGGGTGGCCAGGCGGCCCGGTCCGGGTTTTTTCTTCTTTTCTTCTTTCTTTCACACGCCTGGTGGGCGGTGCCACCCGATCACAAGGGCTGGCAAGGCTTTCGTAGCCTGGGGAGCGGACACCCTCACAAAGGGTGGCCAGGCGGCCCGGTCCGGGTTTTTTCTTCTTTTCTTCTTTCTTTCACACGCCTGGTGGGCGGTGCCACCCGATCACAAGGGCTGGCAAGGCTTTCGGAGCCTGGGGAGCGAACACCCGCACAAAGGGTGGCCAGGCGGCCCGGTCCGGGTTTTTTCTTCTTTTCTTCTTTCTTTCACACGCCTGGTGGGCGGTGCCACCCGATCACAAGGGCTGGCAAGGCTTTCGGAGCCTGGGGAGCGGACACCCGCACAAAGGGTGGCCAGGCGGCCCGGTCCGGGTTTTTTCTTCTTTTCTTCTTTCTTTCACACGCCTGGTGGGCGGTGCCACCCGATCACAAGGGCTGGCAAGGCTTTCGGAGCCTGGGGAGCGGACACCCTCACAAAGGGTGGCCAGGCGGCCCGGTCCGGGATTTTTCTTCTTTTCTTCTTTCTTTCACACGCCTGGTGGGCGGTGCCATCCGATCACAAGGGCTGGCAAGGCTTTCGGAGCCTGGGGAGCGGACACCCGCACAAAGGGTGGCCAGGCGGCCCGGTCCGGGTTTTTTCTTTTCTTCTTTCTTTCACACGCCTGGTGGGCGGTGCCACCCGATCACAAGGGCTGGCAAGGCTTTCGTAGCCTGGGGAGCGGACACCCTCACAAAGGGTGGCCAGGCGGCCCGGTCCGGGTTTTTTCTTCTTTTCTTCTTTCTTTCACACGCCTGGTGGGCGGTGCCATCCGATCACAAGGGCTGGCAAGGCTTTCGGAGCCTGGGGAGCGGACACCCTCACAAAGGGTGGCCAGGCGGCCCGGTCCGGGTTTTTTCTTCTTTTCTTCTTTCTTTCACACGCCTGGTGGGCGGTGCCACCCGATCACAAGGGCTGGCAAGGCTTTCGGAGCCTGGGGAGCGGACACCCGCACAAAGGGTGGCCAGGCGGCCCGGTCCGGGTTTTTTCTTCTTTTCTTCTTTCTTTCACACGCCTGGTGGGCGGTGCCACCCGATCACAAGGGCTGGCAAGGCTTTCGTAGCCTGGGGAGCGGACACCCTCACAAAGGGTGGCCAGGCGGCCCGGTCCGGGTTTTTTCTTCTTTTCTTCTTTCTTTCACACGCCTGGTGGGCGGTGCCACCCGATCACAAGGGCTGGCAAGGCTTTCGGAGCCTGGGGAGCGAACACCCGCACAAAGGGTGGCCAGGCGGCCCGGTCCGGGTTTTTTCTTCTTTTCTTCTTTCTTTCACACGCCTGGTGGGCGGTGCCACCCGATCACAAGGGCTGGCAAGGCTTTCGGAGCCTGGGGAGCGGACACCCGCACAAAGGGTGGCCAGGCGGCCCGGTCCGGGTTTTTTCTTCTTTTCTTCTTTCTTTCACACGCCTGGTGGGCGGTGCCACCCGATCACAAGGGCTGGCAAGGCTTTCGGAGCCTGGGGAGCGGACACCCTCACAAAGGGTGGCCAGGCGGCCCGGTCCGGGATTTTTCTTCTTTTCTTCTTTCTTTCACACGCCTGGTGGGCGGTGCCATCCGATCACAAGGGCTGGCAAGGCTTTCGGAGCCTGGGGAGCGGACACCCGCACAAAGGGTGGCCAGGCGGCCCGGTCCGGGTTTTTTCTTTTCTTCTTTCTTTCACACGCCTGGTGGGCGGTGCCACCCGATCACAAGGGCTGGCAAGGCTTTCGTAGCCTGGGGAGCGGACACCCTCACAAAGGGTGGCCAGGCGGCCCGGTCCGGGTTTTTTCTTCTTTTCTTCTTTCTTTCACACGCCTGGTGGGCGGTGCCATCCGATCACAAGGGCTGGCAAGGCTTTCGGAGCCTGGGGAGCGGACACCCTCACAAAGGGTGGCCAGGCGGCCCGGTCCGGGTTTTTTCTTCTTTTCTTCTTTCTTTCACACGCCTGGTGGGCGGTGCCACCCGATCACAAGGGCTGGCAAGGCTTTCGGAGCCTGGGGAGCGGACACCCGCACAAAGGGTGGCCAGGCGGCCCGGTCCGGGTTTTTTCTTCTTTTCTTCTTTCTTTCACACGCCTGGTGGGCGGTGCCACCCGATCACAAGGGCTGGCAAGGCTTTCGTAGCCTGGGGAGCGGACACCCTCACAAAGGGTGGCCAGGCGGCCCGGTCCGGGTTTTTTCTTCTTTTCTTCTTTCTTTCACACGCCTGGTGGGCGGTGCCACCCGATCACAAGGGCTGGCAAGGCTTTCGGAGCCTGGGGAGCGAACACCCGCACAAAGGGTGGCCAGGCGGCCCGGTCCGGGTTTTTTCTTCTTTTCTTCTTTCTTTCACACGCCTGGTGGGCGGTGCCACCCGATCACAAGGGCTGGCAAGGCTTTCGGAGCCTGGGGAGCGGACACCCGCACAAAGGGTGGCCAGGCGGCCCGGTCCGGGTTTTTTCTTCTTTTCTTCTTTCTTTCACACGCCTGGTGGGCGGTGCCACCCGATCACAAGGGCTGGCAAGGCTTTCGGAGCCTGGGGAGCGAACACCCGCACAAAGGGTGGCCAGGCGGCCCGGTCCGGGTTTTTTCTTCTTTTCTTCTTTCTTTCACACGCCTGGTGGGCGGTGCCACCCGATCACAAGGGCTGGCAAGGCTTTCGGAGCCTGGGGAGCGAACACCCGCACAAAGGGTGGCCAGGCGGCCCGGTCCGGGTTTTTTCTTCTTTTCTTCTTTCTTTCACACGCCTGGTGGGCGGTGCCACCCGATCACAAGGGCTGGCAAGGCTTTCGGAGCCTGGGGAGCGGACACCCGCACAAAGGGTGGCCAGGCGGCCCGGTCCGGGTTTTTTCTTCTTTTCTTCTTTCTTTCACACGCCTGGTGGGCGGTGCCACCCGATCACAAGGGCTGGCAAGGCTTTCGGAGCCTGGGGAGCGGACACCCTCACAAAGGGTGGCCAGGCGGCCCGGTCCGGGATTTTTCTTCTTTTCTTCTTTCTTTCACACGCCTGGTGGGCGGTGCCACCCGATCACAAGGGCTGGCAAGGCTTTCGTAGCCTGGGGAGCGGACACCCTCACAAAGGGTGGCCAGGCGGCCCGGTCCGGGTTTTTTCTTCTTTTCTTCTTTCTTTCACACGCCTGGTGGGCGGTGCCACCCGATCACAAGGGCTGGCAAGGCTTTCGGAGCCTGGGGAGCGGACACCCTCACAAAGGGTGGCCAGGCGGCCCGGTCCGGGTTTTTTCTTCTTTTCTTCTTTCTTTCACGCGCCTGGTGGGCGGTGCCACCCCATCACAAGGGCTGGCAAGGCTTTCGGAGCCTGGGGAGCGGACACCCGCACAAAGGGTGGCCAGGCGGCCCGGTCCGGGATTTTTCTTCTTTTCTTCTTTCTTTCACACGCCTGGTGGGCGGTGCCATCCGATCACAAGGGCTGGCAAGGCTTTCGGAGCCTGGGGAGCGGACACCCTCACAAAGGGTGGCCAGGCGGCCCGGTCCGGGTTTTTTCTTCTTTTCTTCTTTCTTTCACACGCCTGGTGGGCGGTGCCACCCGATCACAAGGGCTGGCAAGGCTTTCGGAGCCTGGGGAGCGGACACCCTCACAAAGGGTGGCCAGGCGGCCCGGTCCGGGTTTTTTCTTCTTTTCTTCTTTCTTTCACGCGCCTGGTGGGCGGTGCCACCCCATCACAAGGGCTGGCAAGGCTTTCGGAGCCTGGGGAGCGGACACCCGCACAAAGGGTGGCCAGGCGGCCCGGTCCGGGTTTTTTCTTCTTTTCTTCTTTCTTTCACACGCCTGGTGGGCGGTGCCACCCGATCACAAGGGCTGGCAAGGCTTTCGGAGCCTGGGGAGCGGACACCCTCACAAAGGGTGGCCAGGCGGCCCGGTCCGGGTTTTTTCTTCTTTTCTTCTTTCTTTCACACGCCTGGTGGGCGGTGCCACCCCATCACAAGGGCTGGCAAGGCTTTCGGAGCCTGGGGAGCGGACACCCGCACAAAGGGTGGCCAGGCGGCCCGGTCCGGGTTTTTTCTTCTTTTCTTCTTTCTTTCACACGCCTGGTGGGCGGTGCCACCCGATCACAAGGGCTGGCAAGGCTTTCGGAGCCTGGGGAGCGGACACCCGCACAAAGGGTGGCCAGGCGGCCCGGTCCGGGTTTTTTCTTCTTTTCTTCTTTCTTTCACACGCCTGGTGGGCGGTGCCACCCGATCACAAGGGCTGGCAAGGCTTTCGTAGCCTGGGGAGCGGACACCCTCACAAAGGGTGGCCAGGCGGCCCGGTCCGGGTTTTTTCTTCTTTTCTTCTTTCTTTCACACGCCTGGTGGGCGGTGCCACCCGATCACAAGGGCTGGCAAGGCTTTCGGAGCCTGGGGAGCGAACACCCGCACAAAGGGTGGCCAGGCGGCCCGGTCCGGGTTTTTTCTTCTTTTCTTCTTTCTTTCACACGCCTGGTGGGCGGTGCCACCCGATCACAAGGGCTGGCAAGGCTTTCGGAGCCTGGGGAGCGGACACCCTCACAAAGGGTGGCCAGGCGGCCCGGTCCGGGTTTTTTCTTCTTTTCTTCTTTCTTTCACGCGCCTGGTGGGCGGTGCCACCCGATCACAAGGGCTGGCAAGGCTTTCGGAGCCTGGGGAGCGGACACCCGCACAAAGGGTGGCCAGGCGGCCCGGTCCGGGTTTTTTCTTCTTTTCTTCTTTCTTTCACGCGCCTGGTGGGCGGTGCCACCCGATCACAAGGGCTGGCAAGGCTTTCGTAGCCTGGGGAGCGGACACCCTCACAAAGGGTGGCCAGGCGGCCCGGTCCGGGTTTTTTCTTCTTTTCTTCTTTCTTTCACACGCCTGGTGGGCGGTGCCACCCGATCACAAGGGCTGGCAAGGCTTTCGGAGCCTGGGGAGCGAACACCCTCACAAAGGGTGGCCAGGCGGCCCGGTCCGGGTTTTTTCTTCTTTTCTTCTTTCTTTCACACGCCTGGTGGGCGGTGCCACCCGATCACAAGGGCTGGCAAGGCTTTCGGAGCCTGGGGAGCGGACACCCTCACAAAGGGTGGCCAGGCGGCCCGGTCCGGGTTTTTTCTTCTTTTCTTCTTTCTTTCACACGCCTGGTGGGCGGTGCCATCCGATCACAAGGGCTGGCAAGGCTTTCGGAGCCTGGGGAGCGGACACCCTCACAAAGGGTGGCCAGGCGGCCCGGTCCGGGTTTTTTCTTCTTTTCTTCTTTCTTTCACACGCCTGGTGGGCGGTGCCACCCGATCACAAGGGCTGGCAAGGCTTTCGGAGCCTGGGGAGAGGACACCCTCACAAAGGGTGGCCAGGCGGCCCGGTCCGGGTTTTTTCTTCTTTTCTTCTTGCTTTCACGCGCCTGGTGGGCGGTGCCACCCGATCACAAGGGCTGGCAAGGCTTTCGTAGCCTGGGGAGCGGACACCCTCACAAAGGGTGGCCAGGCGGCCCGGTCCGGGTTTTTTCTTCTTTTCTTCTTTCTTTCACACGCCTGGTGGGCGGTGCCACCCGATCACAAGGGCTGGCAAGGCTTTCGGAGCCTGGGGAGCGAACACCCTCACAAAGGGTGGCCAGGCGGCCCGGTCCGGGTTTTTTCTTCTTTTCTTCTTTCTTTCACACGCCTGGTGGGCGGTGCCACCCGATCACAAGGGCTGGCAAGGCTTTCGGAGCCTGGGGAGCGGACACCCTCACAAAGGGTGGCCAGGCGGCCCGGTCCGGGTTTTTTCTTCTTTTCTTCTTTCTTTCACACGCCTGGTGGGCGGTGCCATCCGATCACAAGGGCTGGCAAGGCTTTCGGAGCCTGGGGAGCGGACACCCTCACAAAGGGTGGCCAGGCGGCCCGGTCCGGGTTTTTTCTTCTTTTCTTCTTTCTTTCACACGCCTGGTGGGCGGTGCCACCCGATCACAAGGGCTGGCAAGGCTTTCGGAGCCTGGGGAGAGGACACCCTCACAAAGGGTGGCCAGGCGGCCCGGTCCGGGTTTTTTCTTCTTTTCTTCTTTCTTTCACGCGCCTGGTGGGCGGTGCCACCCCATCACAAGGGCTGGCAAGGCTTTCGGAGCCTGGGGAGCGGACACCCGCACAAAGGGTGGCCAGGCGGCCCGGTCCGGGTTTTTTCTTCTTTTCTTCTTTCTTTCACGCACCTGGTGGGCGGTGCCACCCCATCACAAGGGCTGGCAAGGCTTTCGGAGCCTGGGGAGCGGACACCCGCACAAAGGGTGGCCAGGCGGCCCGGTCCGGGTTTTTTCTTCTTTTCTTCTTTCTTTCACGCACCTGGTGGGCGGTGCCACCCGATCACAAGGGCTGGCAAGGCTTTCGGAGCCTGGGGAGCGGACACCCGCACAAAGGGTGGCCAGGCGGCCCGGTCCGGGTTTTTTCTTCTTTTCTTCTTTCTTTCACACGCCTGGTGGGCGGTGCCACCCGATCACAAGGGCTGGCAAGGCTTTCGGAGCCTGGGGAGCGAACACCCGCACAAAGGGTGGCCAGGCGGCCCGGTCCGGGTTTTTTCTTCTTTTCTTCTTTCTTTCACACGCCTGGTGGGCGGTGCCACCCGATCACAAGGGCTGGCAAGGCTTTCGTAGCCTGGGGAGAGGACACCCGCACAAAGGGTGGCCAGGCGGCCCGGTCCGGGTTTTTTCTTCTTTTCTTCTTTCTTTCACGCGCCTGGTGGGCGGTGCCACCCGATCACAAGGGCTGGCAAGGCTTTCGTAGCCTGGGGAGCGGACACCCTCACAAAGGGTGGCCAGGCGGCCCGGTCCGGGTTTTTTCTTCTTTTCTTCTTTCTTTCACACGCCTGGTGGGCGGTGCCACCCGATCACAAGGGCTGGCAAGGCTTTCGGAGCCTGGGGAGCGAACACCCTCACAAAGGGTGGCCAGGCGGCCCGGTCCGGGTTTTTTCTTCTTTTCTTCTTTCTTTCACACGCCTGGTGGGCGGTGCCACCCGATCACAAGGGCTGGCAAGGCTTTCGGAGCCTGGGGAGCGGACACCCTCACAAAGGGTGGCCAGGCGGCCCGGTCCGGGTTTTTTCTTCTTTTCTTCTTTCTTTCACACGCCTGGTGGGCGGTGCCATCCGATCACAAGGGCTGGCAAGGCTTTCGGAGCCTGGGGAGCGGACACCCTCACAAAGGGTGGCCAGGCGGCCCGGTCCGGGTTTTTTCTTCTTTTCTTCTTTCTTTCACACGCCTGGTGGGCGGTGCCACCCGATCACAAGGGCTGGCAAGGCTTTCGGAGCCTGGGGAGAGGACACCCTCACAAAGGGTGGCCAGGCGGCCCGGTCCGGGTTTTTTCTTCTTTTCTTCTTTCTTTCACGCGCCTGGTGGGCGGTGCCACCCCATCACAAGGGCTGGCAAGGCTTTCGGAGCCTGGGGAGCGGACACCCGCACAAAGGGTGGCCAGGCGGCCCGGTCCGGGTTTTTTCTTCTTTTCTTCTTTCTTTCACGCACCTGGTGGGCGGTGCCACCCCATCACAAGGGCTGGCAAGGCTTTCGGAGCCTGGGGAGCGGACACCCGCACAAAGGGTGGCCAGGCGGCCCGGTCCGGGTTTTTTCTTCTTTTCTTCTTTCTTTCACGCACCTGGTGGGCGGTGCCACCCGATCACAAGGGCTGGCAAGGCTTTCGGAGCCTGGGGAGCGGACACCCGCACAAAGGGTGGCCAGGCGGCCCGGTCCGGGTTTTTTCTTCTTTTCTTCTTTCTTTCACACGCCTGGTGGGCGGTGCCACCCGATCACAAGGGCTGGCAAGGCTTTCGGAGCCTGGGGAGCGAACACCCGCACAAAGGGTGGCCAGGCGGCCCGGTCCGGGTTTTTTCTTCTTTTCTTCTTTCTTTCACACGCCTGGTGGGCGGTGCCACCCGATCACAAGGGCTGGCAAGGCTTTCGGAGCCTGGGGAGCGGACACCCTCACAAAGGGTGGCCAGGCGGCCCGGTCCGGGTTTTTTCTTCTTTTCTTCTTTCTTTCACACGCCTGGTGGGCGGTGCCACCCGATCACAAGGGCTGGCAAGGCTTTCGGAGCCTGGGGAGCGGACACCCGCACAAAGGGTGGCCAGGCGGCCCGGTCCGGGTTTTTTCTTCTTTTCTTCTTTCTTTCACGCGCCTGGTGGGCGGTGCCACCCGATCACAAGGGCTGGCAAGGCTTTCGGAGCCTGGGGAGCGGACACCCGCACAAAGGGTGGCCAGGCGGCCCGGTCCGGGTTTTTTCTTCTTTTCTTCTTTCTTTCACACGCCTGGTGGGCGGTGCCACCCGATCACAAGGGCTGGCAAGGCTTTCGGAGCCTGGGGAGCGGACACCCGCACAAAGGGTGGCCAGGCGGCCCGGTCCGGGTTTTTTCTTCTGTCTTTCACACACCTGGTGGGCGGTGCCACCCGATCACAAGGGCTGGCAAGGCTTACGTAGCCTGGGGAGAGGACACCCTCACAAAGGGTGGCCAGGCGGCCCGGTCCGGGTTTTTTCTTCTTTTCTTCTTTCTTTCACACGCCTGGTGGGCGGTGCCACCCGATCACAAGGGCTGGCAAGGCTTTCGGAGCCTGGGGAGCGGACACCCGCACAAAGGGTGGCCAGGCGGCCCGGTCCGGGTTTTTTCTTCTTTTCTTCTTTCTTTCACACGCCTGGTGGGCGGTGCCACCCGATCACAAGGGCTGGCAAGGCTTTCGGAGCCTGGGGAGCGGACACCCTCACAAAGGGTGGCCAGGCGGCCCGGTCCGGGATTTTTCTTCTTTTCTTCTTTCTTTCACACGCCTGGTGGGCGGTGCCATCCGATCACAAGGGCTGGCAAGGCTTTCGGAGCCTGGGGAGCGGACACCCGCACAAAGGGTGGCCAGGCGGCCCGGTCCGGGTTTTTTCTTCTTTTCTTCTTTCTTTCACACGCCTGGTAGGGCGGTGCCACCCGATCACAAGGGCTGGCAAGGCTTACGTAGCCTGGGGAGCGGACACCCTCACAAAGGGTGGCCAGGCGGCCCGGTCCGGGTTTTTTCTTCTTTTCTTCTTTCTTTCACACGCCTGGTGGGCGGTGCCACCCGATCACAAGGGCTGGCAAGGCTTTCGGAGCCTGGGGAGCGGACACCCTCACAAAGGGTGGCCAGGCGGCCCGGTCCGGGTTTTTTCTTCTTTTCTTCTTTCTTTCACACGCCTGGTGGGCGGTGCCACCCGATCACAAGGGCTGGCAAGGCTTTCGGAGCCTGGGGAGCGGACACCCGCACAAAGGGTGGCCAGGCGGCCCGGTCCGGGTTTTTTCTTCTTTTCTTCTTTCTTTCACACGCCTGGTGGGCGGTGCCACCCGATCACAAGGGCTGGCAAGGCTTTCGGAGCCTGGGGAGCGGACACCCGCACAAAGGGTGGCCAGGCGGCCCGGTCCGGGTTTTTTCTTCTTTTCTTCTTTCTTTCACACGCCTGGTGGGCGGTGCCACCCGATCACAAGGGCTGGCAAGGCTTTCGGAGCCTGGGGAGTGGACACCCTCACAAAGGGTGGCCAGGCGGCCCGGTCCGGGTTTTTTCTTCTTTTCTTCTTTCTTTCACACGCCTGGTGGGCGGTGCCACCCGATCACAAGGGCTGGCAAGGCTTTCGGAGCCTGGGGAGCGGACACCCTCACAAAGGGTGGCCAGGCGGCCCGGTCCGGGTTTTTTCTTCTTTTCTTCTTTCTTTCACACGCCTGGTGGGCGGTGCCACCCGATCACAAGGGCTGGCAAGGCTTTCGGAGCCTGGGGAGCGGACACCCGCACAAAGGGTGGCCAGGCGGCCCGGTCCGGGTTTTTTCTTCTTTTCTTCTTTCTTTCACACGCCTGGTGGGCGGTGCCACCCGATCACAAGGGCTGGCAAGGCTTTCGGAGCCTGGGGAGCGGACACCCTCACAAAGGGTGGCCAGGCGGCCCGGTCCGGGTTTTTTCTTCTTTTCTTCTTTCTTTCACACGCCTGGTGGGCGGTGCCACCCGATCACAAGGGCTGGCAAGGCTTTCGGAGCCTGGGGAGCGGACACCCTCACAAAGGGTGGCCAGGCGGCCCGGTCCGGGTTTTTTCTTCTTTTCTTCTTTCTTTCACACGCCTGGTGGGCGGTGCCACCCGATCACAAGGGCTGGCAAGGCTTTCGGAGCCTGGGGAGCGGACACCCTCACAAAGGGTGGCCAGGCGGCCCGGTCCGGGTTTTTTCTTCTTTTCTTCTTTCTTTCACACGCCTGGTGGGCGGTGCCACCCGATCACAAGGGCTGGCAAGGCTTTCGTAGCCTGGGGAGAGGACACCCGCACAAAGGGTGGCCAGGCGGCCCGGTCCGGGTTTTTTCTTCTTTTCTTCTTTCTTTCACACGCCTGGTGGGCGGTGCCACCCGATCACAAGGGCTGGCAAGGCTTTCGGAGCCTGGGGAGCGGACACCCTCACAAAGGGTGGCCAGGCGGCCCGGTCCGGGTTTTTTCTTCTTTTCTTCTTTCTTTCACACGCCTGGTGGGCGGTGCCACCCGATCACAAGGGCTGGCAAGGCTTTCGGAGCCTGGGGAGCGGACACCCTCACAAAGGGTGGCCAGGCGGCCCGGTCCGGGTTTTTTCTTCTTTTCTTCTTTCTTTCACACGCCTGGTGGGCGGTGCCACCCGATCACAAGGGCTGGCAAGGCTTTCGGAGCCTGGGGAGCGGACACCCGCACAAAGGGTGGCCAGGCGGCCCGGTCCGGGTTTTTTCTTCTTTCTTTCACACGCCTGGTAGGGCGGTGCCACCCGATCACAAGGGCTGGCAAGGCTTACGTAGCCTGGGGAGCGGACACCCTCACAAAGGGTGGCCAGGCGGCCCGGTCCGGGTTTTTTCTTCTTTTCTTCTTTCTTTCACACGCCTGGTGGGCGGTGCCACCCGATCACAAGGGCTGGCAAGGCTTTCGGAGCCTGGGGAGCGGACACCCTCACAAAGGGTGGCCAGGCGGCCCGGTCCGGGTTTTTTCTTCTTTTCTTCTTTCTTTCACACGCCTGGTGGGCGGTGCCACCCGATCACAAGGGCTGGCAAGGCTTTCGGAGCCTGGGGAGCGGACACCCTCACAAAGGGTGGCCAGGCGGCCCGGTCCGGGTTTTTTCTTCTTTTCTTCTTTCTTTCACACGCCTGGTGGGCGGTGCCACCCGATCACAAGGGCTGGCAAGGCTTTCGGAGCCTGGGGAGCGGACACCCTCACAAAGGGTGGCCAGGCGGCCCGGTCCGGGTTTTTTCTTCTTTTCTTCTTTCTTTCACACGCCTGGTGGGCGGTGCCACCCGATCACAAGGGCTGGCAAGGCTTTCGGAGCCTGGGGAGCGGACACCCGCACAAAGGGTGGCCAGGCGGCCCGGTCCGGGTTTTTTCTTCTTTTCTTCTTTCTTTCACACGCCTGGTGGGCGGTGCCACCCGATCACAAGGGCTGGCAAGGCTTTCGGAGCCTGGGGAGCGGACACCCTCACAAAGGGTGGCCAGGCGGCCCGGTCCGGGTTTTTTCTTCTTTTCTTCTTTCTTTCACACGCCTGGTGGGCGGTGCCACCCGATCACAAGGGCTGGCAAGGCTTTCGTAGCCTGGGGAGAGGAAACCCGCACAAAGGGTGGCCAGGCGGCCCGGTCCGGGTTTTTTCTTCTTTTCTTCTTTCTTTCACACGCCTGGTGGGCGGTGCCACCCGATCACAAGGGCTGGCAAGGCTTTCGGAGCCTGGGGAGCGGACACCCGCACAAAGGGTGGCCAGGCGGCCCGGTCCGGGTTTTTTCTTCTTTTCTTCTTTCTTTCACACGCCTGGTGGGCGGTGCCACCCGATCACAAGGGCTGGCAAGGCTTTCGGAGCCTGGGGAGCGGACACCCTCACAAAGGGTGGCCAGGCGGCCCGGTCCGGGTTTTTTCTTCTTTTCTTCTTTCTTTCACACGCCTGGTGGGCGGTGCCACCCGATCACAAGGGCTGGCAAGGCTTTCGGAGCCTGGGGAGCGGACACCCTCACAAAGGGTGGCCAGGCGGCCCGGTCTGGGTTTTTTCTTCTTTTCTTCTTTCTTTCACACGCCTGGTGGGCGGTGCCACCCGATCACAAGGGCTGGCAAGGATTTCGGAGCCTGGGGAGCGGACACCCACACAAAGGGTGGCCAGGCGGCCCGGTCCGGGTTTTTTCTTCTTTTCTTCTTTCTTTCACACGCCTGGTGGGCGGTGCCACCCGATCACAAGGGCTGGCAAGGCTTTCGGAGCCTGGGGAGCGGACACCCGCACAAAGGGTGGTCAGGCGGCCCGGTCCGGGTTTTTTCTTCTTTTCTTCTTTCTTTCACACGCCTGGTGGGCGGTGCCACCCGATCACAAGGGCTGGCAAGGCTTTCGGAGCCTGGGGAGCGGACACCCTCACAAAGGGTGGCCAGGCGGCCCGGTCCGGGTTTTTTCTTCTTTTCTTCTTTCTTTCACACGCCTGGTGGGCGGTGCCACCCGATCACAAGGGCTGGCAAGGCTTTCGGAGCCTGGGGAGCGGACACCCTCACAAAGGGTGGCCAGGCGGCCCGGTCCGGGTTTTTTCTTCTTTTCTTCTTTCTTTCACACGCCTGGTGGGCGGTGCCACCCGATCACAAGGGCTGGCAAGGCTTTCGGAGCCTGGGGAGCGGACACCCGCACAAAGGGTGGCCAGGCGGCCCGGTCCGGGTTTTTTCTTCTTTTCTTCTTTCTTTCACACGCCTGGTGGGCGGTGCCACCCGATCACAAGGGCTGGCAAGGCTTTCGGAGCCTGGGGAGCGGACACCCGCACAAAGGGTGGCCAGGCGGCCCGGTCCGGGTTTTTTCTTCTTTTCTTCTTTCTTTCACACGCCTGGTGGGCGGTGCCACCCGATCACAAGGGCTGGCAAGGCTTTCGGAGCCTGGGGAGCGGACACCCTCACAAAGGGTGGCCAGGCGGCCCGGTCCGGGTTTTTTCTTCTTTTCTTCTTTCTTTCACACGCCTGGTGGGCGGTGCCACCCGATCAAAAGGGCTGGCAAGGCTTTCGGAGCCTGGGGAGAGGACACCCGCACAAAGGGTGGCCAGGCGGCCCGGTCCGGGTTTTTTCTTCTTTTCTTCTTTCTTTCACACGCCTGGTGGGCGGTGCCACCCGATCACAAGGGCTGGCAAGGCTTTCGGAGCCTGGGGAGCGGACACCCTCACAAAGGGTGGCCAGGCGGCCCGGTCCGGGTTTTTTCTTCTTTTCTTCTTTCTTTCACACGCCTGGTGGGCGGTGCCACCCGATCAAAAGGGCTGGCAAGGCTTTCGGAGCCTGGGGAGAGGACACCCGCACAAAGGGTGGCCAGGCGGCCCGGTCCGGGTTTTTTCTTCTTTTCTTCTTTCTTTCACACGCCTGGTGGGCGGTGCCACCCGATCACAAGGGCTGGCAAGGCTTTCGGAGCCTGGGGAGCGGACACCCTCACAAAGGGTGGCCAGGCGGCCCGGTCCGGGTTTTTTCTTCTTTTCTTCTTTCTTTCACACGCCTGGTGGGCGGTGCCACCCGATCACAAGGGCTGGCAAGGCTTTCGGAGCCTGGGGAGCGGACACCCTCACAAAGGGTGGCCAGGCGGCCCGGTCCGGGTTTTTTCTTCTTTTCTTCTTTCTTTCACACGCCTGGTGGGCGGTGCCACCCGATCACAAGGGCTGGCAAGGCTTTCGGAGCCTGGGGAGCGGACACCCGCACAAAGGGTGGCCAGGCGGCCCGGTCCGGGTTTTTTCTTCTTTCTTTCACACGCCTGGTAGGGCGGTGCCACCCGATCACAAGGGCTGGCAAGGCTTACGTAGCCTGGGGAGCGGACACCCTCACAAAGGGTGGCCAGGCGGCCCGGTCCGGGTTTTTTCTTCTTTTCTTCTTTCTTTCACACGCCTGGTGGGCGGTGCCACCCGATCACAAGGGCTGGCAAGGCTTTCGGAGCCTGGGGAGCGGACACCCTCACAAAGGGTGGCCAGGCGGCCCGGTCCGGGTTTTTTCTTCTTTTCTTCTTTCTTTCACACGCCTGGTGGGCGGTGCCACCCGATCACAAGGGCTGGCAAGGCTTTCGGAGCCTGGGGAGCGGACACCCTCACAAAGGGTGGCCAGGCGGCCCGGTCCGGGTTTTTTCTTCTTTTCTTCTTTCTTTCACACGCCTGGTGGGCGGTGCCACCCGATCACAAGGGCTGGCAAGGCTTTCGGAGCCTGGGGAGCGGACACCCTCACAAAGGGTGGCCAGGCGGCCCGGTCCGGGTTTTTTCTTCTTTTCTTCTTTCTTTCACACGCCTGGTGGGCGGTGCCACCCGATCACAAGGGCTGGCAAGGCTTTCGGAGCCTGGGGAGCGGACACCCGCACAAAGGGTGGCCAGGCGGCCCGGTCCGGGTTTTTTCTTCTTTTCTTCTTTCTTTCACACGCCTGGTGGGCGGTGCCACCCGATCACAAGGGCTGGCAAGGCTTTCGGAGCCTGGGGAGCGGACACCCTCACAAAGGGTGGCCAGGCGGCCCGGTCCGGGTTTTTTCTTCTTTTCTTCTTTCTTTCACACGCCTGGTGGGCGGTGCCACCCGATCACAAGGGCTGGCAAGGCTTTCGTAGCCTGGGGAGAGGAAACCCGCACAAAGGGTGGCCAGGCGGCCCGGTCCGGGTTTTTTCTTCTTTTCTTCTTTCTTTCACACGCCTGGTGGGCGGTGCCACCCGATCACAAGGGCTGGCAAGGCTTTCGGAGCCTGGGGAGCGGACACCCGCACAAAGGGTGGCCAGGCGGCCCGGTCCGGGTTTTTTCTTCTTTTCTTCTTTCTTTCACACGCCTGGTGGGCGGTGCCACCCGATCACAAGGGCTGGCAAGGCTTTCGGAGCCTGGGGAGCGGACACCCGCACAAAGGGTGGCCAGGCGGCCCGGTCCGGGTTTTTTCTTCTTTTCTTCTTTCCTTCACACGCCTGGTGGGCGGTGCCACCCGATCACAAGGGCTGGCAAGGATTTCGGAGCCTGTGGAGCGGACACCCGCACAAAGGGTGGCCAGGCGGCCCGGTCCGGGTTTTTTCTTCTTTTCTTCTTTCCTTCACACGCCTGGTGGGCGGTGCCACCCGATCACAAGGGCTGGCAAGGATTTCGGAGCCTGTGGAGCGGACACCCACACAAAGGGTGGCCAGGCGGCCCGGTCTGGGTTTTTTCTTCTTTTCTTCTTTCTTTCACACGCCTGGTGGGCGGTGCCACCCCATCACAAGGGCTGGCAAGGCTTTCGGAGCCTGGGGAGCGGACACCCGCACAAAGGGTGGCCAGGCGGCCCGGTCCGGGTTTTTTCTTCTTTTCTTCTTTCTTTCACACGCCTGGTGGACGGTGCCACCCGATCACAAGGGCTGGCAAGGCTTTCGGAGCCCGGGGAGCGGACACCCTCACAAAGGGTGGCCAGGCGGCCCGGTCCGGGTTTTTTCTTCCTTTCTTCTTTCTTTCACACGCCTGGTGGGCGGTGCCACCCGATCACAAGGGCTGGCAAGGATTTCGGAGCCTGGGGAGCGGACACCCACACAAAGGGTGGCCAGGCGGCCCGGTCCGGGTTTTTTCTTCTTTTCTTCTTTCTTTCACACGCCTGGTGGGCGGTGCCACCCCATCACAAGGGCTGGCAAGGCTTTCGGAGCCTGGGGAGCGGACACCCGCACAAAGGGTGGCCAGGCGGCCCGGTCCGGGTTTTTTCTTCTTTTCTTCTTTCTTTCACACGCCTGGTGGGCGGTGCCACCCGATCACAAGGGCTGGCAAGGCTTTCGGAGCCTGGGGAGCGGACACCCTCACAAAGGGTGGCCAGGCGGCCCGGTCCGGGTTTTTTCTTCTTTTCTTCTTTCTTTCACACGCCTGGTGGGCGGTGCCACCCGATCACAAGGGCTGGCAAGGCTTTCGGAGCCTGGGGAGCGGACACCCTCACAAAGGGTGGCCAGGCGGCCCGGTCCGGGTTTTTTCTTCTTTTCTTCTTTCTTTCACACGCCTGGTGGGCGGTGCCACCCCATCACAAGGGCTGGCAAGGATTTCGGAGCCTGGGGAGCGGACACCCGCACAAAGGGTGGCCAGGCGGCCCGGTCCGGGTTTTTTCTTCTTTTCTTCTTTCTTTCACACGCCTGGTGGGCGGTGCCTCCCGATCACAAGGGCTGGCAAGGCTTTCGGAGCCTGGGGAGCGGACACCCTCACAAAGGGTGGCCAGGCGGCCCGGTCCGGGTTTTTTCTTCTTTTCTTCTTTCTTTCACACGCCTGGTGGGCGGTGCCACCCGATCACAAGGGCTGGCAAGGCTTTCGGAGCCTGGGGAGCGGACACCCGCACAAAGGGTGGCCAGGCGGCCCGGTCCGGGTTTTTTCTTCTTTTCTTCTTTCTTTCACACGCCTGGTGGGCGGTGCCTCCCGATCACAAGGGCTGGCAAGGCTTTCGGAGCCTGGGGAGCGGACACCCGCACAAAGGGTGGCCAGGCGGCCCGGTCCGGGTTTTTTCTTCTTTTCTTCTTTCTTTCACACGCCTGGTGGGCGGTGCCACCCGATCACAAGGGCTGGCAAGGCTTTCGGAGCCTGGGGAGCGGACACCCGCACAAAGGGTGGCCAGGCGGCCCGGTCCGGGTTTTTTCTTCTTTTCTTCTTTCTTTCACACGCCTGGTGGGCGGTGCCTCCCGATCACAAGGGCTGGCAAGGCTTTCGGAGCCTGGGGAGCGGACACCCGCACAAAGGGTGGCCAGGCGGCCCGGTCCGGGTTTTTTCTTCTTTTCTTCTTTCTTTCACACGCCTGGTGGGCGGTGCCACCCGATCACAAGGGCTGGCAAGGCTTTCGGAGCCTGGGGAGCGGACACCCTCACAAAGGGTGGCCAGGCGGCCCGGTCCGGGTTTTTTCTTCTTTTCTTCTTTCTTTCACACGCCTGGTGGGCGGTGCCTCCCGATCACAAGGGCTGGCAAGGCTTTCGGAGCCTGGGGAGCGGACACCCGCACAAAGGGTGGCCAGGCGGCCCGGTCCGGGTTTTTTCTTCTTTTCTTCTTTCTTTCACACGCCTGGTGGGCGGTGCCACCCGATCACAAGGGCTGGCAAGGCTTTCGGAGCCTGGGGAGCGGACACCCGCACAAAGGGTGGCCAGGCGGCCCGGTCCGGGTTTTTTCTTCTTTTCTTCTTTCTTTCACACGCCTGGTGGGCGGTGCCACCCGATCACAAGGGCTGGCAAGGCTTTCGTAGCCTGGGGAGCGGACACCCTCACAAATGGTGGCCAGGCGGCCCGGTCCGGGTTTTTTCTTCTGTTCTTCTTTCTTTCACACGCCTGGTGGGCGGTGCCACCCCATCACAAGGGCTGGCAAGGCTTTCGGAGCCTGGGGAGCGGACACCCGCACAAAGGGTGGCCAGGCGGCCCGGTCCGGGTTTTTTCTTCTTTTCTTCTTTCTTTCACACGCCTGGTGGGCGGTGCCACCCGATCACAAGGGCTGGCAAGGCTTTCGGAGCCTGGGGAGCGGACACCCTCACAAAGGGTGGCCAGGCGGCCCGGTCCGGGTTTTTTCTTCTTTTCTTCTTTCTTTCACACGCCTGGTGGGCGGTGCCACCCGATCACAAGGGCTGGCAAGGCTTTCGGAGCCTGGGGAGCGGACACCCTCACAAAGGGTGGCCAGGCGGCCCGGTCCGGGTTTTTTCTTCTTTTCTTCTTTCTTTCACACGCCTGGTGGGCGGTGCCACCCGATCACAAGGGCTGGCAAGGCTTTCGGAGCCTGGGGAGCGGACACCCTCACAAAGGGTGGCCAGGCGGCCCGGTCCGGGTTTTTTCTTCTTTTCTTCTTTCTTTCACACGCCTGGTGGGCGGTGCCACCCGATCACAAGGGCTGGCAAGGCTTTCGGAGCCTGGGGAGCGGACACCCTCACAAAGGGTGGCCAGGCGGCCCGGTCCGGGTTTTTTCTTCTTTTCTTCTTTCTTTCACACGCCTGTTGGGCGGTGCCACCCGATCACAAGGGCTGGCAAGGCTTTCGGAGCCTGGGGAGCGGACACCCTCACAAAGGGTGGCCAGGCGGCCCGGTCCGGGTTTTTTCTTCTTTTCTTCTTTCTTTCACACGCCTGGTGGGCGGTGCCACCCGATCACAAGGGCTGGCAAGGCTTTCGGAGCCTGGGGAGCGGACACCCTCACAAAGGGTGGCCAGGCGGCCCGGTCCGGGTTTTTTCTTCTTTTCTTCTTTCTTTCACACGCCTGTTGGGCGGTGCCACCCGATCACAAGGGCTGGCAAGGCTTTCGGAGCCTGGGGAGCGGACACCCTCACAAAGGGTGGCCAGGCGGCCCGGTCCGGGTTTTTTCTTCTTTTCTTCTTTCTTTCACACGCCTGGTGGGCGGTGCCACCCGATCACAAGGGCTGGCAAGGCTTTCGGAGCCTGGGGAGCGGACACCCGCACAAAGGGTGGCCAGGCGGCCCGGTCCGGGTTTTTTCTTCTTTCTTTCACACGCCTGGTGGGCGGTGCCACCCGATCACAAGGGCTGGCAAGGCTTACGTAGCCTGGGGAGCGGACACCCTCACAAAGGGTGGCCAGGCGGCCCGGTCCGGGTTTTTTCTTCTTTTCTTCTTTCTTTCACACGCCTGGTGGGCGGTGCCACCCGATCACAAGGGCTGGCAAGGCTTTCGGAGCCTGGGGAGCGGACACCCTCACAAAGGGTGGCCAGGCGGCCCGGTCCGGGTTTTTTCTTCTTTTCTTCTTTCTTTCACACGCCTGGTGGGCGGTGCCACCCGATCACAAGGGCTGGCAAGGCTTTCGGAGCCTGGGGAGCGGACACCCTCACAAAGGGTGGCCAGGCGGCCCGGTCCGGGTTTTTTCTTCTTTTCTTCTTTCTTTCACACGCCTGGTGGGCGGTGCCACCCGATCACAAGGGCTGGCAAGGCTTTCGGAGCCTGGGGAGCGGACACCCGCACAAAGGGTGGCCAGGCGGCCCGGTCCGGGTTTTTTCTTCTTTTCTTCTTTCTTTCACACGCCTGGTGGGCGGTGCCACCCGATCACAAGGGCTGGCAAGGCTTTCGGAGCCTGGGGAGCGGACACCCTCACAAAGGGTGGCCAGGCGGCCCGGTCCGGGTTTTTTCTTCTTTTCTTCTTTCTTTCACACGCCTGGTGGGCGGTGCCACCCGATCACAAGGGCTGGCAAGGCTTTCGGAGCCTGGGGAGCGGACACCCTCACAAAGGGTGGCCAGGCGGCCCGGTCCGGGTTTTTTCTTCTTTTCTTCTTTCTTTCACACGCCTGGTGGGCGGTGCCACCCGATCACAAGGGCTGGCAAGGCTTTCGTAGCCTGGGGAGAGGACACCCGCACAAAGGGTGGCCAGGCGGCCCGGTCCGGGTTTTTTCTTCTTTTCTTCTTTCTTTCACACGCCTGGTGGGCGGTGCCACCCGATCACAAGGGCTGGCAAGGCTTTCGGAGCCTGGGGAGCGGACACCCTCACAAAGGGTGGCCAGGCGGCCCGGTCCGGGTTTTTTCTTCTTTTCTTCTTTCTTTCACACGCCTGGTGGGCGGTGCCACCCGATCACAAGGGCTGGCAAGGCTTTCGGAGCCTGGGGAGCGGACACCCTCACAAAGGGTGGCCAGGCGGCCCGGTCCGGGTTTTTTCTTCTTTTCTTCTTTCTTTCACACGCCTGGTGGGCGGTGCCACCCGATCACAAGGGCTGGCAAGGCTTTCGGAGCCTGGGGAGCGGACACCCGCACAAAGGGTGGCCAGGCGGCCCGGTCCGGGTTTTTTCTTCTTTCTTTCACACGCCTGGTAGGGCGGTGCCACCCGATCACAAGGGCTGGCAAGGCTTACGTAGCCTGGGGAGCGGACACCCTCACAAAGGGTGGCCAGGCGGCCCGGTCCGGGTTTTTTCTTCTTTTCTTCTTTCTTTCACACGCCTGGTGGGCGGTGCCACCCGATCACAAGGGCTGGCAAGGCTTTCGGAGCCTGGGGAGCGGACACCCTCACAAAGGGTGGCCAGGCGGCCCGGTCCGGGTTTTTTCTTCTTTTCTTCTTTCTTTCACACGCCTGGTGGGCGGTGCCACCCGATCACAAGGGCTGGCAAGGCTTTCGGAGCCTGGGGAGCGGACACCCGCACATAGGGTGGCCAGGCGGCCCGGTCCGGGTTTTTTCTTCTTTTCTTCTTTCTTTCACACGCCTGGTGGGCGGTGCCACCCGATCACAAGGGCTGGCAAGGCTTTCGGAGCCTGGGGAGCGGACACCCGCACAAAGGGTGGCCAGGCGGCCCGGTCCGGGTTTTTTCTTCTTTTCTTCTTTCTTTCACACGCCTGGTGGGCGGTGCCACCCGATCACAAGGGCTGGCAAGGCTTTCGGAGCCTGGGGAGCGGACACCCTCACAAAGGGTGGCCAGGCGGCCCGGTCCGGGTTTTTTCTTCTTTTCTTCTTTCTTTCACACGCCTGGTGGGCGGTGCCACCCGATCACAAGGGCTGGCAAGGCTTTCGGAGCCTGGGGAGCGGACACCCTCACAAAGGGTGGCCAGGCGGCCCGGTCCGGGTTTTTTCTTCTTTTCTTCTTTCTTTCACACGCCTGGTGGGCGGTGCCACCCGATCACAAGGGCTGGCAAGGCTTTCGGAGCCTGGGGAGCGGACACCCGCACAAAGGGTGGCCAGGCGGCCCGGTCCGGGTTTTTTCTTCTTTTCTTCTTTCTTTCACACGCCTGGTGGGCGGTGCCACCCGATCACAAGGGCTGGCAAGGCTTTCGGAGCCTGGGGAGCGGACACCCTCACAAAGGGTGGCCAGGCGGCCCGGTCCGGGTTTTTTCTTCTTTTCTTCTTTCTTTCACACGCCTGGTGGGCGGTGCCACCCGATCACAAGGGCTGGCAAGGCTTTCGTAGCCTGGGGAGAGGAAACCCGCACAAAGGGTGGCAAGGCGGCCCGGTCTGGGTTTTTTCTTCTTTTCTTCTTTCTTTCACACGCCTGGTGGGCGGTGCCACCCCATCACAAGGGCTGGCAAGGCTTTCGGAGCCTGGGGAGCGGACACCCGCACAAAGGGTGGCCAGGCGGCCCGGTCCGGGTTTTTTCTTCTTTTCTTCTTTCTTTCACACGCCTGGTGGGCGGTGCCACCCGATCACAAGGGCTGGCAAGGCTTTCGGAGCCTGGGGAGCGGACACCCTCACAAAGGGTGGCCAGGCGGCCCGGTCCGGGTTTTTTCTTCTTTTCTTCTTTCTTTCACACGCCTGGTGGGCGGTGCCACCCGATCACAAGGGCTGGCAAGGCTTTCGGAGCCTGGGGAGCGGACACCCTCACAAAGGGTGGCCAGGCGGCCCGGTCCGGGTTTTTTCTTCTTTTCTTCTTTCTTTCACACGCCTGGTGGGCGGTGCCACCCGATCACAAGGGCTGGCAAGGCTTTCGGAGCCTGGGGAGCGGACACCCTCACAAAGGGTGGCCAGGCGGCCCGGTCCGGGTTTTTTCTTCTTTTCTTCTTTCTTTCACACGCCTGGTGGGCGGTGCCACCCGATCACAAGGGCTGGCAAGGCTTTCGGAGCCTGGGGAGCGGACACCCACACAAAGGGTGGCCAGGCGGCCCGGTCCGGGTTTTTTCTTCTTTTCTTCTTTCTTTCACACGCCTGGTGGGCGGTGCCACCCGATCACAAGGGCTGGCAAGGCTTACGTAGCCTGGGGAGCGGACACCCTCACAAAGGGTGGCCAGGCGGCCCGGTCCGGGTTTTTTCTTCTTTTCTTCTTTCTTTCACACGCCTGGTGGGCGGTGCCACCCGATCACAAGGGCTGGCAAGGCTTTCGGAGCCTGGGGAGCGGACACCCGCACAAAGGGTGGCCAGGCGGCCCGGTCCGGGTTTTTTCTTCTTTCTTTCACACGCCTGGTGGGCGGTGCCACCCGATCACAAGGGCTGGCAAGGCTTACGTAGCCTGGGGAGCGGACACCCTCACAAAGGGTGGCCAGGCGGCCCGGTCCGGGTTTTTTCTTCTTTTCTTCTTTCTTTCACACGCCTGGTGGGCGGTGCCACCCGATCACAAGGGCTGGCAAGGCTTTCGGAGCCTGGGGAGCGGACACCCTCACAAAGGGTGGCCAGGCGGCCCGGTCCGGGTTTTTTCTTCTTTTCTTCTTTCTTTCACACGCCTGGTGGGCGGTGCCACCCGATCACAAGGGCTGGCAAGGCTTTCGGAGCCTGGGGAGCGGACACCCGCACAAAGGGTGGCCAGGCGGCCCGGTCCGGGTTTTTTCTTCTTTCTTTCACACGCCTGGTGGGCGGTGCCACCCGATCACAAGGGCTGGCAAGGCTTACGTAGCCTGGGGAGCGGACACCCTCACAAAGGGTGGCCAGGCGGCCCGGTCCGGGTTTTTTCTTCTTTTCTTCTTTCTTTCACACGCCTGGTGGGCGGTGCCACCCGATCACAAGGGCTGGCAAGGCTTTCGGAGCCTGGGGAGCGGACACCCGCACAAAGGGTGGCCAGGCGGCCCGGTCCGGGTTTTTTCTTCTTTTCTTCTTTCCTTCACACGCCTGGTGGGCGGTGCCACCCGATCACAAGGGCTGGCAAGGATTTCGGAGCCTGTGGAGCGGACACCCACACAAAGGGTGGCCAGGCGGCCCGGTCTGGGTTTTTTCTTCTTTTCTTCTTTCTTTCACACGCCTGGTGGGCGGTGCCACCCCATCACAAGGGCTGGCAAGGCTTTCGGAGCCTGGGGAGCGGACACCCGCACAAAGGGTGGCCAGGCGGCCCGGTCCGGGTTTTTTCTTCTTTTCTTCTTTCTTTCACACGCCTGGTGGACGGTGCCACCCGATCACAAGGGCTGGCAAGGCTTTCGGAGCCCGGGGAGCGGACACCCTCACAAAGGGTGGCCAGGCGGCCCGGTCCGGGTTTTTTCTTCTTTTCTTCTTTCTTTCACACGCCTGGTGGGCGGTGCCACCCGATCACAAGGGCTGGCAAGGCTTTCGGAGCCCGGGGAGCGGACACCCGCACAAAGGGTGGCCAGGCGGCCCGGTCCGGGTTTTTTCTTCTTTTCTTCTTTCTTTCACACGCCTGGTGGGCGGTGCCACCCGATCACAAGGGCTGGCAAGGCTTTCGGAGCCTGGGGAGCGGACACCCTCACAAAGGGTGGCCAGGCGGCCCGGTCCGGGTTTTTTCTTCTGTTCTTCTTTCTTTCACACGCCTGGTGGGCGGTGCCACCCCATCACAAGGGCTGGCAAGGCTTTCGGAGCCTGGGGAGCGGACACCCGCACAAAGGGTGGCCAGGCGGCCCGGTCCGGGTTTTTTCTTCTTTTCTTCTTTCTTTCACACGCCTGGTGGGCGGTGCCTCCCGATCACAAGGGCTGGCAAGGCTTTCGGAGCCTGGGGAGCGGACACCCGCACAAAGGGTGGCCAGGCGGCCCGGTCCGGGTTTTTTCTTCTTTTCTTCTTTCTTTCACACGCCTGGTGGGCGGTGCCACCCGATCACAAGGGCTGGCAAGGCTTTCGGAGCCTGGGGAGCGGACACCCGCACAAAGGGTGGCCAGGCGGCCCGGTCCGGGTTTTTTCTTCTTTTCTTCTTTCTTTCACACGCCTGGTGGGCGGTGCCACCCGATCACAAGGGCTGGCAAGGCTTTCGGAGCCTGGGGAGCGGACACCCTCACAAAGGGTGGCCAGGCGGCCCGGTCCGGGTTTTTTCTTCTTTTCTTCTTTCTTTCACACGCCTGGTGGGCGGTGCCACCCCATCACAAGGGCTGGCAAGGCTTTCGGAGCCTGGGGAGCGGACACCCGCACAAAGGGTGGCCAGGCGGCCCGGTCCGGGTTTTTTCTTCTTTTCTTCTTTCTTTCACACGCCTGGTGCGCGGTGCCACCCGATCACAAGGGCTGGCAAGGCTTTCGGAGCCTTGGGAGAGGACACCCTCACAAAGGGTGGCCAGGCGGCCCGGTCCGGGTTTTTTCTTCTTTTCTTCTTTCTTTCACACGCCTGGTGGGCGGTGCCACCCGATCACAAGGGCTGGCAAGGCTTTCGGAGCCTGGGGAGCGGACACCCTCACAAAGGGTGGCCAGGCGGCCCGGTCCGGGTTTTTTCTTCTTTTCTTCTTTCTTTCACACGCCTGGTGGGCGGTGCCACCCGATCACAAGGGCTGGCAAGGCTTTCGGAGCCTGGGGAGCGGACACCCGCACAAAGGGTGGCCAGGCGGCCCGGTCCGGGTTTTTTCTTCTTTCTTTCACACGCCTGGTGGGCGGTGCCACCCGATCACAAGGGCTGGCAAGGCTTTCGGAGCCTGGGGAGCGGACACCCTCACAAAGGGTGGCCAGGCGGCCCGGTCCGGGTTTTTTCTTCTTTTCTTCTTTCTTTCACACGCCTGGTGGGCGGTGCCACCCGATCACAAGGGCTGGCAAGGCTTTCGGAGCCTGGGGAGCGGACACCCGCACAAAGGGTGGCCAGGCGGCCCGGTCCGGGTTTTTTCTTCTTTCTTTCACACGCCTGGTGGGCGGTGCCACCCGATCACAAGGGCTGGCAAGGCTTTCGGAGCCTGGGGAGCGGACACCCTCACAAAGGGTGGCCAGGCGGCCCGGTCCGGGTTTTTTCTTCTTTTCTTCTTTCTTTCACACGCCTGGTGGGCGGTGCCACCCGATCACAAGGGCTGGCAAGGCTTTCGGAGCCTGGGGAGCGGACACCCGCACAAAGGGTGGCCAGGCGGCCCGGTCCGGGTTTTTTCTTCTTTCTTTCACACGCCTGGTGGGCGGTGCCACCCGATCACAAGGGCTGGCAAGGCTTACGTAGCCTGGGGAGCGGACACCCTCACAAAGGGTGGCTAGGCGGCCCGGTCCGGGTTTTTTCTTCTTTTCTTCTTTCTTTCACACGCCTGGTGGGCGGTGCCACCCGATCACAAGGGCTGGCAAGGCTTTCGGAGCCTGGGGAGCGGACACCCTCACAAAGGGTGGCCAGGCGGCCCGGTCCGGGTTTTTTCTTCTTTTCTTCTTTCTTTCACACGCCTGGTGGGCGGTGCCACCCGATCACAAGGGCTGGCAAGGCTTTCGGAGCCTGGGGAGCGGACACCCGCACAAAGGGTGGCCAGGCGGCCCGGTCCGGGTTTTTTCTTCTTTTCTTCTTTCTTTCACACGCCTGGTGGGCGGTGCCACCCGATCACAAGGGCTGGCAAGGCTTTCGGAGCCTGGGGAGCGGACACCCGCACAAAGGGTGGCCAGGCGGCCCGGTCCGGGTTTTTTCTTCTTTTCTTCTTTCTTTCACACGCCTGGTGGGCGGTGCCACCCGATCACAAGGGCTGGCAAGGCTTTCGGAGCCTGGGGAGCGGACACCCGCACAAAGGGTGGCCAGGCGGCCCGGTCCGGGTTTTTTCTTCTTTTCTTCTTTCTTTCACACGCCTGGTGGGCGGTGCCACCCGATCACAAGGGCTGGCAAGGCTTTCGGAGCCTGGGGAGCGGACACCCGCACAAAGGGTGGCCAGGCGGCCCGGTCCGGGTTTTTTCTTCTTTTCTTCTTTCTTTCACACGCCTGGTGGGCGGTGCCACCCGATCACAAGGGCTGGCAAGGCTTTCGGAGCCTGGGGAGCGGACACCCTCACAAAGGGTGGCCAGGCGGCCCGGTCCGGGTTTTTTCTTCTTTTCTTCTTTCTTTCACACGCCTGGTGGGCGGTGCCACCCGATCACAAGGGCTGGCAAGGCTTTCGGAGCCTGGGGAGCGGACACCCTCACAAAGGGTGGCCAGGCGGCCCGGTCCGGGTTTTTTCTTCTTTTCTTCTTTCTTTCACACGCCTGGTGGGCGGTGCCACCCGATCACAAGGGCTGGCAAGGCTTTCGTAGCCTGGGGAGAGGACACCCGCACAAAGGGTGGCCAGGCGGCCCGGTCCGGGTTTTTTCTTCTTTTCTTCTTTCTTTCACACGCCTGGTGGGCGGTGCCACCCGATCACAAGGGCTGGCAAGGCTTTCGGAGCCTGGGGAGCGGACACCCGCACAAAGGGTGGCCAGGCGGCCCGGTCCGGGTTTTTTCTTCTTTTCTTCTTTCTTTCACACGCCTGGTGGGCGGTGCCACCCGATCACAAGGGCTGGCAAGGATTTCGGAGCCTGGGGAGCGGACACCCTCACAAAGGGTGGCCAGGCGGCCCGGTCCGGGTTTTTTCTTCTTTTCTTCTTTCTTTCACACGCCTGGTGGGCGGTGCCACCCGATCACAAGGGCTGGCAAGGCTTTCGGAGCCTGGGGAGAGGACACCCGCACAAAGGGTGGCCAGGCGGCCCGGTCCGGGTTTTTTCTTCTTTTCTTCTTTCTTTCACACGCCTGGTGGGCGGTGCCACCCGATCACAAGGGCTGGCAAGGCTTTCGGAGCCTGGGGAGAGGACACCCTCACAAAGGGTGGCCAGGCGGCCCGGTCCGGGTTTTTTCTTCTTTTCTTCTTTCTTTCACACGCCTGGTGGGCGGTGCCACCCGATCACAAGGGCTGGCAAGGCTTTCGGAGCCTGGGGAGCGGACACCCGCACAAAGGGTGGCCAGGCGGCCCGGTCCGGGTTTTTTCTTCTTTCTTTCACACGCCTGGTGGGCGGTGCCACCCGATCACAAGGGCTGGCAAGGCTTTCGGAGCCTGGGAGCGGACACCCGCACAAAGGGTGGCCAGGCGGCCCGGTCCGGGTTTTTTCTTCTTTTCTTCTTTCTTTCACACGCCTGGTGGGCGGTGCCACCCGATCACAAGGGCTGGCAAGGCTTTCGGAGCCTGGGGAGCGGACACCCTCACAAAGGGTGGCCAGGCGGCCCGGTCCGGGTTTTTTCTTCTTTTCTTCTTTCTTTCACACGCCTGGTGGGCGGTGCCACCCGATCACAAGGGCTGGCAAGGCTTTCGGAGCCTGGGGAGAGGACACCCGCACAAAGGGTGGCCAGGCGGCCCGGTCCGGGTTTTTCCTTCTTTTCTTCTTTCTTTCACACGCCTGGTGGGCGGTGCCACCCGATCACAAGGGCTGGCAAGGCTTTCGGAGCCTGGGGAGAGGACACCCTCACAAAGGATGGCCAGGCGGCCCGGTCCGGGTTTTTTCTTCTTTTCTCCTTTCTTTCACACGCCTGGTGGGCGGTGCCACCCGATCACAAGGGCTGGCAAGGCTTTCGGAGCCTGGGGAGCGGACACCCTCACAAAGGGTGGCCAGGCGGCCCGGTCCGGGTTTTTTCTTCTTTTCTTCTTTCTTTCACACGCCTGGTGGGCGGTGCCACCCGATCACAAGGGCTGGCAAGGCTTTCGGAGCCTGGGGAGCGGACACCCGCACAAAGGGTGGCCAGGCGGCCCGGTCCGGGTTTTTTCTTCTTTCTTTCACATGCCTGGTGGGCGGTGCCACCCGATCACAAGGGCTGGCAAGGCTTACGTAGCCTGGGGAGCGGACACCCTCACAAAGGGTGGCCAGGCGGCCCGGTCCGGGTTTTTTCTTCTTTTCTCCTTTCTTTCACACGCCTGGTGGGCGGTGCCACCCGATCACAAGGGCTGGCAAGGCTTTCGGAGCCTGGGGAGCGGACACCCTCACAAAGGGTGGCCAGGCGGCCCGGTCCGGGTTTTTTCTTCTTTTCTTCTTTCTTTCACACGCCTGGTGGGCGGTGCCACCCGATCACAAGGGCTGGCAAGGCTTTCGGAGCCTGGGGAGCGGACACCCGCACAAAGGGTGGCCAGGCGGCCCGGTCCGGGTTTTTTCTTCTTTTCTTCTTTCTTTCACACGCCTGGTGGGCGGTGCCACCCGATCACAAGGGCTGGCAAGGCTTTCGGAGCCTGGGGAGCGGACACCCTCACAAAGGGTGGCCAGGCGGCCCGGTCCGGGTTTTTTCTTCTTTTCTTCTTTCTTTCACACGCCTGGTGGGCGGTGCCACCCGATCACAAGGGCTGGCAAGGCTTTCGGAGCCTGGGGAGCGGACACCCGCACAAAGGGTGGCCAGGCGGCCCGGTCCGGGTTTTTTCTTCTTTCTTTCACACGCCTGGTGGACGGTGCCACCCGATCACAAGGGCTGGCAAGGCTTACGTAGCCTGGGGAGCGGACACCCTCACAAAGGGTGGCCAGGCGGCCCGGTCCGGGTTTTTTCTTCTTTTCTTCTTTCTTTCACACGCCTGGTGGGCGGTGCCACCCGATCACAAGGGCTGGCAAGGCTTTCGGAGCCTGGGGAGCGGACACCCGCACAAAGGGTGGCCAGGCGGCCCGGTCCGGGTTTTTTCTTCTTTTCTTCTTTCTTTCACACGCCTGGTGGGCGGTGCCACCCGATCACAAGGGCTGGCAAGGCTTTCGGAGCCTGGGGAGCGGACACCCTCACAAAGGGTGGCCAGGCGGCCCGGTCCGGGTTTTTTCTTCTTTTCTTCTTTCTTTCACACGCCTGGTGGGCGGTGCCACCCGATCACAAGGGCTGGCAAGGCTTTCGGAGCCTGGGGAGCGGACACCCTCACAAAGGGTGGCCAGGCGGCCCGGTCCGGGTTTTTTCTTCTTTTCTTCTTTCTTTCACACGCCTGGTGGGCGGTGCCACCCGATCACAAGGGCTGGCAAGGCTTTCGGAGCCTGGGGAGAGGACACCCTCACAAAGGATGGCCAGGCGGCCCGGTCCGGGTTTTTTCTTCTTTTCTCCTTTCTTTCACACGCCTGGTGGGCGGTGCCACCCGATCACAAGGGCTGGCAAGGCTTTCGGAGCCTGGGGAGCGGACACCCTCACAAAGGGTGGCCAGGCGGCCCGGTCCGGGTTTTTTCTTCTTTTCTTCTTTCTTTCACACGCCTGGTGGGCGGTGCCACCCGATCACAAGGGCTGGCAAGGCTTTCGGAGCCTGGGGAGCGGACACCCGCACAAAGGGTGGCCAGGCGGCCCGGTCCGGGTTTTTTCTTCTTTCTTTCACATGCCTGGTGGGCGGTGCCACCCGATCACAAGGGCTGGCAAGGCTTACGTAGCCTGGGGAGCGGACACCCTCACAAAGGGTGGCCAGGCGGCCCGGTCCGGGTTTTTTCTTCTTTTCTCCTTTCTTTCACACGCCTGGTGGGCGGTGCCACCCGATCACAAGGGCTGGCAAGGCTTTCGGAGCCTGGGGAGCGGACACCCTCACAAAGGGTGGCCAGGCGGCCCGGTCCGGGTTTTTTCTTCTTTTCTTCTTTCTTTCACACGCCTGGTGGGCGGTGCCACCCGATCACAAGGGCTGGCAAGGCTTTCGGAGCCTGGGGAGCGGACACCCGCACAAAGGGTGGCCAGGCGGCCCGGTCCGGGTTTTTTCTTCTTTTCTTCTTTCTTTCACACGCCTGGTGGGCGGTGCCACCCGATCACAAGGGCTGGCAAGGCTTTCGGAGCCTGGGGAGCGGACACCCTCACAAAGGGTGGCCAGGCGGCCCGGTCCGGGTTTTTTCTTCTTTTCTTCTTTCTTTCACACGCCTGGTGGGCGGTGCCACCCGATCACAAGGGCTGGCAAGGCTTTCGGAGCCTGGGGAGCGGACACCCGCACAAAGGGTGGCCAGGCGGCCCGGTCCGGGTTTTTTCTTCTTTCTTTCACACGCCTGGTGGACGGTGCCACCCGATCACAAGGGCTGGCAAGGCTTACGTAGCCTGGGGAGCGGACACCCTCACAAAGGGTGGCCAGGCGGCCCGGTCCGGGTTTTTTCTTCTTTTCTTCTTTCTTTCACACGCCTGGTGGGCGGTGCCACCCGATCACAAGGGCTGGCAAGGCTTTCGGAGCCTGGGGAGCGGACACCCGCACAAAGGGTGGCCAGGCGGCCCGGTCCGGGTTTTTTCTTCTTTTCTTCTTTCTTTCACACGCCTGGTGGGCGGTGCCACCCGATCACAAGGGCTGGCAAGGCTTTCGGAGCCTGGGGAGCGGACACCCTCACAAAGGGTGGCCAGGCGGCCCGGTCCGGGTTTTTTCTTCTTTTCTTCTTTCTTTCACACGCCTGGTGGGCGGTGCCACCCGATCACAAGGGCTGGCAAGGCTTTCGGAGCCTGGGGAGCGGACACCCTCACAAAGGGTGGCCAGGCGGCCCGGTCCGGGTTTTTTCTTCTTTTCTTCTTTCTTTCACACGCCTGGTGGGCGGTGCCACCCGATCACAAGGGCTGGCAAGGCTTTCGTAGCCTGGGGAGAGGACACCCGCACAAAGGGTGGCCAGGCGGCCCGGTCCGGGTTTTTTCTTCTTTTCTTCTTTCTTTCACACGCCTGGTGGGCGGTGCCACCCGATCACAAGGGCTGGCAAGGCTTTCGGAGCCTGGGGAGCGGACACCCTCACAAAGGGTGGCCAGGCGGCCCGGTCCGGGTTTTTTCTTCTTTTCTTCTTTCTTTCACACGCCTGGTGGGCGGTGCCACCCGATCACAAGGGCTGGCAAGGCTTTCGGAGCCTGGGGAGAGGACACCCGCACAAAGGGTGGCCAGGCGGCCCGGTCCGGGTTTTTTCTTCTTTTCTTCTTTCTTTCACACGCCTGGTGGGCGGTGCCACCCGATCACAAGGGCTGGCAAGGCTTTCGGAGCCTGGGGAGAGGACACCCTCACAAAGGGTGGCCAGGCGGCCCGGTCCGGGTTTTTTCTTCTTTTCTCCTTTCTTTCACACGCCTGGTGGGCGGTGCCACCCGATCACAAGGGCTGGCAAGGCTTTCGGAGCCTGGGGAGCGGACACCCGCACAAAGGGTGGCCAGGCGGCCCGGTCCGGGTTTTTTCTTCTTTTCTTCTTTCTTTCACACGCCTGGTGGGCAGTGCCACCCGATCACAAGGGCTGGCAAGGCTTTCGGAGCCTGGGGAGAGGACACCCGCACAAAGGGTGGCCAGGCGGCCCGGTCCGGGTTTTTTCTTCTTTTCTTCTTTCTTTCACACGCCTGGTGGGCGGTGCCACCCGATCACAAGGGCTGGCAAGGCTTTCGGAGCCTGGGGAGAGGACACCCTCACAAAGGGTGGCCAGGCGGCCCGGTCCGGGTTTTTTCTTCTTTTCTCCTTTCTTTCACACGCCTGGTGGGCGGTGCCACCCGATCACAAGGGCTGGCAAGGCTTTCGGAGCCTGGGGAGCGGACACCCGCACAAAGGGTGGCCAGGCGGCCCGGTCCGGGTTTTTTCTTCTTTTCTTCTTTCTTTCACACGCCTGGTGGGCAGTGCCACCCGATCACAAGGGCTGGCAAGGCTTTCGGAGCCTGGGGAGCGGACACCCTCACAAAGGGTGGCCAGGCGGCCCGGTCCGGGTTTTTTCTTCTTTTCTTCTTTCTTTCACACGCCTGGTGGGCGGTGCCACCCGATCACAAGGGCTGGCAAGGCTTTCGGAGCCTGGGGAGCGGACACCCGCACAAAGGGTGGCCAGGCGGCCCGGTCCGGGTTTTTTCTTCTTTCTTTCACACGCCTGGTGGGCGGTGCCACCCGATCACAAGGGCTGGCAAGGCTTACGTAGCCTGGGGAGCGGACACCCTCACAAAGGGTGGCCAGGCGGCCCGGTCCGGGTTTTTTCTTCTTTTCTTCTTTCTTTCACACGCCTGGTGGGCGGTGCCACCCGATCACAAGGGCTGGCAAGGCTTTCGGAGCCTGGGGAGCGGACACCCTCACAAAGGGTGGCCAGGCGGCCCGGTCCGGGTTTTTTCTTGTTTTCTTCTTTCTTTCACACGCCTGGTGGGCGGTGCCACCCCATCACAAGGGCTGGCAAGGCTTTCGGAGCCTGGGGAGCGGACACCCGCACAAAGGGTGGCCAGGCGGCCCGGTCCGGGTTTTTTCTTCTTTTCTTCTTTCTTTCACACGCCTGGTGGGCGGTGCCACCCGATCACAAGGGCTGGCAAGGCTTTCGGAGCCTGGGGAGCGGACACCCGCACAAAGGGTGGCCAGGCGGCCCGGTCCGGGTTTTTTCTTCTTTCTTTCACACGCCTGGTGGGCGGTGCCACCCGATCACAAGGGCTGGCAAGGCTTTCGGAGCCTGGGGAGCGGACACCCTCACAAAGGGTGGCCAGGCGGCCCGGTCCGGGTTTTTTCTTCTTTTCTTCTTTCTTTCACACGCCTGGTGGGCGGTGCCACCCGATCACAAGGGCTGGCAAGGCTTTCGGAGCCTGGGGAGCGGACACCCGCACAAAGGGTGGCCAGGCGGCCCGGTCCGGGTTTTTTCTTCTTTCTTTCACACGCCTGGTGGGCGGTGCCACCCGATCACAAGGGCTGGCAAGGCTTACGTAGCCTGGGGAGCGGACACCCTCACAAAGGGTGGCCAGGCGGCCCGGTCCGGGTTTTTTCTTCTTTTCTTCTTTCTTTCACACGCCTGGTGGGCGGTGCCACCCGATCACAAGGGCTGGCAAGGCTTTCGGAGCCTGGGGAGCGGACACCCTCACAAAGGGTGGCCAGGCGGCCCGTTCCGGGTTTTTTCTTCTTTTCTTCTTTCTTTCACACGCCTGGTGGGCGGTGCCACCCGATCACAAGGGCTGGCAAGGCTTTCGGAGCCTGGGGAGCGGACACCCGCACAAAGGGTGGCCAGGCGGCCCGGTCCGGGTTTTTTCTTCTTTTCTTCTTTCCTTCACACGCCTGGTGGGCGGTGCCACCCGATCACAAGGGCTGGCAAGGATTTCGGAGCCTGGGGAGCGGACACCCACACAAAGGGTGGCCAGGCGGCCCGGTCTGGGTTTTTTCTTCTTTTCTTCTTTCTTTCACACGCCTGGTGGGCGGTGCCACCCGATCACAAGGGCTGGCAAGGCTTTCGTAGCCTGGGGAGAGGACACCCGCACAAAGGGTGGCCAGGCGGCCCGGTCCGGGTTTTTTCTTCTTTTCTTCTTTCTTTCACACGCCTGGTGGGCGGTGCCACCCGATCACAAGGACTGGCAAGGCTTTCGGAGCCTGGGGAGCGGACACCCTCACAAAGGGTGGCCAGGCGGCCCGGTCCGGGTTTTTTCTTCTTTTCTTCTTTCTTTCACACGCCTGGTGGGCGGTGCCACCCGATCACAAGGGCTGGCAAGGCTTTCGGAGCCTGGGGAGCGGACACCCGCACAAAGGGTGGCCAGGCGGCCCGGTCCGGGTTTTTTCTTCTTTTCTTCTTTCTTTCACACGCCTGGTGGGCGGTGCCTCCCGATCACAAGGGCTGGCAAGGCTTTCGGAGCCTGGGGAGCGGACACCCGCACAAAGGGTGGCCAGGCGGCCCGGTCCGGGTTTTTTCTTCTTTTCTTCTTTCTTTCACACGCCTGGTGGGCGGTGCCACCCGATCACAAGGGCTGGCAAGGCTTTCGGAGCCTGGGGAGCGGACACCCTCACAAAGGGTGGCCAGGCGGCCCGGTCCGGGTTTTTTCTTCTTTTCTTCTTTCTTTCACACGCCTGGTGGGCGGTGCTACCCGATCACAAGGGCTGGCATGGCTTTCGTAGCCTGGGGAGAGGACACCCGCACAAAGGGTGGCCAGGCGGCCCGGTCCGGGTTTTTTCTTCTTTTCTTCTTTCTTTCACACGCCTGGTGGGCGGTGCCACCCGATCACAAGGGCTGGCAAGGCTTTCGGAGCCTGGGGAGCGGACACCCTCACAAAGGGTGGCCAGGCGGCCCGGTCCGGGTTTTTTCTTCTTTTCTTCTTTCTTTCACACGCCTGGTGGGCGGTGCCACCCGATCACAAGGGCTGGCAAGGCTTTCGGAGCCTGGGGAGCGGACACCCGCACAAAGGGTGGCCAGGCGGCCCGGTCCGGGTTTTTTCTTCTTTCTTTCACACGCCTGGTGGGCGGTGCCACCCGATCACAAGGGCTGGCAAGGCTTTCGGAGCCCGGGGAGCGGACACCCTCACAAAGGGTGGCCAGGCGGCCCGGTCCGGGTTTTTTCTTCTTTTCTTCTTTCTTTCACACGCCTGGTGGGCGGTGCCACCCGATCACAAGGGCTGGCAAGGCTTTCGGAGCCCGGGGAGCGGACACCCGCACAAAGGGTGGCCAGGCGGCCCGGTCCGGGTTTTTTCTTCTTTTCTTCTTTCTTTCACACGCCTGGTGGGCGGTGCCACCCGATCACAAGGGCTGGCAAGGCTTTCGGAGCCTGGGGAGCGGACACCCGCACAAAGGGTGGCCAGGTGGCCCGGTCCGGGTTTTTTCTTCTTTTCTTCTTTCTTTCACACGCCTGGTGGGCGGTGCCACCCGATCACAAGGGCTGGCAAGGTTTTCGGAGCCTGGGGAGAGGACACCCTCACAAAGGGTGGCCAGGCGGCCCGGTCCGGGTTTTTTCTTCTTTTCTTCTTTCTTTCACACGCCTGGTGGGCGGTGCCACCCGATCACAAGGGCTGGCAAGGCTTTCGGAGCCTGGGGAGCGGACACCCTCACAAAGGGTGGCCAGGCGGCCCGGTCCGGGTTTTTTCTTCTTTTCTTCTTTCTTTCACACGCCTGGTGGGCGGTGCCACCCGATCACAAGGGCTGGCAAGGCTTTCGGAGCCTGGGGAGAGGACACCCGCACAAAGGGTGGCCAGGCGGCCCGGTCCGGGTTTTTTCTTCTTTTCTTCTTTCTTTCACACGCCTGGTGGGCGGTGCCACCCGATCACAAGGGCTGGCAAGGCTTTCGGAGCCTGGGGAGAGGACACCCTCACAAAGGGTGGCCAGGCGGCCCGGTCCGGGTTTTTTCTTCTTTTCTCCTTTCTTTCACACGCCTGGTGGGCGGTGCCACCCGATCACAAGGGCTGGCAAGGCTTTCGGAGCCTTGGGAGCGGACACCCGCACAAAGGGTGGCCAGGCGGCCCGGTCCGGGTTTTTTCTTCTTTTCTTCTTTCTTTCACACGCCTGGTGGGCAGTGCCACCCGATCACAAGGGCTGGCAAGGCTTTCGGAGCCTGGGGAGCGGACACCCTCACAAAGGGTGGCCAGGCGGCCCGGTCCGGGTTTTTTCTTCTTTTCTTCTTTCTTTCACACGCCTGGTGGGCGGTGCCACCCGATCACAAGGGCTGGCAAGGCTTTCGGAGCCTGGGGAGCGGACACCCGCACAAAGGGTGGCCAGGCGGCCCGGTCCGGGTTTTTTCTTCTTTCTTTCACACGCCTGGTGGGCGGTGCCACCCGATCACAAGGGCTGGCAAGGCTTACGTAGCCTGGGGAGCGGACACCCTCACAAAGGGTGGCCAGGCGGCACGGTCCGGGTTTTTTCTTCTTTTCTTCTTTCTTTCACACGCCTGGTGGGCGGTGCCACCCGATCACAAGGGCTGGCAAGGCTTTCGGAGCCTGGGGAGCGGACACCCTCACAAAGGGTGGCCAGGCGGCCCGGTCCGGGTTTTTTCTTGTTTTCTTCTTTCTTTCACACGCCTGGTGGGCGGTGCCACCCCATCACAAGGGCTGGCAAGGCTTTCGGAGCCTGGGGAGCGGACACCCGCACAAAGGGTGGCCAGGCGGCCCGGTCCGGGTTTTTTCTTCTTTTCTTCTTTCTTTCACACGCCTGGTGGGCGGTGCCACCCGATCACAAGGGCTGGCAAGGCTTTCGGAGCCTGGGGAGCGGACACCCGCACAAAGGGTGGCCAGGCGGCCCGGTCCGGGTTTTTTCTTCTTTTCTTCTTTCTTTCACACGCCTGGTGGGCGGTGCCACCCGATCACAAGGGCTGGCAAGGCTTTCGGAGCCTGGGGAGCGGACACCCTCACAAAGGGTGGCCAGGCGGCCCGGTCCGGGTTTTTTCTTCTTTTCTTCTTTCTTTCACACGCCTGGTGGGCGGTGCCACCCGATCACAAGGGCTGGCAAGGCTTTCGGAGCCTGGGGAGCGGACACCCTCACAAAGGGTGGCCAGGCGGCCCGGTCCGGGTTTTTTCTTCTTTTCTTCTTTCTTTCACACGCCTGGTGGGCGGTGCCACCCGATCACAAGGGCTGGCATGGCTTTCGTAGCCTGGGGAGAGGACACCCGCACAAAGGGTGGCCAGGCGGCCCGGTCCGGGTTTTTTCTTCTTTTCTTCTTTCTTTCACACGCCTGGTGGGCGGTGCCACCCGATCACAAGGGCTGGCAAGGCTTTCGGAGCCTGGGGAGCGGACACCCTCACAAAGGGTGGCCAGGCGGCCCGGTCCGGGTTTTTTCTTCTTTTCTCCTTTCTTTCACACGCCTGGTGGGCAGTGCCACCCGATCACAATAGCTGGCAAGGCTTTCGGAGCCTGGGGAGCGGACACCCTCACAAAGGGTGGCCAGGCGGCCCGGTCCGGGTTTTTTCTTCTTTTCTTCTTTCTTTCACACGCCTGGTGGGCGGTGCCACCCGATCACAAGGGCTGGCAAGGCTTTCGGAGCCTGGGGAGCGGACACCCGCACAAAGGGTGGCCAGGCGGCCCGGTCCGGGTTTTTTCTTCTTTCTTTCACACGCCTGGTGGGCGGTGCCACCCGATCACAAGCGCTGGCAAGGCTTACGTAGCCTGGGGAGCGGACACCCTCACAAAGGGTGGCCAGGCGGCCCGGTCCGGGTTTTTTCTTCTTTTCTTCTTTCTTTCACACGCCTGGTGGGCGGTGCCACCCGATCACAAGGGCTGGCAAGGCTTTCGGAGCCTGGGGAGCGGACACCCGCACAAAGGGTGGCCAGGCGGCCCGGTCCGGGTTTTTTCTTCTTTCTTTCACACGCCTGGTGGGCGGTGCCACCCGATCACAAGGGCTGGCAAGGCTTACGTAGCCTGGGGAGCGGACACCCTCACAAAGGGTGGCCAGGCGGCCCGGTCCGGGTTTTTTCTTCTTTTCTTCTTTCTTTCACACGCCTGGTGGGCGGTGCCACCCGATCACAAGGGCTGGCAAGGCTTTCGGAGCCTGGGGAGCGGACACCCTCACAAAGGGTGGCCAGGCGGCCCGGTCCGGGTTTTTTCTTCTTTTCTTCTTTCTTTCACACGCCTGGTGGGCGGTGCCACCCGATCACAAGGGCTGGCAAGGCTTTCGGAGCCTGGGGAGCGGACACCCGCACAAAGGGTGGCCAGGCGGCCCGGTCCGGGTTTTTTCTTCTTTTCTTCTTTCCTTCACACGCCTGGTGGGCGGTGCCACCCGATCACAAGGGCTGGCAAGGATTTCGGAGCCTGGGGAGCGGACACCCACACAAAGGGTGGCCAGGCGGCCCGGTCTGGGTTTTTTCTTCTTTTCTTCTTTCTTTCACACGCCTGGTGGGCGGTGCCACCCGATCACAAGGGCTGGCAAGGCTTTCGTAGCCTGGGGAGAGGACACCCGCACAAAGGGTGGCCAGGCGGCCCGGTCCGGGTTTTTTCTTCTTTTCTTCTTTCTTTCACACGCCTGGTGGGCGGTGCCACCCGATCACAAGGACTGGCAAGGCTTTCGGAGCCTGGGGAGCGGACACCCTCACAAAGGGTGGCCAGGCGGCCCGGTCCGGGTTTTTTCTTCTTTTCTTCTTTCTTTCACACGCCTGGTGGGCGGTGCCACCCGATCACAAGGGCTGGCAAGGCTTTCGGAGCCTGGGGAGCGGACACCCGCACAAAGGGTGGCCAGGCGGCCCGGTCCGGGTTTTTTCTTCTTTTCTTCTTTCTTTCACACGCCTGGTGGGCGGTGCCTCCCGATCACAAGGGCTGGCAAGGCTTTCGGAGCCTGGGGAGCGGACACCCGCACAAAGGGTGGCCAGGCGGCCCGGTCCGGGTTTTTTCTTCTTTTCTTCTTTCTTTCACACGCCTGGTGGGCGGTGCCACCCGATCACAAGGGCTGGCAAGGCTTTCGGAGCCTGGGGAGCGGACACCCGCACAAAGGGTGGCCAGGCGGCCCGGTCCGGGTTTTTTCTTCTTTCTTTCACACGCCTGGTGGGCGGTGCCACCCGATCACAAGGGCTGGCAAGGCTTTCGGAGCCCGGGGAGCGGACACCCTCACAAAGGGTGGCCAGGCGGCCCGGTCCGGGTTTTTTCTTCTTTTCTTCTTTCTTTCACACGCCTGGTGGGCGGTGCCACCCGATCACAAGGGCTGGCAAGGCTTTCGGAGCCCGGGGAGCGGACACCCGCACAAAGGGTGGCCAGGCGGCCCGGTCCGGGTTTTTTCTTCTTTTCTTCTTTCTTTCACACGCCTGGTGGGCGGTGCCACCCGATCACAAGGGCTGGCAAGGCTTTCGGAGCCTGGGGAGCGGACACCCTCACAAAGGGTGGCCAGGCGGCCCGGTCCGGGTTTTTTCTTCTTTTCTTCTTTCTTTCACACGCCTGGTGGGCGGTGCCACCCGATCACAAGGGCTGGCAAGGCTTTCGTAGCCTGGGGAGAGGACACCCGCACAAAGGGTGGCCAGGCGGCCCGGTCCGGGTTTTTTCTTCTTTTCTTCTTTCTTTCACACGCCTGGTGGGCGGTGCCACCCGATCACAAGGGCTGGCAAGGCTTTCGGAGCCTGGGGAGCGGACACCCTCACAAAGGGTGGCCAGGCGGCCCGGTCCGGGTTTTTTCTTCTTTTCTTCTTTCTTTCACACGCCTGGTGGGCGGTGCCCCCCGATCACAAGGGCTGGCAAGGCTTTCGGAGCCTGGGGAGCGGACACCCGCACAAAGGGTGGCCAGGCGGCCCGGTCCGGGTTTTTTCTTCTTTTCTTCTTTCTTTCACACGCCTGGTGGGCGGTGCCTCCCGATCACAAGGGCTGGCAAGGCTTTCGGAGCCTGGGGAGCGGACACCCGCACAAAGGGTGGCCAGGCGGCCCGGTCCGGGTTTTTTCTTCTTTTCTTCTTTCTTTCACACGCCTGGTGGGCGGTGCCACCCGATCACAAGGGCTGGCAAGGCTTTCGGAGCCTGGGGAGCGGACACCCGCACAAAGGGTGGCCAGGCGGCCCGGTCCGGGTTTTTTCTTCTTTTCTTCTTTCTTTCACACGCCTGGTGGGCGGTGCCACCCGATCACAAGGGCTGGCAAGGCTTTCGGAGCCTGGGGAGCGGACACCCTCACAAATGGTGGCCAGGCGGCCCGGTCCGGGTTTTTTCTTCTTTTCTTCTTTCTTTCACACGCCTGGTGGGCGGTGCCACCCCATCACAAGGGCTGGTAAGGCTTTCGGAGCCTGGGGAGCGGACACCCGCACAAAGGGTGGCCAGGCGGCCCGGTCTGGGTTTTTTCTTCTTTTCTTCTTTCTTTCACACGCCTGGTGGGCGGTGCCTCCCGATCACAAGGGCTGGCAAGGCTTTCGGAGCCTGGGGAGCGGACACCCGCACAAAGGGTGGCCAGGCGGCCCGGTCCGGGTTTTTTCTTCTTTTCTTCTTTCTTTCACACGCCTGGTGGGCGGTGCCACCCGATCACAAGGGCTGGCAAGGCTTTCGGAGCCTGGGGAGCGGACACCCGCACAAAGGGTGGCCAGGCGGCCCGGTCCGGGTTTTTTCTTCTTTTCTTCTTTCTTTCACACGCCTGGTGGGCGGTGCCACCCGATCACAAGGGCTGGCAAGGCTTTCGGAGCCTGGGGAGCGGACACCCTCACAAATGGTGGCCAGGCGGCCCGGTCCGGGTTTTTTCTTCTTTTCTTCTTTCTTTCACACGCCTGGTGGGCGGTGCCACCCCATCACAAGGGCTGGCAAGGCTTTCGGAGCCTGGGGAGCGGACACCCGCACAAAGGGTGGCCAGGTGGCCCGGTCCGGGTTTTTTCTTCTTTTCTTCTTTCTTTCACACGCCTGGTGGGCGGTGCCACCCGATCACAAGGGCTGGCAAGGTTTTCGGAGCCTGGGGAGAGGACACCCTCACAAAGGGTGGCCAGGCGGCCCGGTCCGGGTTTTTTCTTCTTTTCTTCTTTCTTTCACACGCCTGGTGGGCGGTGCCACCCGATCACAAGGGCTGGCAAGGCTTTCGGAGCCTGGGGAGCGGACACCCTCACAAAGGGTGGCCAGGCGGCCCGGTCCGGGTTTTTTCTTCTTTTCTTCTTTCTTTCACACGCCTGGTGGGCGGTGCCACCCGATCACAAGGGCTGGCAAGGCTTTCGGAGCCTGGGGAGCGGACACCCGCACAAAGGGTGGCCAGGCGGCCCGGTCCGGGTTTTTTCTTCTTTCTTTCACACGCCTGGTGGGCGGTGCCACCCGATCACAAGGGCTGGCAAGGCTTACGTAGCCTGGGGAGCGGACACCCTCACAAAGGGTGGCCAGGCGGCACGGTCCGGGTTTTTTCTTCTTTTCTTCTTTCTTTCACACGCCTGGTGGGCGGTGCCACCCGATCACAAGGGCTGGCAAGGCTTTCGGAGCCTGGGGAGCGGACACCCTCACAAAGGGTGGCCAGGCGGCCCGGTCCGGGTTTTTTCTTGTTTTCTTCTTTCTTTCACACGCCTGGTGGGCGGTGCCACCCCATCACAAGGGCTGGCAAGGCTTTCGGAGCCTGGGGAGCGGACACCCGCACAAAGGGTGGCCAGGCGGCCCGGTCCGGGTTTTTTCTTCTTTTCTTCTTTCTTTCACACGCCTGGTGGGCGGTGCCACCCGATCACAAGGGCTGGCAAGGCTTTCGGAGCCTGGGGAGCGGACACCCGCACAAAGGGTGGCCAGGCGGCCCGGTCCGGGTTTTTTCTCCTTTTCTTCTTTCTTTCACACGCCTGGTGGGCGGTGCCACCCGATCACAAGGGCTGGCAAGGCTTTCGGAGCCTGGGGAGCGGACACCCTCACAAAGGGTGGCCAGGCGGCCCGGTCCGGGTTTTTTCTTCTTTTCTTCTTTCTTTCACACGCCTGGTGGGCGGTGCCACCCGATCACAAGGGCTGGCAAGGCTTTCGGAGCCTGGGGAGCGGACACCCTCACAAAGGGTGGCCAGGCGGCCCGGTCCGGGTTTTTTCTTCTTTTCTTCTTTCTTTCACACGCCTGGTGGGCGGTGCCACCCGATCACAAGGGCTGGCATGGCTTTCGTAGCCTGGGGAGAGGACACCCGCACAAAGGGTGGCCAGGCGGCCCGGTCCGGGTTTTTTCTTCTTTTCTTCTTTCTTTCACACGCCTGGTGGGCGGTGCCACCCGATCACAAGGGCTGGCAAGGCTTTCGGAGCCTGGGGAGCGGACACCCTCACAAAGGGTGGCCAGGCGGCCCGGTCCGGGTTTTTTCTTCTTTTCTCCTTTCTTTCACACGCCTGGTGGGCAGTGCCACCCGATCACAATAGCTGGCAAGGCTTTCGGAGCCTGGGGAGCGGACACCCTCACAAAGGGTGGCCAGGCGGCCCGGTCCGGGTTTTTTCTTCTTTTCTTCTTTCTTTCACACGCCTGGTGGGCGGTGCCACCCGATCACAAGGGCTGGCAAGGCTTTCGGAGCCTGGGGAGCGGACACCCGCACAAAGGGTGGCCAGGCGGCCCGGTCTGGGTTTTTTCTTCTTTTCTTCTTTCTTTCACACGCCTGGTGGGCGGTGCCACCCGATCACAAGGGCTGGCAAGGCTTTCGGAGCCTGGGGAGCGGACACCCTCACAAAGGGTGGCCAGGCGGCCCGGTCCGGGTTTTTTCTTCTTTTCTTCTTTCTTTCACACGCCTGGTGGGCGGTGCCACCCGATCACAAGGGCTGGCAAGGCTTTCGGAGCCTGGGGAGCGGACACCCGCACAAAGGGTGGCCAGGCGGCCCGGTCCGGGTTTTTTCTTCTTTTCTTCTTTCTTTCACACGCCTGGTGGGCGGTGCCTCCCGATCACAAGGGCTGGCAAGGCTTTCGGAGCCTGGGGAGCGGACACCCGCACAAAGGGTGGCCAGGCGGCCCGGTCCGGGTTTTTTCTTCTTTTCTTCTTTCTTTCACACGCCTGGTGGGCGGTGCCACCCGATCACAAGGGCTGGCAAGGCTTTCGGAGCCTGGGGAGCGGACACCCGCACAAAGGGTGGCCAGGCGGCCCGGTCCGGGTTTTTTCTTCTTTTCTTCTTTCTTTCACACGCCTGGTGGGCGGTGCCACCCGATCACAAGGGCTGGCAAGGCTTTCGGAGCCTGGGGAGCGGACACCCTCACAAATGGTGGCCAGGCGGCCCGGTCCGGGTTTTTTCTTCTTTTCTTCTTTCTTTCACACGCCTGGTGGGCGGTGCCACCCCATCACAAGGGCTGGCAAGGCTTTCGGAGCCTGGGGAGCGGACACCCGCACAAAGGGTGGCCAGGTGGCCCGGTCCGGGTTTTTTCTTCTTTTCTTCTTTCTTTCACACGCCTGGTGGGCGGTGCCACCCGATCACAAGGGCTGGCAAGGTTTTCGGAGCCTGGGGAGAGGACACCCTCACAAAGGGTGGCCAGGCGGCCCGGTCCGGGTTTTTTCTTCTTTTCTTCTTTCTTTCACACGCCTGGTGGGCGGTGCCACCCGATCACAAGGGCTGGCAAGGCTTTCGGAGCCTGGGGAGCGGACACCCGCACAAAGGGTGGCCAGGCGGCCCGGTCCGGGTTTTTTCTTCTTTTCTTCTTTCTTTCACACGCCTGGTGGGCGGTGCCACCCGATCACAAGGGCTGGCAAGGCTTTCGGAGCCTGGGGAGCGGACACCCGCACAAAGGGTGGCCAGGCGGCCCGGTCCGGGTTTTTTCTTCTTTTCTTCTTTCTTTCACACGCCTGGTGGGCGGTGCCACCCGATCACAAGGGCTGGCAAGGCTTTCGGAGCCTGGGGAGCGGACACCCTCACAAATGGTGGCCAGGCGGCCCGGTCCGGGTTTTTTCTTCTTTTCTTCTTTCTTTCACACGCCTGGTGGGCGGTGCCACCCCATCACAAGGGCTGGCAAGGCTTTCGGAGCCTGGGGAGCGGACACCCGCACAAAGGGTGGCCAGGTGGCCCGGTCCGGGTTTTTTCTTCTTTTCTTCTTTCTTTCACACGCCTGGTGGGCGGTGCCACCCGATCACAAGGGCTGGCAAGGTTTTCGGAGCCTGGGGAGAGGACACCCTCACAAAGGGTGGCCAGGCGGCCCGGTCCGGGTTTTTTCTTCTTTTCTTCTTTCTTTCACACGCCTGGTGGGCGGTGCCACCCGATCACAAGGGCTGGCAAGGCTTTCGGAGCCTGGGGAGCGGACACCCTCACAAAGGGTGGCCAGGCGGCCCGGTCCGGGTTTTTTCTTCTTTTCTTCTTTCTTTCACACGCCTGGTGGGCGGTGCCACCCGATCACAAGGGCTGGCAAGGATTTCGGAGCCTGGGGAGCGGACACCCGCACAAAGGGTGGCCAGGCGGCCCGGTCCGGGTTTTTTCTTCTTTTCTTCTTTCTTTCACACGCCTGGTGGGCGGTGCCACCCGATCACAAGGGCTGGCAAGGCTTTCGGAGCCTGGGGAGCGGACACCCGCACAAAGGGTGGCCAGGCGGCCCGGTCCGGGTTTTTTCTTCTTTTCTTCTTTCTTTCACACGCCTGGTGGGCGGTGCCACCCGATCACAAGGGCTGGCAAGGCTTTCGGAGCCTGGGGAGCGGACACCCTCACAAAGGGTGGCCAGGCGGCCCGGTCCGGGTTTTTTCTTCTTTTCTTCTTTCTTTCACACGCCTGGTGGGCGGTGCCACCCGATCACAAGGGCTGGCAAGGCTTTCGGAGCCTGGGGAGCGGACACCCTCACAAAGGGTGGCCAGGCGGCCCGGTCCGGGTTTTTTCTTCTTTTCTTCTTTCTTTCACACGCCTGGTGGGCGGTGCCACCCGATCACAAGGGCTGGCAAGGATTTCGGAGCCTGGGGAGCGGACACCCGCACAAAGGGTGGCCAGGCGGCCCGGTCCGGGTTTTTTCTTCTTTTCTTCTTTCTTTCACACGCCTGGTGGGCGGTGCCACCCGATCACAAGGGCTGGCAAGGCTTTCGGAGCCTGGGGAGCGGACACCCTCACAAAGGGTGGCCAGGCGGCCCGGTCCGGGTTTTTTCTTCTTTTCTTCTTTCTTTCACACGCCTGGTGGGCGGTGCCACCCGATCACAAGGGCTGGCAAGGCTTTCGGAGCCTGGGGAGCGGACACCCTCACAAAGGGTGGCCAGGCGGCCCGGTCCGGGTTTTTTCTTCTTTTCTTCTTTCTTTCACACGCCTGGTGGGCGGTGCCACCCGATCACAAGGGCTGGCAAGGATTTCGGAGCCTGGGGAGCGGACACCCGCACAAAGGGTGGCCAGGCGGCCCGGTCCGGGTTTTTTCTTCTTTTCTTCTTTCTTTCACACGCCTGGTGGGCGGTGCCACCCGATCACAAGGGCTGGCAAGGCTTTCGGAGCCTGGGGAGCGGACACCCGCACAAAGGGTGGCCAGGCGGCCCGGTCCGGGTTTTTTCTTCTTTTCTTCTTTCTTTCACACGCCTGGTGGGCGGTGCCACCCGATCACAAGGGCTGGCAAGGCTTTCGGAGCCTGGGGAGCGGACACCCTCACAAAGGGTGGCCAGGCGGCCCGGTCCGGGTTTTTTCTTCTTTTCTTCTTTCTTTCACACGCCTGGTGGGCGGTGCCTCCCGATCACAAGGGCTGGCAAGGCTTTCGGAGCCTGGGGAGCGGACACCCGCACAAAGGGTGGCCAGGCGGCCCGGTCCGGGTTTTTTCTTCTTTTCTTCTTTCTTTCACACGCCTGGTGGGCGGTGCCACCCGATCACAAGGGCTGGCAAGGCTTTCGGAGCCTGGGGAGCGGACACCCTCACAAAGGGTGGCCAGGCGGCCCGGTCCGGGTTTTTTCTTCTTTTCTTCTTTCTTTCACACGCCTGGTGGGCGGTGCCACCCCATCACAAGGGCTGGCAAGGATTTCGGAGCCTGGGGAGCGGACACCCGCACAAAGGGTGGCCAGGCGGCCCGGTCCGGGTTTTTTCTTCTTTTCTTTCTTTCACACGCCTGGTGGGCGGTGCCACCCGATCACAAGGGCTGGCAAGGCTTTCGTAGCCTGGGGAGCGGACACCCTCACAAAGGGTGGCCAGGCGGCCCGGTCCGGGTTTTTTCTTCTTTTCTTCTTTCTTTCACACGCCTGGTGGGCGGTGCCTCCCGATCACAAGGGCTGGCAAGGCTTTCGGAGCCTGGGGAGCGGACACCCGCACAAAGGGTGGCCAGGCGGCCCGGTCCGGGTTTTTTCTTCTTTTCTTCTTTCTTTCACAGGCCTGGTGGGCGGTGCCACCCGATCACAAGGGCTGGCAAGGCTTTCGGAGCCTGGGGAGCGGACACCCTCACAAATGGTGGCCAGGCGGCCCGGTCCGGGTTTTTTCTTCTGTTCTTCTTTCTTTCACACGCCTGGTGGGCGGTGCCACCCCATCACGAGGGCTGGCAAGGCTTTCGGAGCCTGGGGAGCGGACACCCGCACAAAGGGTGGCCAGGCGGCCCGGTCCGGGTTTTTTCTTCTTTTCTTCTTTCTTTCACACGCCTGGTGGGCGGTGCCACCCCATCACAAGGGCTGGCAAGGCTTTCGGAGCCTGGGGAGAGGACACCCTCACAAAGGGTGGCCAGGCGGCCCGGTCCGGGTTTTTTCTTCTTTTCTTCTTTCTTTCACAGGCCTGGTGGGAACCTTGGTGCATTCCGGAACTCTGAACATTCCGGAATTCCGAACATTCCGGAACCTTGGTGCATTCCGGAACTCTGAACATTCCGGAACCTTGGTGCATTCCGGAACCTTGGTGCATTCCGGAACTCTGAACATTCCGGAACCTTGGTGCATTCCGGAACTCTTAACATTCCAGAACCTTGGTGCATTCCGGAACTCTGAACATTCCGGAATTCCGAACATTCCGGAACCTTGGTGCATTCCGGAACTCTGAACATTCCGGAACTCTGAACATTCCGGAATTCCAAACATTCCGGAACCTTGGTGCATTCCGGAACTCTGAACATTCCGGAATTCCGAACATTCCGGAACCTTGGTGCATTCCGGAACTCTGAACATTCCGGAACCTTGGTACATTCCGGAATTCCGAACATTCCGGAACCTTGGTACATTCCGGAATTCCGAACATTCCGGAATTCCGAACATTCCGGAACTCTGAACATTCCGGAATTCCGAACATTCCGGAACCTTGGTGCATTCCGGAACTCTGAACATTCCGGAACCTTGGTACATTCCGGAATTCCGAACATTCCGGAATTCCGAACATTCCGGAACCTTGGTGCATTCCGGAACTCTGAACATTCCGGAATTCCGAACATTCCGGAACCTTGGTGCATTCCGGAACTCTGAACATTCCAGAACCTTGGTACATTCCGGAATTCCGAACATTCCGGAACCTTGGTGCATTCCGGAACTCTGAACATTCCGGAACTCTGAACATTCCAGAACCTTGGTACATTCCGGAATTCCGACCATTCCGGAACCTTGGTACATTCCGGAATTCCGAACATTCCGGAACCTTGGTACATTCCGGAATTCCGAACATTCCGGAACCTTGGTGCATTCCGGAACGCTGAACATTCCGGAATTCCGAACATTCCGGAACCTTGGTGCATTCCGGAACTCTGAACATTCCGGAACTCTGAACATTCCGGAACCTTGGTACATTCCGGAATTCCGAACATTCCGGAACCTTGGTACATTCCGGAATTCCGAACATTCCGGAACCTTGGTACATTCCGGAACTCTGAACATTCCGGAATTCCGAACATTCCGGAACCTTGGTGCATTCCGGAACTCTGAACATTCCGGAACTCTGAACATTCCGGAATTCCGAACATTCCGGAACCTTGGTGCATTCCGGAACTCTGAACATTTCGGAATTCCGAACATTCCGGAACCTTGGTGCATTCCGGAACTCTGAACATTCCAGAACCTTGGTACATTCCGGAATTCCGAACATTCCGGAACCTTGGTGCATTCCGGAACTCTGAACATTCCGGAACTCTGAACATTCCGGAACCTTTGTGCATTCCGGAACCTTGGTGCATTCCGGAACTCTGAACATTCCGGAACTCTGAACATTCCGGAATTCCGAACATTCCGGAGCTCTGAACATTCCGGAACTCTGAACATTCCGGAATTCCGAACATTCCGGAACCTTGGTGCATTCCGGAACTCTGAACATTCCGGAACTCTGAACATTCCGGAATTCCGAACATTCCGGAACCTTGGTGCATTCCGGAACTCTGAACATTCCGGAACTCTGAACATTCCGGAATTCCAAACATTCCGGAACCTTGGTGCATTCCGGAACTCTGAACATTCTGGAACCTTTGTGCATTCCGGAACCTTGGTGCATTCCGGAACTCTGAACATTCCGGAATTCCGAACATTCCGGAACCTTGGTGCATTCCGGAACTCTGAACATTCCGGAATTCCGAACATTCCGGAACCTTGGTGCATTCCGGAACTCTGAACATTCCAGAACCTTGGTACATTCTGGAATTCCGAACATTCCGGAACCTTGGTGCATTCCGGAACTCTGAACATTCCGGAATTCCGAACATTCCGGAACCTTGGTGCATTCCGGAACTCTGAACATTCCGGAACCTTGGTACAATCCGGAATTCTGAACATTCCGGAACCTTGGTGCATTCCGGAACTCTGAACATTCTGGAACTCTGAACATTCCGGAATTCCGAACATTCCGGAACCTTGGTGCATTCGGGAACTCTGAACATATTTCTATGAAGTTGTACAAAAACGTTTTCTTTGGCCAAGACAGTGCGTTTCTCACTGTTACATGCATTTTGAATGGGGAACTCGACCGAAACAAAGTATAGGTTTTCATTATGTGAATAACTTGGAAATCTTAGCTCAAACAGCTGCAAAACCTGTTTTCCCAGCACGGAGACCTTGAGTTCTATAAGATAAAGCAATAAACCTGTTTGTCTGAGTCTTCTATCAAAAGTTACAGCTATTTATATGAAGTTGTACAAAAACGCTTTCTTTCGCCAAGACAGTGCGTTTCTCACTGTTACATGCATTTGAATGGGGAACTCGACCGAAACAAAGTATAGGTTTTCATTATGTGAATAACTTGGAAATCTTAGCTCAAACAGCTGCAAAACCTGTTTTGCCCAGCACGGAGACCTTGAGTTCTATAAGATAAAGCCATAAACATGTTTGTCTGAGTCTTCTATCAAAAGTTACAGCTATTTATATGAAGTTGTACAAAAACGCTTTCTTTCGCCAAGACAGTGCGTTTCTCACTGTTACATGCATTTGAATGGGGAACTCCACCGAAACAAAGTATAGGTTTTCATTATGTGAATAACTTGGAAATCTTAGCTCAAACAGCTGCAAAACCTGTTTGCCCAGCACGGAGACCTTGAGTTCTATAAGATAAAGCCATAAACATGTGTATCCGAGTCTTCTATCAAAAGTTACAGCTATTTATATGAAGTTGTACAAAAACGCTTTCTTTCGCCAAGACAGTGCGTTTCTCACTGTTACATGCATTTGAATGGGGAACTCGACCGAAACAAAGTATAAGTTTTCATTATGTGAATAACTTGGAAATCTTAGCTCAAACAGCTGCAAAACCTGTTTTCCCAGCACGGAGACCTTGAGTTCTATAATATAAGGCCATAAACATGTTTGTCTGAGTCTTCTATCAAAAGTTACAGCTATTTCTATGAAGTTGTACAAAAACGTTTTCTTTCGCCAAGACAGTGCGTTTCTCACTGTTACATGCATTTGAATGGGGAACTCGACCGAAACAAATTATAGGTTTTCATTATGTGAATAACTTGGAAATCTTAGCTCAAACAGCTGCAAAACCTTTTTGCCCAGCACGGGAACCTTGAGTTCTATAAGATAAAGCCATAAACATGTGTATCCGAGTCTTCTATCAAAAGTTACAGCTATTCATATGAAGTTGTACAAAAACGCTTTCTTTCGCCAAGACAGTGCGTTTCTCACTGTTACATGCATTTGAATGGGGAACTTGACCGAAACAAAGTATAGGTTTTCATTATGTGAATAACTTGGAAATCTTAGCTCAAACAGCTGCAAAACCTGTTTTCCCAGCACGGGAACCTTGAGTTCTATAAGATAAAGCCATAAACATGTGTATCCGAGTCTTCTATCAAAAGTTAGGGCTATTTATATGAAGTTGTACAAAAACGCTTTCTTTCGCCAAGACAGTGCGTTTCTCACTGTTACATGCATTTGAATGGGGAACTCGACCGAAACAAAGTATAGGTTTTCATTATGTGAATAACTTGGAAATCTTAGCTCAAACAGCTGCAAAACCTGTTTGCCCAGCACGGAGACCTTGAGTTCTATAAGATAAAGCCATAAACATGTGTATCCGAGTCTTCTATCAAAAGTTACAGCTATTTATATGAAGTTGTACAAAAACGCTTTCTTTCGCCAAGACAGTGCGTTTCTCACTGTTACATGCATTTGAATGGGGAACTCGACCGAAACAAAGTATAGGTTTTCATTATGTGAATAACTTGGAAATCTTAGCTCAAACAGCTGCAAAACCTGTTTGCCCAGCACGGAGACCTTGAGTTCTATAAGATAAAGCCATAAACATGTGTATCCGAGTCTTCTATCAAAAGTTACAGCTATTTATATGAAGTTGTACAAAAACGCTTTCTTTCGCCAAGACAGTGCGTTTCTCACTGTTACATGCATTTGAATGGGGAACTCGACCGAAACAAAGTATAGGTTTTCATTATGTGAATAACTTGGAAATCTTAGCTCAAACAGCTGCAAAACCTGTTTGCCCAGCACGGAGACCTTGAGTTCTATAAGATAAAGCCATAAACATGTTTGTCTGAGTCTTCTATCAAAAGTTACAGCTATTTATATGAAGTTGTACAAAATAGCTTTCTTTCGCCAAGACAGTGCGTTTCTCACTGTTACATGCATTTGAATGGGGAACTCGACCGAAACAAAGTATAGGTTTTCATTATGTGAATAACTTGGAAATCTTAGCTCAAACAGCTGCAAAACCTGTTTGCCCAGCACAGAGACCTTGAGTTCTATAAGATAAAGCCATAAACATGTGTATCCGAGTCTTCTATCAAAAGTTACAGCTATTTATATGAAGTTGTACAAAAACGCTTTCTTTCGCCAAGACAGTGCGTTTCTCACTGTTACATGCATTTGAATGGGGAACTCGACCGAAACAAAGTATAGGTTTTCATTATGTGAATAACTTGGAAATCTTAGCTCAAACAGCTGCAAAACCTGTTTGCCCAGCACGGAGACCTTGAGTTCTATAAGATAAAGCCATAAACATGTGTATCCGAGTCTTCTATCAAAAGTTACAGCTATTTATATGAAGTTGTACAAAAACGTTTTCTTTCGCCAAGACAGTGCGTTTCTCACTGTTACATGCATTTTGAATGGGGAACTCGACCGAAACAAAGTATAGGTTTTCATTATGTGAATAACTTGGAAATCTTAGCTCAAACAGCTGCAAAACCTGTTTTCCCAGCACGGAGACCTTGAGTTCTATAAGATAAAGACATAAACATGTTTGTCTGAGTCTTCTATCAAAAGTTACAGCTATTTATATGAAGTTGTACAAAAACGCTTTCTTTCGCCAAGACAGTGCGTTTCTCACTGTTACATGCATTTGAATGGGGAACTCCACCGAAACAAAGTATAGGTTTTCATTATGTGAATAACTTGGAAATCTTAGCTCAAACAGCTGCAAAACCTTTTTGCCCAGCACGGGAACCTTGAGTTCTATAAGATAAAGCCATAAACATGTGTATCCGAGTCTTCTATCAAAAGTTACAGCTATTCATATGAAGTTGTACAAAAACGCTTTCTTTCGCCAAGACAGTGCGTTTCTCACTGTTACATGCATTTGAATGGGGAACTCGACCGAAACAAAGTATAGGTTTTCATTATGTGAATAACTTGGAAATCTTAGCTCAAACAGCTGCAAAACCTGTTTGCCCAGCACGGAGACCTTGAGTTCTATAAGATAAAGCCATAAACATGTGTATCCGAGTATTCTATCAAAAGTTACAGCTATTTATATGAAGTTGTACAAAAACGCTTTATTTCGCCAAGACAGTGCGTTTCTCACTGTTACATGCATTTGAATGGGGAACTCCACCGAAACAAAGTATAGGTTTTCATTATGTGAATAACTTGGAAATCTTAGCTCAAACAGCTGCAAAACCTGTTTGCCCAGCACGGAGACCTTGAGTTCTATAAGATAAAGCCATAAACATGTGTATCCGAGTCTTCTATCAAAAGTTACAGCTATTTATATGAAGTTGTACAAAAACGCTTTCTTTCGCCAAGACAGTGCGTTTCTCACTGTTACATGCATTTGAATGGGGAACTCCACCGAAACAAAGTATAGGTTTTCATTATGTGAATAACTTGGAAATCTTAGCTCAAACAGCTGCAAAACCTGTTTGCCCAGCACGGAGACCTTGAGTTCTATAAGATAAAGCCATAAACATGTGTATCCGAGTCTTCTATCAAAAGTTACGGCTATTTATATGAAGTTGTACAAAAACGCTGTCTTTCGCCAAGACAGTGCGTTTCTCACTGTTACATGCATTTGAATGGGGAACTCCACCGAAACAAAGTATAGGTTTTCATTATGTGAATAACTTGGAAATCTTAGCTCAAACAGCTGCAAAACCTGTTTTCCCAGCACGGAGACCTTGAGTTCTATAATATAAGGCCATAAACATGTTTGTCTGAGTCTTCTATCAAAAGTTACAGCTATTTCTATGAAGTTGTACAAAAACGTTTTCTTTCGCCAAGACAGTGCGTTTCTCACTGTTACATGCATTTTGAATGGGGAACTCGACCGAAACAAAGTATAAGTTTTCATTATGTGAATAACTTGGAAATCTTAGCTCAAACAGCTGCAAAACCTGTTTTGCCCAGCACGGAGACCTTGAGTTCTATAAGATAAAGCCATAAACATGTTTGTCTGAGTCTTCTATCAAAAGTTACAGCTATTTATATGAAGTTGTACAAAAACGCTTTCTTTCGCCAAGACAGTGCGTTTCTGACTGTTACATGCATTTTGAATGGGGAACTCCACCGAAACAAAGTATAGGTTTTCATTATGTGAATAACTTGGAAATCTTAGCTCAAACAGCTGCAAAACCTGTTTTCCCAGCACGTAGACCTTGAGTTCTATAAGATAAAGCCATAAACATGTTTGTCTGAGTCTTCTATCAAAAGTTACAGCTATTTATATGAAGTTGTACAAAAACGCTTTCTTTCGCCAAGACAGTGCGTTTCTCACTGTTACATGCATTTGAATGGGGAACTCCACCGAAACAAAGTATAGGTTTTCATTATGTGAATAACTTGGAAATCTTAGCTCAAACAGCTGCAAAACCTGTTTTGCCCAGCATGGAGACCTTGAGTTCTATAAGATAAAGCCATAAACATGTTTGTCTGAGTCTTCTATCAAAAGTTACAGCTATTTCTATGAAGTTGTACAAAAACGCTTTCTTTCGCCAAGACAGTGCGTTTCTCACTGTTACATGCATTTGAATGGGGAACTCCACCGAAACAAAGTATAGGTTTTCATTATGTGAATAACTTGGAAATCTTAGCTCAAACAGCTGCAAAACCTGTTTGCCCAGCACGGAGACCTTGAGTTCTATAAGATAAAGCCATAAACATGTGTATCCGAGTCTTCTATCAAAAGTTACAGCTATTTATATGAAGTTGTACAAAAACGCTTTCTTTCGCCAAGACAGTGCGTTTCTCACTGTTACATGCATTTGAATGGGGAACTCGACCGAAACAAAGTATAGGTTTTCATTATGTGAATAACTTGGAAATCTTAGCTCAAACAGCTGCAAAACCTGTTTGCCCAGCACGGAGACCTTGAGTTCTATAAGATAAAGCCATAAACATGTGTATCCGAGTCTTCTATCAAAAGTTACAGCTATTTATATGAAGTTGTACAAAAACGCTTTCTTTCGCCAAGACAGTGCGTTTCTCACTGTTACATGCATTTGAATGGGGAACTCCACCGAAACAAAGTATAGGTTTTCATTATGTGAATAACTTGGAAATCTTAGCTCAAACAGCTGCAAAACCTGTTTTCCCAGCACGGAGACCTTGAGTTCTATAAGATAAAGCCATAAACATGTTTGTCTGAGTCTTCTATCAAAAGTTACGGCTATTTATATGAAGTTGTACAAAAACGCTTTCTTTCGCCAAGACAGTGCGTTTCTCACTGTTACATGCATTTGAATGGGGAACTCGACCGAAACAAAGTATAGGTTTTCATTATGTGAATAACTTGGAAATCTTAGCTCAAACAGCTGCAAAACCTGTTTGCCCAGCACGGAGACCTTGAGTTCTATAAGATAAAGCCATAAACATGTGTAACCGAGTCTTCTATCAAAAGTTACAGCTATTTATATGAAGTTGTACAAAAACGCTTTCTTTCGCCAAGACAGTGCGTTTCTCACTGTTACATGCATTTGAATGGGGAACTCGACCGAAACAAAGTATAGGTTTTCATTATGTGAATAACTTGGAAATCTTAGCTCAAACAGCTGCAAAACCTGTTTGCCCAGCACGGAGACCTTGAGTTCTATAAGATAAAGCCATAAACATGTGTATCCGAGTCTTCTATCAAAAGTTACAGCTATTTATATGAAGTTGTACAAAAACGCTTTCTTTCGCCAAGACAGTGCGTTTCTCACTGTTACATGCATTTGAATGGGGAACTCCACCGAAACAAAGTATAGGTTTTCATTATGTGAATAACTTGGAAATCTTAGCTCAAACAGCTGCAAAACCTGTTTTCCCAGCACGGAGACCTTGAGTTCTATAAGATAAAGCCATAAACATGTTTGTCTGAGTCTTCTATCAAAAGTTACGGCTATTTATATGAAGTTGTACAAAAACGCTTTCTTTCGCCAAGACAGTGCGTTTCTCACTGTTACATGCATTTGAATGGGGAACTCGACCGAAACAAAGTATAGGTTTTCATTATGTGAATAACTTGGAAATCTTAGCTCAAACAGCTGCAAAACCTGTTTGCCCAGCACGGAGACCTTGAGTTCTATAAGATAAAGCCATAAACATGTGTAACCGAGTCTTCTATCAAAAGTTACAGCTATTTATATGAAGTTGTACAAAAACGCTTTCTTTCGCCAAGACAGTGCGTTTCTCACTGTTACATGCATTTTGAATGGGGAACTCGACCGAAACAAAGTATAGGTTTTCATTATGTGAATAACTTGGAAATCTTAGCTCAAACAGCTGCAAAACCTGTTTTCCCAGCACGTAGACCTTGAGTTCTATAAGATAAAGCCATAAACATGTTTGTCTGAGTCTTCTATCAAAAGTTACAGCTATTTATATGAAGTTGTACAAAAACGCTTTCTTTCGCCAAGACAGTGCGTTTCTCACTGTTACATGCATTTGAATGGGGAACTCGACCGAAACAAAGTATAGGTTTTCATTATGTGAATAACTTGGAAATCTTAGCTCAAACAGCTGCAAAACCTGTTTGCCCAGCACGGAGACCTTGAGTTCTATAAGATAAAGCCATAAACATGTGTATCCGAGTCTTCTATCAAAAGTTACAGCTATTTATATGAAGTTGTACAAAAACGCTTTCTTTCGCCAAGACAGTGCGTTTCTCACTGTTACATGCATTTGAATGGGGAACTCCACCGAAACAAAGTATAGGTTTTCATTATGTGAATAACTTGGAAATCTTAGCTCAAACAGCTGCAAAACCTGTTTTCCCAGCACGGAGACCTTGAGTTCTATAAGATAAAGCCATAAACATGTTTGTCTGAGTCTTCTATCAAAAGTTACGGCTATTTATATGAAGTTGTACAAAAACGCTTTCTTTCGCCAAGACAGTGCGTTTCTCACTGTTACATGCATTTGAATGGGGAACTCGACCGAAACAAAGTATAGGTTTTCATTATGTGAATAACTTGGAAATCTTAGCTCAAACAGCTGCAAAACCTGTTTGCCCAGCACGGAGACCTTGAGTTCTATAAGATAAAGCCATAAACATGTGTAACCGAGTCTTCTATCAAAAGTTACAGCTATTTATATGAAGTTGTACAAAAACGCTTTCTTTCGCCAAGACAGTGCGTTTCTCACTGTTACATGCATTTGAATGGGGAACTCGACCGAAACAAAGTATAGGTTTTCATTATGTGAATAACTTGGAAATCTTAGCTCAAACAGCTGCAAAACCTGTTTGCCCAGCACGGAGACCTTGAGTTCTATAAGATAAAGCCATAAACATGTGTATCCGAGTCTTCTATCAAAAGTTACAGCTATTTATATGAAGTTGTACAAAAACGCTTTCTTTCGCCAAGACAGTGCGTTTCTCACTGTTACATGCATTTGAATGGGGAACTCCACCGAAACAAAGTATAGGTTTTCATTATGTGAATAACTTGGAAATCTTAGCTCAAACAGCTGCAAAACCTGTTTTCCCAGCACGGAGACCTTGAGTTCTATAAGATAAAGCCATAAACATGTTTGTCTGAGTCTTCTATCAAAAGTTACGGCTATTTATATGAAGTTGTACAAAAACGCTTTCTTTCGCCAAGACAGTGCGTTTCTCACTGTTACATGCATTTGAATGGGGAACTCGACCGAAACAAAGTATAGGTTTTCATTATGTGAATAACTTGGAAATCTTAGCTCAAACAGCTGCAAAACCTGTTTGCCCAGCACGGAGACCTTGAGTTCTATAAGATAAAGCCATAAACATGTGTAACCGAGTCTTCTATCAAAAGTTACAGCTATTTATATGAAGTTGTACAAAAACGCTTTCTTTCGCCAAGACAGTGCGTTTCTCACTGTTACATGCATTTTGAATGGGGAACTCGACCGAAACAAAGTATAGGTTTTCATTATGTGAATAACTTGGAAATCTTAGCTCAAACAGCTGCAAAACCTGTTTTCCCAGCACGTAGACCTTGAGTTCTATAAGATAAAGCCATAAACATGTTTGTCTGAGTCTTCTATCAAAAGTTACAGCTATTTATATGAAGTTGTACAAAAACGCTTTCTTTCGCCAAGACAGTGCGTTTCACACTGTTACATGCATTTGAATGGGGAACTCGACCGAAACAAAGTATAGGTTTTCATTATGTGAATAACTTGGAAATCTTAGCTCAAACAGCTGCAAAACCTTTTTGCCCAGCACGGGAACCTTGAGTTCTATAAGATAAAGCCATAAACATGTGTATCCGAGTCTTCTATCAAAAGTTACAGCTATTCATATGAAGTTGTACAAAAACGCTTTCTTTCGCCAAGACAGTGCGTTTCTCACTGTTACATGCATTTGAATGGGGAACTCGACCGAAACAAAGTATAGGTTTCCATTATGTGAATAACTTGGAAATCTTAGCTCAAACAGCTGCAAAACCTGTTTGCCCAGCACGGAGACCTTGAGTTCTATAAGATAAAGCCATAAACATGTGTATCCGAGTCTTCTATCAAAAGTTACAGCTATTTATATGAAGTTGTACAAAAACGCTTTCTTTCGCCAAGACAGTGCGTTTCTCACTGTTACATGCATTTGAATGGGGAACTCCACCGAAACAAAGTATAGGTTTTCATTATGTGAATAACTTGGAAATCTTAGCTCAAACAGCTGCAAAACCTGTTTTCCCAGCACGGAGACCTTGAGTTCTATAAGATAAAGCCATAAACATGTTTGTCTGAGTCTTCTATCAAAAGTTACGGCTATTTATATGAAGTTGTACAAAAACGCTTTCTTTCGCCAAGACAGTGCGTTTCTCACTGTTACATGCATTTGAATGGGGAACTCGACCGAAACAAAGTATAGGTTTTCATTATGTGAATAACTTGGAAATCTTAGCTCAAACAGCTGCAAAACCTGTTTGCCCAGCACGGAGACCTTGAGTTCTATAAGATAAAGCCATAAACATGTGTATCCGAGTCTTCTATCAAAAGTTACAGCTATTCATATGAAGTTGTACAAAAACGCTTTCTTTCGCCAAGACAGTGCGTTTCTCACTGTTACATGCATTTGAATGGGGAACTCAACCGAAACAAATTATAGGTTTTCATTATGTGAATAACTTGGAAATCTTAGATCAAACAGCTGCAAAACCTGTTTTCCCAGCACGGAGACCTTGAGTTCTATAAGATAAAGCCATAAACATGTTTGTCTGAGTCTTCTATCAAAAGTTACAGCTATTTATATGAAGTTGTACAAAAACGCTTTCTTTCGCCAAGACAGTGCGTTTCTCACTGTTACATGCATTTGAATGGGGAACTCGACCGAAACAAAGTATAGGTTTTCATTATGTGAATAACTTGGAAATCTTAGCTCAAACAGCTGCAAAACCTGTTTTCCCAGCACGGAGACCTTGAGTTCTATAATATATAAGCCATAAACATGTTTGTCGAAGTCTTCTATCAAAAGTTACAGCTATTTCTATGAAGTTGTACAAAAACGCTTTCTTTCGCCAAGACAGTGCGTTTCTCACTGTTACATGCATTTTGAATGGGGAACTCGACCGAAACAAAGTATAGGTTTTCATTATGTGAATAACTTGGAAATCTTAGCTCAAACAGCTGCAAAACCTGTTTTCCCAGCACGGAGACCTTGAGTTCTATAAGATAAAGCCATAAACATGTGTATCCGAGTCTTCTATCAAAAGTTACAGCTATTTATATGAAGTTGTACAAAAACGCTTTCTTTCGCCAAGACAGTGCGTTTCTCACTGTTACATGCATTTGAATGGGGAACTCCACCGAAACAAAGTATAGGTTTTCATTATGTGAATAACTTGGAAATCTTAGCTTAAACAGCTGCAAAACCTGTTTTCCCAGCACGGGGACCTTGAGTTCTATAATATAAGGCCATAAACATGTTTGTCTGAGTCTTCTATCAAAAGTTACAGCTATTTCTATGAAGTTGTACAAAAACGTTTTCTTTCGCCAAGACAGTGCGTTTCTCACTGTTACATGCATTTTGAATGGGGAACTCGACCGAAACAAAGTATAGGTTTTCATTATGTGAATAACTTGGAAATCTTAGCTCAAACAGCTGCAAAACCTGTTTTCCCAGCACGGAGACCTTGAGTTCTATAAGATAAAGCCATAAACATGTTTGTCTGAGTCTTCTATCAAAAGTTACAGCTATTTATATGAAGTTGTACAAAAACCCTTTCTTTCGCCAAGACAGTGCGTTTCTCACTGTTACATGCATTTGAATGGGGAACTCCACCGAAACAAAGTATAGGTTTTCATTATGTGAATAACTTGGAAATCTTAGCTCAAACAGCTGCAAAACCTGTTTTCCCAGCACGGGGACCTTGAGTTCTATAAGATAAGGCCATAAACATGTTTGTCTGAGTCTTCTATCAAAAGTTACAGCTATTTCTATGAAGTTGTACAAAAACGTTTTCTTTCGCCAAGACAGTGCGTTTCTCACTGTTACATGATTTTGAATGGGGAACTCGACCGAAACAAAGTATAGGTTTTCATTATGTGAATAACTTGGAAATCTTAGCTCAAACAGCTGCAAAACCTGTTTGCCCAGCACGGAGACCTTGAGTTCTATAAGATAAAGCCATAAACATGTTTGTCTGAGTCTTCTATCAAAAGTTACAGCTATTTATATGAAGTTGTACAAAAACGCTTTCTTTCGCCAAGACAGTGCGTTTCTCACTGTTACATGCATTTGAATGGGGAACTCGACCGAAACAAAGTATAGGTTTTCATTATGTGAATAACTTGGAAATCTTAGCTCAAACAGCTGCAAAACCTGTTTTCCCAGCACGGGAACCTTGAGCTCTATAAGATAAAGCCATAAACATGTGTATCCGAGTCTTCTATCAAAAGTTACAGCTATTCATATGAAGTTGTACAAAAACGCTTTCTTTCGCCAAGACAGTGCGTTTCTCACTGTTACATGCATTTGAATGGGGAACTCGACCGAAACAAAGTATAGGTTTTCATTATGTGAATAGCTTGGAAATCTTAGCTCAAACAGCTGCAAAACCTGTTTGCCCAGCACGGAGACCTTGAGTTCTATAAGATAAAGCCATAAACATGTGTATCCGAGTCTTCTATCAAAAGTTACAGCTATTTCTATGAAGTTGTACAAAAACGCTTTCTTTCGCCAAGACAGTGCGTTTCTCACTGTTACATGCATTTGAATGGGGAACTCGACCGAAACAAAGTATAGGTTTTCATTATGTGAATAACTTGGAAATCTTAGCTCAAACAGCTGCAAAACCTGTTTTCCCAGCACGGGAACCTTGAGCTATAAGATAAAGCCATAAACATGTGTATCCGAGTCTTCTATCAAAAGTTACAGCTATTCATATGAAGTTGTACAAAAACGCTTTCTTTCGCCAAGACAGTGCGTTTCTCACTGTTACATGCATTTGAATGGGGAACTCCACCGAAACAAAGTATAGGTTTTCATTATGTGAATAACTTGGAAATCTTAGCTCAAACAGCTGCAAAACCTGTTTGCCCAGCACGGAGACCTTGAGTTCTATAATATATAAGCCATAAACATGTTTGTCGAAGTCTTCTATCAAAAGTTACAGCTATTTCTATGAAGTTGTACAAAAACGTTTTCTTTCGCCAAGACAGTGCGTTTCTCACTGTTACATGCATTTGAATGGGGAACTCGACCGAAACAAAGTATAGGTTTTCATTATGTGAATAACTTGGAATTCTTAGCTCAAACAGCTGCAAAACCTGTTTGCCCAGCACGGAGACCTTGAGTTCTATAAGATAAAGCCATAAACATGTGTATCCGAGTCTTCTATCAAAAGTTACAGCTATTTATATGAAGTTGTACAAAAACGCTTTCTTTCGCCAAGACAGTGCGTTTCTCACTGTTACATGCATTTGAATGGGGAACTCCACCGAAACAAAGTATAGGTTTTCATTATGTGAATAACTTGGAAATCTTAGCTCAAACAGCTGCAAAACCTGTTTTCCCAGCACGGGAACCTTGAGCTATAAGATAAAGCCATAAACATGTGTATCCGAGTCTTCTATCAAAAGTTACAGCTATTCATATGAAGTTGTACAAAAACGCTTTCTTTCGCCAAGACAGTGCGTTTCTCACTGTTACATGCATTTGAATGGGGAACTCCACCGAAACAAAGTATAGGTTTTCATTATGTGAATAACTTGGAAATCTTAGCTCAAACAGCTGCAAAACCTGTTTGCCCAGCACGGAGACCTTGAGTTCTATAATATATAAGCCATAAACATGTTTGTCGAAGTCTTCTATCAAAAGTTACAGCTATTTCTATGAAGTTGTACAAAAACGTTTTCTTTCGCCAAGACAGTGCGTTTCTCACTGTTACATGCATTTTGAATGGGGAACTCCACCGAAACAAAGTATAGGTTTTCATTATGTGAATAACTTGGAATTCTTAGCTCAAACAGCTGCAAAACCTGTTTGCCCAGCACGGAGACCTTGAGTTCTATAAGATAAAGCCATAAACATGTGTATCCGAGTCTTCTATCAAAAGTTACAGCTATTTATATGAAGTTGTACAAAAACGCTTTCTTTCGCCAAGACAGTGCGTTTCTCACTGTTACATGCATTTGAATGGGGAACTCCACCGAAACAAAGTATAGGTTTTCATTATGTGAATAACTTGGAAATCTTAGCTCAAACAGCTGCAAAACCTGTTTTCCCAGCACGGGGACCTTGAGTTCTATAATATAAGGCCATAAACATGTTTGTCTGAGTCTTCTATCAAAAGTTACAGCTATTTCTATGAAGTTGTACAAAAACGTTTTCTTTCGCCAAGACAGTGCGTTTCTCACTGTTACATGCATTTTGAATGGGGAACTCGACCGAAACAAAGTATAGGTTTTCATTATGTGAATAACTTGGAAATCTTAGCTCAAACAGCTGCAAAACCTGTTTTCCCAGCACGGGAACCTTGAGCTCTATAAGATAAAGCCATAAACATGTGTATCCGAGTCTTCTATCAAAAGTTACAGCTATTCATATGAAGTTGTACAAAAACGCTTTCTTTCGCCAAGACAGTGCGTTTCTCACTGTTACATGCATTTGAATGGGGAACTCGACCGAAACAAAGTATAGGTTTTCATTATGTGAATAGCTTGGAAATCTTAGCTCAAACAGCTGCAAAACCTGTTTGCCCAGCACGGAGACCTTGAGTTCTATAAGATAAAGCCATAAACATGTGTATCCGAGTCTTCTATCAAAAGTTACAGCTATTTCTATGAAGTTGTACAAAAACGCTTTCTTTCGCCAAGACAGTGCGTTTCTCACTGTTACATGCATTTGAATGGGGAACTCCACCGAAACAAAGTATAGGTTTTCATTATGTGAATAACTTGGAAATCTTAGCTCAAACAGCTGCAAAACCTGTTTTCCCAGCACGGGAACCTTGAGTTCTATAAGATAAAGCCATAAACATGTTTGTCTAAGTCTTCTATCAAAAGTTACAGCTATTTATATGAAGTTGTACAAAAACGCTTTCTTTCGCCAAGACAGTGCGTTTCTCACTGTTACATGCATTTGAATGGGGAACTCGACCGAAACAAAGTATAGGTTTTCATTATGTGAATAACTTGGAAATCTTAGCTCAAACAGCTGCAAAACCTGTTTGCCCAGCACGGAGACCTTGAGTTCTATAAGATAAAGCCATAAACATGTGTATCCGAGTCTTCTATCAAAAGTTACAGCTATTTATATGAAGTTGTACAAAAACGCTTTCTTTCGCCAAGACAGTGCGTTTCTCACTGTTACATGCATTTGAATGGGGAACTCGACCGAAACAAAGTATAAGTTTTCATTATGTGAATAACTTGGAAATCTTAGCTCAAACAGCTGCAAAACCTGTTTTCCCAGCACGGAGACCTTGAGTTCTATAATATAAGGCCATAAACATGTTTGTCTGAGTCTTCTATCAAAAGTTACAGCTATTTATATGAAGTTGTACAAAAACGCTTTCTTTCGCCAAGACAGTGCGTTTCTCACTGTTACATGCATTTGAATGGGGAACTCGACCGAAACAAAGTATAGGTTTTCATTATGTGAATAACTTGGAAATCTTAGCTCAAACAGCTGCAAAACCTGTTTGCCCAGCACGGAGACCTTGAGTTCTATAAGATAAAGCCATAAACATGTGTATCCGAGTCTTCTATCAAAAGTTACAGCTATTTATATGAAGTTGTACAAAAACGCTTTCTTTCGCCAAGACAGTGCGTTTCTCACTGTTACATGCATTTGAATGGGGAACTCGACCGAAACAAAGTATAAGTTTTCATTATGTGAATAACTTGGAAATCTTAGCTCAAACAGCTGCAAAACCTGTTTTCCCAGCACGGAGACCTTGAGTTCTATAATATAAGGCCATAAACATGTTTGTCTGAGTCTTCTATCAAAAGTTACAGCTATTTATATGAAGTTGTACAAAAACGCTTTCTTTCGCCAAGACAGTGCGTTTCTCACTGTTACATGCATTTGAATGGGGAACTCGACCGAAACAAAGTATAGGTTTTCATTATGTGAATAACTTGGAAATCTTAGCTCAAACAGCTGCAAAACCTGTTTGCCCAGCACGGAGACCTTGAGTTCTATAAGATAAAGCCATAAACATGTGTATCCGAGTCTTCTATCAAAAGTTACAGCTATTTCTATGAAGTTGTACAAAAACGCTTTCTTTCGCCAAGACAGTGCGTTTCTCACTGTTACATGCATTTGAATGGGGAACTCGACCGAAACAAAGTATAGGTTTTCATTATGTGAATAGCTTGGAAATCTTAGCTCAAACAGCTGCAAAACCTGTTTTCCCAGCACGGAGACCTTGAGTTCTATAAGATAAAGCCATAAACATGTGTATCCGAGTCTTCTATCAAAAGTTACAGCTATTTCTATGAAGTTGTACAAAAACGCTTTCTTTCGCCAAGACAGTGCGTTTCTCACTGTTACATGCATTTGAATGGGGAACTCCACCGAAACAAAGTATAGGTTTTCATTATGTGAATAACTTGGAAATCTTAGCTCAAACAGCTGCAAAACCTGTTTTCCCAGCACGGGAACCTTGAGTTCTATAAGATAAAGCCATAAACATGTTTGTCTAAGTCTTCTATCAAAAGTTACAGCTATTTATATGAAGTTGTACAAAAACGCTTTCTTTCGTCAAGACAGTGCGTTTCTCACTGTTACATGCATTTGAATGGGGAACTCGACCGAAACAAAGTATAGGTTTTCATTATGTGAATAACTTGGAAATCTTAGCTCAAACAGCTGCAAAACCTGTTTGCCCAGCACGGAGACCTTGAGTTCTATAAGATAAAGCCATAAACATGTGTATCCGAGTCTTCTATCAAAAGTTACAGCTATTTATATGAAGTTGTACAAAAACGCTTTCTTTCGCCAAGACAGTGCGTTTCTCACTGTTACATGCATTTGAATGGGGAACTCGACCGAAACAAAGTATAAGTTTTCATTATGTGAATAACTTGGAAATCTTAGCTCAAACAGCTGCAAAACCTGTTTTCCCAGCACGGAGACCTTGAGTTCTATAATATAAGGCCATAAACATGTTTGTCTGAGTCTTCTATCAAAAGTTACAGCTATTTATATAAAGTTGTACAAAAACGCTTTCTTTTGCCAAGACAGTGCGTTTCTCACTGTTACATGCATTTGAATGGGGAACTCGACCGAAACAAAGTATAGGTTTTCATTATGTGAATAACTTGGAAATCTTAGCTCAAACAGCTGCAAAACCTGTTTTCCCAGCACGGAGACCTTGAGTTCTATAATATAAGGCCATAAACATGTTTGTCTGAGTCTTCTATCAAAAGTTACAGCTATTTATATGAAGTTGTACAAAAACGCTTTCTTTCGCCAAGACAGTGCGTTTCTCACTGTTACATGCATTTGAATGGGGAACTCGACCGAAACAAAGTATAGGTTTTCATTATGTGAATAACTTGGAAATCTTAGCTCAAACAGCTGCAAAACCTGTTTGCCCAGCACGGAGACCTTGAGTTCTATAAGATAAAGCCATAAACATGTGTATCCGAGTCTTCTATCAAAAGTTACAGCTATTTATATGAAGTTGTACAAAAACGCTTTCTTTCGCCAAGACAGTGCGTTTCTCACTGTTACATGCATTTGAATGGGGAACTCGACCGAAACAAAGTATAAGTTTTCATTATGTGAATAACTTGGAAATCTTAGCTCAAACAGCTGCAAAACCTGTTTTCCCAGCACGGAGACCTTGAGTTCTATAATATAAGGCCATAAACATGTTTGTCTGAGTCTTCTATCAAAAGTTACAGCTATTTATATGAAGTTGTACAAAAACGCTTTCTTTCGCCAAGACAGTGCGTTTCTCACTGTTACATGCATTTGAATGGGGAACTCGACCGAAACAAAGTATAGGTTTTCATTATGTGAATAACTTGGAAATCTTAGCTCAAACAGCTGCAAAACCTGTTTGCCCAGCACGGAGACCTTGAGTTCTATAAGATAAAGCCATAAACATGTGTATCCGAGTCTTCTATCAAAAGTTACAGCTATTTATATGAAGTTGTACAAAAACGCTTTCTTTCGCCAAGACAGTGCGTTTCTCACTGTTACATGCATTTGAATGGGGAACTCGACCGAAACAAAGTATAGGTTTTCATTATGTGAATAGCTTGGAAATCTTAGCTCAAACAGCTGCAAAACCTGTTTGCCCAGCACGGAGACCTTGAGTTCTATAAGATAAAGCCATAAACATGTGTATCCGAGTCTTCTATCAAAAGTTACAGCTATTTATATGAAGTTGTACAAAAACGCTTTCTTTCGCCAAGACAGTGCGTTTCTCACTGTTACATGCATTTGAATGGGGAACTCGACCGAAACAAAGTATAAGTTTTCATTATGTGAATAACTTGGAAATCTTAGCTCAAACAGCTGCAAAACCTGTTTTCCCAGCACGGAGACCTTGAGTTCTATAATATAAGGCCATAAACATGTTTGTCTGAGTCTTCTATCAAAAGTTACAGCTATTTATATGAAGTTGTACAAAAACGCTTTCTTTCGCCAAGACAGTGCGTTTCTCACTGTTACATGCATTTGAATGGGGAACTCGACCGAAACAAAGTATAGGTTTTCATTATGTGAATAACTTGGAAATCTTAGCTCAAACAGCTGCAAAACCTGTTTGCCCAGCACGGAGACCTTGAGTTCTATAAGATAAAGCCATAAACATGTGTATCCGAGTCTTCTATCAAAAGTTACAGCTATTTATATGAAGTTGTACAAAAACGCTTTCTTTCGCCAAGACAGTGCGTTTCTCACTGTTACATGCATTTGAATGGGGAACTCGACCGAAACAAAGTATAGGTTTTCATTATGTGAATAACTTGGAAATCTTAGCTCAAACAGCTGCAAAACCTGTTTTCCCAGCACGGAGACCTTGAGTTCTATAATATAAGGCCATAAACATGTTTGTCTGAGTCTTCTATCAAAAGTTACAGCTATTTATATGAAGTTGTACAAAAACGCTTTCTTTTTTTTTTTTTTTTTTTTTTTTAAATGACATCAGAAACAGCAGTATGCGACATTACGTGATGGCAGAGCTTCAGTTCATCCTTTGTCATTTTTTTTTTTTTTTTTTTTTTTTTTTTAATAAATAGGACAGGGGGAATGAATGAGAGAGAGAGGGGGAGAGAAAGAAAGAAAACCCAAGGGGAGAAGAGACGGTGAGAAGGGGGGGGAAGAGAGACAAAAAAAAAAAAACTCCTGGGTCACCTGTATGGAGAAAAAAAAAAAAAAAACAAACAAACAAACAAACAAACAGAGGAGACAGCAAACAACAAAGAGCAACATAATAATAGAGAAAACAAAGCACCATCACAATAAACTAGCTAGTCATAGATATCAGTATTTACTAAGTAATAAACGATATTGTGCAGCACGCAAGATAGACAGCGCACCGTGTGCTTTGAGGCAGCAGCCAAGAAAGCTTTAGTCCGCGTCTGTGAATACCCATGTGTGCATACCTGTGTGGATCAGCATGCTTGCATTCCAAAGGTTTCTCCATGTAATGATCTGCTAGGGAGTGTGGGGGGGCCACAGCCCCGTCCTCCAGGGTGTGAAGCGGGTATGGAGGAGATCAAAACTCCAGACATCCAGAGGCCCCCAGAACACAAGAGACCATGGAAGACCAACAGAGGGGCAGCCGCGCCACTGTTCCAGTAAGAGCTGAGGAGAGTCCCAGATGAGGGCTCACTCAGCAGCCGCGGAGCAGAAGCCAGGGGGGGTTGCAGTGACGCGCCCGTGAGCTCCGCCGGCCCCCAGCTGCGCCTGAGTGACCGAGCCCTAGGCCGAGAGGCCGGGGGCACCCCACCTCCAAAGGGGCCCGAGCGAGCCCCAGGCCCCAGGCCCCGACAAGCGGCCGCCAAGGAGTGAGCCGGTGTGTACCCGGACGCCCACCCCCAGACACAAAGAACCACCAACACACCGACACCTGAGGGAGTCCGCCACCGGCAGGGGAAGTGGTGGTGGGTGGAGATAGGCCTCCAAACCTTGGAGGGCCTGAGGTGTCCCCAGAGAGGTGGCGTCTGATACCCAACCTGACATATAGACACAGACATACAGGCACACACAGACACAAACATCCATTCCCACCCTCATGCTCTCATATGCACTCACTCCACACTCAACCAACGTGGAGACAGACATAAAGAGACGCTGTACACACAATCACACTCCCCAAGCGTACTCTACAAACCGGGTCTAGGTACCCTTGCCCCTGGAGGGGGGAATTGCACCCAGACCCAGGTGGTGTTACCCTTTTCCCTGCGGTGGGGAGAGGCAGACCACCCCGACTCCGCAGCAGCAGGGAGGCCCCACACCCCAGACCGCAGTCGGACGGCCAACTCCTCCTACTAGCCCTCCCGCTCCAGCAGCCCGCAGAGAATGGGGGTGGGAGAAGACTCCAAAAACGCTTTCTTTCGCCAAGACAGTGCGTTTCTCACTGTTACATGCATTTGAATGGGGAACTCGACCGAAACAAAGTATAGGTTTTCATTATGTGAATAACTTGGAAATCTTAGCTCAAACAGCTGCAAAACCTGTTTTCCCAGCACGGAGACCTTGAGTTCTATAATATAAGGCCATAAACATGTTTGTCTGAGTCTTCTATCAAAAGTTACAGCTATTTATATGAAGTTGTACAAAAACGCTTTCTTTCGCCAAGACAGTGCGTTTCTCACTGTTACATGCATTTGAATGGGGAACTCGACCGAAACAAAGTATAGGTTTTCATTATGTGAATAGCTTGGAAATCTTAGCTCAAACAGCTGCAAAACCTGTTTGCCCAGCACGGAGACCTTGAGTTCTATAAGATAAAGCCATAAACATGTGTATCCGAGTCTTCTATCAAAAGTTACAGCTATTTATATGAAGTTGTACAAAAACGCTTTCTTTCGCCAAGACAGTGCGTTTCTCACTGTTACATGCATTTGAATGGGGAACTCGACCGAAACAAAGTATAAGTTTTCATTATGTGAATAACTTGGAAATCTTAGCTCAAACAGCTGCAAAACCTGTTTTCCCAGCACGGAGACCTTGAGTTCTATAATATAAGGCCATAAACATGTTTGTCTGAGTCTTCTATCAAAAGTTACAGCTATTTATATGAAGTTGTACAAAAACGCTTTCTTTCGCCAAGACAGTGCGTTTCTCACTGTTACATGCATTTGAATGGGGAACTCCACCGAAACAAAGTATAGGTTTTCATTATGTGAATAACTTGGAAATCTTAGCTCAAACAGCTGCAAAACCTGTTTGCCCAGCACGGAGACCTTGAGTTCTATAAGATAAAGCCATAAACATGTGTATCCGAGTCTTCTATCAAAAGTTACAGCTATTTATATGAAGTTGTACAAAAACGCTTTCTTTCGCCAAGACAGTGCGTTTCTCACTGTTACATGCATTTGAATGGGGAACTCGACCGAAACAAAGTATAGGTTTTCATTATGTGAATAACTTGGAAATCTTAGCTCAAACAGCTGCAAAACCTGTTTTCCCAGCACGGAGACCTTGAGTTCTATAATATAAGGCCATAAACATGTTTGTCTGAGTCTTCTATCAAAAGTTACAGCTATTTCTATGAAGTTGTACAAAAACGTTTTCTTTCGCCAAGACAGTGCGTTTCTCACTGTTACATGCATTTTGAATGGGGAACTCGACCGAAACAAAGTATAGGTTTTCATTATGTGAATAACTTGGAAATCTTAGCTCAAACAGCTGCAAAACCTGTTTTCCCAGCACGGAGACCTTGAGTTCTATAAGATAAAGCCATAAACATGTTTGTCTGAGTCTTCTATCAAAAGTTACAGCTATTTATATGAAGTTGTACAAAAACCCTTTCTTTCGCCAAGACAGTGCGTTTCTCACTGTTACATGCATTTGAATGGGGAACTCCACCGAAACAAAGTATAGGTTTTCATTATGTGAATAACTTGGAAATCTTAGCTCAAACAGCTGCAAAACCTGTTTTCCCAGCACGGGGACCTTGAGTTCTATAAGATAAGGCCATAAACATGTTTGTCTGAGTCTTCTATCAAAAGTTACAGCTATTTCTATGAAGTTGTACAAAAACGTTTTCTTTCGCCAAGACAGTGCGTTTCTCACTGTTACATGCATTTTGAATGGGGAACTCGACCGAAACAAAGTATAGGTTTTCATTATGTGAATAACTTGGAAATCTTAGCTCAAACAGCTGCAAAACCTGTTTGCCCAGCACGGAGACCTTGAGTTCTATAAGATAAAGCCATAAACATGTTTGTCTGAGTCTTCTATCAAAAGTTACAGCTATTTATATGAAGTTGTACAAAAACGCTTTCTTTCGCCAAGACAGTGCGTTTCTCACTGTTACATGCATTTGAATGGGGAACTCGACCGAAACAAAGTATAGGTTTTCATTATGTGAATAACTTGGAAATCTTAGCTCAAACAGCTGCAAAACCTGTTTTCCCAGCACGGGAACCTTGAGCTCTATAAGATAAAGCCATAAACATGTGTATCCGAGTCTTCTATCAAAAGTTACAGCTATTCATATGAAGTTGTACAAAAACGCTTTCTTTCGCCAAGACAGTGCGTTTCTCACTGTTACATGCATTTGAATGGGGAACTCGACCGAAACAAAGTATAGGTTTTCATTATGTGAATAGCTTGGAAATCTTAGCTCAAACAGCTGCAAAACCTGTTTGCCCAGCACGGAGACCTTGAGTTCTATAAGATAAAGCCATAAACATGTGTATCCGAGTCTTCTATCAAAAGTTACAGCTATTTCTATGAAGTTGTACAAAAACGCTTTCTTTCGCCAAGACAGTGCGTTTCTCACTGTTACATGCATTTGAATGGGGAACTCCACCGAAACAAAGTATAGGTTTTCATTATGTGAATAACTTGGAAATCTTAGCTCAAACAGCTGCAAAACCTGTTTGCCCAGCACGGAGACCTTGAGTTCTATAAGATAAAGCCATAAACATGTGTATCCGAGTCTTCTATCAAAAGTTACAGCTATTTATATGAAGTTGTACAAAAACGCTTTCTTTCGCCAAGACAGTGCGTTTCTCACTGTTACATGCATTTGAATGGGGAACTCGACCGAAACAAAGTATAAGTTTTCATTATGTGAATAACTTGGAAATCTTAGCTCAAACAGCTGCAAAACCTGTTTTCCCAGCACGGAGACCTTGAGTTCTATAATATAAGGCCATAAACATGTTTGTCTGAGTCTTCTATCAAAAGTTACAGCTATTTATATGAAGTTGTACAAAAACGCTTTCTTTTGCCAAGACAGTGCGTTTCTCACTGTTACATGCATTTGAATGGGGAACTCGACCGAAACAAAGTATAGGTTTTCATTATGTGAATAGCTTGGAAATCTTAGCTCAAACAGCTGCAAAACCTGTTTGCCCAGCACGGAGACCTTGAGTTCTATAAGATAAAGCCATAAACATGTGTATCCGAGTCTTCTATCAAAAGTTACAGCTATTTATATGAAGTTGTACAAAAACGCTTTCTTTCGCCAAGACAGTGCGTTTCTCACTGTTACATGCATTTGAATGGGGAACTCGACCGAAACAAAGTATAAGTTTTCATTATGTGAATAACTTGGAAATCTTAGCTCAAACAGCTGCAAAACCTGTTTTCCCAGCACGGAGACCTTGAGTTCTATAATATAAGGCCATAAACATGTTTGTCTGAGTCTTCTATCAAAAGTTACAGCTATTTATATGAAGTTGTACAAAAACGCTTTCTTTCGCCAAGACAGTGCGTTTCTCACTGTTACATGCATTTGAATGGGGAACTCGACCGAAACAAAGTATAGGTTTTCATTATGTGAATAACTTGGAAATCTTAGCTCAAACAGCTGCAAAACCTGTTTGCCCAGCACGGAGACCTTGAGTTCTATAAGATAAAGCCATAAACATGTGTATCCGAGTCTTCTATCAAAAGTTACAGCTATTTATATGAAGTTGTACAAAAACGCTTTCTTTCGCCAAGACAGTGCGTTTCTCACTGTTACATGCATTTGAATGGGGAACTCGACCGAAACAAAGTATAGGTTTTCATTATGTGAATAACTTGGAAATCTTAGCTCAAACAGCTGCAAAACCTGTTTTCCCAGCACGGAGACCTTGAGTTCTATAATATAAGGCCATAAACATGTTTGTCTGAGTCTTCTATCAAAAGTTACAGCTATTTCTATGAAGTTGTACAAAAACGTTTTCTTTCGCCAAGACAGTGCGTTTCTCACTGTTACATGCATTTTGAATGGGGAACTCGACCGAAACAAAGTATAGGTTTTCATTATGTGAATAACTTGGAAATCTTAGCTCAAACAGCTGCAAAACCTGTTTTCCCAGCACGGAGACCTTGAGTTCTATAAGATAAAGCCATAAACATGTTTGTCTGAGTCTTCTATCAAAAGTTACAGCTATTTATATGAAGTTGTACAAAAACCCTTTCTTTCGCCAAGACAGTGCGTTTCTCACTGTTACATGCATTTGAATGGGGAACTCCACCGAAACAAAGTATAGGTTTTCATTATGTGAATAACTTGGAAATCTTAGCTCAAACAGCTGCAAAACCTGTTTTCCCAGCACGGGGACCTTGAGTTCTATAAGATAAGGCCATAAACATGTTTGTCTGAGTCTTCTATCAAAAGTTACAGCTATTTCTATGAAGTTGTACAAAAACGTTTTCTTTCGCCAAGACAGTGCGTTTCTCACTGTTACATGCATTTTGAATGGGGAACTCGACCGAAACAAAGTATAGGTTTTCATTATGTGAATAACTTGGAAATCTTAGCTCAAACAGCTGCAAAACCTGTTTGCCCAGCACGGAGACCTTGAGTTCTATAAGATAAAGCCATAAACATGTTTGTCTGAGTCTTCTATCAAAAGTTACAGCTATTTATATGAAGTTGTACAAAAACGCTTTCTTTCGCCAAGACAGTGCGTTTCTCACTGTTACATGCATTTGAATGGGGAACTCGACCGAAACAAAGTATAGGTTTTCATTATGTGAATAACTTGGAAATCTTAGCTCAAACAGCTGCAAAACCTGTTTTCCCAGCACGGGAACCTTGAGCTCTATAAGATAAAGCCATAAACATGTGTATCCGAGTCTTCTATCAAAAGTTACAGCTATTCATATGAAGTTGTACAAAAACGCTTTCTTTCGCCAAGACAGTGCGTTTCTCACTGTTACATGCATTTGAATGGGGAACTCCACCGAAACAAAGTATAGGTTTTCATTATGTGAATAGCTTGGAAATCTTAGCTCAAACAGCTGCAAAACCTGTTTGCCCAGCACGGAGACCTTGAGTTCTATAAGATAAAGCCATAAACATGTGTATCCGAGTCTTCTATCAAAAGTTACAGCTATTTATATGAAGTTGTACAAAAACGCTTTCTTTCGCCAAGACAGTACGTTTCTCACTGTTACATGCATTTGAATGGGGAACTCGACCGAAACAAAGTATAAGTTTTCATTATGTGAATAACTTGGAAATCTTAGCTCAAACAGCTGCAAAACCTGTTTTCCCAGCACGGAGACCTTGAGTTCTATAATATAAGGCCATAAACATGTTTGTCTGAGTCTTCTATCAAAAGTTACAGCTATTTATATGAAGTTGTACAAAAACGCTTTCTTTTGCCAAGACAGTGCGTTTCTCACTGTTACATGCATTTGAATGGGGAACTCGACCGAAACAAAGTATAGGTTTTCATTATGTGAATAACTTGGAAATCTTAGCTCAAACAGCTGCAAAACCTGTTTTCCCAGCACGGAGACCTTGAGTTCTATAATATAAGGCCATAAACATGTTTGTCTGAGTCTTCTATCAAAAGTTACAGCTATTTATATGAAGTTGTACAAAAACGCTTTCTTTCGCCAAGACAGTGCGTTTCTCACTGTTACATGCATTTGAATGGGGAACTCGACCGAAACAAAGTATAGGTTTTCATTATGTGAATAACTTGGAAATCTTAGCTCAAACAGCTGCAAAACCTGTTTGCCCAGCACGGAGACCTTGAGTTCTATAAGATAAAGCCATAAACATGTGTATCCGAGTCTTCTATCAAAAGTTACAGCTATTTATATGAAGTTGTACAAAAACGCTTTCTTTCGCCAAGACAGTGCGTTTCTCACTGTTACATGCATTTGAATGGGGAACTCGACCGAAACAAAGTATAAGTTTTCATTATGTGAATAACTTGGAAATCTTAGCTCAAACAGCTGCAAAACCTGTTTTCCCAGCACGGAGACCTTGAGTTCTATAATATAAGGCCATAAACATGTTTGTCTGAGTCTTCTATCAAAAGTTACAGCTATTTATATGAAGTTGTACAAAAACGCTTTCTTTCGCCAAGACAGTGCGTTTCTCACTGTTACATGCATTTGAATGGGGAACTCGACCGAAACAAAGTATAGGTTTTCATTATGTGAATAACTTGGAAATCTTAGCTCAAACAGCTGCAAAACCTGTTTGCCCAGCACGGAGACCTTGAGTTCTATAAGATAAAGCCATAAACATGTGTATCCGAGTCTTCTATCAAAAGTTACAGCTATTTATATGAAGTTGTACAAAAACGCTTTCTTTCGCCAAGACAGTGCGTTTCTCACTGTTACATGCATTTGAATGGGGAACTCCACCGAAACAAAGTATAGGTTTTCATTATGTGAATAACTTGGAAATCTTAGCTCAAACAGCTGCAAAACCTGTTTTCCCAGCACGGGGACCTTGAGTTCTATAAGATAAGGCCATAAACATGTTTGTCTGAGTCTTCTATCAAAAGTTACAGCTATTTCTATGAAGTTGTACAAAAACGTTTTCTTTCGCCAAGACAGTGCGTTTCTCACTGTTACATGCATTTTGAATGGGGAACTCGACCGAAACAAAGTATAGGTTTTCATTATGTGAATAACTTGGAAATCTTAGCTCAAACAGCTGCAAAACCTGTTTGCCCAGCACGGAGACCTTGAGTTCTATAAGATAAAGCCATAAACATGTTTGTCTGAGTCTTCTATCAAAAGTTACAGCTATTTATATGAAGTTGTACAAAAACGCTTTCTTTCGCCAAGACAGTGCGTTTCTCACTGTTACATGCATTTGAATGGGGAACTCGACCGAAACAAAGTATAGGTTTTCATTATGTGAATAACTTGGAAATCTTAGCTCAAACAGCTGCAAAACCTGTTTTCCCAGCACGGGAACCTTGAGCTCTATAAGATAAAGCCATAAACATGTGTATCCGAGTCTTCTATCAAAAGTTACAGCTATTCATATGAAGTTGTACAAAAACGCTTTCTTTCGCCAAGACAGTGCGTTTCTCACTGTTACATGCATTTGAATGGGGAACTCGACCGAAACAAAGTATAAGTTTTCATTATGTGAATAACTTGGAAATCTTAGCTCAAACAGCTGCAAAACCTGTTTTCCCAGCACGGAGACCTTGAGTTCTATAATATAAGGCCATAAACATGTTTGTCTGAGTCTTCTATCAAAAGTTACAGCTATTTATATGAAGTTGTACAAAAACGCTTTCTTTCGCCAAGACAGTGCGTTTCTCACTGTTACATGCATTTGAATGGGGAACTCGACCGAAACAAAGTATAGGTTTTCATTATGTGAATAACTTGGAAATCTTAGCTCAAACAGCTGCAAAACCTGTTTGCCCAGCACGGAGACCTTGAGTTCTATAAGATAAAGCCATAAACATGTGTATCCGAGTCTTCTATCAAAAGTTACAGCTATTTCTATGAAGTTGTACAAAAACGCTTTCTTTCGCCAAGACAGTGCGTTTCTCACTGTTACATGCATTTGAATGGGGAACTCCACCGAAACAAAGTATAGGTTTTCATTATGTGAATAACTTGGAAATCTTAGCTCAAACAGCTGCAAAACCTGTTTGCCCAGCACGGAGACCTTGAGTTCTATAAGATAAAGCCATAAACATGTGTATCCGAGTCTTCTATCAAAAGTTACAGCTATTTATATGAAGTTGTACAAAAACGCTTTCTTTCGCCAAGACAGTGCGTTTCTCACTGTTACATGCATTTGAATGGGGAACTCGACCGAAACAAAGTATAAGTTTTCATTATGTGAATAACTTGGAAATCTTAGCTCAAACAGCTGCAAAACCTGTTTTCCCAGCACGGAGACCTTGAGTTCTATAATATAAGGCCATAAACATGTTTGTCTGAGTCTTCTATCAAAAGTTACAGCTATTTATATGAAGTTGTACAAAAACGCTTTCTTTTGCCAAGACAGTGCGTTTCTCACTGTTACATGCATTTGAATGGGGAACTCGACCGAAACAAAGTATAGGTTTTCATTATGTGAATAACTTGGAAATCTTAGCTCAAACAGCTGCAAAACCTGTTTTCCCAGCACGGAGACCTTGAGTTCTATAATATAAGGCCATAAACATGTTTGTCTGAGTCTTCTATCAAAAGTTACAGCTATTTATATGAAGTTGTACAAAAACGCTTTCTTTCGCCAAGACAGTGCGTTTCTCACTGTTACATGCATTTGAATGGGGAACTCGACCGAAACAAAGTATAGGTTTTCATTATGTGAATAACTTGGAAATCTTAGCTCAAACAGCTGCAAAACCTGTTTGCCCAGCACGGAGACCTTGAGTTCTATAAGATAAAGCCATAAACATGTGTATCCGAGTCTTCTATCAAAAGTTACAGCTATTTATATGAAGTTGTACAAAAACGCATTCTTTCGCCAAGACAGTGCGTTTCTCACTGTTACATGCATTTGAATGGGGAACTCGACCGAAACAAAGTATAAGTTTTCATTATGTGAATAACTTGGAAATCTTAGCTCAAACAGCTGCAAAACCTGTTTTCCCAGCACGGAGACCTTGAGTTCTATAATATAAGGCCATAAACATGTTTGTCTGAGTCTTCTATCAAAAGTTACAGCTATTTATATGAAGTTGTACAAAAACGCTTTCTTTCGCCAAGACAGTGCGTTTCTCACTGTTACATGCATTTGAATGGGGAACTCGACCGAAACAAAGTATAGGTTTTCATTATGTGAATAACTTGGAAATCTTAGCTCAAACAGCTGCAAAACCTGTTTGCCCAGCACGGAGACCTTGAGTTCTATAAGATAAAGCCATAAACATGTGTATCCGAGTCTTCTATCAAAAGTTACAGCTATTTATATGAAGTTGTACAAAAACGCTTTCTTTCGCCAAGACAGTGCGTTTCTCACTGTTACATGCATTTGAATGGGGAACTCGACCGAAACAAAGTATAGGTTTTCATTATGTGAATAGCTTGGAAATCTTAGCTCAAACAGCTGCAAAACCTGTTTGCCCAGCACGGAGACCTTGAGTTCTATAAGATAAAGCCATAAACATGTGTATCCGAGTCTTCTATCAAAAGTTACAGCTATTTATATGAAGTTGTACAAAAACGCTTTCTTTCGCCAAGACAGTGCGTTTCTCACTGTTACATGCATTTGAATGGGGAACTCGACCGAAACAAAGTATAAGTTTTCATTATGTGAATAACTTGGAAATCTTAGCTCAAACAGCTGCAAAACCTGTTTTCCCAGCACGGAGACCTTGAGTTCTATAATATAAGGCCATAAACATGTTTGTCTGAGTCTTCTATCAAAAGTTACAGCTATTTATATGAAGTTGTACAAAAACGCTTTCTTTCGCCAAGACAGTGCGTTTCTCACTGTTACATGCATTTGAATGGGGAACTCGACCGAAACAAAGTATAGGTTTTCATTATGTGAATAACTTGGAAATCTTAGCTCAAACAGCTGCAAAACCTGTTTGCCCAGCACGGAGACCTTGAGTTCTATAAGATAAAGCCATAAACATGTGTATCCGAGTCTTCTATCAAAAGTTACAGCTATTTATATGAAGTTGTACAAAAACGCTTTCTTTCGCCAAGACAGTGCGTTTCTCACTGTTACATGCATTTGAATGGGGAACTCCACCGAAACAAAGTATAGGTTTTCATTATGTGAATAACTTGGAAATCTTAGCTCAAACAGCTGCAAAACCTGTTTTCCCAGCACGGAGACCTTGAGTTCTATAATATAAGGCCATAAACATGTTTGTCTGAGTCTTCTATCAAAAGTTACAGCTATTTATATGAAGTTGTACAAAAACGCTTTCTTTCGCCAAGACAGTGCGTTTCTCACTGTTACATGCATTTGAATGGGGAACTCGACCGAAACAAAGTATAGGTTTTCATTATGTGAATAACTTGGAAATCTTAGCTCAAACAGCTGCAAAACCTGTTTGCCCAGCACGGAGACCTTGAGTTCTATAAGATAAAGCCATAAACATGTGTATCCGAGTCTTCTATCAAAAGTTACAGCTATTTATATGAAGTTGTACAAAAACGCTTTCTTTCGCCAAGACAGTGCGTTTCTCACTGTTACATGCATTTGAATGGGGAACTCCACCGAAACAAAGTATAGGTTTTCATTATGTGAATAACTTGGAAATCTTAGCTCAAACAGCTGCAAAACCTGTTTTCCCAGCACGGAGACCTTGAGTTCTATAATATAAAGCCATAAACATGTTTGTCTGAGTCTTCTATCAAAAGTTACAGCTATTTATATGAAGTTGTACAAAAACGCTTTCTTTCGCCAAGACAGTGCGTTTCTCACTGTTACATGCATTTGAATGGGGAACTCGACCGAAACAAAGTATAGGTTTTCATTATGTGAATAACTTGGAAATCTTAGCTCAAACAGCTGCAAAACCTGTTTTCCCAGCACGGAGACCTTGAGTTCTATAATATAAGGCCATAAACATGTTTGTCTGAGTCTTCTATCAAAAGTTACAGCTATTTATATGAAGTTGTACAAAAACGCTTTCTTTCGCCAAGACAGTGCGTTTCTCACTGTTACATGCATTTGAATGGGGAACTCGACCGAAACAAAGTATAGGTTTTCATTATGTGAATAGCTTGGAAATCTTAGCTCAAACAGCTGCAAAACCTGTTTGCCCAGCACGGAGACCTTGAGTTCTATAAGATAAAGCCATAAACATGTGTATCCGAGTCTTCTATCAAAAGTTACAGCTATTTATATGAAGTTGTACAAAAACGCTTTCTTTCGCCAAGACAGTGCGTTTCTCACTGTTACATGCATTTGAATGGGGAACTCGACCGAAACAAAGTATAAGTTTTCATTATGTGAATAACTTGGAAATCTTAGCTCAAACAGCTGCAAAACCTGTTTTCCCAGCACGGAGACCTTGAGTTCTATAATATAAGGCCATAAACATGTTTGTCTGAGTCTTCTATCAAAAGTTACAGCTATTTATATGAAGTTGTACAAAAACGCTTTCTTTCGCCAAGACAGTGCGTTTCTCACTGTTACATGCATTTGAATGGGGAACTCGACCGAAACAAAGTATAGGTTTTCATTATGTGAATAACTTGGAAATCTTAGCTCAAACAGCTGCAAAACCTGTTTGCCCAGCACGGAGACCTTGAGTTCTATAAGATAAAGCCATAAACATGTGTATCCGAGTCTTCTATCAAAAGTTACAGCTATTCATATGAAGTTGTACAAAAACGCTTTCTTTCGCCAAGACAGTGCGTTTCTCACTGTTACATGCATTTGAATGGGGAACTCGACCGAAACAAAGTATAGGTTTTCATTATGTGAATAACTTGGAAATCTTAGCTCAAACAGCTGCAAAACCTGTTTTCCCAGCACGGAGACCTTGAGTTCTATAATATAAGGCCATAAACATGTTTGTCTGAGTCTTCTATCAAAAGTTACAGCTATTTCTATGAAGTTGTACAAAAACGTTTTCTTTCGCCAAGACAGTGCGTTTCTCACTGTTACATGCATTTTGAATGGGGAACTCGACCGAAACAAAGTATAGGTTTTCATTATGTGAATAACTTGGAAATCTTAGCTCAAACAGCTGCAAAACCTGTTTTCCCAGCACGGAGACCTTGAGTTCTATAAGATAAAGCCATAAACATGTTTGTCTGAGTCTTCTATCAAAAGTTACAGCTATTTATATGAAGTTGTACAAAAACCCTTTCTTTCGCCAAGACAGTGCGTTTCTCACTGTTACATGCATTTGAATGGGGAACTCCACCGAAACAAAGTATAGGTTTTCATTATGTGAATAACTTGGAAATCTTAGCTCAAACAGCTGCAAAACCTGTTTTCCCAGCACGGGGACCTTGAGTTCTATAAGATAAGGCCATAAACATGTTTGTCTGAGTCTTCTATCAAAAGTTACAGCTATTTCTATGAAGTTGTACAAAAACGTTTTCTTTCGCCAAGACAGTGCGTTTCTCACTGTTACATGCATTTTGAATGGGGAACTCGACCGAAACAAAGTATAGGTTTTCATTATGTGAATAACTTGGAAATCTTAGCTCAAACAGCTGCAAAACCTGTTTGCCCAGCACGGAGACCTTGAGTTCTATAAGATAAAGCCATAAACATGTTTGTCTGAGTCTTCTATCAAAAGTTACAGCTATTTATATGAAGTTGTACAAAAACACTTTCTTTCGCCAAGACAGTGCGTTTCTCACTGTTACATGCATTTGAATGGGGAACTCGACCGAAACAAAGTATAGGTTTTCATTATGTGAATAACTTGGAAATCTTAGCTCAAACAGCTGCAAAACCTGTTTTCCCAGCACGGGAACCTTGAGCTCTATAAGATAAAGCCATAAACATGTGTATCCGAGTCTTCTATCAAAAGTTACAGCTATTCATATGAAGTTGTACAAAAACGCTTTCTTTCGCCAAGACAGTGCGTTTCTCACTGTTACATGCATTTGAATGGGGAACTCGACCGAAACAAAGTATAGGTTTTCATTATGTGAATAACTTGGAAATCTTAGCTCAAACAGCTGCAAAACCTGTTTGCCCAGCACGGAGACCTTGAGTTCTATAAGATAAAGCCATAAACATGTGTATCCGAGTCTTCTATCAAAAGTTACAGCTATTTCTATGAAGTTGTACAAAAACGCTTTCTTTCGCCAAGACAGTGCGTTTCTCACTGTTACATGCATTTGAATGGGGAACTCCACCGAAACAAAGTATAGGTTTTCATTATGTGAATAACTTGGAAATCTTAGCTCAAACAGCTGCAAAACCTGTTTGCCCAGCACGGAGACCTTGAGTTCTATAAGATAAAGCCATAAACATGTGTATCCGAGTCTTCTATCAAAAGTTACAGCTATTTATATGAAGTTGTACAAAAACGCTTTCTTTCGCCAAGACAGTGCGTTTCTCACTGTTACATGCATTTGAATGGGGAACTCGACCGAAACAAAGTATAAGTTTTCATTATGTGAATAACTTGGAAATCTTAGCTCAAACAGCTGCAAAACCTGTTTTCCCAGCACGGAGACCTTGAGTTCTATAATATAAGGCCATAAACATGTTTGTCTGAGTCTTGTATCAAAAGTTACAGCTATTTATATGAAGTTGTACAAAAACGCTTTCTTTTGCCAAGACAGTGCGTTTCTCACTGTTACATGCATTTGAATGGGGAACTCGACCGAAACAAAGTATAGGTTTTCATTATGTGAATAACTTGGAAATCTTAGCTCAAACAGCTGCAAAACCTGTTTTCCCAGCACGGAGACCTTGAGTTCTATAATATAAGGCCATAAACATGTTTGTCTGAGTCTTCTATCAAAAGTTACAGCTATTTATATGAAGTTGTACAAAAACGCTTTCTTTCGCCAAGACAGTGCGTTTCTCACTGTTACATGCATTTGAATGGGGAACTCGACCGAAACAAAGTATAGGTTTTCATTATGTGAATAACTTGGAAATCTTAGCTCAAACAGCTGCAAAACCTGTTTTCCCAGCACGGGAACCTTGAGCTCTATAAGATAAAGCCATAAACATGTGTATCCGAGTCTTCTATCAAAAGTTACAGCTATTCATATGAAGTTGTACAAAAACGCTTTCTTTCGCCAAGACAGTGCGTTTCTCACTGTTACATGCATTTGAATGGGGAACTCGACCGAAACAAAGTATAAGTTTTCATTATGTGAATAACTTGGAAATCTTAGCTCAAACAGCTGCAAAACCTGTTTTCCCAGCACGGAGACCTTGAGTTCTATAATATAAGGCCATAAACATGTTTGTCTGAGTCTTCTATCAAAAGTTACAGCTATTTATATGAAGTTGTACAAAAACGCTTTCTTTCGCCAAGACAGTGCGTTTCTCACTGTTACATGCATTTGAATGGGGAACTCGACCGAAACAAAGTATAGGTTTTCATTATGTGAATAACTTGGAAATCTTAGCTCAAACAGCTGCAAAACCTGTTTTCCCAGCACGGAGACCTTGAGTTCTATAATATAAGGCCATAAACATGTTTGTCTGAGTCTTCTATCAAAAGTTACAGCTATTTATATGAAGTTGTACAAAAACGCTTTCTTTCGCCAAGACAGTGCGTTTCTCACTGTTACATGCATTTGAATGGGGAACTCGACCGAAACAAAGTATAGGTTTTCATTATGTGAATAACTTGGAAATCTTAGCTCAAACAGCTGCAAAACCTGTTTGCCCAGCACGGAGACCTTGAGTTCTATAAGATAAAGCCATAAACATGTGTATCCGAGTCTTCTATCAAAAGTTACAGCTATTTATATGAAGTTGTACAAAAACGCTTTCTTTCGCCAAGACAGTGCGTTTCTCACTGTTACATGCATTTGAATGGGGAACTCGACCGAAACAAAGTATAAGTTTTCATTATGTGAATAACTTGGAAATCTTAGCTCAAACAGCTGCAAAACCTGTTTTCCCAGCACGGAGACCTTGAGTTCTATAATATAAGGCCATAAACATGTTTGTCTGAGTCTTCTATCAAAAGTTACAGCTATTTATATGAAGTTGTACAAAAACGCTTTCTTTCGCCAAGACAGTGCGTTTCTCACTGTTACATGCATTTGAATGGGGAACTCGACCGAAACAAAGTATAGGTTTTCATTATGTGAATAACTTGGAAATCTTAGCTCAAACAGCTGCAAAACCTGTTTGCCCAGCACGGAGACCTTGAGTTCTATAAGATAAAGCCATAAACATGTGTATCCGAGTCTTCTATCAAAAGTTACAGCTATTTATATGAAGTTGTACAAAAACGCTTTCTTTCGCCAAGACAGTGCGTTTCTCACTGTTACATGCATTTGAATGGGGAACTCGACCGAAAAAAAGTATAGGTTTTCATTATGTGAATAACTTGGAAATCTTAGCTCAAACAGCTGCAAAACCTGTTTGCCCAGCACGGAGACCTTGAGTTCTATAAGATAAAGCCATAAACATGTGTATCCGAGTCTTCTATCAAAAGTTACAGCTATTTATATGAAGTTGTACAAAAACGCTTTCTTTCGCCAAGACAGTGCGTTTCTCACTGTTACATGCATTTGAATGGGGAACTCCACCGAAACAAAGTATAGGTTTTCATTATGTGAATAACTTGGAAATCTTAGCTCAAACAGCTGCAAAACCTGTTTTCCCAGCACGGAGACCTTGAGTTCTATAATATAAGGCCATAAACATGTTTGTCTGAGTCTTCTATCAAAAGTTACAGCTATTTATATGAAGTTGTACAAAAACGCTTTCTTTCGCCAAGACAGTGCGTTTCTCACTGTTACATGCATTTGAATGGGGAACTCGACCGAAACAAAGTATAGGTTTTCATTATGTGAATAACTTGGAAATCTTAGCTCAAACAGCTGCAAAACCTGTTTTCCCAGCACGGAGACCTTGAGTTCTATAATATAAGGCCATAAACATGTTTGTCTGAGTCTTCTATCAAAAGTTACAGCTATTTATATGAAGTTGTACAAAAACGCTTTCTTTCGCCAAGACAGTGCGTTTCTCACTGTTACATGCATTTGAATGGGGAACTCGACCGAAACAAAGTATAGGTTTTCATTATGTGAATAGCTTGGAAATCTTAGCTCAAACAGCTGCAAAACCTGTTTGCCCAGCACGGAGACCTTGAGTTCTATAAGATAAAGCCATAAACATGTGTATCCGAGTCTTCTATCAAAAGTTACAGCTATTTATATGAAGTTGTACAAAAACGCTTTCTTTCGCCAAGACAGTGCGTTTCTCACTGTTACATGCATTTGAATGGGGAACTCGACCGAAACAAAGTATAAGTTTTCATTATGTGAATAACTTGGAAATCTTAGCTCAAACAGCTGCAAAACCTGTTTTCCCAGCACGGAGACCTTGAGTTCTATAATATAAGGCCATAAACATGTTTGTCTGAGTCTTCTATCAAAAGTTACAGCTATTTATATGAAGTTGTACAAAAACGCTTTCTTTCGCCAAGACAGTGCGTTTCTCACTGTTACATGCATTTGAATGGGGAACTCGACCGAAACAAAGTATAGGTTTTCATTATGTGAATAACTTGGAAATCTTAGCTCAAACAGCTGCAAAACCTGTTTGCCCAGCACGGAGACCTTGAGTTCTATAAGATAAAGCCATAAACATGTGTATCCGAGTCTTCTATCAAAAGTTACAGCTATTCATATGAAGTTGTACAAAAACGCTTTCTTTCGCCAAGACAGTGCGTTTCTCACTGTTACATGCATTTGAATGGGGAACTCGACCGAAACAAAGTATAGGTTTTCATTATGTGAATAACTTGGAAATCTTAGCTCAAACAGCTGCAAAACCTGTTTTCCCAGCACGGAGACCTTGAGTTCTATAATATAAGGCCATAAACATGTTTGTCTGAGTCTTCTATCAAAAGTTACAGCTATTTCTATGAAGTTGTACAAAAACGTTTTCTTTCGCCAAGACAGTGCGTTTCTCACTGTTACATGCATTTTGAATGGGGAACTCGACCGAAACAAAGTATAGGTTTTCATTATGTGAATAACTTGGAAATCTTAGCTCAAACAGCTGCAAAACCTGTTTTCCCAGCACGGAGACCTTGAGTTCTATAAGATAAAGCCATAAACATGTTTGTCTGAGTCTTCTATCAAAAGTTACAGCTATTTATATGAAGTTGTACAAAAACCCTTTCTTTCGCCAAGACAGTGCGTTTCTCACTGTTACATGCATTTGAATGGGGAACTCCACCGAAACAAAGTATAGGTTTTCATTATGTGAATAACTTGGAAATCTTAGCTCAAACAGCTGCAAAACCTGTTTTCCCAGCACGGGGACCTTGAGTTCTATAAGATAAGGCCATAAACATGTTTGTCTGAGTCTTCTATCAAAAGTTACAGCTATTTCTATGAAGTTGTACAAAAACGTTTTCTTTCGCCAAGACAGTGCGTTTCTCACTGTTACATGCATTTTGAATGGGGAACTCGACCGAAACAAAGTATAGGTTTTCATTATGTGAATAACTTGGAAATCTTAGCTCAAACAGCTGCAAAACCTGTTTGCCCAGCACGGAGACCTTGAGTTCTATAAGATAAAGCCATAAACATGTTTGTCTGAGTCTTCTATCAAAAGTTACAGCTATTTATATGAAGTTGTACAAAAACACTTTCTTTCGCCAAGACAGTGCGTTTCTCACTGTTACATGCATTTGAATGGGGAACTCGACCGAAACAAAGTATAGGTTTTCATTATGTGAATAACTTGGAAATCTTAGCTCAAACAGCTGCAAAACCTGTTTTCCCAGCACTGGAACCTTGAGCTCTATAAGATAAAGCCATAAACATGTGTATCCGAGTCTTCTATCAAAAGTTACAGCTATTCATATGAAGTTGTACAAAAACGCTTTCTTTCGCCAAGACAGTGCGTTTCTCACTGTTACATGCATTTGAATGGGGAACTCGACCGAAACAAAGTATAGGTTTTCATTATGTGAATAACTTGGAAATCTTAGCTCAAACAGCTGCAAAACCTGTTTGCCCAGCACGGAGACCTTGAGTTCTATAAGATAAAGCCATAAACATGTGTATCCGAGTCTTCTATCAAAAGTTACAGCTATTTCTATGAAGTTGTACAAAAACGCTTTCTTTCGCCAAGACAGTGCGTTTCTCACTGTTACATGCATTTGAATGGGGAACTCCACCGAAACAAAGTATAGGTTTTCATTATGTGAATAACTTGGAAATCTTAGCTCAAACAGCTGCAAAACCTGTTTGCCCAGCACGGAGACCTTGAGTTCTATAAGATAAAGCCATAAACATGTGTATCCGAGTCTTCTATCAAAAGTTACAGCTATTTATATGAAGTTGTACAAAAACGCTTTCTTTCGCCAAGACAGTGCGTTTCTCACTGTTACATGCATTTGAATGGGGAACTCGACCGAAACAAAGTATAAGTTTTCATTATGTGAATAACTTGGAAATCTTAGCTCAAACAGCTGCAAAACCTGTTTTCCCAGCACGGAGACCTTGAGTTCTATAATATAAGGCCATAAACATGTTTGTCTGAGTCTTGTATCAAAAGTTACAGCTATTTATATGAAGTTGTACAAAAACGCTTTCTTTTGCCAAGACAGTGCGTTTCTCACTGTTACATGCATTTGAATGGGGAACTCGACCGAAACAAAGTATAGGTTTTCATTATGTGAATAACTTGGAAATCTTAGCTCAAACAGCTGCAAAACCTGTTTTCCCAGCACGGAGACCTTGAGTTCTATAATATAAGGCCATAAACATGTTTGTCTGAGTCTTCTATCAAAAGTTACAGCTATTTATATGAAGTTGTACAAAAACGCTTTCTTTCGCCAAGACAGTGCGTTTCTCACTGTTACATGCATTTGAATGGGGAACTCGACCGAAACAAAGTATAGGTTTTCATTATGTGAATAACTTGGAAATCTTAGCTCAAACAGCTGCAAAACCTGTTTGCCCAGCACGGAGACCTTGAGTTCTATAAGATAAAGCCATAAACATGTGTATCCGAGTCTTCTATCAAAAGTTACAGCTATTTATATGAAGTTGTACAAAAACGCTTTCTTTCGCCAAGACAGTGCGTTTCTCACTGTTACATGCATTTGAATGGGGAACTCGACCGAAACAAAGTATAAGTTTTCATTATGTGAATAACTTGGAAATCTTAGCTCAAACAGCTGCAAAACCTGTTTTCCCAGCACGGAGACCTTGAGTTCTATAATATAAGGCCATAAACATGTTTGTCTGAGTCTTCTATCAAAAGTTACAGCTATTTATATGAAGTTGTACAAAAACGCTTTCTTTCGCCAAGACAGTGCGTTTCTCACTGTTACATGCATTTGAATGGGGAACTCGACCGAAACAAAGTATAAGTTTTCATTATGTGAATAACTTGGAAATCTTAGCTCAAACAGCTGCAAAACCTGTTTTCCCAGCACGGAGACCTTGAGTTCTATAATATAAGGCCATAAACATGTTTGTCTGAGTCTTCTATCAAAAGTTACAGCTATTTATATGAAGTTGTACAAAAACGCTTTCTTTCGCCAAGACAGTGCGTTTCTCACTGTTACATGCATTTGAATGGGGAACTCGACCGAAACAAAGTATAGGTTTTCATTATGTGAATAACTTGGAAATCTTAGCTCAAACAGCTGCAAAACCTGTTTGCCCAGCACGGAGACCTTGAGTTCTATAAGATAAAGCCATAAACATGTGTATCCGAGTCTTCTATCAAAAGTTACAGCTATTTATATGAAGTTGTACAAAAACGCTTTCTTTCGCCAAGACAGTGCGTTTCTCACTGTTACATGCATTTGAATGGGGAACTCGACCGAAACAAAGTATAGGTTTTCATTATGTGAATAACTTGGAAATCTTAGCTCAAACAGCTGCAAAACCTGTTTTCCCAGCACGGAGACCTTGAGTTCTATAATATAAGGCCATAAACATGTTTGTCTGAGTCTTCTATCAAAAGTTACAGCTATTTCTATGAAGTTGTACAAAAACGTTTTCTTTCGCCAAGACAGTGCGTTTCTCACTGTTACATGCATTTTGAATGGGGAACTCGACCGAAACAAAGTATAGGTTTTCATTATGTGAATAACTTGGAAATCTTAGCTCAAACAGCTGCAAAACCTGTTTTCCCAGCACGGAGACCTTGAGTTCTATAAGATAAAGCCATAAACATGTTTGTCTGAGTCTTCTATCAAAAGTTACAGCTATTTATATGAAGTTGTACAAAAACCCTTTCTTTCGCCAAGACAGTGCGTTTCTCACTGTTACATGCATTTGAATGGGGAACTCCACCGAAACAAAGTATAGGTTTTCATTATGTGAATAACTTGGAAATCTTAGCTCAAACAGCTGCAAAACCTGTTTTCCCAGCACGGGGACCTTGAGTTCTATAAGATAAGGCCATAAACATATTTGTCTGAGTCTTCTATCAAAAGTTACAGCTATTTCTATGAAGTTGTACAAAAACGTTTTCTTTCGCCAAGACAGTGCGTTTCTCACTGTTACATGCATTTTGAATGGGGAACTCGACCGAAACAAAGTATAGGTTTTCATTATGTGAATAACTTGGAAATCTTAGCTCAAACAGCTGCAAAACCTGTTTGCCCAGCACGGAGACCTTGAGTTCTATAAGATAAAGCCATAAACATGTTTGTCTGAGTCTTCTATCAAAAGTTACAGCTATTTATATGAAGTTGTACAAAAACACTTTCTTTCGCCAAGACAGTGCGTTTCTCACTGTTACATGCATTTGAATGGGGAACTCGACCGAAACAAAGTATAGGTTTTCATTATGTGAATAACTTGGAAATCTTAGCTCAAACAGCTGCAAAACCTGTTTTCCCAGCACTGGAACCTTGAGCTCTATAAGATAAAGCCATAAACATGTGTATCCGAGTCTTCTATCAAAAGTTACAGCTATTCATATGAAGTTGTACAAAAACGCTTTCTTTCGCCAAGACAGTGCGTTTCTCACTGTTACATGCATTTGAATGGGGAACTCGACCGAAACAAAGTATAGGTTTTCATTATGTGAATAACTTGGAAATCTTAGCTCAAACAGCTGCAAAACCTGTTTGCCCAGCACGGAGACCTTGAGTTCTATAAGATAAAGCCATAAACATGTGTATCCGAGTCTTCTATCAAAAGTTACAGCTATTTCTATGAAGTTGTACAAAAACGCTTTCTTTCGCCAAGACAGTGCGTTTCTCACTGTTACATGCATTTGAATGGGGAACTCCACCGAAACAAAGTATAGGTTTTCATTATGTGAATAACTTGGAAATCTTAGCTCAAACAGCTGCAAAACCTGTTTGCCCAGCACGGAGACCTTGAGTTCTATAAGATAAAGCCATAAACATGTGTATCCGAGTCTTCTATCAAAAGTTACAGCTATTTATATGAAGTTGTACAAAAACGCTTTCTTTCGCCAAGACAGTGCGTTTCTCACTGTTACATGCATTTGAATGGGGAACTCGACCGAAACAAAGTATAAGTTTTCATTATGTGAATAACTTGGAAATCTTAGCTCAAACAGCTGCAAAACCTGTTTTCCCAGCACGGAGACCTTGAGTTCTATAATATAAGGCCATAAACATGTTTGTCTGAGTCTTGTATCAAAAGTTACAGCTATTTATATGAAGTTGTACAAAAACGCTTTCTTTTGCCAAGACAGTGCGTTTCTCACTGTTACATGCATTTGAATGGGGAACTCGACCGAAACAAAGTATAGGTTTTCATTATGTGAATAACTTGGAAATCTTAGCTCAAACAGCTGCAAAACCTGTTTTCCCAGCACGGAGACCTTGAGTTCTATAATATAAGGCCATAAACATGTTTGTCTGAGTCTTCTATCAAAAGTTACAGCTATTTATATGAAGTTGTACAAAAACGCTTTCTTTCGCCAAGACAGTGCGTTTCTCACTGTTACATGCATTTGAATGGGGAACTCGACCGAAACAAAGTATAGGTTTTCATTATGTGAATAACTTGGAAATCTTAGCTCAAACAGCTGCAAAACCTGTTTGCCCAGCACGGAGACCTTGAGTTCTATAAGATAAAGCCATAAACATGTGTATCCGAGTCTTCTATCAAAAGTTACAGCTATTTATATGAAGTTGTACAAAAACGCTTTCTTTCGCCAAGACAGTGCGTTTCTCACTGTTACATGCATTTGAATGGGGAACTCGACCGAAACAAAGTATAAGTTTTCATTATGTGAATAACTTGGAAATCTTAGCTCAAACAGCTGCAAAACCTGTTTTCCCAGCACGGAGACCTTGAGTTCTATAATATAAGGCCATAAACATGTTTGTCTGAGTCTTCTATCAAAAGTTACAGCTATTTATATGAAGTTGTACAAAAACGCTTTCTTTCGCCAAGACAGTGCGTTTCTCACTGTTACATGCATTTGAATGGGGAACTCGACCGAAACAAAGTATAAGTTTTCATTATGTGAATAACTTGGAAATCTTAGCTCAAACAGCTGCAAAACCTGTTTTCCCAGCACGGAGACCTTGAGTTCTATAATATAAGGCCATAAACATGTTTGTCTGAGTCTTCTATCAAAAGTTACAGCTATTTATATGAAGTTGTACAAAAACGCTTTCTTTCGCCAAGACAGTGCGTTTCTCACTGTTACATGCATTTGAATGGGGAACTCGACCGAAACAAAGTATAGGTTTTCATTATGTGAATAACTTGGAAATCTTAGCTCAAACAGCTGCAAAACCTGTTTGCCCAGCACGGAGACCTTGAGTTCTATAAGATAAAGCCATAAACATGTGTATCCGAGTCTTCTATCAAAAGTTACAGCTATTTATATGAAGTTGTACAAAAACGCTTTCTTTCGCCAAGACAGTGCGTTTCTCACTGTTACATGCATTTGAATGGGGAACTCGACCGAAACAAAGTATAGGTTTTCATTATGTGAATAACTTGGAAATCTTAGCTCAAACAGCTGCAAAACCTGTTTTCCCAGCACGGAGACCTTGAGTTCTATAATATAAGGCCATAAACATGTTTGTCTGAGTCTTCTATCAAAAGTTACAGCTATTTCTATGAAGTTGTACAAAAACGTTTTCTTTCGCCAAGACAGTGCGTTTCTCACTGTTACATGCATTTTGAATGGGGAACTCGACCGAAACAAAGTATAGGTTTTCATTATGTGAATAACTTGGAAATCTTAGCTCAAACAGCTGCAAAACCTGTTTTCCCAGCACGGAGACCTTGAGTTCTATAAGATAAAGCCATAAACATGTTTGTCTGAGTCTTCTATCAAAAGTTACAGCTATTTATATGAAGTTGTACAAAAACCCTTTCTTTCGCCAAGACAGTGCGTTTCTCACTGTTACATGCATTTGAATGGGGAACTCCACCGAAACAAAGTATAGGTTTTCATTATGTGAATAACTTGGAAATCTTAGCTCAAACAGCTGCAAAACCTGTTTTCCCAGCACGGGGACCTTGAGTTCTATAAGATAAGGCCATAAACATATTTGTCTGAGTCTTCTATCAAAAGTTACAGCTATTTCTATGAAGTTGTACAAAAACGTTTTCTTTCGCCAAGACAGTGCGTTTCTCACTGTTACATGCATTTTGAATGGGGAACTCGACCGAAACAAAGTATAGGTTTTCATTATGTGAATAACTTGGAAATCTTAGCTCAAACAGCTGCAAAACCTGTTTGCCCAGCACGGAGACCTTGAGTTCTATAAGATAAAGCCATAAACATGTTTGTCTGAGTCTTCTATCAAAAGTTACAGCTATTTATATGAAGTTGTACAAAAACGCTTTCTTTCGCCAAGACAGTGCGTTTCTCACTGTTACATGCATTTGAATGGGGAACTCGACCGAAACAAAGTATAAGTTTTCATTATGTGAATAACTTGGAAATCTTAGCTCAAACAGCTGCAAAACCTGTTTTCCCAGCACGGAGACCTTGAGTTCTATAATATAAGGCCATAAACATGTTTGTCTGAGTCTTCTATCAAAAGTTACAGCTATTTATATGAAGTTGTACAAAAACGCTTTCTTTCGCCAAGACAGTGCGTTTCTCACTGTTACATGCATTTGAATGGGGAACTCGACCGAAACAAAGTATAGGTTTTCATTATGTGAATAACTTGGAAATCTTAGCTCAAACAGCTGCAAAACCTGTTTGCCCAGCACGGAGACCTTGAGTTCTATAAGATAAAGCCATAAACATGTGTATCCGAGTCTTCTATCAAAAGTTACAGCTATTTCTATGAAGTTGTACAAAAACGCTTTCTTTCGCCAAGACAGTGCGTTTCTCACTGTTACATGCATTTGAATGGGGAACTCCACCGAAACAAAGTATAGGTTTTCATTATGTGAATAACTTGGAAATCTTAGCTCAAACAGCTGCAAAACCTGTTTGCCCAGCACGGAGACCTTGAGTTCTATAAGATAAAGCCATAAACATGTGTATCCGAGTCTTCTATCAAAAGTTACAGCTATTTATATGAAGTTGTACAAAAACGCTTTCTTTCGCCAAGACAGTGCGTTTCTCACTGTTACATGCATTTGAATGGGGAACTCGACCGAAACAAAGTATAGGTTTTCATTATGTGAATAACTTGGAAATCTTAGCTCAAACAGCTGCAAAACCTGTTTGCCCAGCACGGAGACCTTGAGTTCTATAAGATAAAGCCATAAACATGTGTATCCAAGTCTTCTATCAAAAGTTACAGCTATTTATATGAAGTTGTACAAAAACGCTTTCTTTCGCCAAGACAGTGCGTTTCTCACTGTTACATGCATTTGAATGGGGAACTCGACCGAAACAAAGTATAGGTTTTCATTATGTGAATAACTTGGAAATCTTAGCTCAAACAGCTGCAAAACCTGTTTTCCCAGCACGGAGACCTTGAGTTCTATAATATAAGGCCATAAACATGTTTGTCTGAGTCTTCTATCAAAAGTTACAGCTATTTCTATGAAGTTGTACAAAAACGTTTTCTTTCGCCAAGACAGTGCGTTTCTCACTGTTACATGCATTTTGAATGGGGAACTCGACCGAAACAAAGTATAGGTTTTCATTATGTGAATAACTTGGAAATCTTAGCTCAAACAGCTGCAAAACCTGTTTTCCCAGCACGGAGACCTTGAGTTCTATAAGATAAAGCCATAAACATGTTTGTCTGAGTCTTCTATCAAAAGTTACAGCTATTTATATGAAGTTGTACAAAAACCCTTTCTTTCGCCAAGACAGTGCGTTTCTCACTGTTACATGCATTTGAATGGGGAACTCCACCGAAACAAAGTATAGGTTTTCATTATGTGAATAACTTGGAAATCTTAGCTCAAACAGCTGCAAAACCTGTTTTCCCAGCACGGGGACCTTGAGTTCTATAAGATAAGGCCATAAACATGTTTGTCTGAGTCTTCTATCAAAAGTTACAGCTATTTCTATGAAGTTGTACAAAAACGTTTTCTTTCGCCAAGACAGTGCGTTTCTCACTGTTACATGCATTTTGAATGGGGAACTCGACCGAAACAAAGTATAGGTTTTCATTATGTGAATAACTTGGAAATCTTAGCTCAAACAGCTGCAAAACCTGTTTGCCCAGCACGGAGACCTTGAGTTCTATAAGATAAAGCCATAAACATGTTTGTCTGAGTCTTCTATCAAAAGTTACAGCTATTTATATGAAGTTGTACAAAAACGCTTTCTTTCGCCAAGACAGTGCGTTTCTCACTGTTACATGCATTTGAATGGGGAACTCGACCGAAACAAAGTATAGGTTTTCATTATGTGAATAACTTGGAAATCTTAGCTCAAACAGCTGCAAAACCTGTTTTCCCAGCACGGGAACCTTGAGCTCTATAAGATAAAGCCATAAACATGTGTATCCGAGTCTTCTATCAAAAGTTACAGCTATTCATATGAAGTTGTACAAAAACGCTTTCTTTCGCCAAGACAGTGCGTTTCTCACTGTTACATGCATTTGAATGGGGAACTCGACCGAAACAAAGTATAAGTTTTCATTATGTGAATAACTTGGAAATCTTAGCTCAAACAGCTGCAAAACCTGTTTTCCCAGCACGGAGACCTTGAGTTCTATAATATAAGGCCATAAACATGTTTGTCTGAGTCTTCTATCAAAAGTTACAGCTATTTATATGAAGTTGTACAAAAACGCTTTCTTTCGCCAAGACAGTGCGTTTCTCACTGTTACATGCATTTGAATGGGGAACTCGACCGAAACAAAGTATAGGTTTTCATTATGTGAATAACTTGGAAATCTTAGCTCAAACAGCTGCAAAACCTGTTTGCCCAGCACGGAGACCTTGAGTTCTATAAGATAAAGCCATAAACATGTGTATCCGAGTCTTCTATCAAAAGTTACAGCTATTTCTATGAAGTTGTACAAAAACGCTTTCTTTCGCCAAGACAGTGCGTTTCTCACTGTTACATGCATTTGAATGGGGAACTCCACCGAAACAAAGTATAGGTTTTCATTATGTGAATAACTTGGAAATCTTAGCTCAAACAGCTGCAAAACCTGTTTGCCCAGCACGGAGACCTTGAGTTCTATAAGATAAAGCCATAAACATGTGTATCCGAGTCTTCTATCAAAAGTTACAGCTATTTATATGAAGTTGTACAAAAACGCTTTCTTTCGCCAAGACAGTGCGTTTCTCACTGTTACATGCATTTGAATGGGGAACTCGACCGAAACAAAGTATAAGTTTTCATTATGTGAATAACTTGGAAATCTTAGCTCAAACAGCTGCAAAACCTGTTTTCCCAGCACGGAGACCTTGAGTTCTATAATATAAGGCCATAAACATGTTTGTCTGAGTCTTCTATCAAAAGTTACAGCTATTTATATGAAGTTGTACAAAAACGCTTTCTTTTGCCAAGACAGTGCGTTTCTCACTGTTACATGCATTTGAATGGGGAACTCGACCGAAACAAAGTATAGGTTTTCATTATGTGAATAACTTGGAAATCTTAGCTCAAACAGCTGCAAAACCTGTTTTCCCAGCACGGAGACCTTGAGTTCTATAATATAAGGCCATAAACATGTTTGTCTGAGTCTTCTATCAAAAGTTACAGCTATTTATATGAAGTTGTACAAAAACGCTTTCTTTCGCCAAGACAGTGCGTTTCTCACTGTTACATGCATTTGAATGGGGAACTCGACCGAAACAAAGTATAGGTTTTCATTATGTGAATAACTTGGAAATCTTAGCTCAAACAGCTGCAAAACCTGTTTGCCCAGCACGGAGACCTTGAGTTCTATAAGATAAAGCCATAAACATGTGTATCCGAGTCTTCTATCAAAAGTTACAGCTATTTATATGAAGTTGTACAAAAACGCTTTCTTTCGCCAAGACAGTGCGTTTCTCACTGTTACATGCATTTGAATGGGGAACTCGACCGAAACAAAGTATAAGTTTTCATTATGTGAATAACTTGGAAATCTTAGCTCAAACAGCTGCAAAACCTGTTTTCCCAGCACGGAGACCTTGAGTTCTATAATATAAGGCCATAAACATGTTTGTCTGAGTCTTCTATCAAAAGTTACAGCTATTTATATGAAGTTGTACAAAAACGCTTTCTTTCGCCAAGACAGTGCGTTTCTCACTGTTACATGCATTTGAATGGGGAACTCGACCGAAACAAAGTATAGGTTTTCATTATGTGAATAACTTGGAAATCTTAGCTCAAACAGCTGCAAAACCTGTTTGCCCAGCACGGAGACCTTGAGTTCTATAAGATAAAGCCATAAACATGTGTATCCGAGTCTTCTATCAAAAGTTACAGCTATTTATATGAAGTTGTACAAAAACGCTTTCTTTCGCCAAGACAGTGCGTTTCTCACTGTTACATGCATTTGAATGGGGAACTCGACCGAAACAAAGTATAGGTTTTCATTATGTGAATAGCTTGGAAATCTTAGCTCAAACAGCTGCAAAACCTGTTTGCCCAGCACGGAGACCTTGAGTTCTATAAGATAAAGCCATAAACATGTGTATCCGAGTCTTCTATCAAAAGTTACAGCTATTTATATGAAGTTGTACAAAAACGCTTTCTTTCGCCAAGACAGTGCGTTTCTCACTGTTACATGCATTTGAATGGGGAACTCGACCGAAACAAAGTATAAGTTTTCATTATGTGAATAACTTGGAAATCTTAGCTCAAACAGCTGCAAAACCTGTTTTCCCAGCACGGAGACCTTGAGTTCTATAATATAAGGCCATAAACATGTTTGTCTGAGTCTTCTATCAAAAGTTACAGCTATTTATATGAAGTTGTACAAAAACGCTTTCTTTCGCCAAGACAGTGCGTTTCTCACTGTTACATGCATTTGAATGGGGAACTCGACCGAAACAAAGTATAGGTTTTCATTATGTGAATAACTTGGAAATCTTAGCTCAAACAGCTGCAAAACCTGTTTGCCCAGCACGGAGACCTTGAGTTCTATAAGATAAAGCCATAAACATGTGTATCCGAGTCTTCTATCAAAAGTTACAGCTATTTATATGAAGTTGTACAAAAACGCTTTCTTTCGCCAAGACAGTGCGTTTCTCACTGTTACATGCATTTGAATGGGGAACTCCACCGAAACAAAGTATAGGTTTTCATTATGTGAATAACTTGGAAATCTTAGCTCAAACAGCTGCAAAACCTGTTTTCCCAGCACGGAGACCTTGAGTTCTATAATATAAGGCCATAAACATGTTTGTCTGAGTCTTCTATCAAAAGTTACAGCTATTTATATGAAGTTGTACAAAAACGCTTTCTTTCGCCAAGACAGTGCGTTTCTCACTGTTACATGCATTTGAATGGGGAACTCGACCGAAACAAAGTATAGGTTTTCATTATGTGAATAACTTGGAAATCTTAGCTCAAACAGCTGCAAAACCTGTTTTCCCAGCACGGAGACCTTGAGTTCTATAATATAAGGCCATAAACATGTTTGTCTGAGTCTTCTATCAAAAGTTACAGCTATTTATATGAAGTTGTACAAAAACGCTTTCTTTCGCCAAGACAGTGCGTTTCTCACTGTTACATGCATTTGAATGGGGAACTCGACCGAAACAAAGTATAAGTTTTCATTATGTGAATAACTTGGAAATCTTAGCTCAAACAGCTGCAAAACCTGTTTGCCCAGCACGGAGACCTTGAGTTCTATAAGATAAAGCCATAAACATGTGTATCCGAGTCTTCTATCAAAAGTTACAGCTATTTATATGAAGTTGTACAAAAACGCTTTCTTTCGCCAAGACAGTGCGTTTCTCACTGTTACATGCATTTGAATGGGGAACTCGACCGAAACAAAGTATAAGTTTTCATTATGTGAATAACTTGGAAATCTTAGCTCAAACAGCTGCAAAACCTGTTTTCCCAGCACGGAGACCTTGAGTTCTATAATATAAGGCCATAAACATGTTTGTCTGAGTCTTCTATCAAAAGTTACAGCTATTTATATGAAGTTGTACAAAAACGCTTTCTTTCGCCAAGACAGTGCGTTTCTCACTGTTACATGCATTTGAATGGGGAACTCGACCGAAACAAAGTATAGGTTTTCATTATGTGAATAACTTGGAAATCTTAGCTCAAACAGCTGCAAAACCTGTTTGCCCAGCACGGAGACCTTGAGTTCTATAAGATAAAGCCATAAACATGTGTATCCGAGTCTTCTATCAAAAGTTACAGCTATTCATATGAAGTTGTACAAAAACGCTTTCTTTCGCCAAGACAGTGCGTTTCTCACTGTTACATGCATTTGAATGGGGAACTCGACCGAAACAAAGTATAGGTTTTCATTATGTGAATAACTTGGAAATCTTAGCTCAAACAGCTGCAAAACCTGTTTTCCCAGCACGGAGACCTTGAGTTCTATAATATAAGGCCATAAACATGTTTGTCTGAGTCTTCTATCAAAAGTTACAGCTATTTCTATGAAGTTGTACAAAAACGTTTTCTTTCGCCAAGACAGTGCGTTTCTCACTGTTACATGCATTTTGAATGGGGAACTCGACCGAAACAAAGTATAGGTTTTCATTATGTGAATAACTTGGAAATCTTAGCTCAAACAGCTGCAAAACCTGTTTTCCCAGCACGGAGACCTTGAGTTCTATAAGATAAAGCCATAAACATGTTTGTCTGAGTCTTCTATCAAAAGTTACAGCTATTTATATGAAGTTGTACAAAAACCCTTTCTTTCGCCAAGACAGTGCGTTTCTCACTGTTACATGCATTTGAATGGGGAACTCCACCGAAACAAAGTATAGGTTTTCATTATGTGAATAACTTGGAAATCTTAGCTCAAACAGCTGCAAAACCTGTTTTCCCAGCACGGGGACCTTGAGTTCTATAAGATAAGGCCATAAACATGTTTGTCTGAGTCTTCTATCAAAAGTTACAGCTATTTCTATGAAGTTGTACAAAAACGTTTTCTTTCGCCAAGACAGTGCGTTTCTCACTGTTACATGCATTTTGAATGGGGAACTCGACCGAAACAAAGTATAGGTTTTCATTATGTGAATAACTTGGAAATCTTAGCTCAAACAGCTGCAAAACCTGTTTTCCCAGCACGGAGACCTTGAGTTCTATAATATAAGGCCATAAACATGTTTGTCTGAGTCTTCTATCAAAAGTTACAGCTATTTATATGAAGTTGTACAAAAACGCTTTCTTTCGCCAAGACAGTGCGTTTCTCACTGTTACATGCATTTGAATGGGGAACTCGACCGAAACAAAGTATAAGTTTTCATTATGTGAATAACTTGGAAATCTTAGCTCAAACAGCTGCAAAACCTGTTTGCCCAGCACGGAGACCTTGAGTTCTATAAGATAAAGCCATAAACATGTGTATCCGAGTCTTCTATCAAAAGTTACAGCTATTTATATGAAGTTGTACAAAAACGCTTTCTTTCGCCAAGACAGTGCGTTTCTCACTGTTACATGCATTTGAATGGGGAACTCGACCGAAACAAAGTATAAGTTTTCATTATGTGAATAACTTGGAAATCTTAGCTCAAACAGCTGCAAAACCTGTTTTCCCAGCACGGAGACCTTGAGTTCTATAATATAAGGCCATAAACATGTTTGTCTGAGTCTTCTATCAAAAGTTACAGCTATTTATATGAAGTTGTACAAAAACGCTTTCTTTCGCCAAGACAGTGCGTTTCTCACTGTTACATGCATTTGAATGGGGAACTCGACCGAAACAAAGTATAGGTTTTCATTATGTGAATAACTTGGAAATCTTAGCTCAAACAGCTGCAAAACCTGTTTGCCCAGCACGGAGACCTTGAGTTCTATAAGATAAAGCCATAAACATGTGTATCCGAGTCTTCTATCAAAAGTTACAGCTATTCATATGAAGTTGTACAAAAACGCTTTCTTTCGCCAAGACAGTGCGTTTCTCACTGTTACATGCATTTGAATGGGGAACTCGACCGAAACAAAGTATAGGTTTTCATTATGTGAATAACTTGGAAATCTTAGCTCAAACAGCTGCAAAACCTGTTTTCCCAGCACGGAGACCTTGAGTTCTATAATATAAGGCCATAAACATGTTTGTCTGAGTCTTCTATCAAAAGTTACAGCTATTTCTATGAAGTTGTACAAAAACGTTTTCTTTCGCCAAGACAGTGCGTTTCTCACTGTTACATGCATTTTGAATGGGGAACTCGACCGAAACAAAGTATAGGTTTTCATTATGTGAATAACTTGGAAATCTTAGCTCAAACAGCTGCAAAACCTGTTTTCCCAGCACGGAGACCTTGAGTTCTATAAGATAAAGCCATAAACATGTTTGTCTGAGTCTTCTATCAAAAGTTACAGCTATTTATATGAAGTTGTACAAAAACCCTTTCTTTCGCCAAGACAGTGCGTTTCTCACTGTTACATGCATTTGAATGGGGAACTCCACCGAAACAAAGTATAGGTTTTCATTATGTGAATAACTTGGAAATCTTAGCTCAAACAGCTGCAAAACCTGTTTTCCCAGCACGGGGACCTTGAGTTCTATAAGATAAGGCCATAAACATGTTTGTCTGAGTCTTCTATCAAAAGTTACAGCTATTTCTATGAAGTTGTACAAAAACCCTTTCTTTCGCCAAGACAGTGCGTTTCTCACTGTTACATGCATTTTGAATGGGGAACTCGACCGAAACAAAGTATAGGTTTTCATTATGTGAATAACTTGGAAATCTTAGCTCAAACAGCTGCAAAACCTGTTTGCCCAGCACGGAGACCTTGAGTTCTATAAGATAAAGCCATAAACATGTTTGTCTGAGTCTTCTATCAAAAGTTACAGCTATTTATATGAAGTTGTACAAAAACGCTTTCTTTCGCCAAGACAGTGCGTTTCTCACTGTTACATGCATTTGAATGGGGAACTCGACCGAAACAAAGTATAGGTTTTCATTATGTGAATAACTTGGAAATCTTAGCTCAAACAGCTGCAAAACCTGTTTTCCCAGCACGGGAACCTTGAGCTCTATAAGATAAAGCCATAAACATGTGTATCCGAGTCTTCTATCAAAAGTTACAGCTATTCATATGAAGTTGTACAAAAACGCTTTCTTTCGCCAAGACAGTGCGTTTCTCACTGTTACATGCATTTGAATGGGGAACTCGACCGAAACAAAGTATAGGTTTTCATTATGTGAATAACTTGGAAATCTTAGCTCAAACAGCTGCAAAACCTGTTTGCCCAGCACGGAGACCTTGAGTTCTATAAGATAAAGCCATAAACATGTGTATCCGAGTCTTCTATCAAAAGTTACAGCTATTTCTATGAAGTTGTACAAAAACGCTTTCTTTCGCCAAGACAGTGCGTTTCTCACTGTTACATGCATTTGAATGGGGAACTCCACCGAAACAAAGTATAGGTTTTCATTATGTGAATAACTTGGAAATCTTAGCTCAAACAGCTGCAAAACCTGTTTGCCCAGCACGGAGACCTTGAGTTCTATAAGATAAAGCCATAAACATGTGTATCCGAGTCTTCTATCAAAAGTTACAGCTATTTATATGAAGTTGTACAAAAACGCTTTCTTTCGCCAAGACAGTGCGTTTCTCACTGTTACATGCATTTGAATGGGGAACTCGACCGAAACAAAGTATAAGTTTTCATTATGTGAATAACTTGGAAATCTTAGCTCAAACAGCTGCAAAACCTGTTTTCCCAGCACGGAGACCTTGAGTTCTATAATATAAGGCCATAAACATGTTTGTCTGAGTCTTGTATCAAAAGTTACAGCTATTTATATGAAGTTGTACAAAAACGCTTTCTTTTGCCAAGACAGTGCGTTTCTCACTGTTACATGCATTTGAATGGGGAACTCGACCGAAACAAAGTATAGGTTTTCATTATGTGAATAACTTGGAAATCTTAGCTCAAACAGCTGCAAAACCTGTTTTCCCAGCACGGAGACCTTGAGTTCTATAATATAAGGCCATAAACATGTTTGTCTGAGTCTTCTATCAAAAGTTACAGCTATTTATATGAAGTTGTACAAAAACGCTTTCTTTCGCCAAGACAGTGCGTTTCTCACTGTTACATGCATTTGAATGGGGAACTCGACCGAAACAAAGTATAGGTTTTCATTATGTGAATAACTTGGAAATCTTAGCTCAAACAGCTGCAAAACCTGTTTGCCCAGCACGGAGACCTTGAGTTCTATAAGATAAAGCCATAAACATGTGTATCCGAGTCTTCTATCAAAAGTTACAGCTATTTATATGAAGTTGTACAAAAACGCTTTCTTTCGCCAAGACAGTGCGTTTCTCACTGTTACATGCATTTGAATGGGGAACTCGACCGAAACAAAGTATAAGTTTTCATTATGTGAATAACTTGGAAATCTTAGCTCAAACAGCTGCAAAACCTGTTTTCCCAGCACGGAGACCTTGAGTTCTATAATATAAGGCCATAAACATGTTTGTCTGAGTCTTCTATCAAAAGTTACAGCTATTTCTATGAAGTTGTACAAAAACGTTTTCTTTCGCCAAGACAGTGCGTTTCTCACTGTTACATGCATTTGAATGGGGAACTCGACCGAAACAAAGTATAAGTTTTCATTATGTGAATAACTTGGAAATCTTAGCTCAAACAGCTGCAAAACCTGTTTTCCCAGCACGGAGACCTTGAGTTCTATAATATAAGGCCATAAACATGTTTGTCTGAGTCTTCTATCAAAAGTTACAGCTATTTATATGAAGTTGTACAAAAACGCTTTCTTTCGCCAAGACAGTGCGTTTCTCACTGTTACATGCATTTGAATGGGGAACTCGACCGAAACAAAGTATAGGTTTTCATTATGTGAATAACTTGGAAATCTTAGCTCAAACAGCTGCAAAACCTGTTTGCCCAGCACGGAGACCTTGAGTTCTATAAGATAAAGCCATAAACATGTGTATCCGAGTCTTCTATCAAAAGTTACAGCTATTTATATGAAGTTGTACAAAAACGCTTTCTTTCGCCAAGACAGTGCGTTTCTCACTGTTACATGCATTTGAATGGGGAACTCCACCGAAACAAAGTATAGGTTTTCATTATGTGAATAACTTGGAAATCTTAGCTCAAACAGCTGCAAAACCTGTTTTCCCAGCACGGAGACCTTGAGTTCTATAATATAAGGCCATAAACATGTTTGTCTGAGTCTTCTATCAAAAGTTACAGCTATTTATATGAAGTTGTACAAAAACGCTTTCTTTCGCCAAGACAGTGCGTTTCTCACTGTTACATGCATTTGAATGGGGAACTCGACCGAAACAAAGTATAGGTTTTCATTATGTGAATAACTTGGAAATCTTAGCTCAAACAGCTGCAAAACCTGTTTTCCCAGCACGGAGACCTTGAGTTCTATAATATAAGGCCATAAACATGTTTGTCTGAGTCTTCTATCAAAAGTTACAGCTATTTATATGAAGTTGTACAAAAACGCTTTCTTTCGCCAAGACAGTGCGTTTCTCACTGTTACATGCATTTGAATGGGGAACTCGACCGAAACAAAGTATAGGTTTTCATTATGTGAATAGCTTGGAAATCTTAGCTCAAACAGCTGCAAAACCTGTTTGCCCAGCACGGAGACCTTGAGTTCTATAAGATAAAGCCATAAACATGTGTATCCGAGTCTTCTATCAAAAGTTACAGCTATTTATATGAAGTTGTACAAAAACGCTTTCTTTCGCCAAGACAGTGCGTTTCTCACTGTTACATGCATTTGAATGGGGAACTCGACCGAAACAAAGTATAAGTTTTCATTATGTGAATAACTTGGAAATCTTAGCTCAAACAGCTGCAAAACCTGTTTTCCCAGCACGGAGACCTTGAGTTCTATAATATAAGGCCATAAACATGTTTGTCTGAGTCTTCTATCAAAAGTTACAGCTATTTATATGAAGTTGTACAAAAACGCTTTCTTTCGCCAAGACAGTGCGTTTCTCACTGTTACATGCATTTGAATGGGGAACTCGACCGAAACAAAGTATAGGTTTTCATTATGTGAATAACTTGGAAATCTTAGCTCAAACAGCTGCAAAACCTGTTTGCCCAGCACGGAGACCTTGAGTTCTATAAGATAAAGCCATAAACATGTGTATCCGAGTCTTCTATCAAAAGTTACAGCTATTTATATGAAGTTGTACAAAAACGCTTTCTTTCGCCAAGACAGTGCGTTTCTCACTGTTACATGCATTTGAATGGGGAACTCCACCGAAACAAAGTATAGGTTTTCATTATGTGAATAACTTGGAAATCTTAGCTCAAACAGCTGCAAAACCTGTTTGCCCAGCACGGAGACCTTGAGTTCTATAAGATAAAGCCATAAACATGTGTATCCGAGTCTTCTATCAAAAGTTACAGCTATTTATATGAAGTTGTACAAAAACGCTTTCTTTCGCCAAGACAGTGCGTTTCTCACTGTTACATGCATTTGAATGGGGAACTCGACCGAAACAAAGTATAAGTTTTCATTATGTGAATAACTTGGAAATCTTAGCTCAAACAGCTGCAAAACCTGTTTTCCCAGTACGGAGACCTTGAGTTCTATAATATAAGGCCATAAACATGTTTGTCTGAGTCTTGTATCAAAAGTTACAGCTATTTATATGAAGTTGTACAAAAACGCTTTCTTTTGCCAAGACAGTGCGTTTCTCACTGTTACATGCATTTGAATGGGGAACTCGACCGAAACAAAGTATAGGTTTTCATTATGTGAATAACTTGGAAATCTTAGCTCAAACAGCTGCAAAACCTGTTTTCCCAGCACGGAGACCTTGAGTTCTATAAGATAAAGCCATAAACATGTGTATCCGAGTCTTCTATCAAAAGTTACAGCTATTTATATGAAGTTGTACAAAAACGCTTTCTTTCGCCAAGACAGTGCGTTTCTCACTGTTACATGCATTTGAATGGGGAACTCGACCGAAACAAAGTATAAGTTTTCATTATGTGAATAACTTGGAAATCTTAGCTCAAACAGCTGCAAAACCTGTTTTCCCAGCACGGAGACCTTGAGTTCTATAATATAAGGCCATAAACATGTTTGTCTGAGTCTTCTATCAAAAGTTACAGCTATTTATATGAAGTTGTACAAAAACGCTTTCTTTCGCCAAGACAGTGCGTTTCTCACTGTTACATGCATTTGAATGGGGAACTCGACCGAAACAAAGTATAGGTTTTCATTATGTGAATAGCTTGGAAATCTTAGCTCAAACAGCTGCAAAACCTGTTTGCCCAGCACGGAGACCTTGAGTTCTATAATATAAGGCCATAAACATGTGTATCCGAGTCTTCTATCAAAAGTTACAGCTATTTATATGAAGTTGTACAAAAACGCTTTCTTTCGCCAAGACAGTGCGTTTCTCACTGTTACATGCATTTGAATGGGGAACTCGACCGAAACAAAGTATAGGTTTTCATTATGTGAATAGCTTGGAAATCTTAGCTCAAACAGCTGCAAAACCTGTTTGCCCAGCACGGAGACCTTGAGTTCTATAAGATAAAGCCATAAACATGTGTATCCGAGTCTTCTATCAAAAGTTACAGCTATTTATATGAAGTTGTACAAAAACGCTTTCTTTCGCCAAGACAGTGCGTTTCTCACTGTTACATGCATTTGAATGGGGAACTCGACCGAAACAAAGTATAAGTTTTCATTATGTGAATAACTTGGAAATCTTAGCTCAAACAGCTGCAAAACCTGTTTGCCCAGCACGGAGACCTTGAGTTCTATAAGATAAAGCCATAAACATGTGTATCCGAGTCTTCTATCAAAAGTTACAGCTATTTATATGAAGTTGTACAAAAACGCTTTCTTTCGCCAAGACAGTGCGTTTCTCACTGTTACATGCATTTGAATGGGGAACTCCACCGAAACAAAGTATAGGTTTTCATTATGTGAATAACTTGGAAATCTTAGCTCAAACAGCTGCAAAACCTGTTTTCCCAGCACGGAGACCTTGAGTTCTATAATATAAGGCCATAAACATGTTTGTCTGAGTCTTCTATCAAAAGTTACAGCTATTTATATGAAGTTGTACAAAAACGCTTTCTTTCGCCAAGACAGTGCGTTTCTCACTGTTACATGCATTTGAATGGGGAACTCGACCGAAACAAAGTATAGGTTTTCATTATGTGAATAACTTGGAAATCTTAGCTCAAACAGCTGCAAAACCTGTTTTCCCAGCACGGGAACCTTGAGCTCTATAAGATAAAGCCATAAACATGTGTATCCGAGTCTTCTATCAAAAGTTACAGCTATTCATATGAAGTTGTACAAAAACGCTTTCTTTCGCCAAGACAGTGCGTTTCTCACTGTTACATGCATTTGAATGGGGAACTCGACCGAAACAAAGTATAAGTTTTCATTATGTGAATAACTTGGAAATCTTAGCTCAAACAGCTGCAAAACCTGTTTTCCCAGCACGGAGACCTTGAGTTCTATAATATAAGGCCATAAACATGTTTGTCTGAGTCTTCTATCAAAAGTTACAGCTATTTATATGAAGTTGTACAAAAACGCTTTCTTTCGCCAAGACAGTGCGTTTCTCACTGTTACATGCATTTGAATGGGGAACTCGACCGAAACAAAGTATAGGTTTTCATTATGTGAATAACTTGGAAATCTTAGCTCAAACAGCTGCAAAACCTGTTTGCCCAGCACGGAGACCTTGAGTTCTATAAGATAAAGCCATAAACATGTGTATCCGAGTCTTCTATCAAAAGTTACAGCTATTTCTATGAAGTTGTACAAAAACGCTTTCTTTCGCCAAGACAGTGCGTTTCTCACTGTTACATGCATTTGAATGGGGAACTCCACCGAAACAAAGTATAGGTTTTCATTATGTGAATAACTTGGAAATCTTAGCTCAAACAGCTGCAAAACCTGTTTGCCCAGCACGGAGACCTTGAGTTCTATAAGATAAAGCCATAAACATGTGTATCCGAGTCTTCTATCAAAAGTTACAGCTATTTATATGAAGTTGTACAAAAACGCTTTCTTTCGCCAAGACAGTGCGTTTCTCACTGTTACATGCATTTGAATGGGGAACTCGACCGAAACAAAGTATAAGTTTTCATTATGTGAATAACTTGGAAATCTTAGCTCAAACAGCTGCAAAACCTGTTTTCCCAGCACGGAGACCTTGAGTTCTATAATATAAGGCCATAAACATGTTTGTCTGAGTCTTCTATCAAAAGTTACAGCTATTTATATGAAGTTGTACAAAAACGCTTTCTTTTGCCAAGACAGTGCGTTTCTCACTGTTACATGCATTTGAATGGGGAACTCGACCGAAACAAAGTATAGGTTTTCATTATGTGAATAACTTGGAAATCTTAGCTCAAACAGCTGCAAAACCTGTTTTCCCAGCACGGAGACCTTGAGTTCTATAATATAAGGCCATAAACATGTTTGTCTGAGTCTTCTATCAAAAGTTACAGCTATTTATATGAAGTTGTACAAAAACGCTTTCTTTCGCCAAGACAGTGCGTTTCTCACTGTTACATGCATTTGAATGGGGAACTCGACCGAAACAAAGTATAGGTTTTCATTATGTGAATAACTTGGAAATCTTAGCTCAAACAGCTGCAAAACCTGTTTGCCCAGCACGGAGACCTTGAGTTCTATAAGATAAAGCCATAAACATGTGTATCCGAGTCTTCTATCAAAAGTTACAGCTATTTATATGAAGTTGTACAAAAACGCTTTCTTTCGCCAAGACAGTGCGTTTCTCACTGTTACATGCATTTGAATGGGGAACTCGACCGAAACAAAGTATAAGTTTTCATTATGTGAATAACTTGGAAATCTTAGCTCAAACAGCTGCAAAACCTGTTTTCCCAGCACGGAGACCTTGAGTTCTATAATATAAGGCCATAAACATGTTTGTCTGAGTCTTCTATCAAAAGTTACAGCTATTTATATGAAGTTGTACAAAAACGCTTTCTTTCGCCAAGACAGTGCGTTTCTCACTGTTACATGCATTTGAATGGGGAACTCGACCGAAACAAAGTATAGGTTTTCATTATGTGAATAACTTGGAAATCTTAGCTCAAACAGCTGCAAAACCTGTTTGCCCAGCACGGAGACCTTGAGTTCTATAAGATAAAGCCATAAACATGTGTATCCGAGTCTTCTATCAAAAGTTACAGCTATTTATATGAAGTTGTACAAAAACGCTTTCTTTCGCCAAGACAGTGCGTTTCTCACTGTTACATGCATTTGAATGGGGAACTCGACCGAAACAAAGTATAGGTTTTCATTATGTGAATAGCTTGGAAATCTTAGCTCAAACAGCTGCAAAACCTGTTTGCCCAGCACGGAGACCTTGAGTTCTATAAGATAAAGCCATAAACATGTGTATCCGAGTCTTCTATCAAAAGTTACAGCTATTTATATGAAGTTGTACAAAAACGCTTTCTTTCGCCAAGACAGTGCGTTTCTCACTGTTACATGCATTTGAATGGGGAACTCGACCGAAACAAAGTATAAGTTTTCATTATGTGAATAACTTGGAAATCTTAGCTCAAACAGCTGCAAAACCTGTTTTCCCAGCACGGAGACCTTGAGTTCTATAATATAAGGCCATAAACATGTTTGTCTGAGTCTTCTATCAAAAGTTACAGCTATTTATATGAAGTTGTACAAAAACGCTTTCTTTCGCCAAGACAGTGCGTTTCTCACTGTTACATGCATTTGAATGGGGAACTCGACCGAAACAAAGTATAGGTTTTCATTATGTGAATAACTTGGAAATCTTAGCTCAAACAGCTGCAAAACCTGTTTTCCCAGCACGGAGACCTTGAGTTCTATAATATAAGGCCATAAACATGTTTGTCTGAGTCTTCTATCAAAAGTTACAGCTATTTATATGAAGTTGTACAAAAACGCTTTCTTTCGCCAAGACAGTGCGTTTCTCACTGTTACATGCATTTGAATGGGGAACTCGACCGAAACAAAGTATAAGTTTTCATTATGTGAATAACTTGGAAATCTTAGCTCAAACAGCTGCAAAACCTGTTTGCCCAGCACGGAGACCTTGAGTTCTATAAGATAAAGCCATAAACATGTGTATCCGAGTCTTCTATCAAAAGTTACAGCTATTTATATGAAGTTGTACAAAAACGCTTTCTTTCGCCAAGACAGTGCGTTTCTCACTGTTACATGCATTTGAATGGGGAACTCGACCGAAACAAAGTATAAGTTTTCATTATGTGAATAACTTGGAAATCTTAGCTCAAACAGCTGCAAAACCTGTTTTCCCAGCACGGAGACCTTGAGTTCTATAATATAAGGCCATAAACATGTTTGTCTGAGTCTTCTATCAAAAGTTACAGCTATTTATATGAAGTTGTACAAAAACGCTTTCTTTCGCCAAGACAGTGCGTTTCTCACTGTTACATGCATTTGAATGGGGAACTCGACCGAAACAAAGTATAGGTTTTCATTATGTGAATAACTTGGAAATCTTAGCTCAAACAGCTGCAAAACCTGTTTGCCCAGCACGGAGACCTTGAGTTCTATAAGATAAAGCCATAAACATGTGTATCCGAGTCTTCTATCAAAAGTTACAGCTATTCATATGAAGTTGTACAAAAACGCTTTCTTTCGCCAAGACAGTGCGTTTCTCACTGTTACATGCATTTGAATGGGGAACTCGACCGAAACAAAGTATAGGTTTTCATTATGTGAATAACTTGGAAATCTTAGCTCAAACAGCTGCAAAACCTGTTTTCCCAGCACGGAGACCTTGAGTTCTATAATATAAGGCCATAAACATGTTTGTCTGAGTCTTCTATCAAAAGTTACAGCTATTTCTATGAAGTTGTACAAAAACGTTTTCTTTCGCCAAGACAGTGCGTTTCTCACTGTTACATGCATTTTGAATGGGGAACTCGACCGAAACAAAGTATAGGTTTTCATTATGTGAATAACTTGGAAATCTTAGCTCAAACAGCTGCAAAACCTGTTTTCCCAGCACGGAGACCTTGAGTTCTATAAGATAAAGCCATAAACATGTTTGTCTGAGTCTTCTATCAAAAGTTACAGCTATTTATATGAAGTTGTACAAAAACCCTTTCTTTCGCCAAGACAGTGCGTTTCTCACTGTTACATGCATTTGAATGGGGAACTCCACCGAAACAAAGTATAGGTTTTCATTATGTGAATAACTTGGAAATCTTAGCTCAAACAGCTGCAAAACCTGTTTTCCCAGCACGGGGACCTTGAGTTCTATAAGATAAGGCCATAAACATGTTTGTCTGAGTCTTCTATCAAAAGTTACAGCTATTTCTATGAAGTTGTACAAAAACGTTTTCTTTCGCCAAGACAGTGCGTTTCTCACTGTTACATGCATTTTGAATGGGGAACTCGACCGAAACAAAGTATAGGTTTTCATTATGTGAATAACTTGGAAATCTTAGCTCAAACAGCTGCAAAACCTGTTTTCCCAGCACGGAGACCTTGAGTTCTATAATATAAGGCCATAAACATGTTTGTCTGAGTCTTCTATCAAAAGTTACAGCTATTTATATGAAGTTGTACAAAAACGCTTTCTTTCGCCAAGACAGTGCGTTTCTCACTGTTACATGCATTTGAATGGGGAACTCGACCGAAACAAAGTATAAGTTTTCATTATGTGAATAACTTGGAAATCTTAGCTCAAACAGCTGCAAAACCTGTTTGCCCAGCACGGAGACCTTGAGTTCTATAAGATAAAGCCATAAACATGTGTATCCGAGTCTTCTATCAAAAGTTACAGCTATTTATATGAAGTTGTACAAAAACGCTTTCTTTCGCCAAGACAGTGCGTTTCTCACTGTTACATGCATTTGAATGGGGAACTCGACCGAAACAAAGTATAAGTTTTCATTATGTGAATAACTTGGAAATCTTAGCTCAAACAGCTGCAAAACCTGTTTTCCCAGCACGGAGACCTTGAGTTCTATAATATAAGGCCATAAACATGTTTGTCTGAGTCTTCTATCAAAAGTTACAGCTATTTATATGAAGTTGTACAAAAACGCTTTCTTTCGCCAAGACAGTGCGTTTCTCACTGTTACATGCATTTGAATGGGGAACTCGACCGAAACAAAGTATAGGTTTTCATTATGTGAATAACTTGGAAATCTTAGCTCAAACAGCTGCAAAACCTGTTTGCCCAGCACGGAGACCTTGAGTTCTATAAGATAAAGCCATAAACATGTGTATCCGAGTCTTCTATCAAAAGTTACAGCTATTCATATGAAGTTGTACAAAAACGCTTTCTTTCGCCAAGACAGTGCGTTTCTCACTGTTACATGCATTTGAATGGGGAACTCGACCGAAACAAAGTATAGGTTTTCATTATGTGAATAACTTGGAAATCTTAGCTCAAACAGCTGCAAAACCTGTTTTCCCAGCACGGAGACCTTGAGTTCTATAATATAAGGCCATAAACATGTTTGTCTGAGTCTTCTATCAAAAGTTACAGCTATTTCTATGAAGTTGTACAAAAACGTTTTCTTTCGCCAAGACAGTGCGTTTCTCACTGTTACATGCATTTTGAATGGGGAACTCGACCGAAACAAAGTATAGGTTTTCATTATGTGAATAACTTGGAAATCTTAGCTCAAACAGCTGCAAAACCTGTTTTCCCAGCACGGAGACCTTGAGTTCTATAAGATAAAGCCATAAACATGTTTGTCTGAGTCTTCTATCAAAAGTTACAGCTATTTATATGAAGTTGTACAAAAACCCTTTCTTTCGCCAAGACAGTGCGTTTCTCACTGTTACATGCATTTGAATGGGGAACTCCACCGAAACAAAGTATAGGTTTTCATTATGTGAATAACTTGGAAATCTTAGCTCAAACAGCTGCAAAACCTGTTTTCCCAGCACGGGGACCTTGAGTTCTATAAGATAAGGCCATAAACATGTTTGTCTGAGTCTTCTATCAAAAGTTACAGCTATTTCTATGAAGTTGTACAAAAACCCTTTCTTTCGCCAAGACAGTGCGTTTCTCACTGTTACATGCATTTTGAATGGGGAACTCGACCGAAACAAAGTATAGGTTTTCATTATGTGAATAACTTGGAAATCTTAGCTCAAACAGCTGCAAAACCTGTTTGCCCAGCACGGAGACCTTGAGTTCTATAAGATAAAGCCATAAACATGTTTGTCTGAGTCTTCTATCAAAAGTTACAGCTATTTATATGAAGTTGTACAAAAACGCTTTCTTTCGCCAAGACAGTGCGTTTCTCACTGTTACATGCATTTGAATGGGGAACTCGACCGAAACAAAGTATAGGTTTTCATTATGTGAATAACTTGGAAATCTTAGCTCAAACAGCTGCAAAACCTGTTTTCCCAGCACGGGAACCTTGAGCTCTATAAGATAAAGCCATAAACATGTGTATCCGAGTCTTCTATCAAAAGTTACAGCTATTCATATGAAGTTGTACAAAAACGCTTTCTTTCGCCAAGACAGTGCGTTTCTCACTGTTACATGCATTTGAATGGGGAACTCGACCGAAACAAAGTATAGGTTTTCATTATGTGAATAACTTGGAAATCTTAGCTCAAACAGCTGCAAAACCTGTTTGCCCAGCACGGAGACCTTGAGTTCTATAAGATAAAGCCATAAACATGTGTATCCGAGTCTTCTATCAAAAGTTACAGCTATTTCTATGAAGTTGTACAAAAACGCTTTCTTTCGCCAAGACAGTGCGTTTCTCACTGTTACATGCATTTGAATGGGGAACTCCACCGAAACAAAGTATAGGTTTTCATTATGTGAATAACTTGGAAATCTTAGCTCAAACAGCTGCAAAACCTGTTTGCCCAGCACGGAGACCTTGAGTTCTATAAGATAAAGCCATAAACATGTGTATCCGAGTCTTCTATCAAAAGTTACAGCTATTTATATGAAGTTGTACAAAAACGCTTTCTTTCGCCAAGACAGTGCGTTTCTCACTGTTACATGCATTTGAATGGGGAACTCGACCGAAACAAAGTATAAGTTTTCATTATGTGAATAACTTGGAAATCTTAGCTCAAACAGCTGCAAAACCTGTTTTCCCAGCACGGAGACCTTGAGTTCTATAATATAAGGCCATAAACATGTTTGTCTGAGTCTTGTATCAAAAGTTACAGCTATTTATATGAAGTTGTACAAAAACGCTTTCTTTTGCCAAGACAGTGCGTTTCTCACTGTTACATGCATTTGAATGGGGAACTCGACCGAAACAAAGTATAGGTTTTCATTATGTGAATAACTTGGAAATCTTAGCTCAAACAGCTGCAAAACCTGTTTTCCCAGCACGGAGACCTTGAGTTCTATAATATAAGGCCATAAACATGTTTGTCTGAGTCTTCTATCAAAAGTTACAGCTATTTATATGAAGTTGTACAAAAACGCTTTCTTTCGCCAAGACAGTGCGTTTCTCACTGTTACATGCATTTGAATGGGGAACTCGACCGAAACAAAGTATAGGTTTTCATTATGTGAATAACTTGGAAATCTTAGCTCAAACAGCTGCAAAACCTGTTTGCCCAGCACGGAGACCTTGAGTTCTATAAGATAAAGCCATAAACATGTGTATCCGAGTCTTCTATCAAAAGTTACAGCTATTTATATGAAGTTGTACAAAAACGCTTTCTTTCGCCAAGACAGTGCGTTTCTCACTGTTACATGCATTTGAATGGGGAACTCGACCGAAACAAAGTATAAGTTTTCATTATGTGAATAACTTGGAAATCTTAGCTCAAACAGCTGCAAAACCTGTTTTCCCAGCACGGAGACCTTGAGTTCTATAATATAAGGCCATAAACATGTTTGTCTGAGTCTTCTATCAAAAGTTACAGCTATTTCTATGAAGTTGTACAAAAACGTTTTCTTTCGCCAAGACAGTGCGTTTCTCACTGTTACATGCATTTGAATGGGGAACTCGACCGAAACAAAGTATAAGTTTTCATTATGTGAATAACTTGGAAATCTTAGCTCAAACAGCTGCAAAACCTGTTTTCCCAGCACGGAGACCTTGAGTTCTATAATATAAGGCCATAAACATGTTTGTCTGAGTCTTCTATCAAAAGTTACAGCTATTTATATGAAGTTGTACAAAAACGCTTTCTTTCGCCAAGACAGTGCGTTTCTCACTGTTACATGCATTTGAATGGGGAACTCGACCGAAACAAAGTATAGGTTTTCATTATGTGAATAACTTGGAAATCTTAGCTCAAACAGCTGCAAAACCTGTTTGCCCAGCACGGAGACCTTGAGTTCTATAAGATAAAGCCATAAACATGTGTATCCGAGTCTTCTATCAAAAGTTACAGCTATTTATATGAAGTTGTACAAAAACGCTTTCTTTCGCCAAGACAGTGCGTTTCTCACTGTTACATGCATTTGAATGGGGAACTCCACCGAAACAAAGTATAGGTTTTCATTATGTGAATAACTTGGAAATCTTAGCTCAAACAGCTGCAAAACCTGTTTTCCCAGCACGGAGACCTTGAGTTCTATAATATAAGGCCATAAACATGTTTGTCTGAGTCTTCTATCAAAAGTTACAGCTATTTATATGAAGTTGTACAAAAACGCTTTCTTTCGCCAAGACAGTGCGTTTCTCACTGTTACATGCATTTGAATGGGGAACTCGACCGAAACAAAGTATAGGTTTTCATTATGTGAATAACTTGGAAATCTTAGCTCAAACAGCTGCAAAACCTGTTTTCCCAGCACGGAGACCTTGAGTTCTATAATATAAGGCCATAAACATGTTTGTCTGAGTCTTCTATCAAAAGTTACAGCTATTTATATGAAGTTGTACAAAAACGCTTTCTTTCGCCAAGACAGTGCGTTTCTCACTGTTACATGCATTTGAATGGGGAACTCGACCGAAACAAAGTATAGGTTTTCATTATGTGAATAGCTTGGAAATCTTAGCTCAAACAGCTGCAAAACCTGTTTGCCCAGCACGGAGACCTTGAGTTCTATAAGATAAAGCCATAAACATGTGTATCCGAGTCTTCTATCAAAAGTTACAGCTATTTATATGAAGTTGTACAAAAACGCTTTCTTTCGCCAAGACAGTGCGTTTCTCACTGTTACATGCATTTGAATGGGGAACTCGACCGAAACAAAGTATAAGTTTTCATTATGTGAATAACTTGGAAATCTTAGCTCAAACAGCTGCAAAACCTGTTTTCCCAGCACGGAGACCTTGAGTTCTATAATATAAGGCCATAAACATGTTTGTCTGAGTCTTCTATCAAAAGTTACAGCTATTTATATGAAGTTGTACAAAAACGCTTTCTTTCGCCAAGACAGTGCGTTTCTCACTGTTACATGCATTTGAATGGGGAACTCGACCGAAACAAAGTATAGGTTTTCATTATGTGAATAACTTGGAAATCTTAGCTCAAACAGCTGCAAAACCTGTTTGCCCAGCACGGAGACCTTGAGTTCTATAAGATAAAGCCATAAACATGTGTATCCGAGTCTTCTATCAAAAGTTACAGCTATTTATATGAAGTTGTACAAAAACGCTTTCTTTCGCCAAGACAGTGCGTTTCTCACTGTTACATGCATTTGAATGGGGAACTCCACCGAAACAAAGTATAGGTTTTCATTATGTGAATAACTTGGAAATCTTAGCTCAAACAGCTGCAAAACCTGTTTGCCCAGCACGGAGACCTTGAGTTCTATAAGATAAAGCCATAAACATGTGTATCCGAGTCTTCTATCAAAAGTTACAGCTATTTATATGAAGTTGTACAAAAACGCTTTCTTTCGCCAAGACAGTGCGTTTCTCACTGTTACATGCATTTGAATGGGGAACTCGACCGAAACAAAGTATAAGTTTTCATTATGTGAATAACTTGGAAATCTTAGCTCAAACAGCTGCAAAACCTGTTTTCCCAGTACGGAGACCTTGAGTTCTATAATATAAGGCCATAAACATGTTTGTCTGAGTCTTGTATCAAAAGTTACAGCTATTTATATGAAGTTGTACAAAAACGCTTTCTTTTGCCAAGACAGTGCGTTTCTCACTGTTACATGCATTTGAATGGGGAACTCGACCGAAACAAAGTATAGGTTTTCATTATGTGAATAACTTGGAAATCTTAGCTCAAACAGCTGCAAAACCTGTTTTCCCAGCACGGAGACCTTGAGTTCTATAAGATAAAGCCATAAACATGTGTATCCGAGTCTTCTATCAAAAGTTACAGCTATTTATATGAAGTTGTACAAAAACGCTTTCTTTCGCCAAGACAGTGCGTTTCTCACTGTTACATGCATTTGAATGGGGAACTCGACCGAAACAAAGTATAAGTTTTCATTATGTGAATAACTTGGAAATCTTAGCTCAAACAGCTGCAAAACCTGTTTTCCCAGCACGGAGACCTTGAGTTCTATAATATAAGGCCATAAACATGTTTGTCTGAGTCTTCTATCAAAAGTTACAGCTATTTATATGAAGTTGTACAAAAACGCTTTCTTTCGCCAAGACAGTGCGTTTCTCACTGTTACATGCATTTGAATGGGGAACTCGACCGAAACAAAGTATAGGTTTTCATTATGTGAATAGCTTGGAAATCTTAGCTCAAACAGCTGCAAAACCTGTTTGCCCAGCACGGAGACCTTGAGTTCTATAATATAAGGCCATAAACATGTGTATCCGAGTCTTCTATCAAAAGTTACAGCTATTTATATGAAGTTGTACAAAAACGCTTTCTTTCGCCAAGACAGTGCGTTTCTCACTGTTACATGCATTTGAATGGGGAACTCGACCGAAACAAAGTATAGGTTTTCATTATGTGAATAGCTTGGAAATCTTAGCTCAAACAGCTGCAAAACCTGTTTGCCCAGCACGGAGACCTTGAGTTCTATAAGATAAAGCCATAAACATGTGTATCCGAGTCTTCTATCAAAAGTTACAGCTATTTATATGAAGTTGTACAAAAACGCTTTCTTTCGCCAAGACAGTGCGTTTCTCACTGTTACATGCATTTGAATGGGGAACTCGACCGAAACAAAGTATAAGTTTTCATTATGTGAATAACTTGGAAATCTTAGCTCAAACAGCTGCAAAACCTGTTTGCCCAGCACGGAGACCTTGAGTTCTATAAGATAAAGCCATAAACATGTGTATCCGAGTCTTCTATCAAAAGTTACAGCTATTTATATGAAGTTGTACAAAAACGCTTTCTTTCGCCAAGACAGTGCGTTTCTCACTGTTACATGCATTTGAATGGGGAACTCCACCGAAACAAAGTATAGGTTTTCATTATGTGAATAACTTGGAAATCTTAGCTCAAACAGCTGCAAAACCTGTTTTCCCAGCACGGAGACCTTGAGTTCTATAATATAAGGCCATAAACATGTTTGTCTGAGTCTTCTATCAAAAGTTACAGCTATTTATATGAAGTTGTACAAAAACGCTTTCTTTCGCCAAGACAGTGCGTTTCTCACTGTTACATGCATTTGAATGGGGAACTCGACCGAAACAAAGTATAGGTTTTCATTATGTGAATAACTTGGAAATCTTAGCTCAAACAGCTGCAAAACCTGTTTGCCCAGCACGGAGACCTTGAGTTCTATAAGATAAAGCCATAAACATGTTTGTCTGAGTCTTCTATCAAAAGTTACAGCTATTTATATGAAGTTGTACAAAAACGCTTTCTTTCGCCAAGACAGTGCGTTTCTCACTGTTACATGCATTTGAATGGGGAACTCGACCGAAACAAAGTATAGGTTTTCATTATGTGAATAGCTTGGAAATCTTAGCTCAAACAGCTGCAAAACCTGTTTGCCCAGCACGGAGACCTTGAGTTCTATAAGATAAAGCCATAAACATGTGTATCCGAGTCTTCTATCAAAAGTTACAGCTATTTATATGAAGTTGTACAAAAACGCTTTCTTTCGCCAAGACAGTGCGTTTCTCACTGTTACATGCATTTGAATGGGGAACTCGACCGAAACAAAGTATAAGTTTTCATTATGTGAATAACTTGGAAATCTTAGCTCAAACAGCTGCAAAACCTGTTTTCCCAGCACGGAGACCTTGAGTTCTATAATATAAGGCCATAAACATGTTTGTCTGAGTCTTCTATCAAAAGTTACAGCTATTTATATGAAGTTGTACAAAAACGCTTTCTTTCGCCAAGACAGTGCGTTTCTCACTGTTACATGCATTTGAATGGGGAACTCGACCGAAACAAAGTATAGGTTTTCATTATGTGAATAACTTGGAAATCTTAGCTCAAACAGCTGCAAAACCTGTTTGCCCAGCACGGAGACCTTGAGTTCTATAAGATAAAGCCATAAACATGTGTATCCGAGTCTTCTATCAAAAGTTACAGCTATTTATATGAAGTTGTACAAAAACGCTTTCTTTCGCCAAGACAGTGCGTTTCTCACTGTTACATGCATTTGAATGGGGAACTCCACCGAAACAAAGTATAGGTTTTCATTATGTGAATAACTTGGAAATCTTAGCTCAAACAGCTGCAAAACCTGTTTGCCCAGCACGGAGACCTTGAGTTCTATAAGATAAAGCCATAAACATGTGTATCCGAGTCTTCTATCAAAAGTTACAGCTATTTATATGAAGTTGTACAAAAACGCTTTCTTTCGCCAAGACAGTGCGTTTCTCACTGTTACATGCATTTGAATGGGGAACTCGACCGAAACAAAGTATAAGTTTTCATTATGTGAATAACTTGGAAATCTTAGCTCAAACAGCTGCAAAACCTGTTTTCCCAGTACGGAGACCTTGAGTTCTATAATATAAGGCCATAAACATGTTTGTCTGAGTCTTGTATCAAAAGTTACAGCTATTTATATGAAGTTGTACAAAAACGCTTTCTTTTGCCAAGACAGTGCGTTTCTCACTGTTACATGCATTTGAATGGGGAACTCGACCGAAACAAAGTATAGGTTTTCATTATGTGAATAACTTGGAAATCTTAGCTCAAACAGCTGCAAAACCTGTTTTCCCAGCACGGAGACCTTGAGTTCTATAAGATAAAGCCATAAACATGTGTATCCGAGTCTTCTATCAAAAGTTACAGCTATTTATATGAAGTTGTACAAAAACGCTTTCTTTCGCCAAGACAGTGCGTTTCTCACTGTTACATGCATTTGAATGGGGAACTCGACCGAAACAAAGTATAAGTTTTCATTATGTGAATAACTTGGAAATCTTAGCTCAAACAGCTGCAAAACCTGTTTTCCCAGCACGGAGACCTTGAGTTCTATAATATAAGGCCATAAACATGTTTGTCTGAGTCTTCTATCAAAAGTTACAGCTATTTATATGAAGTTGTACAAAAACGCTTTCTTTCGCCAAGACAGTGCGTTTCTCACTGTTACATGCATTTGAATGGGGAACTCGACCGAAACAAAGTATAGGTTTTCATTATGTGAATAGCTTGGAAATCTTAGCTCAAACAGCTGCAAAACCTGTTTGCCCAGCACGGAGACCTTGAGTTCTATAATATAAGGCCATAAACATGTGTATCCGAGTCTTCTATCAAAAGTTACAGCTATTTATATGAAGTTGTACAAAAACGCTTTCTTTCGCCAAGACAGTGCGTTTCTCACTGTTACATGCATTTGAATGGGGAACTCGACCGAAACAAAGTATAGGTTTTCATTATGTGAATAGCTTGGAAATCTTAGCTCAAACAGCTGCAAAACCTGTTTGCCCAGCACGGAGACCTTGAGTTCTATAAGATAAAGCCATAAACATGTGTATCCGAGTCTTCTATCAAAAGTTACAGCTATTTATATGAAGTTGTACAAAAACGCTTTCTTTCGCCAAGACAGTGCGTTTCTCACTGTTACATGCATTTGAATGGGGAACTCGACCGAAACAAAGTATAAGTTTTCATTATGTGAATAACTTGGAAATCTTAGCTCAAACAGCTGCAAAACCTGTTTTCCCAGCACGGAGACCTTGAGTTCTATAATATAAGGCCATAAACATGTTTGTCTGAGTCTTCTATCAAAAGTTACAGCTATTTATATGAAGTTGTACAAAAACGCTTTCTTTCGCCAAGACAGTGCGTTTCTCACTGTTACATGCATTTGAATGGGGAACTCGACCGAAACAAAGTATAGGTTTTCATTATGTGAATAACTTGGAAATCTTAGCTCAAACAGCTGCAAAACCTGTTTGCCCAGCACGGAGACCTTGAGTTCTATAAGATAAAGCCATAAACATGTGTATCCGAGTCTTCTATCAAAAGTTACAGCTATTTATATGAAGTTGTACAAAAACGCTTTCTTTCGCCAAGACAGTGCGTTTCTCACTGTTACATGCATTTGAATGGGGAACTCGACCGAAACAAAGTATAGGTTTTCATTATGTGAATAACTTGGAAATCTTAGCTCAAACAGCTGCAAAACCTGTTTTCCCAGCACGGAGACCTTGAGTTCTATAATATAAGGCCATAAACATGTTTGTCTGAGTCTTCTATCAAAAGTTACAGCTATTTATATGAAGTTGTACAAAAACGCTTTCTTTCGCCAAGACAGTGCGTTTCTCACTGTTACATGCATTTGAATGGGGAACTCGACCGAAACAAAGTATAGGTTTTCATTATGTGAATAACTTGGAAATCTTAGCTCAAACAGCTGCAAAACCTGTTTGCCCAGCACGGAGACCTTGAGTTCTATAAGATAAAGCCATAAACATGTTTGTCTGAGTCTTCTATCAAAAGTTACAGCTATTTATATGAAGTTGTACAAAAACGCTTTCTTTCGCCAAGACAGTGCGTTTCTCACTGTTACATGCATTTGAATGGGGAACTCGACCGAAACAAAGTATAGGTTTTCATTATGTGAATAGCTTGGAAATCTTAGCTCAAACAGCTGCAAAACCTGTTTGCCCAGCACGGAGACCTTGAGTTCTATAAGATAAAGCCATAAACATGTGTATCCGAGTCTTCTATCAAAAGTTACAGCTATTTATATGAAGTTGTACAAAAACGCTTTCTTTCGCCAAGACAGTGCGTTTCTCACTGTTACATGCATTTGAATGGGGAACTCGACCGAAACAAAGTATAAGTTTTCATTATGTGAATAACTTGGAAATCTTAGCTCAAACAGCTGCAAAACCTGTTTTCCCAGCACGGAGACCTTGAGTTCTATAATATAAGGCCATAAACATGTTTGTCTGAGTCTTCTATCAAAAGTTACAGCTATTTATATGAAGTTGTACAAAAACGCTTTCTTTCGCCAAGACAGTGCGTTTCTCACTGTTACATGCATTTGAATGGGGAACTCGACCGAAACAAAGTATAGGTTTTCATTATGTGAATAACTTGGAAATCTTAGCTCAAACAGCTGCAAAACCTGTTTGCCCAGCACGGAGACCTTGAGTTCTATAAGATAAAGCCATAAACATGTGTATCCGAGTCTTCTATCAAAAGTTACAGCTATTTATATGAAGTTGTACAAAAACGCTTTCTTTCGCCAAGACAGTGCGTTTCTCACTGTTACATGCATTTGAATGGGGAACTCGACCGAAACAAAGTATAGGTTTTCATTATGTGAATAACTTGGAAATCTTAGCTCAAACAGCTGCAAAACCTGTTTTCCCAGCACGGAGACCTTGAGTTCTATAATATAAGGCCATAAACATGTTTGTCTGAGTCTTCTATCAAAAGTTACAGCTATTTATATGAAGTTGTACAAAAACGCTTTCTTTCGCCAAGACAGTGCGTTTCTCACTGTTACATGCATTTGAATGGGGAACTCAACCGAAACAAAGTATAGGTTTTCATTATGTGAATAACTTGGAAATCTTAGCTCAAACAGCTGCAAAACCTGTTTGCCCAGCACGGAGACCTTGAGTTCTATAAGATAAAGCCATAAACATGTGTATCCGAGTCTTCTATCAAAAGTTACAGCTATTTATATGAAGTTGTACAAAAACGCTTTCTTTCGCCAAGACAGTGCGTTTCTCACTGTTACATGCATTTGAATGGGGAACTCGACCGAAACAAAGTATAGGTTTTCATTATGTGAATAGCTTGGAAATCTTAGCTCAAACAGCTGCAAAACCTGTTTGCCCAGCACGGAGACCTTGAGTTCTATAAGATAAAGCCATAAACATGTGTATCCGAGTCTTCTATCAAAAGTTACAGCTATTTATATGAAGTTGTACAAAAACGCTTTCTTTCGCCAAGACAGTGCGTTTCTCACTGTTACATGCATTTGAATGGGGAACTCGACCGAAACAAAGTATAAGTTTTCATTATGTGAATAACTTGGAAATCTTAGCTCAAACAGCTGCAAAACCTGTTTTCCCAGCACGGAGACCTTGAGTTCTATAATATAAGGCCATAAACATGTTTGTCTGAGTCTTCTATCAAAAGTTACAGCTATTTATATGAAGTTGTACAAAAACGCTTTCTTTCGCCAAGACAGTGCGTTTCTCACTGTTACATGCATTTGAATGGGGAACTCGACCGAAACAAAGTATAGGTTTTCATTATGTGAATAACTTGGAAATCTTAGCTCAAACAGCTGCAAAACCTGTTTGCCCAGCACGGAGACCTTGAGTTCTATAAGATAAAGCCATAAACATGTGTATCCGAGTCTTCTATCAAAAGTTACAGCTATTTATATGAAGTTGTACAAAAACGCTTTCTTTCGCCAAGACAGTGCGTTTCTCACTGTTACATGCATTTGAATGGGGAACTCCACCGAAACAAAGTATAGGTTTTCATTATGTGAATAACTTGGAAATCTTAGCTCAAACAGCTGCAAAACCTGTTTTCCCAGCACGGAGACCTTGAGTTCTATAATATAAGGCCATAAACATGTTTGTCTGAGTCTTCTATCAAAAGTTACAGCTATTTATATGAAGTTGTACAAAAACGCTTTCTTTCGCCAAGACAGTGCGTTTCTCACTGTTACATGCATTTGAATGGGGAACTCGACCGAAACAAAGTATAGGTTTTCATTATGTGAATAACTTGGAAATCTTAGCTCAAACAGCTGCAAAACCTGTTTTCCCAGCACGGAGACCTTGAGTTCTATAATATAAGGCCATAAACATGTTTGTCTGAGTCTTCTATCAAAAGTTACAGCTATTTATATGAAGTTGTACAAAAACGCTTTCTTTCGCCAAGACAGTGCGTTTCTCACTGTTACATGCATTTGAATGGGGAACTCGACCGAAACAAAGTATAAGTTTTCATTATGTGAATAACTTGGAAATCTTAGCTCAAACAGCTGCAAAACCTGTTTGCCCAGCACGGAGACCTTGAGTTCTATAAGATAAAGCCATAAACATGTGTATCCGAGTCTTCTATCAAAAGTTACAGCTATTTATATGAAGTTGTACAAAAACGCTTTCTTTCGCCAAGACAGTGCGTTTCTCACTGTTACATGCATTTGAATGGGGAACTCGACCGAAACAAAGTATAAGTTTTCATTATGTGAATAACTTGGAAATCTTAGCTCAAACAGCTGCAAAACCTGTTTTCCCAGCACGGAGACCTTGAGTTCTATAATATAAGGCCATAAACATGTTTGTCTGAGTCTTCTATCAAAAGTTACAGCTATTTATATGAAGTTGTACAAAAACGCTTTCTTTCGCCAAGACAGTGCGTTTCTCACTGTTACATGCATTTGAATGGGGAACTCGACCGAAACAAAGTATAGGTTTTCATTATGTGAATAACTTGGAAATCTTAGCTCAAACAGCTGCAAAACCTGTTTGCCCAGCACGGAGACCTTGAGTTCTATAAGATAAAGCCATAAACATGTGTATCCGAGTCTTCTATCAAAAGTTACAGCTATTTATATGAAGTTGTACAAAAACGCTTTCTTTCGCCAAGACAGTGCGTTTCTCACTGTTACATGCATTTGAATGGGGAACTCGACCGAAACAAAGTATAGGTTTTCATTATGTGAATAACTTGGAAATCTTAGCTCAAACAGCTGCAAAACCTGTTTTCCCAGCACGGAGACCTTGAGTTCTATAATATAAGGCCATAAACATGTTTGTCTGAGTCTTCTATCAAAAGTTACAGCTATTTATATGAAGTTGTACAAAAACGCTTTCTTTCGCCAAGACAGTGCGTTTCTCACTGTTACATGCATTTGAATGGGGAACTCAACCGAAACAAAGTATAGGTTTTCATTATGTGAATAACTTGGAAATCTTAGCTCAAACAGCTGCAAAACCTGTTTGCCCAGCACGGAGACCTTGAGTTCTATAAGATAAAGCCATAAACATGTGTATCCGAGTCTTCTATCAAAAGTTACAGCTATTTATATGAAGTTGTACAAAAACGCTTTCTTTCGCCAAGACAGTGCGTTTCTCACTGTTACATGCATTTGAATGGGGAACTCGACCGAAACAAAGTATAGGTTTTCATTATGTGAATAGCTTGGAAATCTTAGCTCAAACAGCTGCAAAACCTGTTTGCCCAGCACGGAGACCTTGAGTTCTATAAGATAAAGCCATAAACATGTGTATCCGAGTCTTCTATCAAAAGTTACAGCTATTTATATGAAGTTGTACAAAAACGCTTTCTTTCGCCAAGACAGTGCGTTTCTCACTGTTACATGCATTTGAATGGGGAACTCGACCGAAACAAAGTATAAGTTTTCATTATGTGAATAACTTGGAAATCTTAGCTCAAACAGCTGCAAAACCTGTTTTCCCAGCACGGAGACCTTGAGTTCTATAATATAAGGCCATAAACATGTTTGTCTGAGTCTTCTATCAAAAGTTACAGCTATTTATATGAAGTTGTACAAAAACGCTTTCTTTCGCCAAGACAGTGCGTTTCTCACTGTTACATGCATTTGAATGGGGAACTCGACCGAAACAAAGTATAGGTTTTCATTATGTGAATAACTTGGAAATCTTAGCTCAAACAGCTGCAAAACCTGTTTGCCCAGCACGGAGACCTTGAGTTCTATAAGATAAAGCCATAAACATGTGTATCCGAGTCTTCTATCAAAAGTTACAGCTATTTATATGAAGTTGTACAAAAACGCTTTCTTTCGCCAAGACAGTGCGTTTCTCACTGTTACATGCATTTGAATGGGGAACTCGACCGAAACAAAGTATAAGTTTTCATTATGTGAATAACTTGGAAATCTTAGCTCAAACAGCTGCAAAACCTGTTTTCCCAGCACGGAGACCTTGAGTTCTATAATATAAGGCCATAAACATGTTTGTCTGAGTCTTCTATCAAAAGTTACAGCTATTTATATGAAGTTGTACAAAAACGCTTTCTTTCGCCAAGACAGTGCGTTTCTCACTGTTACATGCATTTGAATGGGGAACTCGACCGAAACAAAGTATAGGTTTTCATTATGTGAATAACTTGGAAATCTTAGCTCAAACAGCTGCAAAACCTGTTTGCCCAGCACGGAGACCTTGAGTTCTATAAGATAAAGCCATAAACATGTGTATCCGAGTCTTCTATCAAAAGTTACAGCTATTTATATGAAGTTGTACAAAAACGCTTTCTTTCGCCAAGACAGTGCGTTTCTCACTGTTACATGCATTTGAATGGGGAACTCGACCGAAACAAAGTATAGGTTTTCATTATGTGAATAACTTGGAAATCTTAGCTCAAACAGCTGCAAAACCTGTTTTCCCAGCACGGAGACCTTGAGTTCTATAATATAAGGCCATAAACATGTTTGTCTGAGTCTTCTATCAAAAGTTACAGCTATTTATATGAAGTTGTACAAAAACGCTTTCTTTCGCCAAGACAGTGCGTTTCTCACTGTTACATGCATTTGAATGGGGAACTCGACCGAAACAAAGTATAGGTTTTCATTATGTGAATAGCTTGGAAATCTTAGCTCAAACAGCTGCAAAACCTGTTTGCCCAGCACGGAGACCTTGAGTTCTATAAGATAAAGCCATAAACATGTGTATCCGAGTCTTCTATCAAAAGTTACAGCTATTTATATGAAGTTGTACAAAAACGCTTTCTTTCGCCAAGACAGTGCGTTTCTCACTGTTACATGCATTTGAATGGGGAACTCGACCGAAACAAAGTATAAGTTTTCATTATGTGAATAACTTGGAAATCTTAGCTCAAACAGCTGCAAAACCTGTTTTCCCAGCACGGAGACCTTGAGTTCTATAATATAAGGCCATAAACATGTTTGTCTGAGTCTTCTATCAAAAGTTACAGCTATTTATATGAAGTTGTACAAAAACGCTTTCTTTCGCCAAGACAGTGCGTTTCTCACTGTTACATGCATTTGAATGGGGAACTCGACCGAAACAAAGTATAGGTTTTCATTATGTGAATAACTTGGAAATCTTAGCTCAAACAGCTGCAAAACCTGTTTGCCCAGCACGGAGACCTTGAGTTCTATAAGATAAAGCCATAAACATGTGTATCCGAGTCTTCTATCAAAAGTTACAGCTATTTATATGAAGTTGTACAAAAACGCTTTCTTTCGCCAAGACAGTGCGTTTCTCACTGTTACATGCATTTGAATGGGGAACTCGACCGAAACAAAGTATAAGTTTTCATTATGTGAATAACTTGGAAATCTTAGCTCAAACAGCTGCAAAACCTGTTTTCCCAGCACGGAGACCTTGAGTTCTATAATATAAGGCCATAAACATGTTTGTCTGAGTCTTCTATCAAAAGTTACAGCTATTTATATGAAGTTGTACAAAAACGCTTTCTTTCGCCAAGACAGTGCGTTTCTCACTGTTACATGCATTTGAATGGGGAACTCGACCGAAACAAAGTATAGGTTTTCATTATGTGAATAACTTGGAAATCTTAGCTCAAACAGCTGCAAAACCTGTTTGCCCAGCACGGAGACCTTGAGTTCTATAAGATAAAGCCATAAACATGTGTATCCGAGTCTTCTATCAAAGGTTACAGCTATTTATATGAAGTTGTACAAAAACGCTTTCTTTCGCCAAGACAGTGCGTTTCTCACTGTTACATGCATTTGAATGGGGAACTCGACCGAAACAAAGTATAAGTTTTCATTATGTGAATAACTTGGAAATCTTAGCTCAAACAGCTGCAAAACATGTTTTCCCAGCACGGAGACCTTGAGTTCTATAATATAAGGCCATAAACATGTTTGTCTGAGTCTTCTATCAAAAGTTACAGCTATTTCTATGAAGTTGTACAAAAACGTTTTCTTTCGCCAAGACAGTGCGTTTCTCACTGTTACATGCATTTTGAATGGGGAACTCGACCGAAACAAAGTATAGGTTTTCATTATGTGAATAACTTGGAAATCTTAGCTCAAACAGCTGCAAAACCTGTTTTCCCAGCACGGAGACCTTGAGTTCTATAATATAAGGCCATAAACATGTTTGTCTGAGTCTTCTATCAAAAGTTACAGCTATTTCTATGAAGTTGTACAAAAACGTTTTCTTTCGCCAAGACAGTGCGTTTCTCACTGTTACATGCATTTGAATGGGGAACTCGACCGAAACAAAGTATAGGTTTTCATTATGTGAATAACTTGGAAATCTTAGCTCAAACAGCTGCAAAACCTGTTTTCCCAGCACGGGAACCTTGAGTTCTATAAGATAAAGCCATAAACATGTTTGTCTAAGTCTTCTATCAAAAGTTACAGCTATTTATATGAAGTTGTACAAAAACGCTTTCTTTCGCCAAGACAGTGCGTTTCTCACTGTTACATGCATTTGAATGGGGAACTCGACCGAAACAAAGTATAGGTTTTCATTATGTGAATAACTTGGAAATCTTAGCTCAAACAGCTGCAAAACCTGTTTGCCCAGCACGGAGACCTTGAGTTCTATAAGATAAAGCCATAAACATGTGTATCCGAGTCTTCTATCAAAAGTTACAGCTATTTATATGAAGTTGTACAAAAACGCTTTCTTTCGCCAAGACAGTGCGTTTCTCACTGTTACATGCATTTGAATGGGGAACTCGACCGAAACAAAGTATAAGTTTTCATTATGTGAATAACTTGGAAATCTTAGCTCAAACAGCTGCAAAACCTGTTTTCCCAGCACGGAGACCTTGAGTTCTATAATATAAGGCCATAAACATGTTTGTCTGAGTCTTCTATCAAAAGTTACAGCTATTTATATGAAGTTGTACAAAAACGCTTTCTTTCGCCAAGACAGTGCGTTTCTCACTGTTACATGCATTTGAATGGGGAACTCGACCGAAACAAAGTATAGGTTTTCATTATGTGAATAGCTTGGAAATCTTAGCTCAAACAGCTGCAAAACCTGTTTGCCCAGCACGGAGACCTTGAGTTCTATAAGATAAAGCCATAAACATGTGTATCCGAGTCTTCTATCAAAAGTTACAGCTATTTATATGAAGTTGTACAAAAACGCTTTCTTTCGCCAAGACAGTGCGTTTCTCACTGTTACATGCATTTGAATGGGGAACTCGACCGAAACAAAGTATAAGTTTTCATTATGTGAATAACTTGGAAATCTTAGCTCAAACAGCTGCAAAACCTGTTTTCCCAGCACGGAGACCTTGAGTTCTATAATATAAGGCCATAAACATGTTTGTCTGAGTCTTCTATCAAAAGTTACAGCTATTTATATGAAGTTGTACAAAAACGCTTTCTTTCGCCAAGACAGTGCGTTTCTCACTGTTACATGCATTTGAATGGGGAACTCGACCGAAACAAAGTATAGGTTTTCATTATGTGAATAACTTGGAAATCTTAGCTCAAACAGCTGCAAAACCTGTTTGCCCAGCACGGAGACCTTGAGTTCTATAAGATAAAGCCATAAACATGTGTATCCGAGTCTTCTATCAAAAGTTACAGCTATTTATATGAAGTTGTACAAAAACGCTTTCTTTCGCCAAGACAGTGCGTTTCTCACTGTTACATGCATTTGAATGGGGAACTCGACCGAAACAAAGTATAAGTTTTCATTATGTGAATAACTTGGAAATCTTAGCTCAAACAGCTGCAAAACCTGTTTTCCCAGCACGGAGACCTTGAGTTCTATAATATAAGGCCATAAACATGTTTGTCTGAGTCTTCTATCAAAAGTTACAGCTATTTATATGAAGTTGTACAAAAACGCTTTCTTTCGCCAAGACAGTGCGTTTCTCACTGTTACATGCATTTGAATGGGGAACTCGACCGAAACAAAGTATAGGTTTTCATTATGTGAATAACTTGGAAATCTTAGCTCAAACAGCTGCAAAACCTGTTTGCCCAGCACGGAGACCTTGAGTTCTATAAGATAAAGCCATAAACATGTGTATCCGAGTCTTCTATCAAAGGTTACAGCTATTTATATGAAGTTGTACAAAAACGCTTTCTTTCGCCAAGACAGTGCGTTTCTCACTGTTACATGCATTTGAATGGGGAACTCGACCGAAACAAAGTATAAGTTTTCATTATGTGAATAACTTGGAAATCTTAGCTCAAACAGCTGCAAAACATGTTTTCCCAGCACGGAGACCTTGAGTTCTATAATATAAGGCCATAAACATGTTTGTCTGAGTCTTCTATCAAAAGTTACAGCTATTTCTATGAAGTTGTACAAAAACGTTTTCTTTCGCCAAGACAGTGCGTTTCTCACTGTTACATGCATTTTGAATGGGGAACTCGACCGAAACAAAGTATAGGTTTTCATTATGTGAATAACTTGGAAATCTTAGCTCAAACAGCTGCAAAACCTGTTTTCCCAGCACGGAGACCTTGAGTTCTATAATATAAGGCCATAAACATGTTTGTCTGAGTCTTCTATCAAAAGTTACAGCTATTTCTATGAAGTTGTACAAAAACGTTTTCTTTCGCCAAGACAGTGCGTTTCTCACTGTTACATGCATTTGAATGGGGAACTCGACCGAAACAAAGTATAGGTTTTCATTATGTGAATAACTTGGAAATCTTAGCTCAAACAGCTGCAAAACCTGTTTTCCCAGCACGGGAACCTTGAGTTCTATAAGATAAAGCCATAAACATGTTTGTCTAAGTCTTCTATCAAAAGTTACAGCTATTTATATGAAGTTGTACAAAAACGCTTTCTTTCGCCAAGACAGTGCGTTTCTCACTGTTACATGCATTTGAATGGGGAACTCGACCGAAACAAAGTATAGGTTTTCATTATGTGAATAACTTGGAAATCTTAGCTCAAACAGCTGCAAAACCTGTTTGCCCAGCACGGAGACCTTGAGTTCTATAAGATAAAGCCATAAACATGTGTATCCGAGTCTTCTATCAAAAGTTACAGCTATTTATATGAAGTTGTACAAAAACGCTTTCTTTCGCCAAGACAGTGCGTTTCTCACTGTTACATGCATTTGAATGGGGAACTCGACCGAAACAAAGTATAAGTTTTCATTATGTGAATAACTTGGAAATCTTAGCTCAAACAGCTGCAAAACCTGTTTTCCCAGCACGGAGACCTTGAGTTCTATAATATAAGGCCATAAACATGTTTGTCTGAGTCTTCTATCAAAAGTTACAGCTATTTATATGAAGTTGTACAAAAACGCTTTCTTTCGCCAAGACAGTGCGTTTCTCACTGTTACATGCATTTGAATGGGGAACTCGACCGAAACAAAGTATAGGTTTTCATTATGTGAATAACTTGGAAATCTTAGCTCAAACAGCTGCAAAACCTGTTTTCCCAGCACGGAGACCTTGAGTTCTATAATATAAGGCCATAAACATGTTTGTCTGAGTCTTCTATCAAAAGTTACAGCTATTTATATGAAGTTGTACAAAAACGCTTTCTTTCGCCAAGACAGTGCGTTTCTCACTGTTACATGCATTTGAATGGGGAACTCGACCGAAACAAAGTATAGGTTTTCATTATGTGAATAACTTGGAAATCTTAGCTCAAACAGCTGCAAAACCTGTTTGCCCAGCACGGAGACCTTGAGTTCTATAAGATAAAGCCATAAACATGTGTATCCGAGTCTTCTATCAAAAGTTACAGCTATTTATATGAAGTTGTACAAAAACGCTTTCTTTCGCCAAGACAGTGCGTTTCTCACTGTTACATGCATTTGAATGGGGAACTCGACCGAAACAAAGTATAAGTTTTCATTATGTGAATAACTTGGAAATCTTAGCTCAAACAGCTGCAAAACCTGTTTTCCCAGCACGGAGACCTTGAGTTCTATAATATAAGGCCATAAACATGTTTGTCTGAGTCTTCTATCAAAAGTTACAGCTATTTATATGAAGTTGTACAAAAACGCTTTCTTTCGCCAAGACAGTGCGTTTCTCACTGTTACATGCATTTGAATGGGGAACTCGACCGAAACAAAGTATAGGTTTTCATTATGTGAATAACTTGGAAATCTTAGCTCAAACAGCTGCAAAACCTGTTTGCCCAGCACGGAGACCTTGAGTTCTATAAGATAAAGCCATAAACATGTGTATCCGAGTCTTCTATCAAAAGTTACAGCTATTTATATGAAGTTGTACAAAAACGCTTTCTTTCGCCAAGACAGTGCGTTTCTCACTGTTACATGCATTTGAATGGGGAACTCGACCGAAACAAAGTATAGGTTTTCATTATGTGAATAGCTTGGAAATCTTAGCTCAAACAGCTGCAAAACCTGTTTGCCCAGCACGGAGACCTTGAGTTCTATAAGATAAAGCCATAAACATGTGTATCCGAGTCTTCTATCAAAAGTTACAGCTATTTATATGAAGTTGTACAAAAACGCTTTCTTTCGCCAAGACAGTGCGTTTCTCACTGTTACATGCATTTGAATGGGGAACTCGACCGAAACAAAGTATAAGTTTTCATTATGTGAATAACTTGGAAATCTTAGCTCAAACAGCTGCAAAACCTGTTTTCCCAGCACGGAGACCTTGAGTTCTATAATATAAGGCCATAAACATGTTTGTCTGAGTCTTCTATCAAAAGTTACAGCTATTTATATGAAGTTGTACAAAAACGCTTTCTTTCGCCAAGACAGTGCGTTTCTCACTGTTACATGCATTTGAATGGGGAACTCCACCGAAACAAAGTATAGGTTTTCATTATGTGAATAACTTGGAAATCTTAGCTCAAACAGCTGCAAAACCTGTTTTCCCAGCACGGAGACCTTGAGTTCTATAATATAAGGCCATAAACATGTTTGTCTGAGTCTTCTATCAAAAGTTACAGCTATTTATATGAAGTTGTACAAAAACGCTTTCTTTCGCCAAGACAGTGCGTTTCTCACTGTTACATGCATTTGAATGGGGAACTCGACCGAAACAAAGTATAGGTTTTCATTATGTGAATAACTTGGAAATCTTAGCTCAAACAGCTGCAAAACCTGTTTGCCCAGCACGGAGACCTTGAGTTCTATAATATAAGGCCATAAACATGTTTGTCTGAGTCTTCTATCAAAAGTTACAGCTATTTATATGAAGTTGTACAAAAACGCTTTCTTTCGCCAAGACAGTGCGTTTCTCACTGTTACATGCATTTGAATGGGGAACTCGACCGAAACAAAGTATAGGTTTTCATTATGTGAATAGCTTGGAAATCTTAGCTCAAACAGCTGCAAAACCTGTTTGCCCAGCACGGAGACCTTGAGTTCTATAAGATAAAGCCATAAACATGTGTATCCGAGTCTTCTATCAAAAGTTACAGCTATTTATATGAAGTTGTACAAAAACGCTTTCTTTCGCCAAGACAGTGCGTTTCTCACTGTTACATGCATTTGAATGGGGAACTCGACCGAAACAAAGTATAGGTTTTCATTATGTGAATAACTTGGAAATCTTAGCTCAAACAGCTGCAAAACCTGTTTGACCAGCACGGAGACCTTGAGTTCTATAAGATAAAGCCATAAACATGTGTATCCGAGTCTTCTATCAAAAGTTACAGCTATTTATATGAAGTTGTACAAAAACGCTTTCTTTCGCCAAGACAGTGCGTTTCTCACTGTTACATGCATTTGAATGGGGAACTCGACCGAAACAAAGTATAGGTTTTCATTATGTGAATAGCTTGGAAATCTTAGCTCAAACAGCTGCAAAACCTGTTTGCCCAGCACGGAGACCTTGAGTTCTATAAGATAAAGCCATAAACATGTGTATCCGAGTCTTCTATCAAAAGTTACAGCTATTTATATGAAGTTGTACAAAAACGCTTTCTTTCGCCAAGACAGTGCGTTTCTCACTGTTACATGCATTTGAATGGGGAACTCGACCGAAACAAAGTATAAGTTTTCATTATGTGAATAACTTGGAAATCTTAGCTCAAACAGCTGCAAAACCTGTTTTCCCAGCACGGAGACCTTGAGTTCTATAATATAAGGCCATAAACATGTTTGTCTGAGTCTTCTATCAAAAGTTACAGCTATTTATATGAAGTTGTACAAAAACGCTTTCTTTCGCCAAGACAGTGCGTTTCTCACTGTTACATGCATTTGAATGGGGAACTCGACCGAAACAAAGTATAGGTTTTCATTATGTAAATAGCTTGGAAATCTTAGCTCAAACAGCTGCAAAACCTGTTTGCCCAGCACGGAGACCTTGAGTTCTATAAGATAAAGCCATAAACATGTGTATCCGAGTCTTCTATCAAAAGTTACAGCTATTTATATGAAGTTGTACAAAAACGCTTTCTTTCGCCAAGACAGTGCGTTTCTCACTGTTACATGCATTTGAATGGGGAACTCGACCGAAACAAAGTATAAGTTTTCATTATGTGAATAACTTGGAAATCTTAGCTCAAACAGCTGCAAAACCTGTTTTCCCAGCACGGAGACCTTGAGTTCTATAATATAAGGCCATAAACATGTTTGTCTGAGTCTTCTATCAAAAGTTACAGCTATTTATATGAAGTTGTACAAAAACGCTTTCTTTCGCCAAGACAGTGCGTTTCTCACTGTTACATGCATTTGAATGGGGAACTCGACCGAAACAAAGTATAGGTTTTCATTATGTGAATAACTTGGAAATCTTAGCTCAAACAGCTGCAAAACCTGTTTGCCCAGCACGGAGACCTTGAGTTCTATAAGATAGATAAAGCCATAAACATGTTTGTCTGAGTCTTCTATCAAAAGTTACGGCTATTTATATGAAGTTGTACAAAAACGCTTTCTTTCGCCAAGACAGTGCGTTTCTCACTGTTACATGCATTTGAATGGGGAACTCGACCGAAACAAAGTATAGGTTTTCATTATGTGAATAACTTGGAAATCTTAGCTCAAACAGCTGCAAAACCTGTTTGCCCAGCACGGAGACCTTGAGTTCTATAAGATAAAGCCATAAACATGTTTGTCTGAGTCTTCTATCAAAAGTTACGGCTATTTATATGAAGTTGTACAAAAACGCTTTCTTTCGCCAAGACAGTGCGTTTCTCACTGTTACATGCATTTGAATGGGGAACTCGACCGAAACAAAGTATAGGTTTTCATTATGTGAATAACTTGGAAATCTTAGCTCAAACAGCTGCAAAACCTGTTTGCCCAGCACGGGAACCTTGAGTTCTATAAGATAAAGCCATAAACATGTGTATCCGAGTCTTCTATCAAAAGTTACGGCTATTTATATGAAGTTGTACAAAAACGCTTTCTTTCGCCAAGACAGTGCGTTTCTCACTGTTACATGCATTTGAATGGGGAACTCGACCGAAACAAAGTATAGGTTTTCATTATGTGAATAACTTGGAAATCTTAGCTCAAACAGCTGCAAAACCTGTTTGCCCAGCACGGAGACCTTGAGTTCTATAAGATAAAGCCATAAACATGTTTGTCTGAGTCTTCTATCAAAAGTTACAGCTATTTATATGAAGTTGTACAAAATAGCTTTCTTTCGCCAAGACAGTGCGTTTCTCACTGTTACATGCATTTGAATGGGGAACTCGACCGAAACAAAGTATAGGTTTTCATTATGTGAATAACTTGGAAATCTTAGCTCAAACAGCTGCAAAACCTGTTTGCCCAGCACGGAGACCTTGAGTTCTATAAGATAAAGCCATAAACATGTGTATCCGAGTCTTCTATCAAAAGTTACAGCTATTTATATGAAGTTGTACAAAAACGCTTTCTTTCGCCAAGACAGTGCGTTTCTCACTGTTACATGCATTTGAATGGGGAACTCGACCGAAACAAAGTATAAGTTTTCATTATGTGAATAACTTGGAAATCTTAGCTCAAACAGCTGCAAAACCTGTTTTCCCAGCACGGAGACCTTGAGTTCTATAATATAAGGCCATAAACATGTTTGTCTGAGTCTTCTATCAAAAGTTACAGCTATTTATATGAAGTTGTACAAAAACGCTTTCTTTCGCCAAGACAGTGCGTTTCTCACTGTTACATGCATTTGAATGGGGAACTCGACCGAAACAAAGTATAGGTTTTCATTATGTGAATAACTTGGAAATCTTAGCTCAAACAGCTGCAAAACCTGTTTGCCCAGCACGGAGACCTTGAGTTCTATAAGATAAAGCCATAAACATGTGTATCCGAGTCTTCTATCAAAAGTTACAGCTATTTATATGAAGTTGTACAAAAACGCTTTCTTTCGCCAAGACAGTGCGTTTCTCACTGTTACATGCATTTGAATGGGGAACTCGACCGAAACAAAGTATAAGTTTTCATTATGTGAATAACTTGGAAATCTTAGCTCAAACAGCTGCAAAACCTGTTTTCCCAGCACGGAGACCTTGAGTTCTATAATATAAGGCCATAAACATGTTTGTCTGAGTCTTCTATCAAAAGTTACAGCTATTTATATGAAGTTGTACAAAAACGCTTTCTTTCGCCAAGACAGTGCGTTTCTCACTGTTACATGCATTTGAATGGGGAACTCGACCGAAACAAAGTATAGGTTTTCATTATGTGAATAACTTGGAAATCTTAGCTCAAACAGCTGCAAAACCTGTTTGCCCAGCACGGAGACCTTGAGTTCTATAAGATAAAGCCATAAACATGTGTATCCGAGTCTTCTATCAAAAGTTACAGCTATTTATATGAAGTTGTACAAAAACGCTTTCTTTCGCCAAGACAGTGCGTTTCTCACTGTTACATGCATTTGAATGGGGAACTCGACCGAAACAAAGTATAAGTTTTCATTATGTGAATAACTTGGAAATCTTAGCTCAAACAGCTGCAAAACCTGTTTTCCCAGCACGGAGACCTTGAGTTCTATAATATAAGGCCATAAACATGTTTGTCTGAGTCTTCTATCAAAAGTTACAGCTATTTATATGAAGTTGTACAAAAACGCTTTCTTTCGCCAAGACAGTGCGTTTCTCACTGTTACATGCATTTGAATGGGGAACTCGACCGAAACAAAGTATAGGTTTTCATTATGTGAATAACTTGGAAATCTTAGCTCAAACAGCTGCAAAACCTGTTTGCCCAGCACGGAGACCTTGAGTTCTATAAGATAAAGCCATAAACATGTTTGTCTGAGTCTTCTATCAAAAGTTACGGCTATTTATATGAAGTTGTACAAAAACGCTTTCTTTCGCCAAGACAGTGCGTTTCTCACTGTTACATGCATTTGAATGGGGAACTCGACCGAAACAAAGTATAGGTTTTCATTATGTGAATAACTTGGAAATCTTAGCTCAAACAGCTGCAAAACCTGTTTGCCCAGCACGGGAACCTTGAGTTCTATAAGATAAAGCCATAAACATGTGTATCCGAGTCTTCTATCAAAAGTTACGGCTATTTATATGAAGTTGTACAAAAACGCTTTCTTTCGCCAAGACAGTGCGTTTCTCACTGTTACATGCATTTGAATGGGGAACTCGACCGAAACAAAGTATAGGTTTTCATTATGTGAATAACTTGGAAATCTTAGCTCAAACAGCTGCAAAACCTGTTTGCCCAGCACGGAGACCTTGAGTTCTATAAGATAAAGCCATAAACATGTTTGTCTGAGTCTTCTATCAAAAGTTACAGCTATTTATATGAAGTTGTACAAAATAGCTTTCTTTCGCCAAGACAGTGCGTTTCTCACTGTTACATGCATTTGAATGGGGAACTCGACCGAAACAAAGTATAGGTTTTCATTATGTGAATAACTTGGAAATCTTAGCTCAAACAGCTGCAAAACCTGTTTGCCCAGCACGGAGACCTTGAGTTCTATAAGATAAAGCCATAAACATGTGTATCCGAGTCTTCTATCAAAGGTTACAGCTATTTATATGAAGTTGTACAAAAACGCTTTCTTTCGCCAAGACAGTGCGTTTCTCACTGTTACATGCATTTGAATGGGGAACTCGACCGAAACAAAGTATAAGTTTTCATTATGTGAATAACTTGGAAATCTTAGCTCAAACAGCTGCAAAACCTGTTTTCCCAGCACGGAGACCTTGAGTTCTATAATATAAGGCCATAAACATGTTTGTCTGAGTCTTCTATCAAAAGTTACAGCTATTTATATGAAGTTGTACAAAAACGCTTTCTTTCGCCAAGACAGTGCGTTTCTCACTGTTACATGCATTTGAATGGGGAACTCGACCGAAACAAAGTATAGGTTTTCATTATGTGAATAACTTGGAAATCTTAGCTCAAACAGCTGCAAAACCTGTTTGCCCAGCACGGAGACCTTGAGTTCTATAAGATAAAGCCATAAACATGTGTATCCGAGTCTTCTATCAAAAGTTACAGCTATTTATATGAAGTTGTACAAAAACGCTTTCTTTCGCCAAGACAGTGCGTTTCTCACTGTTACATGCATTTGAATGGGGAACTCGACCGAAACAAAGTATAAGTTTTCATTATGTGAATAACTTGGAAATCTTAGCTCAAACAGCTGCAAAACCTGTTTTCCCAGCACGGAGACCTTGAGTTCTATAATATAAGGCCATAAACATGTTTGTCTGAGTCTTCTATCAAAAGTTACAGCTATTTATATGAAGTTGTACAAAAACGCTTTCTTTCGCCAAGACAGTGCGTTTCTCACTGTTACATGCATTTGAATGGGGAACTCGACCGAAACAAAGTATAGGTTTTCATTATGTGAATAACTTGGAAATCTTAGCTCAAACAGCTGCAAAACCTGTTTGCCCAGCACGGAGACCTTGAGTTCTATAAGATAAAGCCATAAACATGTGTATCCGAGTCTTCTATCAAAAGTTACAGCTATTTATATGAAGTTGTACAAAAACGCTTTCTTTCGCCAAGACAGTGCGTTTCTCACTGTTACATGCATTTGAATGGGGAACTCGACCGAAACAAAGTATAAGTTTTCATTATGTGAATAACTTGGAAATCTTAGCTCAAACAGCTGCAAAACCTGTTTTCCCAGCACGGAGACCTTGAGTTCTATAATATAAGGCCATAAACATGTTTGTCTGAGTCTTCTATCAAAAGTTACAGCTATTTATATGAAGTTGTACAAAAACGCTTTCTTTCGCCAAGACAGTGCGTTTCTCACTGTTACATGCATTTGAATGGGGAACTCGACCGAAACAAAGTATAGGTTTTCATTATGTGAATAACTTGGAAATCTTAGCTCAAACAGCTGCAAAACCTGTTTGCCCAGCACGGAGACCTTGAGTTCTATAAGATAAAGCCATAAACATGTTTGTCTGAGTCTTCTATCAAAAGTTACGGCTATTTATATGAAGTTGTACAAAAACGCTTTCTTTCGCCAAGACAGTGCGTTTCTCACTGTTACATGCATTTGAATGGGGAACTCGACCGAAACAAAGTATAGGTTTTCATTATGTGAATAACTTGGAAATCTTAGCTCAAACAGCTGCAAAACCTGTTTGCCCAGCACGGGAACCTTGAGTTCTATAAGATAAAGCCATAAACATGTGTATCCGAGTCTTCTATCAAAAGTTACGGCTATTTATATGAAGTTGTACAAAAACGCTTTCTTTCGCCAAGACAGTGCGTTTCTCACTGTTACATGCATTTGAATGGGGAACTCGACCGAAACAAAGTATAGGTTTTCATTATGTGAATAACTTGGAAATCTTAGCTCAAACAGCTGCAAAACCTGTTTGCCCAGCACGGAGACCTTGAGTTCTATAAGATAAAGCCATAAACATGTTTGTCTGAGTCTTCTATCAAAAGTTACAGCTATTTATATGAAGTTGTACAAAATAGCTTTCTTTCGCCAAGACAGTGCGTTTCTCACTGTTACATGCATTTGAATGGGGAACTCGACCGAAACAAAGTATAGGTTTTCATTATGTGAATAACTTGGAAATCTTAGCTCAAACAGCTGCAAAACCTGTTTGCCCAGCACGGAGACCTTGAGTTCTATAAGATAAAGCCATAAACATGTGTATCCGAGTCTTCTATCAAAGGTTACAGCTATTTATATGAAGTTGTACAAAAACGCTTTCTTTCGCCAAGACAGTGCGTTTCTCACTGTTACATGCATTTGAATGGGGAACTCGACCGAAACAAAGTATAAGTTTTCATTATGTGAATAACTTGGAAATCTTAGCTCAAACAGCTGCAAAACCTGTTTTCCCAGCACGGAGACCTTGAGTTCTATAATATAAGGCCATAAACATGTTTGTCTGAGTCTTCTATCAAAAGTTACAGCTATTTCTATGAAGTTGTACAAAAACGTTTTCTTTCGCCAAGACAGTGCGTTTCTCACTGTTACATGCATTTGAATGGGGAACTCGACCGAAACAAAGTATAGGTTTTCATTATGTGAATAACTTGGAAATCTTAGCTCAAACAGCTGCAAAACCTGTTTGCCCAGCACGGAGACCTTGAGTTCTATAAGATAAAGCCATAAACATGTGTATCCGAGTCTTCTATCAAAAGTTACAGCTATTTATATGAAGTTGTACAAAAACGCTTTCTTTCGCCAAGACAGTGCGTTTCTCACTGTTACATGCATTTGAATGGGGAACTCGACCGAAACAAAGTATAAGTTTTCATTATGTGAATAACTTGGAAATCTTAGCTCAAACAGCTGCAAAACCTGTTTTCCCAGCACGGAGACCTTGAGTTCTATAATATAAGGCCATAAACATGTTTGTCTGAGTCTTCTATCAAAAGTTACAGCTATTTATATGAAGTTGTACAAAAACGCTTTCTTTCGCCAAGACAGTGCGTTTCTCACTGTTACATGCATTTGAATGGGGAACTCGACCGAAACAAAGTATAGGTTTTCATTATGTGAATAACTTGGAAATCTTAGCTCAAACAGCTGCAAAACCTGTTTTCCCAGCACGGAGACCTTGAGTTCTATAATATAAGGCCATAAACATGTTTGTCTGAGTCTTCTATCAAAAGTTACAGCTATTTATATGAAGTTGTACAAAAACGCTTTCTTTCGCCAAGACAGTGCGTTTCTCACTGTTACATGCATTTGAATGGGGAACTCGACCGAAACAAAGTATAGGTTTTCATTATGTGAATAACTTGGAAATCTTAGCTCAAACAGCTGCAAAACCTGTTTGCCCAGCACGGAGACCTTGAGTTCTATAAGATAAAGCCATAAACATGTGTATCCGAGTCTTCTATCAAAAGTTACAGCTATTTATATGAAGTTGTACAAAAACGCTTTCTTTCGCCAAGACAGTGCGTTTCTCACTGTTACATGCATTTGAATGGGGAACTCGACCGAAACAAAGTATAAGTTTTCATTATGTGAATAACTTGGAAATCTTAGCTCAAACAGCTGCAAAACCTGTTTTCCCAGCACGGAGACCTTGAGTTCTATAATATAAGGCCATAAACATGTTTGTCTGAGTCTTCTATCAAAAGTTACAGCTATTTATATGAAGTTGTACAAAAACGCTTTCTTTCGCCAAGACAGTGCGTTTCTCACTGTTACATGCATTTGAATGGGGAACTCGACCGAAACAAAGTATAGGTTTTCATTATGTGAATAACTTGGAAATCTTAGCTCAAACAGCTGCAAAACCTGTTTTCCCAGCACGGAGACCTTGAGTTCTATAATATAAGGCCATAAACATGTTTGTCTGAGTCTTCTATCAAAAGTTACAGCTATTTATATGAAGTTGTACAAAAACGCTTTCTTTCGCCAAGACAGTGCGTTTCTCACTGTTACATGCATTTGAATGGGGAACTCGACCGAAACAAAGTATAGGTTTTCATTATGTGAATAACTTGGAAATCTTAGCTCAAACAGCTGCAAAACCTGTTTTCCCAGCACGGGAACCTTGAGTTCTATAAGATAGAGCCATAAACATGTTTGTCTAAGTCTTCTATCAAAAGTTACAGCTATTTATATGAAGTTGTACAAAAACGCTTTCTTTCGCCAAGACAGTGCGTTTCTCACTGTTACATGCATTTGAATGGGGAACTCGACCGAAACAAAGTATAGGTTTTCATTATGTGAATAACTTGGAAATCTTAGCTCAAACAGCTGCAAAACCTGTTTGCCCAGCACGGAGACCTTGAGTTCTATAAGATAAAGCCATAAACATGTGTATCCGAGTCTTCTATCAAAAGTTACAGCTATTTATATGAAGTTGTACAAAAACGCTTTCTTTCGCCAAGACAGTGCGTTTCTCACTGTTACATGCATTTGAATGGGGAACTCGACCGAAACAAAGTATAAGTTTTCATTATGTGAATAACTTGGAAATCTTAGCTCAAACAGCTGCAAAACCTGTTTTCCCAGCACGGAGACCTTGAGTTCTATAATATAAGGCCATAAACATGTTTGTCTGAGTCTTCTATCAAAAGTTACAGCTATTTATATGAAGTTGTACAAAAACGCTTTCTTTCGCCAAGACAGTGCGTTTCTCACTGTTACATGCATTTGAATGGGGAACTCGACCGAAACAAAGTATAGGTTTTCATTATGTGAATAACTTGGAAATCTTAGCTCAAACAGCTGCAAAACCTGTTTTCCCAGCACGGAGACCTTGAGTTCTATAATATAAGGCCATAAACATGTTTGTCTGAGTCTTCTATCAAAAGTTACAGCTATTTATATGAAGTTGTACAAAAACGCTTTCTTTCGCCAAGACAGTGCGTTTCTCACTGTTACATGCATTTGAATGGGGAACTCGACCGAAACAAAGTATAGGTTTTCATTATGTGAATAACTTGGAAATCTTAGCTCAAACAGCTGCAAAACCTGTTTGCCCAGCACGGAGACCTTGAGTTCTATAAGATAAAGCCATAAACATGTGTATCCGAGTCTTCTATCAAAAGTTACAGCTATTTATATGAAGTTGTACAAAAACGCTTTCTTTCGCCAAGACAGTGCGTTTCTCACTGTTACATGCATTTGAATGGGGAACTCGACCGAAACAAAGTATAAGTTTTCATTATGTGAATAACTTGGAAATCTTAGCTCAAACAGCTGCAAAACCTGTTTTCCCAGCACGGAGACCTTGAGTTCTATAATATAAGGCCATAAACATGTTTGTCTGAGTCTTCTATCAAAAGTTACAGCTATTTATATGAAGTTGTACAAAAACGCTTTCTTTCGCCAAGACAGTGCGTTTCTCACTGTTACATGCATTTGAATGGGGAACTCGACCGAAACAAAGTATAGGTTTTCATTATGTGAATAACTTGGAAATCTTAGCTCAAACAGCTGCAAAACCTGTTTGCCCAGCACGGAGACCTTGAGTTCTATAAGATAAAGCCATAAACATGTGTATCCGAGTCTTCTATCAAAAGTTACAGCTATTTATATGAAGTTGTACAAAAACGCTTTCTTTCGCCAAGACAGTGCGTTTCTCACTGTTACATGCATTTGAATGGGGAACTCGACCGAAACAAAGTATAGGTTTTCATTATGTGAATAGCTTGGAAATCTTAGCTCAAACAGCTGCAAAACCTGTTTTCCCAGCACGGAGACCTTGAGTTCTATAATATAAGGCCATAAACATGTTTGTCTGAGTCTTCTATCAAAAGTTACAGCTATTTATATGAAGTTGTACAAAAACGCTTTCTTTCGCCAAGACAGTGCGTTTCTCACTGTTACATGCATTTGAATGGGGAACTCGACCGAAACAAAGTATAGGTTTTCATTATGTGAATAACTTGGAAATCTTAGCTCAAACAGCTGCAAAACCTGTTTTCCCAGCACGGAGACCTTGAGTTCTATAATATAAGGCCATAAACATGTTTGTCTGAGTCTTCTATCAAAAGTTACAGCTATTTATATGAAGTTGTACAAAAACGCTTTCTTTCGCCAAGACAGTGCGTTTCTCACTGTTACATGCATTTGAATGGGGAACTCGACCGAAACAAAGTATAGGTTTTCATTATGTGAATAACTTGGAAATCTTAGCTCAAACAGCTGCAAAACCTGTTTGCCCAGCACGGAGACCTTGAGTTCTATAATATAAGGCCATAAACATGTTTGTCTGAGTCTTCTATCAAAAGTTACAGCTATTTATATGAAGTTGTACAAAAACGCTTTCTTTCGCCAAGACAGTGCGTTTCTCACTGTTACATGCATTTGAATGGGGAACTCGACCGAAACAAAGTATAGGTTTTCATTATGTGAATAGCTTGGAAATCTTAGCTCAAACAGCTGCAAAACCTGTTTGCCCAGCACGGAGACCTTGAGTTCTATAAGATAAAGCCATAAACATGTGTATCCGAGTCTTCTATCAAAAGTTACAGCTATTTATATGAAGTTGTACAAAAACGCTTTCTTTCGCCAAGACAGTGCGTTTCTCACTGTTACATGCATTTGAATGGGGAACTCGACCGAAACAAAGTATAGGTTTTCATTATGTGAATAACTTGGAAATCTTAGCTCAAACAGCTGCAAAACCTGTTTGCCCAGCACGGAGACCTTGAGTTCTATAAGATAAAGCCATAAACATGTGTATCCGAGTCTTCTATCAAAAGTTACAGCTATTTATATGAAGTTGTACAAAAACGCTTTCTTTCGCCAAGACAGTGCGTTTCTCACTGTTACATGCATTTGAATGGGGAACTCGACCGAAACAAAGTATAGGTTTTCATTATGTGAATAGCTTGGAAATCTTAGCTCAAACAGCTGCAAAACCTGTTTGCCCAGCACGGAGACCTTGAGTTCTATAAGATAAAGCCATAAACATGTGTATCCGAGTCTTCTATCAAAAGTTACAGCTATTTATATGAAGTTGTACAAAAACGCTTTCTTTCGCCAAGACAGTGCGTTTCTCACTGTTACATGCATTTGAATGGGGAACTCGACCGAAACAAAGTATAAGTTTTCATTATGTGAATAACTTGGAAATCTTAGCTCAAACAGCTGCAAAACCTGTTTTCCCAGCACGGAGACCTTGAGTTCTATAATATAAGGCCATAAACATGTTTGTCTGAGTCTTCTATCAAAAGTTACAGCTATTTATATGAAGTTGTACAAAAACGCTTTCTTTCGCCAAGACAGTGCGTTTCTCACTGTTACATGCATTTGAATGGGGAACTCGACCGAAACAAAGTATAGGTTTTCATTATGTGAATAACTTGGAAATCTTAGCTCAAACAGCTGCAAAACCTGTTTGCCCAGCACGGAGACCTTGAGTTCTATAAGATAAAGCCATAAACATGTGTATCCGAGTCTTCTATCAAAAGTTACAGCTATTTATATGAAGTTGTACAAAAACGCTTTCTTTCGCCAAGACAGTGCGTTTCTCACTGTTACATGCATTTGAATGGGGAACTCGACCGAAACAAAGTATAGGTTTTCATTATGTGAATAACTTGGAAATCTTAGCTCAAACAGCTGCAAAACCTGTTTGCCCAGCACGGAGACCTTGAGTTCTATAAGATAAAGCCATAAACATGTGTATCCGAGTCTTCTATCAAAAGTTACAGCTATTTATATGAAGTTGTACAAAAACGCTTTCTTTCGCCAAGACAGTGCGTTTCTCACTGTTACATGCATTTGAATGGGGAACTCGACCGAAACAAAGTATAGGTTTTCATTATGTGAATAACTTGGAAATCTTAGCTCAAACAGCTGCAAAACCTGTTTGCCCAGCACGGAGACCTTGAGTTCTATAAGATAAAGCCATAAACATGTGTATCCGAGTCTTCTATCAAAAGTTACAGCTATTTATATGAAGTTGTACAAAAACGCTTTCTTTCGCCAAGACAGTGCGTTTCTCACTGTTACATGCATTTGAATGGGGAACTCGACCGAAACAAAGTATAGGTTTTCATTATGTGAATAGCTTGGAAATCTTAGCTCAAACAGCTGCAAAACCTGTTTGCCCAGCACGGAGACCTTGAGTTCTATAAGATAAAGCCATAAACATGTGTATCCGAGTCTTCTATCAAAAGTTACAGCTATTTATATGAAGTTGTACAAAAACGCTTTCTTTCGCCAAGACAGTGCGTTTCTCACTGTTACATGCATTTGAATGGGGAACTCGACCGAAACAAAGTATAAGTTTTCATTATGTGAATAACTTGGAAATCTTAGCTCAAACAGCTGCAAAACCTGTTTTCCCAGCACGGAGACCTTGAGTTCTATAATATAAGGCCATAAACATGTTTGTCTGAGTCTTCTATCAAAAGTTACAGCTATTTATATGAAGTTGTACAAAAACGCTTTCTTTCGCCAAGACAGTGCGTTTCTCACTGTTACATGCATTTGAATGGGGAACTCGACCGAAACAAAGTATAGGTTTTCATTATGTGAATAACTTGGAAATCTTAGCTCAAACAGCTGCAAAACCTGTTTGCCCAGCACGGAGACCTTGAGTTCTATAAGATAAAGCCATAAACATGTGTATCCGAGTCTTCTATCAAAAGTTACAGCTATTTATATGAAGTTGTACAAAAACGCTTTCTTTCGCCAAGACAGTGCGTTTCTCACTGTTACATGCATTTGAATGGGGAACTCGACCGAAACAAAGTATAGGTTTTCATTATGTGAATAACTTGGAAATCTTAGCTCAAACAGCTGCAAAACCTGTTTGCCCAGCACGGAGACCTTGAGTTCTATAAGATAAAGCCATAAACATGTGTATCCGAGTCTTCTATCAAAAGTTACAGCTATTTATATGAAGTTGTACAAAAACGCTTTCTTTCGCCAAGACAGTGCGTTTCTCACTGTTACATGCATTTGAATGGGGAACTCGACCGAAACAAAGTATAGGTTTTCATTATGTGAATAACTTGGAAATCTTAGCTCAAACAGCTGCAAAACCTGTTTGCCCAGCACGGAGACCTTGAGTTCTATAAGATAAAGCCATAAACATGTGTATCCGAGTCTTCTATCAAAAGTTACAGCTATTTATATGAAGTTGTACAAAAACGCTTTCTTTCGCCAAGACAGTGCGTTTCTCACTGTTACATGCATTTGAATGGGGAACTCGACCGAAACAAAGTATAGGTTTTCATTATGTGAATAGCTTGGAAATCTTAGCTCAAACAGCTGCAAAACCTGTTTGCCCAGCACGGAGACCTTGAGTTCTATAAGATAAAGCCATAAACATGTGTATCCGAGTCTTCTATCAAAAGTTACAGCTATTTATATGAAGTTGTACAAAAACGCTTTCTTTCGCCAAGACAGTGCGTTTCTCACTGTTACATGCATTTGAATGGGGAACTCGACCGAAACAAAGTATAAGTTTTCATTATGTGAATAACTTGGAAATCTTAGCTCAAACAGCTGCAAAACCTGTTTGCCCAGCACGGAGACCTTGAGTTCTATAAGATAAAGCCATAAACATGTTTGTCTGAGTCTTCTATCAAAAGTTACAGCTATTTATATGAAGTTGTACAAAAACGCTTTCTTTCGCCAAGACAGTGCGTTTCTCACTGTTACATGCATTTGAATGGGGAACTCGACCGAAACAAAGTATAGGTTTTCATTATGTGAATAACTTGGAAATCTTAGCTCAAACAGCTGCAAAACCTGTTTTCCCAGCACGGAGACCTTGAGTTCTATAATATAAGGCCATAAACATGTTTGTCTGAGTCTTCTATCAAAAGTTACAGCTATTTCTATGAAGTTGTACAAAAACGCTTTCTTTCGCCAAGACAGTGCGTTTCTCACTGTTACATGCATTTGAATGGGGAACTCGACCGAAACAAAGTATAGGTTTTCATTATGTGAATAACTTGGAAATCTTAGCTCAAACAGCTGCAAAACCTGTTTGCCCAGCACGGAGACCTTGAGTTCTATAAGATAAAGCCATAAACATGTGTATCCGAGTCTTCTATCAAAAGTTACAGCTATTTATATGAAGTTGTACAAAAACGCTTTCTTTCGCCAAGACAGTGCGTTTCTCACTGTTACATGCATTTGAATGGGGAACTCGACCGAAACAAAGTATAGGTTTTCATTATGTGAATAACTTGGAAATCTTAGCTCAAACAGCTGCAAAACCTGTTTTCCCAGCACGGAGACCTTGAGTTCTATAATATAAGGCCATAAACATGTTTGTCTGAGTCTTCTATCAAAAGTTACAGCTATTTATATGAAGTTGTACAAAAACGCTTTCTTTCGCCAAGACAGTGCGTTTCTCACTGTTACATGCATTTGAATGGGGAACTCGACCGAAACAAAGTATAGGTTTTCATTATGTGAATAACTTGGAAATCTTAGCTCAAACAGCTGCAAAACCTGTTTGCCCAGCACGGAGACCTTGAGTTCTATAAGATAAAGCCATAAACATGTGTATCCGAGTCTTCTATCAAAAGTTACAGCTATTTATATGAAGTTGTACAAAAACGCTTTCTTTCGCCAAGACAGTGCGTTTCTCACTGTTACATGCATTTGAATGGGGAACTCGACCGAAACAAAGTATAGGTTTTCATTATGTGAATAGCTTGGAAATCTTAGCTCAAACAGCTGCAAAACCTGTTTGCCCAGCACGGAGACCTTGAGTTCTATAAGATAAAGCCATAAACATGTGTATCCGAGTCTTCTATCAAAAGTTACAGCTATTTATATGAAGTTGTACAAAAACGCTTTCTTTCGCCAAGACAGTGCGTTTCTCACTGTTACATGCATTTGAATGGGGAACTCGACCGAAACAAAGTATAAGTTTTCATTATGTGAATAACTTGGAAATCTTAGCTCAAACAGCTGCAAAACCTGTTTTCCCAGCACGGAGACCTTGAGTTCTATAATATAAGGCCATAAACATGTTTGTCTGAGTCTTCTATCAAAAGTTACAGCTATTTATATGAAGTTGTACAAAAACGCTTTCTTTCGCCAAGACAGTGCGTTTCTCACTGTTACATGCATTTGAATGGGGAACTCGACCGAAACAAAGTATAGGTTTTCATTATGTGAATAACTTGGAAATCTTAGCTCAAACAGCTGCAAAACCTGTTTGCCCAGCACGGAGACCTTGAGTTCTATAAGATAAAGCCATAAACATGTGTATCCGAGTCTTCTATCAAAAGTTACAGCTATTTATATGAAGTTGTACAAAAACGCTTTCTTTCGCCAAGACAGTGCGTTTCTCACTGTTACATGCATTTGAATGGGGAACTCGACCGAAACAAAGTATAGGTTTTCATTATGTGAATAACTTGGAAATCTTAGCTCAAACAGCTGCAAAACCTGTTTTCCCAGCACGGAGACCTTGAGTTCTATAATATAAGGCCATAAACATGTTTGTCTGAGTCTTCTATCAAAAGTTACAGCTATTTATATGAAGTTGTACAAAAACGCTTTCTTTCGCCAAGACAGTGCGTTTCTCACTGTTACATGCATTTGAATGGGGAACTCGACCGAAACAAAGTATAGGTTTTCATTATGTGAATAACTTGGAAATCTTAGCTCAAACAGCTGCAAAACCTGTTTGCCCAGCACGGAGACCTTGAGTTCTATAATATAAGGCCATAAACATGTTTGTCTGAGTCTTCTATCAAAAGTTACAGCTATTTATATGAAGTTGTACAAAAACGCTTTCTTTCGCCAAGACAGTGCGTTTCTCACTGTTACATGCATTTGAATGGGGAACTCGACCGAAACAAAGTATAGGTTTTCATTATGTGAATAACTTGGAAATCTTAGCTCAAACAGCTGCAAAACCTGTTTTCCCAGCACGGAGACCTTGAGTTCTATAATATAAGGCCATAAACATGTTTGTCTGAGTCTTCTATCAAAAGTTACAGCTATTTATATGAAGTTGTACAAAAACGCTTTCTTTCGCCAAGACAGTGCGTTTCTCACTGTTACATGCATTTGAATGGGGAACTCGACCGAAACAAAGTATAGGTTTTCATTATGTGAATAACTTGGAAATCTTAGCTCAAACAGCTGCAAAACCTGTTTGCCCAGCACGGAGACCTTGAGTTCTATAATATAAGGCCATAAACATGTTTGTCTGAGTCTTCTATCAAAAGTTACAGCTATTTATATGAAGTTGTACAAAAACGCTTTCTTTCGCCAAGACAGTGCGTTTCTCACTGTTACATGCATTTGAATGGGGAACTCGACCGAAACAAAGTATAGGTTTTCATTATGTAAATAGCTTGGAAATCTTAGCTCAAACAGCTGCAAAACCTGTTTGCCCAGCACGGAGACCTTGAGTTCTATAAGATAAAGCCATAAACATGTGTATCCGAGTCTTCTATCAAAAGTTACAGCTATTTATATGAAGTTGTACAAAAACGCTTTCTTTCGCCAAGACAGTGCGTTTCTCACTGTTACATGCATTTGAATGGGGAACTCGACCGAAACAAAGTATAGGTTTTCATTATGTGAATAGCTTGGAAATCTTAGCTCAAACAGCTGCAAAACCTGTTTGCCCAGCACGGGGACCTTGAGTTCTATAAGATAAAGCCATAAACATGTGTATCCGAGTCTTCTATCAAAAGTTACAGCTATTTATATGAAGTTGTACAAAAACGCTTTCTTTCGCCAAGACAGTGCGTTTCTCACTGTTACATGCATTTGAATGGGGAACTCGACCGAAACAAAGTATAAGTTTTCATTATGTGAATAACTTGGAAATCTTAGCTCAAACAGCTGCAAAACCTGTTTTCCCAGCACGGAGACCTTGAGTTCTATAATATAAGGCCATAAACATGTTTGTCTGAGTCTTCTATCAAAAGTTACAGCTATTTATATGAAGTTGTACAAAAACGCTTTCTTTCGCCAAGACAGTGCGTTTCTCACTGTTACATGCATTTGAATGGGGAACTCGACCGAAACAAAGTATAGGTTTTCATTATGTGAATAACTTGGAAATCTTAGCTCAAACAGCTGCAAAACCTGTTTGCCCAGCACGGAGACCTTGAGTTCTATAAGATAAAGCCATAAACATGTGTATCCGAGTCTTCTATCAAAAGTTACAGCTATTTATATGAAGTTGTACAAAAACGCTTTCTTTCGCCAAGACAGTGCGTTTCTCACTGTTACATGCATTTGAATGGGGAACTCGACCGGAACAAAGTATAGGTTTTCATTATGTGAATAACTTGGAAATCTTAGCTCAAACAGCTGCAAAACCTGTTTTCCCAGCACGGAGACCTTGAGTTCTATAATATAAGGCCATAAACATGTTTGTCTGAGTCTTCTATCAAAAGTTACAGCTATTTATATGAAGTTGTACAAAAACGCTTTCTTTCGCCAAGACAGTGCGTTTCTCACTGTTACATGCATTTGAATGGGGAACTCGACCGAAACAAAGTATAGGTTTTCATTATGTGAATAACTTGGAAATCTTAGCTCAAACAGCTGCAAAACCTGTTTGCCCAGCACGGAGACCTTGAGTTCTATAATATAAGGCCATAAACATGTTTGTCTGAGTCTTCTATCAAAAGTTACAGCTATTTATATGAAGTTGTACAAAAACGCTTTCTTTCGCCAAGACAGTGCGTTTCTCACTGTTACATGCATTTGAATGGGGAACTCCACCGAAACAAAGTATAGGTTTTCATTATGTGAATAACTTGGAAATCTTAGCTCAAACAGCTGCAAAACCTGTTTGCCCAGCACGGAGACCTTGAGTTCTATAAGATAAAGCCATAAACATGTGTATCCGAGTCTTCTATCAAAAGTTACAGCTATTTATATGAAGTTGTACAAAAACGCTTTCTTTCGCCAAGACAGTGCGTTTCTCACTGTTACATGCATTTGAATGGGGAACTCAACCGAAACAAAGTATAAGTTTTCATTATGTGAATAACTTGGAAATCTTAGCTCAAACAGCTGCAAAACCTGTTTGCCCAGCACGGAGACCTTGAGTTCTATAAGATAAAGCCATAAACATGTTTGTCTGAGTCTTCTATCAAAAGTTACAGCTATTTATATGAAGTTGTACAAAATAGCTTTCTTTCGCCAAGACAGTGCGTTTCTCACTGTTACATGCATTTGAATGGGGAACTCGACCGAAACAAAGTATAGGTTTTCATTATGTGAATAACTTGGAAATCTTAGCTCAAACAGCTGCAAAACCTGTTTGCCCAGCACGGAGACCTTGAGTTCTATAAGATAAAGCCATAAACATGTGTATCCGAGTCTTCTATCAAAAGTTACAGCTATTTATATGAAGTTGTACAAAAACGCTTTCTTTCGCCAAGACAGTGCGTTTCTCACTGTTACATGCATTTGAATGGGGAACTCGACCGAAACAAAGTATAAGTTTTCATTATGTGAATAACTTGGAAATCTTAGCTCAAACAGCTGCAAAACCTGTTTTCCCAGCACGGAGACCTTGAGTTCTATAATATAAGGCCATAAACATGTTTGTCTGAGTCTTCTATCAAAAGTTACAGCTATTTATATGAAGTTGTACAAAAACGCTTTCTTTCGCCAAGACAGTGCGTTTCTCACTGTTACATGCATTTGAATGGGGAACTCGACCGAAACAAAGTATAGGTTTTCATTATGTGAATAACTTGGAAATCTTAGCTCAAACAGCTGCAAAACCTGTTTGCCCAGCACGGAGACCTTGAGTTCTATAAGATAAAGCCATAAACATGTGTATCCGAGTCTTCTATCAAAAGTTACAGCTATTTATATGAAGTTGTACAAAAACGCTTTCTTTCGCCAAGACAGTGCGTTTCTCACTGTTACATGCATTTGAATGGGGAACTCGACCGAAACAAAGTATAAGTTTTCATTATGTGAATAACTTGGAAATCTTAGCTCAAACAGCTGCAAAACCTGTTTTCCCAGCACGGAGACCTTGAGTTCTATAATATAAGGCCATAAACATGTTTGTCTGAGTCTTCTATCAAAAGTTACAGCTATTTATATGAAGTTGTACAAAAACGCTTTCTTTCGCCAAGACAGTGCGTTTCTCACTGTTACATGCATTTGAATGGGGAACTCGACCGAAACAAAGTATAGGTTTTCATTATGTGAATAACTTGGAAATCTTAGCTCAAACAGCTGCAAAACCTGTTTGCCCAGCACGGAGACCTTGAGTTCTATAAGATAAAGCCATAAACATGTGTATCCGAGTCTTCTATCAAAAGTTACAGCTATTTATATGAAGTTGTACAAAAACGCTTTCTTTCGCCAAGACAGTGCGTTTCTCACTGTTACATGCATTTGAATGGGGAACTCGACCGAAACAAAGTATAAGTTTTCATTATGTGAATAACTTGGAAATCTTAGCTCAAACAGCTGCAAAACCTGTTTTCCCAGCACGGAGACCTTGAGTTCTATAATATAAGGCCATAAACATGTTTGTCTGAGTCTTCTATCAAAAGTTACAGCTATTTATATGAAGTTGTACAAAAACGCTTTCTTTCGCCAAGACAGTGCGTTTCTCACTGTTACATGCATTTGAATGGGGAACTCGACCGAAACAAAGTATAGGTTTTCATTATGTGAATAACTTGGAAATCTTAGCTCAAACAGCTGCAAAACCTGTTTGCCCAGCACGGAGACCTTGAGTTCTATAAGATAAAGCCATAAACATGTGTATCCGAGTCTTCTATCAAAAGTTACAGCTATTTATATGAAGTTGTACAAAAACGCTTTCTTTCGCCAAGACAGTGCGTTTCTCACTGTTACATGCATTTGAATGGGGAACTCGACCGAAACAAAGTATAGGTTTTCATTATGTGAATAGCTTGGAAATCTTAGCTCAAACAGCTGCAAAACCTGTTTGCCCAGCACGGAGACCTTGAGTTCTATAAGATAAAGCCATAAACATGTGTATCCGAGTCTTCTATCAAAAGTTACAGCTATTTCTATGAAGTTGTACAAAAACGCTTTCTTTCGCCAAGACAGTGCGTTTCTCACTGTTACATGCATTTTGAATGGGGAACTCGACCGAAACAAAGTATAAGTTTTCATTATGTGAATAACTTGGAAATCTTAGCTCAAACAGCTGCAAAACCTGTTTGCCCAGCACGGAGACCTTGAGTTCTATAAGATAAAGCCATAAACATGTTTGTCTGAGTCTTCTATCAAAAGTTACGGCTATTTATATGAAGTTGTACAAAAACGCTTTCTTTCGCCAAGACAGTGCGTTTCTCACTGTTACATGCATTTGAATGGGGAACTCGACCGAAACAAAGTATAGGTTTTCATTATGTGAATAACTTGGAAATCTTAGCTCAAACAGCTGCAAAACCTGTTTTCCCAGCACGGAGACCTTGAGTTCTATAATATAAGGCCATAAACATGTTTGTCAGAGTCTTCTATCAAAAGTTACAGCTATTTATATGAAGTTGTACAAAAACGCTTTCTTTCGCCAAGACAGTGCGTTTCTCACTGTTACATGCATTTGAATGGGGAACTCGACCGAAACAAAGTATAGGTTTTCATTATGTGAATAACTTGGAAATCTTAGCTCAAACAGCTGCAAAACCTGTTTGCCCAGCACGGAGACCTTGAGTTCTATAAGATAAAGCCATAAACATGTGTATCCGAGTCTTCTATCAAAAGTTACAGCTATTTATATGAAGTTGTACAAAAACGCTTTCTTTCGCCAAGACAGTGCGTTTCTCACTGTTACATGCATTTGAATGGGGAACTCGACCGAAACAAAGTATAAGTTTTCATTATGTGAATAACTTGGAAATCTTAGCTCAAACAGCTGCAAAACCTGTTTTCCCAGCACGGAGACCTTGAGTTCTATAATATAAGGCCATAAACATGTTTGTCTGAGTCTTCTATCAAAAGTTACAGCTATTTATATGAAGTTGTACAAAAACGCTTTCTTTCGCCAAGACAGTGCGTTTCTCACTGTTACATGCATTTGAATGGGGAACTCGACCGAAACAAAGTATAGGTTTTCATTATGTGAATAACTTGGAAATCTTAGCTCAAACAGCTGCAAAACCTGTTTGCCCAGCACGGAGACCTTGAGTTCTATAAGATAAAGCCATAAACATGTGTATCCGAGTCTTCTATCAAAAGTTACAGCTATTTATATGAAGTTGTACAAAAACGCTTTCTTTCGCCAAGACAGTGCGTTTCTCACTGTTACATGCATTTGAATGGGGAACTCGACCGAAACAAAGTATAGGTTTTCATTATGTGAATAGCTTGGAAATCTTAGCTCAAACAGCTGCAAAACCTGTTTGCCCAGCACGGAGACCTTGAGTTCTATAAGATAAAGCCATAAACATGTGTATCCGAGTCTTCTATCAAAAGTTACAGCTATTTCTATGAAGTTGTACAAAAACGCTTTCTTTCGCCAAGACAGTGCGTTTCTCACTGTTACATGCATTTTGAATGGGGAACTCCACCGAAACAAAGTATAAGTTTTCATTATGTGAATAACTTGGAAATCTTAGCTCAAACAGCTGCAAAACCTGTTTTCCCAGCACGGAGACCTTGAGTTCTATAATATAAGGCCATAAACATGTTTGTCTGAGTCTTCTATCAAAAGTTACAGCTATTTATATGAAGTTGTACAAAAACGCTTTCTTTCGCCAAGACAGTGCGTTTCTCACTGTTACATGCATTTGAATGGGGAACTCGACCGAAACAAAGTATAGGTTTTCATTATGTGAATAACTTGGAAATCTTAGCTCAAACAGCTGCAAAACCTGTTTGCCCAGCACGGAGACCTTGAGTTCTATAAGATAAAGCCATAAACATGTGTATCCGAGTCTTCTATCAAAAGTTACAGCTATTTATATGAAGTTGTACAAAAACGCTTTCTTTCGCCAAGACAGTGCGTTTCTCACTGTTACATGCATTTGAATGGGGAACTCGACCGAAACAAAGTATAAGTTTTCATTATGTGAATAACTTGGAAATCTTAGCTCAAACAGCTGCAAAACCTGTTTTCCCAGCACGGAGACCTTGAGTTCTATAATATACGGCCATAAACATGTTTGTCTGAGTCTTCTATCAAAAGTTACAGCTATTTATATGAAGTTGTACAAAAACGCTTTCTTTCGCCAAGACAGTGCGTTTCTCACTGTTACATGCATTTGAATGGGGAACTCGACCGAAACAAAGTATAGGTTTTCATTATGTGAATAGCTTGGAAATCTTAGCTCAAACAGCTGCAAAACCTGTTTGCCCAGCACGGAGACCTTGAGTTCTATAAGATAAAGCCATAAACATGTGTATCCGAGTCTTCTATCAAAAGTTACAGCTATTTATATGAAGTTGTACAAAAACGCTTTCTTTCGCCAAGACAGTGCGTTTCTCACTGTTACATGCATTTTGAATGGGGAACTCGACCGAAACAAAGTATAGGTTTTCATTATGTGAATAACTTGGAAATCTTAGCTCAAACAGCTGCAAAACCTGTTTTCCCAGCACGGAGACCTTGAGTTCTATAAGATAAAGCCATAAACATGTTTGTCTGAGTCTTCTATCAAAAGTTACAGCTATTTATATGAAGTTGTACAAAAACGCTTTCTTTCGCCAAGACAGTGCGTTTCTCACTGTTACATGCATTTGAATGGGGAACTCCACTGAAACAAAGTATAGGTTTTCATTATGTGAATAACTTGGAAATCTTAGCTCAAACAGCTGCAAAACCTGTTTGCCCAGCACGGAGACCTTGAGTTCTATAAGATAAAGCCATAAACATGTTTGTCTGAGTCTTCTATCAAAAGTTACAGCTATTTCTATGAAGTTGTACAAAAACGCTTTCTTTCGCCAAGACAGTGCGTTTCTCACTGTTACATGCATTTGAATGGGGAACTCCACCGAAACAAAATATAGGTTTTCATTATGTGAATAGCTTGGAAATCTTAGCTCAAACAGCTGCAAAACCTGTTTGCCCAGCACGGAGACCTTGAGTTCTATAAGATAAAGCCATAAACATGTTTGTCTGAGTCTTCTATCAAAAGTTACAGCTATTTATATGAAGTTGTACAAAATAGCTTTCTTTCGCCAAGACAGTGCGTTTCTCACTGTTACATGCATTTGAATGGGGAACTCGACCGAAACAAAGTATAGGTTTTCATTATGTGAATAACTTGGAAATCTTAGCTCAAACAGCTGCAAAACCTGTTTTCCCAGCACGGGAACCTTGAGTTCTATAAGATAAAGCCATAAACATGTTTGTCTAAGTCTTCTATCAAAAGTTACAGCTATTTATATGAAGTTGTACAAAAACGCTTTCTTTCGCCAAGACAGTGCGTTTCTCACTGTTACATGCATTTGAATGGGGAACTCCACCGAAACAAAGTATAGGTTTTCATTATGTGAATAACTTGGAAATCTTAGCTCAAACAGCTGCAAAACCTGTTTGCCCAGCACGGAGACCTTGAGTTCTATAAGATAAAGCCATAAACATGTTTGTCTGAGTCTTCTATCAAAAGTTACGGCTATTTATATGAAGTTGTACAAAAACGCTTTCTTTCGCCAAGACAGTGCGTTTCTCACTGTTACATGCATTTGAATGGGGAACTCCACCGAAACAAAGTATAAGTTTTCATTATGTGAATAACTTGGAAATCTTAGCTCAAACAGCTGCAAAACCTGTTTTTCCAGCACGGAGACCTTGAGTTCTATAAGATAAAGCCATAAACATGTTTGTCTGAGTCTTCTATCAAAAGTTACAGCTATTTATATGAAGTTGTACAAAAACGCTTTCTTTCGCCAAGACAGTGCGTTTCTCACTGTTACATGCATTTTGAATGGGGAACTCGACCGAAACAAAGTATAGGTTTTCATTATGTGAATAACTTGGAAATCTTAGCTCAAACAGCTGCAAAACCTGTTTTCCCAGCACGGGAACCTTGAGTTCTATAAGATAAAGCCATAAACATGTGTATCCGAGTCTTCTATCAAAAGTTACAGCTATTCATATGAAGTTGTACAAAAACGCTTTCTTTCGCCAAGACAGTGCGTTTCTCACTGTTACATGCATTTGAATGGGGAACTCCACCGAAACAAAGTATAAGTTTTCACTATGTGAATAACTTGGAAATCTTAGCTCAAACAGCTGCAAAATCTGTTTTTCCAGCACGGAGACCTTGAGTTCTATAAGATAAAGCCATAAACATGTTTGTCTGAGTCTTCTATCAAAAGTTACAGCTATTTATATGAAGTTGTACAAAAACGCTTTCTTTCGCCAAGACAGTGCGTTTCTCACTGTTACATGCATTTGAATGGGGAACTCCACCGAAACAAAGTATAGGTTTTCATTATGTGAATAACTTGGAAATCTTAGCTCAAACAGCTGCAAAACCTGTTTGCCCAGCACGGAGACCTTGAGTTCTATAAGATAAAGCCATAAACATGTGTATCCGAGTCTTCTATCAAAAGTTACGGCTATTTATATGAAGTTGTACAAAAACGCTTTCTTTCGCCAAGACAGTGCGTTTCTCACTGTTACATGCATTTGAATGGGGAACTCCACCGAAACAAAGTATAGGTTTTCATTATGTGAATAACTTGGAAATCTTAGCTCAAACAGCTGCAAAACCTGTTTTCCCAGCACGGAGACCTTGAGTTCTATAAGATAAAGCCATAAACATGTTTGTCTGAGTCTTCTATCAAAAGTTACAGCTATTTATATGAAGTTGTACAAAAACGCTTTCTTTCGCCAAGACAGTGCGTTTCTCACTGTTACATGCATTTGAATGGGGAACTCGACCGAAACAAAGTATAGGTTTTCATTATGTGAATAACTTGGAAATCTTAGCTCAAACAGCTGCAAAACCTGTTTGCCCAGCACGGAGACCTTGAGTTCTATAAGATAAAGCCATAAACATGTTTGTCTGAGTCTTCTATCAAAAGTTACAGCTATTTATATGAAGTTGTACAAAAACGCTTTCTTTCGCCAAGACAGTGCGTTTCTCACTGTTACATGCATTTGAATGGGGAACTCCACCGAAACAAAGTATAGGTTTTCATTATGTGAATAGCTTGGAAATCTTAGCTCAAACAGCTGCAAAACCTGTTTGCCCAGCACGGAGACCTTGAGTTCTATAAGATAAAGCCATAAACATGTTTGTCTGAGTCTTCTATCAAAAGTTACAGCTATTTATATGAAGTTGTACAAAATAGCTTTCTTTCGCCAAGACAGTGCGTTTCTCACTGTTACATGCATTTGAATGGGGAACTCCACCGAAACAAAGTATAGGTTTTCATTATGTGAATAACTTGGAAATCTTAGCTCAAACAGCTGCAAAACCTGTTTTCCCAGCACGGAGACCTTGAGTTCTATAAGATAAAGCCATAAACATGTTTGTCTGAGTCTTCTATCAAAAGTTACAGCTATTTATATGAAGTTGTACAAAAACGCTTTCTTTCGCCAAGACAGTGCGTTTCTCACTGTTACATGCATTTGAATGGGGAACTCGACCGAAACAAAGTATAGGTTTTCATTATGTGAATAGCTTGGAAATCTTAGCTCAAACAGCTGCAAAACCTGTTTGCCCAGCACGGAGACCTTGAGTTCTATAAGATAAAGCCATAAACATGTGTATCCGAGTCTTCTATCAAAAGTTACAGCTATTTATATGAAGTTGTACAAAAACGCTTTCTTTCGCCAAGACAGTGCGTTTCTCACTGTTACATGCATTTGAATGGGGAACTCGACCGAAACAAAGTATAAGTTTTCATTATGTGAATAACTTGGAAATCTTAGCTCAAACAGCTGCAAAACCTGTTTTCCCAGCACGGAGACCTTGAGTTCTATAATATAAGGCCATAAACATGTTTGTCTGAGTCTTCTATCAAAAGTTACAGCTATTTATATGAAGTTGTACAAAAACGCTTTCTTTCGCCAAGACAGTGCGTTTCTCACTGTTACATGCATTTGAATGGGGAACTCGACCGAAACAAAGTATAGGTTTTCATTATGTGAATAACTTGGAAATCTTAGCTCAAACAGCTGCAAAACCTGTTTTCCCAGCACGGAGACCTTGAGTTCTATAATATAAGGCCATAAACATGTTTGTCTGAGTCTTCTATCAAAAGTTACAGCTATTTATATGAAGTTGTACAAAAACGCTTTCTTTCGCCAAGACAGTGCGTTTCTCACTGTTACATGCATTTGAATGGGGAACTCGACCGAAACAAAGTATAGGTTTTCATTATGTGAATAACTTGGAAATCTTAGCTCAAACAGCTGCAAAACCTGTTTGCCCAGCACGGAGACCTTGAGTTCTATAAGATAAAGCCATAAACATGTGTATCCGAGTCTTCTATCAAAAGTTACAGCTATTTATATGAAGTTGTACAAAAACGCTTTCTTTCGCCAAGACAGTGCGTTTCTCACTGTTACATGCATTTGAATGGGGAACTCGACCGAAACAAAGTATAGGTTTTCATTATGTGAATAGCTTGGAAATCTTAGCTCAAACAGCTGCAAAACCTGTTTGCCCAGCACGGAGACCTTGAGTTCTATAAGATAAAGCCATAAACATGTGTATCCGAGTCTTCTATCAAAAGTTACAGCTATTTCTATGAAGTTGTACAAAAACGCTTTCTTTCGCCAAGACAGTGCGTTTCTCACTGTTACATGCATTTTGAATGGGGAACTCGACCGAAACAAAGTATAAGTTTTCATTATGTGAATAACTTGGAAATCTTAGCTCAAACAGCTGCAAAACCTGTTTGCCCAGCACGGAGACCTTGAGTTCTATAAGATAAAGCCATAAACATGTTTGTCTGAGTCTTCTATCAAAAGTTACGGCTATTTATATGAAGTTGTACAAAAACGCTTTCTTTCGCCAAGACAGTGCGTTTCTCACTGTTACATGCATTTGAATGGGGAACTCCACCGAAACAAAGTATAGGTTTTCATTATGTGAATAACTTGGAAATCTTAGCTCAAACAGCTGCAAAACCTGTTTGCCCAGCACGGGAACCTTGAGTTCTATAAGATAAAGCCATAAACATGTGTATCCGAGTCTTCTATCAAAAGTTACGGCTATTTATATGAAGTTGTACAAAAACGCTTTCTTTCGCCAAGACAGTGCGTTTCTCACTGTTACATGCATTTGAATGGGGAACTCGACCGAAACAAAGTATAGGTTTTCATTATGTGAATAACTTGGAAATCTTAGCTCAAACAGCTGCAAAACCTGTTTTCCCAGCACGGAGACCTTGAGTTCTATAATATAAGGCCATAAACATGTTTGTCAGAGTCTTCTATCAAAAGTTACAGCTATTTATATGAAGTTGTACAAAAACGCTTTCTTTCGCCAAGACAGTGCGTTTCTCACTGTTACATGCATTTGAATGGGGAACTCGACCGAAACAAAGTATAGGTTTTCATTATGTGAATAACTTGGAAATCTTAGCTCAAACAGCTGCAAAACCTGTTTGCCCAGCACGGAGACCTTGAGTTCTATAAGATAAAGCCATAAACATGTTTGTCTGAGTCTTCTATCAAAAGTTACGGCTATTTATATGAAGTTGTACAAAAACGCTTTCTTTCGCCAAGACAGTGCGTTTCTCACTGTTACATGCATTTGAATGGGGAACTCCACCGAAACAAAGTATAGGTTTTCATTATGTGAATAACTTGGAAATCTTAGCTCAAACAGCTGCAAAACCTGTTTGCCCAGCACGGGAACCTTGAGTTCTATAAGATAAAGCCATAAACATGTGTATCCGAGTCTTCTATCAAAAGTTACGGCTATTTATATGAAGTTGTACAAAAACGCTTTCTTTCGCCAAGACAGTGCGTTTCTCACTGTTACATGCATTTGAATGGGGAACTCGACCGAAACAAAGTATAGGTTTTCATTATGTGAATAACTTGGAAATCTTAGCTCAAACAGCTGCAAAACCTGTTTTCCCAGCACGGAGACCTTGAGTTCTATAATATAAGGCCATAAACATGTTTGTCAGAGTCTTCTATCAAAAGTTACAGCTATTTATATGAAGTTGTACAAAAACGCTTTCTTTCGCCAAGACAGTGCGTTTCTCACTGTTACATGCATTTGAATGGGGAACTCGACCGAAACAAAGTATAGGTTTTCATTATGTGAATAACTTGGAAATCTTAGCTCAAACAGCTGCAAAACCTGTTTGCCCAGCACGGAGACCTTGAGTTCTATAAGATAAAGCCATAAACATGTTTGTCTGAGTCTTCTATCAAAAGTTACGGCTATTTATATGAAGTTGTACAAAAACGCTTTCTTTCGCCAAGACAGTGCGTTTCTCACTGTTACATGCATTTGAATGGGGAACTCCACCGAAACAAAGTATAGGTTTTCATTATGTGAATAACTTGGAAATCTTAGCTCAAACAGCTGCAAAACCTGTTTGCCCAGCACGGGAACCTTGAGTTCTATAAGATAAAGCCATAAACATGTGTATCCGAGTCTTCTATCAAAAGTTACGGCTATTTATATGAAGTTGTACAAAAACGCTTTCTTTCGCCAAGACAGTGCGTTTCTCACTGTTACATGCATTTGAATGGGGAACTCGACCGAAACAAAGTATAGGTTTTCATTATGTGAATAACTTGGAAATCTTAGCTCAAACAGCTGCAAAACCTGTTTTCCCAGCACGGAGACCTTGAGTTCTATAATATAAGGCCATAAACATGTTTGTCAGAGTCTTCTATCAAAAGTTACAGCTATTTATATGAAGTTGTACAAAAACGCTTTCTTTCGCCAAGACAGTGCGTTTCTCACTGTTACATGCATTTGAATGGGGAACTCGACCGAAACAAAGTATAGGTTTTCATTATGTGAATAACTTGGAAATCTTAGCTCAAACAGCTGCAAAACCTGTTTGCCCAGCACGGAGACCTTGAGTTCTATAAGATAAAGCCATAAACATGTGTATCCGAGTCTTCTATCAAAAGTTACAGCTATTTATATGAAGTTGTACAAAAACGCTTTCTTTCGCCAAGACAGTGCGTTTCTCACTGTTACATGCATTTGAATGGGGAACTCGACCGAAACAAAGTATAGGTTTTCATTATGTGAATAGCTTGGAAATCTTAGCTCAAACAGCTGCAAAACCTGTTTGCCCAGCACGGAGACCTTGAGTTCTATAAGATAAAGCCATAAACATGTGTATCCGAGTCTTCTATCAAAAGTTACAGCTATTTCTATGAAGTTGTACAAAAACGCTTTCTTTCGCCAAGACAGTGCGTTTCTCACTGTTACATGCATTTTGAATGGGGAACTCCACCGAAACAAAGTATAAGTTTTCATTATGTGAATAACTTGGAAATCTTAGCTCAAACAGCTGCAAAACCTGTTTTCCCAGCACGGAGACCTTGAGTTCTATAATATAAGGCCATAAACATGTTTGTCTGAGTCTTCTATCAAAAGTTACAGCTATTTATATGAAGTTGTACAAAAACGCTTTCTTTCGCCAAGACAGTGCGTTTCTCACTGTTACATGCATTTGAATGGGGAACTCGACCGAAACAAAGTATAGGTTTTCATTATGTGAATAACTTGGAAATCTTAGCTCAAACAGCTGCAAAACCTATTTGCCCAGCACGGAGACCTTGAGTTCTATAAGATAAAGCCATAAACATGTGTATCCGAGTCTTCTATCAAAAGTTACAGCTATTTATATGAAGTTGTACAAAAACGCTTTCTTTCGCCAAGACAGTGCGTTTCTCACTGTTACATGCATTTGAATGGGGAACTCGACCGAAACAAAGTATAGGTTTTCATTATGTGAATAGCTTGGAAATCTTAGCTCAAACAGCTGCAAAACCTGTTTGCCCAGCACGGAGACCTTGAGTTCTATAAGATAAAGCCATAAACATGTTTGTCTGAGTCTTCTATCAAAAGTTACAGCTATTTATATGAAGTTGTACAAAAACGCTTTCTTTCGCCAAGACAGTGCGTTTCTCACTGTTACATGCATTTGAATGGGGAACTCGACCGAAACAAAGTATAGGTTTTCATTATGTGAATAACTTGGAAATCTTAGCTCAAACAGCTGCAAAACCTGTTTGCCCAGCACGGAGACCTTGAGTTCTATAAGATAAAGCCATAAACATGTGTATCCGAGTCTTCTATCAAAAGTTACAGCTATTTATATGAAGTTGTACAAAAACGCTTTCTTTCGCCAAGACAGTGCGTTTCTCACTGTTACATGCATTTGAATGGGGAACTCCACCGAAACAAAGTATAAGTTTTCATTATGTGAATAACTTGGAAATCTTAGCTCAAACAGCTGCAAAACCTGTTTTCCCAGCACGGAGACCTTGAGTTCTATAATATACGGCCATAAACATGTTTGTCTGAGTCTTCTATCAAAAGTTACAGCTATTTATATGAAGTTGTACAAAAACGCTTTCTTTCGCCAAGACAGTGCGTTTCTCACTGTTACATGCATTTGAATGGGGAACTCGACCGAAACAAAGTATAGGTTTTCATTATGTGAATAACTTGGAAATCTTAGCTCAAACAGCTGCAAAACCTGTTTGCCCAGCACGGAGACCTTGAGTTCTATAAGATAAAGCCATAAACATGTGTATCCGAGTCTTCTATCAAAAGTTACAGCTATTTATATGAAGTTGTACAAAAACGCTTTCTTTCGCCAAGACAGTGCGTTTCTCACTGTTACATGCATTTGAATGGGGAACTCCACCGAAACAAAGTATAAGTTTTCATTATGTGAATAACTTGGAAATCTTAGCTCAAACAGCTGCAAAACCTGTTTTCCCAGCACGGAGACCTTGAGTTCTATAATATACGGCCATAAACATGTTTGTCTGAGTCTTCTATCAAAAGTTACAGCTATTTATATGAAGTTGTACAAAAACGCTTTCTTTCGCCAAGACAGTGCGTTTCTCACTGTTACATGCATTTGAATGGGGAACTCGACCGAAACAAAGTATAGGTTTTCATTATGTGAATAACTTGGAAATCTTAGCTCAAACAGCTGCAAAACCTGTTTGCCCAGCACGGAGACCTTGAGTTCTATAAGCTAAAGCCATAAACATGTGTATCCGAGTCTTCTATCAAAAGTTACAGCTATTTATATGAAGTTGTACAAAAACGCTTTCTTTCGCCAAGACAGTGCGTTTCTCACTGTTACATGCATTTGAATGGGGAACTCGACCGAAACAAAGTATAGGTTTTCATTATGTGAATAGCTTGGAAATCTTAGCTCAAACAGCTGCAAAACCTGTTTGCCCAGCACGGAGACCTTGAGTTCTATAAGATAAAGCCATAAACATGTGTATCCGAGTCTTCTATCAAAAGTTACAGCTATTTCTATGAAGTTGTACAAAAACGCTTTCTTTCGCCAAGACAGTGCGTTTCTCACTGTTACATGCATTTTGAACGGGGAACTCGACCGAAACAAAGTATAAGTTTTCATTATGTGAATAACTTGGAAATCTTAGCTCAAACAGCTGCAAAACCTGTTTTCCCAGCACGGAGACCTTGAGTTCTATAATATAAGGCCATAAACATGTTTGTCTGAGTCTTCTATCAAAAGTTACAGCTATTTATATGAAGTTGTACAAAAACGCTTTCTTTCGCCAAGACAGTGCGTTTCTCACTGTTACATGCATTTGAATGGGGAACTCCACCGAAACAAAGTATAGGTTTTCATTATGTGAATAACTTGGAAATCTTAGCTCAAACAGCTGCAAAACCTGTTTGCCCAGCACGGAGACCTTGAGTTCTATAAGATAAAGCCATAAACATGTTTGTCTGAGTCTTCTATCAAAAGTTACGGCTATTTATATGAAGTTGTACAAAAACGCTTTCTTTCGCCAAGACAGTGCGTTTCTCACTGTTACATGCATTTGAATGGGGAACTCGACCGAAACAAAGTATAGGTTTTCATTATGTGAATAACTTGGAAATCTTAGCTCAAACAGCTGCAAAACCTGTTTGCCCAGCACGGAGACCTTGAGTTCTATAATATAAGGCCATAAACATGTTTGTCTGAGTCTTCTATCAAAAGTTACAGCTATTTATATGAAGTTGTACAAAAACGCTTTCTTTCGCCAAGACAGTGCGTTTCTCACTGTTACATGCATTTGAATGGGGAACTCGACCGAAACAAAGTATAGGTTTTCATTATGTGAATAGCTTGGAAATCTTAGCTCAAACAGCTGCAAAACCTGTTTTCCCAGCACGGAGACCTTGAGTTCTATAATATAAGGCCATAAACATGTTTGTCTGAGTCTTCTATCAAAAGTTACAGCTATTTATATGAAGTTGTACAAAAACGCTTTCTTTCGCCAAGACAGTGCGTTTCTCACTGTTACATGCATTTGAATGGGGAACTCGACCGAAACAAAGTATAGGTTTTCATTATGTGAATAACTTGGAAATCTTAGCTCAAACAGCTGCAAAACCTGTTTGCCCAGCACGGAGACCTTGAGTTCTATAAGATAAAGCCATAAACATGTGTATCCGAGTCTTCTATCAAAAGTTACAGCTATTTATATGAAGTTGTACAAAAACGCTTTCTTTCGCCAAGACAGTGCGTTTCTCACTGTTACATGCATTTGAATGGGGAACTCGACCGAAACAAAGTATAAGTTTTCATTATGTGAATAACTTGGAAATCTTAGCTCAAACAGCTGCAAAACCTGTTTTCCCAGCACGGAGACCTTGAGTTCTATAATATACGGCCATAAACATGTTTGTCTGAGTCTTCTATCAAAAGTTACAGCTATTTATATGAAGTTGTACAAAAACGCTTTCTTTCGCCAAGACAGTGCGTTTCTCACTGTTACATGCATTTGAATGGGGAACTCGACCGAAACAAAGTATAGGTTTTCATTATGTGAATAACTTGGAAATCTTAGCTCAAACAGCTGCAAAACCTGTTTGCCCAGCACGGAGACCTTGAGTTCTATAAGATAAAGCCATAAACATGTGTATCCGAGTCTTCTATCAAAAGTTACAGCTATTTATATGAAGTTGTACAAAAACGCTTTCTTTCGCCAAGACAGTGCGTTTCTCACTGTTACATGCATTTGAATGGGGAACTCGACCGAAACAAAGTATAGGTTTTCATTATGTGAATAGCTTGGAAATCTTAGCTCAAACAGCTGCAAAACCTGTTTGCCCAGCACGGAGACCTTGAGTTCTATAAGATAAAGCCATAAACATGTGTATCCGAGTCTTCTATCAAAAGTTACAGCTATTTCTATGAAGTTGTACAAAAACGCTTTCTTTCGCCAAGACAGTGCGTTTCTCACTGTTACATGCATTTTGAACGGGGAACTCGACCGAAACAAAGTATAAGTTTTCATTATGTGAATAACTTGGAAATCTTAGCTCAAACAGCTGCAAAACCTGTTTTCCCAGCACGGAGACCTTGAGTTCTATAATATAAGGCCATAAACATGTTTGTCTGAGTCTTCTATCAAAAGTTACAGCTATTTATATGAAGTTGTACAAAAACGCTTTCTTTCGCCAAGACAGTGCGTTTCTCACTGTTACATGCATTTGAATGGGGAACTCCACCGAAACAAAGTATAGGTTTTCATTATGTGAATAACTTGGAAATCTTAGCTCAAACAGCTGCAAAACCTGTTTGCCCAGCACGGAGACCTTGAGTTCTATAAGATAAAGCCATAAACATGTTTGTCTGAGTCTTCTATCAAAAGTTACGGCTATTTATATGAAGTTGTACAAAAACGCTTTCTTTCGCCAAGACAGTGCGTTTCTCACTGTTACATGCATTTGAATGGGGAACTCGACCGAAACAAAGTATAGGTTTTCATTATGTGAATAACTTGGAAATCTTAGCTCAAACAGCTGCAAAACCTGTTTGCCCAGCACGGGAACCTTGAGTTCTATAAGATAAAGCCATAAACATGTGTATCCGAGTCTTCTATCAAAAGTTACGGCTATTTATATGAAGTTGTACAAAAACGCTTTCTTTCGCCAAGACAGTGCGTTTCTCACTGTTACATGCATTTGAATGGGGAACTCGACCGAAACAAAGTATAGGTTTTCATTATGTGAATAACTTGGAAATCTTAGCTCAAACAGCTGCAAAACCTGTTTGCCCAGCACGGAGACCTTGAGTTCTATAATATAAGGCCATAAACATGTTTGTCTGAGTCTTCTATCAAAAGTTACAGCTATTTATATGAAGTTGTACAAAAACGCTTTCTTTCGCCAAGACAGTGCGTTTCTCACTGTTACATGCATTTGAATGGGGAACTCGACCGAAACAAAGTATAGGTTTTCATTATGTGAATAACTTGGAAATCTTAGCTCAAACAGCTGCAAAACCTGTTTGCCCAGCACGGAGACCTTGAGTTCTATAAGATAAAGCCATAAACATGTGTATCCGAGTCTTCTATCAAAGGTTACAGCTATTCATATGAAGTTGTACAAAAACGCTTTCTTTCGCCAAGACAGTGCGTTTCTCACTGTTACATGCATTTGAATGGGGAACTCGACCGAAACAAAGTATAGGTTTTCATTATGTGAATAGCTTGGAAATCTTAGCTCAAACAGCTGCAAAACCTGTTTGCCCAGCACGGAGACCTTGAGTTCTATAAGATAAAGCCATAAACATGTGTATCCGAGTCTTCTATCAAAAGTTACAGCTATTTATATGAAGTTGTACAAAAACGCTTTCTTTCGCCAAGACAGTGCGTTTCTCACTGTTACATGCATTTTGAATGGGGAACTCCACCGAAACAAAGTATAGGTTTTCATTATGTGAATAACTTGGAAATCTTAGCTCAAACAGCTGCAAAACCTGTTTGCCCAGCACGGGAACCTTGAGTTCTATAAGATAAAGCCATAAACATGTGTATCCGAGTCTTCTATCAAAAGTTACGGCTATTTATATGAAGTTGTACAAAAACGCTTTCTTTCGCCAAGACAGTGCGTTTCTCACTGTTACATGCATTTGAATGGGGAACTCGACCGAAACAAAGTATAGGTTTTCATTATGTGAATAACTTGGAAATCTTAGCTCAAACAGCTGCAAAACCTGTTTGCCCAGCACGGAGACCTTGAGTTCTATAATATAAGGCCATAAACATGTTTGTCTGAGTCTTCTATCAAAAGTTACAGCTATTTATATGAAGTTGTACAAAAACGCTTTCTTTCGCCAAGACAGTGCGTTTCTCACTGTTACATGCATTTGAATGGGGAACTCGACCGAAACAAAGTATAGGTTTTCATTATGTGAATAACTTGGAAATCTTAGCTCAAACAGCTGCAAAACCTGTTTGCCCAGCACGGAGACCTTGAGTTCTATAAGATAAAGCCATAAACATGTGTATCCGAGTCTTCTATCAAAGGTTACAGCTATTCATATGAAGTTGTACAAAAACGCTTTCTTTCGCCAAGACAGTGCGTTTCTCACTGTTACATGCATTTGAATGGGGAACTCGACCGAAACAAAGTATAGGTTTTCATTATGTGAATAGCTTGGAAATCTTAGCTCAAACAGCTGCAAAACCTGTTTGCCCAGCACGGAGACCTTGAGTTCTATAAGATAAAGCCATAAACATGTTTGTCTGAGTCTTCTATCAAAAGTTACAGCTATTTATATGAAGTTGTACAAAAACGCTTTCTTTCGCCAAGACAGTGCGTTTCTCACTGTTACATGCATTTGAATGGGGAACTCCACCGAAACAAAGTATAGGTTTTCATTATGTGAATAGCTTGGAAATCTTAGCTCAAACAGCTGCAAAACCTGTTTGCCCAGCACGGAGACCTTGAGTTCTATAAGATAAAGCCATAAACATGTTTGTCTGAGTCTTCTATCAAAAGTTACAGCTATTTATATGAAGTTGTACAAAATAGCTTTCTTTCGCCAAGACAGTGCGTTTCTCACTGTTACATGCATTTGAATGGGGAACTCCACCGAAACAAAGTATAGGTTTTCATTATGTGAATAACTTGGAAATCTTAGCTCAAACAGCTGCAAAACCTGTTTTCCCAGCACGGGAACCTTGAGTTCTATAAGATAAAGCCATAAACATGTTTGTCTAAGTCTTCTATCAAAAGTTACAGCTATTTATATGAAGTTGTACAAAAACGCTTTCTTTCGCCAAGACAGTGCGTTTCTCACTGTTACATGCATTTGAATGGGGAACTCGACCGAAACAAAGTATAGGTTTTCATTATGTGAATAACTTGGAAATCTTAGCTCAAACAGCTGCAAAACCTGTTTGCCCAGCACGGAGACCTTGAGTTCTATAAGATAAAGCCATAAACATGTTTGTCTGAGTCTTCTATCAAAAGTTACGGCTATTTATATGAAGTTGTACAAAAACGCTTTCTTTCGCCAAGACAGTGCGTTTCTCACTGTTACATGCATTTGAATGGGGAACTCCACCGAAACAAAGTATAGGTTTTCATTATGTGAATAACTTGGAAATCTTTGCTCAAACAGCTGCAAAACCTGTTTTCCCAGCACGGGAACCTTGAGTTCTATAAGATAAAGCCATAAACATGTGCATCCGAGTCTTCTATCAAAAGTTACAGCTATTTATATGAAGTTGTACAAAAACGCTTTCTTTCGCCAAGACAGTGCGTTTCTCACTGTTACATGCATTTGAATGGGGAACTCGACCGAAACAAAGTATAGGTTTTCATTATGTGAATAACTTGGAAATCTTAGCTCAAACAGCTGCAAAACCTGTTTGCCCAGCACGGAGACCTTGAGTTCTATAAGATAAAGCCATAAACATGTTTGTCTGAGTCTTCTATCAAAAGTTACGGCTATTTATATGAAGTTGTACAAAAACGCTTTCTTTCGCCAAGACAGTGCGTTTCTCACTGTTACATGCATTTGAATGGGGAACTCCACCGAAACAAAGTATAAGTTTTCATTATGTGAATAACTTGGAAATCTTAGCTCAAACAGCTGCAAAACCTGTTTTTCCAGCACGGAGACCTTGAGTTCTATAAGATAAAGCCATAAACATGTTTGTCTGAGTCTTCTATCAAAAGTTACAGCTATTTATATGAAGTTGTACAAAAACGCTTTCTTTCGCCAAGACAGTGCGTTTCTCACTGTTACATGCATTTGAATGGGGAACTCGACCGAAACAAAGTATAGGTTTTCATTATGTGAATAACTTGGAAATCTTAGCTCAAACAGCTGCAAAACCTGTTTGCCCAGCACGGAGACCTTGAGTTCTATAAGATAAAGCCATAAACATGTGCATCCGAGTCTTCTATCAAAAGTTACAGCTATTTATATGAAGTTGTACAAAAACGCTTTCTTTCGCCAAGACAGTGCGTTTCTCACTGTTACATGCATTTGAATGGGGAACTCCACCGAAACAAAGTATAGGTTTTCATTATGTGAATAACTTGGAAATCTTAGCTCAAACAGCTGCAAAACCTGTTTTCCCAGCACGGAGACCTTGAGTTCTATAAGATAAAGCCATAAACATGTTTGTCTGAGTCTTCTATCAAAAGTTACGGCTATTTATATGAAGTTGTACAAAAACGCTTTCTTTCGCCAAGACAGTGCGTTTCTCACTGTTACATGCATTTGAATGGGGAACTCCACCGAAACAAAGTATAAGTTTTCATTATGTGAATAACTTGGAAATCTTAGCTCAAACAGCTGCAAAACCTGTTTTTCCAGCACGGAGACCTTGAGTTCTATAAGATAAAGCCATAAACATGTTTGTCTGAGTCTTCTATCAAAAGTTACAGCTATTTATATGAAGTTGTACAAAAACGCTTTCTTTCGCCAAGACAGTGCGTTTCTCACTGTTACATGCATTTGAATGGGGAACTCGACCGAAACAAAGTATAGGTTTTCATTATGTGAATAGCTTGGAAATCTTAGCTCAAACAGCTGCAAAACCTGTTTGCCCAGCACGGAGACCTTGAGTTCTATAAGATAAAGCCATAAACATGTGTATCCGAGTCTTCTATCAAAAGTTACAGCTATTTCTATGAAGTTGTACAAAAACGCTTTCTTTCGCCAAGACAGTGCGTTTCTCACTGTTACATGCATTTGAATGGGGAACTCGACCGAAACAAAGTATAGGTTTTCATTATGTGAATAACTTGGAAATCTTAGCTCAAACAGCTGCAAAACCTGTTTTCCCAGCACGGGAACCTTGAGTTCTATAAGATAAAGCCATAAACATGTGCATCCGAGTCTTCTATCAAAAGTTACAGCTATTTATATGAAGTTGTACAAAAACGCTTTCTTTCGCCAAGACAGTGCGTTTCTCACTGTTACATGCATTTGAATGGGGAACTCCACCGAAACAAAGTATAGGTTTTCATTATGTGAATAACTTGGAAATCTTAGCTCAAACAGCTGCAAAACCTGTTTGCCCAGCACGGAGACCTTGAGTTCTATAAGATAAAGCCATAAACATGTTTGTCTGAGTCTTCTATCAAAAGTTACGGCTATTTATATGAAGTTGTACAAAAACGCTTTCTTTCGCCAAGACAGTGCGTTTCTCACTGTTACATGCATTTGAATGGGGAACTCCACCGAAACAAAGTATAAGTTTTCATTATGTGAATAACTTGGAAATCTTAGCTCAAACAGCTGCAAAACCTGTTTTTCCAGCACGGAGACCTTGAGTTCTATAAGATAAAGCCATAAACATGTTTGTCTGAGTCTTCTATCAAAAGTTACAGCTATTTATATGAAGTTGTACAAAAACGCTTTCTTTCGCCAAGACAGTGCGTTTCTCACTGTTACATGCATTTGAATGGGGAACTCAACCGAAACAAAGTATAGGTTTTCATTATGTGAATAGCTTGGAAATCTTAGCTCAAACAGCTGCAAAACCTGTTTGCCCAGCACGGAGACCTTGAGTTCTATAAGATAAAGCCATAAACATGTGTATCCGAGTCTTCTATCAAAAGTTACAGCTATTTCTATGAAGTTGTACAAAAACGCTTTCTTTCGCCAAGACAGTGCGTTTCTCACTGTTACATGCATTTGAATGGGGAACTCCACCGAAACAAAGTATAGGTTTTCATTATGTGAATAACTTGGAAATCTTAGCTCAAACAGCTGCAAAACCTGTTTTCCCAGCACGGGAACCTTGAGTTCTATAAGATAAAGCCATAAACATGTTTGTCTAAGTCTTCTATCAAAAGTTACAGCTATTTATATGAAGTTGTACAAAAACGCTTTCTTTCGCCAAGACAGTGCGTTTCTCACTGTTACATGCATTTGAATGGGGAACTCGACCGAAACAAAGTATAGGTTTTCATTATGTGAATAACTTGGAAATCTTAGCTCAAACAGCTGCAAAACCTGTTTGCCCAGCACGGAGACCTTGAGTTCTATAAGATAAAGCCATAAACATGTGTATCCGAGTCTTCTATCAAAAGTTACAGCTATTTATATGAAGTTGTACAAAAACGCTTTCTTTCGCCAAGACAGTGCGTTTCTCACTGTTACATGCATTTGAATGGGGAACTCGACCGAAACAAAGTATAAGTTTTCATTATGTGAATAACTTGGAAATCTTAGCTCAAACAGCTGCAAAACCAGTTTTCCCAGCACGGAGACCTTGAGTTCTATAATATAAGGCCATAAACATGTTTGTCTGAGTCTTCTATCAAAAGTTACAGCTATTTATATGAAGTTGTACAAAAACGCTTTCTTTCGCCAAGACAGTGCGTTTCTCACTGTTACATGCATTTGAATGGGGAACTCGACCGAAACAAAGTATAGGTTTTCATTATGTGAATAACTTGGAAATCTTAGCTCAAACAGCTGCAAAACCTGTTTTCCCAGCACGGAGACCTTGAGTTCTATAAGATAAAGCCATAAACATGTGTATCCGAGTCTTCTATCAAAAGTTACAGCTATTTATATGAAGTTGTACAAAAACGCTTTCTTTCGCCAAGACAGTGCGTTTCTCACTGTTACATGCATTTGAATGGGGAACTCGACCGAAACAAAGTATAAGTTTTCATTATGTGAATAACTTGGAAATCTTAGCTCAAACAGCTGCAAAACCTGTTTTCCCAGCACGGAGACCTTGAGTTCTATAATATAAGGCCATAAACATGTTTGTCTGAGTCTTGTATCAAAAGTTACAGCTATTTATATGAAGTTGTACAAAAACGCTTTCTTTCGCCAAGACAGTGCGTTTCTCACTGTTACATGCATTTGAATGGGGAACTCGACCGAAACAAAGTATAGGTTTTCATTATGTGAATAGCTTGGAAATCTTAGCTCAAACAGCTGCAAAACCTGTTTGCCCAGCACGGAGACCTTGAGTTCTATAAGATAAAGCCATAAACATGTGTATCCGAGTCTTCTATCAAAAGTTACAGCTATTTCTATGAAGTTGTACAAAAACGCTTTCTTTCGCCAAGACAGTGCGTTTCTCACTGTTACATGCATTTTGAATGGGGAACTCGACCGAAACAAAGTATAAGTTTTCATTATGTGAATAACTTGGAAATCTTAGCTCAAACAGCTGCAAAACCTGTTTGCCCAGCACGGGAACCTTGAGTTCTATAAGATAAAGCCATAAACATGTTTGTCTAAGTCTTCTATCAAAAGTTACAGCTATTTATATGAAGTTGTACAAAAACGCTTTCTTTCGCCAAGACAGTGCGTTTCTCACTGTTACATGCATTTGAATGGGGAACTCGACCGAAACAAAGTATAGGTTTTCATTATGTGAATAACTTGGAAATCTTAGCTCAAACAGCTGCAAAACCTGTTTGCCCAGCACGGAGACCTTGAGTTCTATAATATAAGGCCATAAACATGTTTGTCTGAGTCTTCTATCAAAAGTTACAGCTATTTCTATGAAGTTGTACAAAATAGCTTTCTTTCGCCAAGACAGTGCGTTTCTCACTGTTACATGCATTTGAATGGGGAACTCGACCGAAACAAAGTATAGGTTTTCATTATGTGAATAACTTGGAAATCTTAGCTCAAACAGCTGCAAAACCTGTTTTCCCAGCACGGGAACCTTGAGTTCTATAAGATAAAGCCATAAACATGTGTATCCGAGTCTTCTATCAAAAGTTACAGCTATTCATATGAAGTTGTACAAAAACGCTTTCTTTCGCCAAGACAGTGCGTTTCTCACTGTTACATGCATTTGAATGGGGAACTCCACCGAAACAAAGTATAGGTTTTCATTATGTGAATAGCTTGGAAATCTTAGCTCAAACAGCTGCAAAACCTGTTTGCCCAGCACGGAGACCTTGAGTTCTATAAGATAAAGCCATAAACATGTTTGTCTGAGTCTTCTATCAAAAGTTACAGCTATTTATATGAAGTTGTACAAAATAGCTTTCTTTCGCCAAGACAGTGCGTTTCTCACTGTTACATGCATTTGAATGGGGAACTCGACCGAAACAAAGTATAGGTTTTCATTATGTGAATAACTTGGAAATCTTAGCTCAAACAGCTGCAAAACCTGTTTTCCCAGCACGGGAACCTTGAGTTCTATAAGATAAAGCCATAAACATGTTTGTCTAAGTCTTCTATCAAAAGTTACAGCTATTTATATGAAGTTGTACAAAAACGCTTTCTTTCGCCAAGACAGTGCGTTTCTCACTGTTACATGCATTTGAATGGGGAACTCCACCGAAACAAAGTATAAGTTTTCATTATGTGAATAACTTGGAAATCTTAGCTCAAACAGCTGCAAAACCTGTTTGCCCAGCACGGAGACCTTGAGTTCTATAAGATAAAGCCATAAACATGTTTGTCTGAGTCTTCTATCAAAAGTTACGGCTATTTATATGAAGTTGTACAAAAACGCTTTCTTTCGCCAAGACAGTGCGTTTCTCACTGTTACATGCATTTGAATGGGGAACTCCACCGAAACAAAGTATAGGTTTTCATTATGTGAATAACTTGGAAATCTTAGCTCAAACAGCTGCAAAACCTGTTTTCCCAGCACGGGAACCTTGAGTTCTATAAGATAAAGCCATAAACATGTGTATCCGAGTCTTCTATCAAAAGTTACAGCTATTCATATGAAGTTGTACAAAAACGCTTTCTTTCGCCAAGACAGTGCGTTTCTCACTGTTACATGCATTTGAATGGGGAACTCCACCGAAACAAAGTATAGGTTTTCATTATGTGAATAGCTTGGAAATCTTAGCTCAAACAGCTGCAAAACCTGTTTGCCCAGCACGGAGACCTTGAGTTCTATAAGATAAAGCCATAAACATGTTTGTCTGAGTCTTCTATCAAAAGTTACAGCTATTTATATGAAGTTGTACAAAATAGCTTTCTTTCGCCAAGACAGTGCGTTTCTCACTGTTACATGCATTTGAATGGGGAACTCGACCGAAACAAAGTATAGGTTTTCATTATGTGAATAACTTGGAAATCTTAGCTCAAACAGCTGCAAAACCTGTTTTCCCAGCACGGGAACCTTGAGTTCTATAAGATAAAGCCATAAACATGTTTGTCTAAGTCTTCTATCAAAAGTTACAGCTATTTATATGAAGTTGTACAAAAACGCTTTCTTTCGCCAAGACAGTGCGTTTCTCACTGTTACATGCATTTGAATGGGGAACTCCACCGAAACAAAGTATAAGTTTTCATTATGTGAATAACTTGGAAATCTTAGCTCAAACAGCTGCAAAACCTGTTTGCCCAGCACGGAGACCTTGAGTTCTATAAGATAAAGCCATAAACATGTTTGTCTGAGTCTTCTATCAAAAGTTACGGCTATTTATATGAAGTTGTACAAAAACGCTTTCTTTCGCCAAGACAGTGCGTTTCTCACTGTTACATGCATTTGAATGGGGAACTCCACCGAAACAAAGTATAAGTTTTCATTATGTGAATAACTTGGAAATCTTAGCTCAAACAGCTGCAAAACCTGTTTGCCCAGCACGGAGACCTTGAGTTCTATAAGATAAAGCCATAAACATGTGTATCCGAGTCTTCTATCAAAAGTTACAGCTATTTCTATGAAGTTGTACAAAAACGCTTTCTTTCGCCAAGACAGTGCGTTTCTCACTGTTACATGCATTTGAATGGGGAACTCGACCGAAACAAAGTATAGGTTTTCATTATGTGAATAGCTTGGAAATCTTAGCTCAAACAGCTGCAAAACCTGTTTGCCCAGCACGGAGACCTTGAGTTCTATAAGATAAAGCCATAAACATGTGTATCCGAGTCTTCTATCAAAAGTTACAGCTATTTCTATGAAGTTGTACAAAAACGCTTTCTTTCGCCAAGACAGTGCGTTTCTCACTGTTACATGCATTTTGAATGGGGAACTCGACCGAAACAAAGTATAAGTTTTCATTATGTGAATAACTTGGAAATCTTAGCTCAAACAGCTGCAAAACCTGTTTTTCCAGCACGGAGACCTTGAGTTCTATAAGATAAAGCCATAAACATGTTTGTCTGAGTCTTCTATCAAAAGTTACAGCTATTTATATGAAGTTGTACAAAATAGCTTTCTTTCGCCAAGACAGTGCGTTTCTCACTGTTACATGCATTTGAATGGGGAACTCCACCGAAACAAAGTATAGGTTTTCATTATGTGAATAACTTGGAAATCTTAGCTCAAACAGCTGCAAAACCTGTTTTCCCAGCACGGGAACCTTGAGTTCTATAAGATAAAGCCATAAACATGTTTGTCTAAGTCTTCTATCAAAAGTTACAGCTATTTATATGAAGTTGTACAAAAACGCTTTCTTTCGCCAAGACAGTGCGTTTCTCACTGTTACATGCATTTGAATGGGGAACTCGACCGAAACAAAGTATAGGTTTTCATTATGTGAATAACTTGGAAATCTTAGCTCAAACAGCTGCAAAACCTGTTTGCCCAGCACGGAGACCTTGAGTTCTATAAGATAAAGCCATAAACATGTGTATCCGAGTCTTCTATCAAAAGTTACAGCTATTTATATGAAGTTGTACAAAAACGCTTTCTTTCGCCAAGACAGTGCGTTTCTCACTGTTACATGCATTTTGAATGGGGAACTCGACCGAAACAAAGTATAAGTTTTCATTATGTGAATAACTTGGAAATCTTAGCTCAAACAGCTGCAAAACCTGTTTGCCCAGCACGGAGACCTTGAGTTCTATAAGATAAAGCCATAAACATGTGTATCCGAGTCTTCTATCAAAAGTTACAGCTATTTCTATGAAGTTGTACAAAAACGCTTTCTTTCGCCAAGACAGTGCGTTTCTCACTGTTACATGCATTTTGAATGGGGAACTCGACCGAAACAAAGTATAAGTTTTCATTATGTGAATAACTTGGAAATCTTAGCTCAAACAGCTGCAAAACCTGTTTTCCCAGCACGGAGACCTTGAGTTCTATAAGATAAAGCCATAAACATGTTTGTCTGAGTCTTCTATCAAAAGTTACAGCTATTTATATGAAGTTGTACAAAATAGCTTTCTTTCGCCAAGACAGTGCGTTTCTCACTGTTACATGCATTTGAATGGGGAACTCCACCGAAACAAAGTATAGGTTTTCATTATGTGAATAACTTGGAAATCTTAGCTCAAACAGCTGCAAAACCTGTTTTCCCAGCACGGGAACCTTGAGTTCTATAAGATAAAGCCATAAACATGTTTGTCTAAGTCTTCTATCAAAAGTTACAGCTATTTATATGAAGTTGTACAAAAACGCTTTCTTTCGCCAAGACAGTGCGTTTCTCACTGTTACATGCATTTGAATGGGGAACTCGACCGAAACAAAGTATAGGTTTTCATTATGTGAATAACTTGGAAATCTTAGCTCAAACAGCTGCAAAACCTGTTTGCCCAGCACGGAGACCTTGAGTTCTATAAGATAAAGCCATAAACATGTTTGTCTGAGTCTTCTATCAAAAGTTACAGCTATTTATATGAAGTTGTACAAAAACGCTTTCTTTCGCCAAGACAGTGCGTTTCTCACTGTTACATGCATTTGAATGGGGAACTCGACCGAAACAAAGTATAGGTTTTCATTATGTGAATAGCTTGGAAATCTTAGCTCAAACAGCTGCAAAACCTGTTTGCCCAGCACGGAGACCTTGAGTTCTATAAGATAAAGCCATAAACATGTGTATCCGAGTCTTCTATCAAAAGTTACAGCTATTTCTATGAAGTTGTACAAAAACGCTTTCTTTCGCCAAGACAGTGCGTTTCTCACTGTTACATGCATTTTGAATGGGGAACTCGACCGAAACAAAGTATAAGTTTTCATTATGTGAATAACTTGGAAATCTTAGCTCAAACAGCTGCAAAACCTGTTTTCCCAGCACGGAGACCTTGAGTTCTATAAGATAAAGCCATAAACATGTTTGTCTGAGTCTTCTATCAAAAGTTACAGCTATTTATATGAAGTTGTACAAAATAGCTTTCTTTCGCCAAGACAGTGCGTTTCTCACTGTTACATGCATTTGAATGGGGAACTCCACCGAAACAAAGTATAGGTTTTCATTATGTGAATAACTTGGAAATCTTAGCTCAAACAGCTGCAAAACCTGTTTTCCCAGCACGGGAACCTTGAGTTCTATAAGATAAAGCCATAAACATGTTTGTCTAAGTCTTCTATCAAAAGTTACAGCTATTTATATGAAGTTGTACAAAAACGCTTTCTTTCGCCAAGACAGTGCGTTTCTCACTGTTACATGCATTTGAATGGGGAACTCGACCGAAACAAAGTATAGGTTTTCATTATGTGAATAGCTTGGAAATCTTAGCTCAAACAGCTGCAAAACCTGTTTGCCCAGCACGGAGACCTTGAGTTCTATAAGATAAAGCCATAAACATGTGTATCCGAGTCTTCTATCAAAAGTTACAGCTATTTATATGAAGTTGTACAAAAACGCTTTCTTTCGCCAAGACAGTGCGTTTCTCACTGTTACATGCATTTTGAATGGGGAACTCGACCGAAACAAAGTATAAGTTTTCATTATGTGAATAACTTGGAAATCTTAGCTCAAACAGCTGCAAAACCTGTTTGCCCAGCACGGAGACCTTGAGTTCTATAAGATAAAGCCATAAACATGTGTATCCGAGTCTTCTATCAAAAGTTACAGCTATTTCTATGAAGTTGTACAAAAACGCTTTCTTTCGCCAAGACAGTGCGTTTCTCACTGTTACATGCATTTGAATGGGGAACTCCACCGAAACAAAGTATAGGTTTTCATTATGTGAATAACTTGGAAATCTTAGCTCAAACAGCTGCAAAACCTGTTTTCCCAGCACGGAGACCTTGAGTTCTATAAGATAAAGCCATAAACATGTTTGTCTGAGTCTTCTATCAAAAGTTACAGCTATTTATATGAAGTTGTACAAAATAGCTTTCTTTCGCCAAGACAGTGCGTTTCTCACTGTTACATGCATTTGAATGGGGAACTCCACCGAAACAAAGTATAGGTTTTCATTATGTGAATAACTTGGAAATCTTAGCTCAAACAGCTGCAAAACCTGTTTTCCCAGCACGGGAACCTTGAGTTCTATAAGATAAAGCCATAAACATGTTTGTCTAAGTCTTCTATCAAAAGTTACAGCTATTTATATGAAGTTGTACAAAAACGCTTTCTTTCGCCAAGACAGTGCGTTTCTCACTGTTACATGCATTTGAATGGGGAACTCGACCGAAACAAAGTATAGGTTTTCATTATGTGAATAACTTGGAAATCTTAGCTCAAACAGCTGCAAAACCTGTTTGCCCAGCACGGAGACCTTGAGTTCTATAAGATAAAGCCATAAACATGTGTATCCGAGTCTTCTATCAAAAGTTACAGCTATTTATATGAAGTTGTACAAAAACGCTTTCTTTCGCCAAGACAGTGCGTTTCTCACTGTTACATGCATTTGAATGGGGAACTCGACCGAAACAAAGTATAGGTTTTCATTATGTGAATAGCTTGGAAATCTTAGCTCAAACAGCTGCAAAACCTGTTTGCCCAGCACGGAGACCTTGAGTTCTATAAGATAAAGCCATAAACATGTGTATCCGAGTCTTCTATCAAAAGTTACAGCTATTTCTATGAAGTTGTACAAAAACGCTTTCTTTCGCCAAGACAGTGCGTTTCTCACTGTTACATGCATTTTGAATGGGGAACTCGACCGAAACAAAGTATAGGTTTTCATTATGTGAATAGCTTGGAAATCTTAGCTCAAACAGCTGCAAAACCTGTTTGCCCAGCACGGAGACCTTGAGTTCTATAAGATAAAGCCATAAACATGTGTATCCGAGTCTTCTATCAAAAGTTACAGCTATTTCTATGAAGTTGTACAAAAACGCTTTCTTTCGCCAAGACAGTGCGTTTCTCACTGTTACATGCATTTTGAATGGGGAACTCGACCGAAACAAAGTATAAGTTTTCATTATGTGAATAACTTGGAAATCTTAGCTCAAACAGCTGCAAAACCTGTTTTCCCAGCACGGAGACCTTGAGTTCTATAAGATAAAGCCATAAACATGTTTGTCTGAGTCTTCTATCAAAAGTTACAGCTATTTATATGAAGTTGTACAAAATAGCTTTCTTTCGCCAAGACAGTGCGTTTCTCACTGTTACATGCATTTGAATGGGGAACTCCACCGAAACAAAGTATAGGTTTTCATTATGTGAATAACTTGGAAATCTTAGCTCAAACAGCTGCAAAACCTGTTTTCCCAGCACGGGAACCTTGAGTTCTATAAGATAAAGCCATAAACATGTTTGTCTAAGTCTTCTATCAAAAGTTACAGCTATTTATATGAAGTTGTACAAAAACGCTTTCTTTCGCCAAGACAGTGCGTTTCTCACTGTTACATGCATTTGAATGGGGAACTCGACCGAAACAAAGTATAGGTTTTCATTATGTGAATAGCTTGGAAATCTTAGCTCAAACAGCTGCAAAACCTGTTTGCCCAGCACGGAGACCTTGAGTTCTATAAGATAAAGCCATAAACATGTGTATCCGAGTCTTCTATCAAAAGTTACAGCTATTTCTATGAAGTTGTACAAAAACGCTTTCTTTCGCCAAGACAGTGCGTTTCTCACTGTTACATGCATTTTGAATGGGGAACTCGACCGAAACAAAGTATAAGTTTTCATTATGTGAATAACTTGGAAATCTTAGCTCAAACAGCTGCAAAACCTGTTTTCCCAGCACGGAGACCTTGAGTTCTATAATATAAGGCCATAAACATGTTTGTCTGAGTCTTCTATCAAAAGTTACAGCTATTTATATGAAGTTGTACAAAAACGTTTTCTTTCGCCAAGACAGTGCGTTTCTCACTGTTACATGCATTTGAATGGGGAACTCCACCGAAACAAAGTATAGGTTTTCATTATGTGAATAACTTGGAAATCTTAGCTCAAACAGCTGCAAAACCTGTTTGCCCAGCACGGAGACCTTGAGTTCTATAAGATAAAGCCATAAACATGTGTATCCGAGTCTTCTATCAAAGGTTACAGCTATTCATATGAAGTTGTACAAAAACGCTTTCTTTCGCCAAGACAGTGCGTTTCTCACTGTTACATGCATTTGAATGGGGAACTCGACCGAAACAAAGTATAGGTTTTCATTATGTGAATAGCTTGGAAATCTTAGCTCAAACAGCTGCAAAACCTGTTTGCCCAGCACGGAGACCTTGAGTTCTATAAGATAAAGCCATAAACATGTGTATCCGAGTCTTCTATCAAAAGTTACAGCTATTTATATGAAGTTGTACAAAAACGCTTTCTTTCGCCAAGACAGTGCGTTTCTCACTGTTACATGCATTTTGAATGGGGAACTCCACCGAAACAAAGTATAGGTTTTCATTATGTGAATAACTTGGAAATCTTAGCTCAAACAGCTGCAAAACCTGTTTGCCCAGCACGGGAACCTTGAGTTCTATAAGATAAAGCCATAAACATGTGTATCCGAGTCTTCTATCAAAAGTTACGGCTATTTATATGAAGTTGTACAAAAACGCTTTCTTTCGCCAAGACAGTGCGTTTCTCACTGTTACATGCATTTGAATGGGGAACTCGACCGAAACAAAGTATAGGTTTTCATTATGTGAATAACTTGGAAATCTTAGCTCAAACAGCTGCAAAACCTGTTTGCCCAGCACGGAGACCTTGAGTTCTATAATATAAGGCCATAAACATGTTTGTCTGAGTCTTCTATCAAAAGTTACAGCTATTTATATGAAGTTGTACAAAAACGCTTTCTTTCGCCAAGACAGTGCGTTTCTCACTGTTACATGCATTTGAATGGGGAACTCGACCGAAACAAAGTATAGGTTTTCATTATGTGAATAACTTGGAAATCTTAGCTCAAACAGCTGCAAAACCTGTTTGCCCAGCACGGAGACCTTGAGTTCTATAAGATAAAGCCATAAACATGTGTATCCGAGTCTTCTATCAAAGGTTACAGCTATTCATATGAAGTTGTACAAAAACGCTTTCTTTCGCCAAGACAGTGCGTTTCTCACTGTTACATGCATTTGAATGGGGAACTCGACCGAAACAAAGTATAGGTTTTCATTATGTGAATAGCTTGGAAATCTTAGCTCAAACAGCTGCAAAACCTGTTTGCCCAGCACGGAGACCTTGAGTTCTATAAGATAAAGCCATAAACATGTTTGTCTGAGTCTTCTATCAAAAGTTACAGCTATTTATATGAAGTTGTACAAAAACGCTTTCTTTCGCCAAGACAGTGCGTTTCTCACTGTTACATGCATTTGAATGGGGAACTCCACCGAAACAAAGTATAGGTTTTCATTATGTGAATAGCTTGGAAATCTTAGCTCAAACAGCTGCAAAACCTGTTTGCCCAGCACGGAGACCTTGAGTTCTATAAGATAAAGCCATAAACATGTTTGTCTGAGTCTTCTATCAAAAGTTACAGCTATTTATATGAAGTTGTACAAAATAGCTTTCTTTCGCCAAGACAGTGCGTTTCTCACTGTTACATGCATTTGAATGGGGAACTCCACCGAAACAAAGTATAGGTTTTCATTATGTGAATAACTTGGAAATCTTAGCTCAAACAGCTGCAAAACCTGTTTTCCCAGCACGGGAACCTTGAGTTCTATAAGATAAAGCCATAAACATGTTTGTCTAAGTCTTCTATCAAAAGTTACAGCTATTTATATGAAGTTGTACAAAAACGCTTTCTTTCGCCAAGACAGTGCGTTTCTCACTGTTACATGCATTTGAATGGGGAACTCGACCGAAACAAAGTATAGGTTTTCATTATGTGAATAACTTGGAAATCTTAGCTCAAACAGCTGCAAAACCTGTTTGCCCAGCACGGAGACCTTGAGTTCTATAAGATAAAGCCATAAACATGTTTGTCTGAGTCTTCTATCAAAAGTTACGGCTATTTATATGAAGTTGTACAAAAACGCTTTCTTTCGCCAAGACAGTGCGTTTCTCACTGTTACATGCATTTGAATGGGGAACTCCACCGAAACAAAGTATAGGTTTTCATTATGTGAATAACTTGGAAATCTTTGCTCAAACAGCTGCAAAACCTGTTTTCCCAGCACGGGAACCTTGAGTTCTATAAGATAAAGCCATAAACATGTGCATCCGAGTCTTCTATCAAAAGTTACAGCTATTTATATGAAGTTGTACAAAAACGCTTTCTTTCGCCAAGACAGTGCGTTTCTCACTGTTACATGCATTTGAATGGGGAACTCGACCGAAACAAAGTATAGGTTTTCATTATGTGAATAACTTGGAAATCTTAGCTCAAACAGCTGCAAAACCTGTTTGCCCAGCACGGAGACCTTGAGTTCTATAAGATAAAGCCATAAACATGTTTGTCTGAGTCTTCTATCAAAAGTTACGGCTATTTATATGAAGTTGTACAAAAACGCTTTCTTTCGCCAAGACAGTGCGTTTCTCACTGTTACATGCATTTGAATGGGGAACTCCACCGAAACAAAGTATAAGTTTTCATTATGTGAATAACTTGGAAATCTTAGCTCAAACAGCTGCAAAACCTGTTTTTCCAGCACGGAGACCTTGAGTTCTATAAGATAAAGCCATAAACATGTTTGTCTGAGTCTTCTATCAAAAGTTACAGCTATTTATATGAAGTTGTACAAAAACGCTTTCTTTCGCCAAGACAGTGCGTTTCTCACTGTTACATGCATTTGAATGGGGAACTCGACCGAAACAAAGTATAGGTTTTCATTATGTGAATAACTTGGAAATCTTAGCTCAAACAGCTGCAAAACCTGTTTGCCCAGCACGGAGACCTTGAGTTCTATAAGATAAAGCCATAAACATGTGCATCCGAGTCTTCTATCAAAAGTTACAGCTATTTATATGAAGTTGTACAAAAACGCTTTCTTTCGCCAAGACAGTGCGTTTCTCACTGTTACATGCATTTGAATGGGGAACTCCACCGAAACAAAGTATAGGTTTTCATTATGTGAATAACTTGGAAATCTTAGCTCAAACAGCTGCAAAACCTGTTTTCCCAGCACGGAGACCTTGAGTTCTATAAGATAAAGCCATAAACATGTGTATCCGAGTCTTCTATCAAAAGTTACGGCTATTTATATGAAGTTGTACAAAAACGCTTTCTTTCGCCAAGACAGTGCGTTTCTCACTGTTACATGCATTTGAATGGGGAACTCCACCGAAACAAAGTATAAGTTTTCATTATGTGAATAACTTGGAAATCTTAGCTCAAACAGCTGCAAAACCTGTTTTTCCAGCACGGAGACCTTGAGTTCTATAAGATAAAGCCATAAACATGTTTGTCTGAGTCTTCTATCAAAAGTTACAGCTATTTATATGAAGTTGTACAAAAACGCTTTCTTTCGCCAAGACAGTGCGTTTCTCACTGTTACATGCATTTGAATGGGGAACTCGACCGAAACAAAGTATAGGTTTTCATTATGTGAATAGCTTGGAAATCTTAGCTCAAACAGCTGCAAAACCTGTTTGCCCAGCACGGAGACCTTGAGTTCTATAAGATAAAGCCATAAACATGTGTATCCGAGTCTTCTATCAAAAGTTACAGCTATTTCTATGAAGTTGTACAAAAACGCTTTCTTTCGCCAAGACAGTGCGTTTCTCACTGTTACATGCATTTGAATGGGGAACTCGACCGAAACAAAGTATAGGTTTTCATTATGTGAATAACTTGGAAATCTTAGCTCAAACAGCTGCAAAACCTGTTTTCCCAGCACGGGAACCTTGAGTTCTATAAGATAAAGCCATAAACATGTGCATCCGAGTCTTCTATCAAAAGTTACAGCTATTTATATGAAGTTGTACAAAAACGCTTTCTTTCGCCAAGACAGTGCGTTTCTCACTGTTACATGCATTTGAATGGGGAACTCCACCGAAACAAAGTATAGGTTTTCATTATGTGAATAACTTGGAAATCTTAGCTCAAACAGCTGCAAAACCTGTTTGCCCAGCACGGAGACCTTGAGTTCTATAAGATAAAGCCATAAACATGTTTGTCTGAGTCTTCTATCAAAAGTTACGGCTATTTATATGAAGTTGTACAAAAACGCTTTCTTTCGCCAAGACAGTGCGTTTCTCACTGTTACATGCATTTGAATGGGGAACTCCACCGAAACAAAGTATAAGTTTTCATTATGTGAATAACTTGGAAATCTTAGCTCAAACAGCTGCAAAACCTGTTTTTCCAGCACGGAGACCTTGAGTTCTATAAGATAAAGCCATAAACATGTTTGTCTGAGTCTTCTATCAAAAGTTACAGCTATTTATATGAAGTTGTACAAAAACGCTTTCTTTCGCCAAGACAGTGCGTTTCTCACTGTTACATGCATTTGAATGGGGAACTCAACCGAAACAAAGTATAGGTTTTCATTATGTGAATAGCTTGGAAATCTTAGCTCAAACAGCTGCAAAACCTGTTTGCCCAGCACGGAGACCTTGAGTTCTATAAGATAAAGCCATAAACATGTGTATCCGAGTCTTCTATCAAAAGTTACAGCTATTTCTATGAAGTTGTACAAAAACGCTTTCTTTCGCCAAGACAGTGCGTTTCTCACTGTTACATGCATTTGAATGGGGAACTCCACCGAAACAAAGTATAGGTTTTCATTATGTGAATAACTTGGAAATCTTAGCTCAAACAGCTGCAAAACCTGTTTTCCCAGCACGGGAACCTTGAGTTCTATAAGATAAAGCCATAAACATGTTTGTCTAAGTCTTCTATCAAAAGTTACAGCTATTTATATGAAGTTGTACAAAAACGCTTTCTTTCGCCAAGACAGTGCGTTTCTCACTGTTACATGCATTTGAATGGGGAACTCGACCGAAACAAAGTATAGGTTTTCATTATGTGAATAACTTGGAAATCTTAGCTCAAACAGCTGCAAAACCTGTTTGCCCAGCACGGAGACCTTGAGTTCTATAAGATAAAGCCATAAACATGTGTATCCGAGTCTTCTATCAAAAGTTACAGCTATTTATATGAAGTTGTACAAAAACGCTTTCTTTCGCCAAGACAGTGCGTTTCTCACTGTTACATGCATTTGAATGGGGAACTCGACCGAAACAAAGTATAAGTTTTCATTATGTGAATAACTTGGAAATCTTAGCTCAAACAGCTGCAAAACCAGTTTTCCCAGCACGGAGACCTTGAGTTCTATAATATAAGGCCATAAACATGTTTGTCTGAGTCTTCTATCAAAAGTTACAGCTATTTATATGAAGTTGTACAAAAACGCTTTCTTTCGCCAAGACAGTGCGTTTCTCACTGTTACATGCATTTGAATGGGGAACTCGACCGAAACAAAGTATAGGTTTTCATTATGTGAATAACTTGGAAATCTTAGCTCAAACAGCTGCAAAACCTGTTTTCCCAGCACGGAGACCTTGAGTTCTATAAGATAAAGCCATAAACATGTGTATCCGAGTCTTCTATCAAAAGTTACAGCTATTTATATGAAGTTGTACAAAAACGCTTTCTTTCGCCAAGACAGTGCGTTTCTCACTGTTACATGCATTTGAATGGGGAACTCGACCGAAACAAAGTATAAGTTTTCATTATGTGAATAACTTGGAAATCTTAGCTCAAACAGCTGCAAAACCTGTTTTCCCAGCACGGAGACCTTGAGTTCTATAATATAAGGCCATAAACATGTTTGTCTGAGTCTTGTATCAAAAGTTACAGCTATTTATATGAAGTTGTACAAAAACGCTTTCTTTCGCCAAGACAGTGCGTTTCTCACTGTTACATGCATTTGAATGGGGAACTCGACCGAAACAAAGTATAGGTTTTCATTATGTGAATAGCTTGGAAATCTTAGCTCAAACAGCTGCAAAACCTGTTTGCCCAGCACGGAGACCTTGAGTTCTATAAGATAAAGCCATAAACATGTGTATCCGAGTCTTCTATCAAAAGTTACAGCTATTTCTATGAAGTTGTACAAAAACGCTTTCTTTCGCCAAGACAGTGCGTTTCTCACTGTTACATGCATTTTGAATGGGGAACTCGACCGAAACAAAGTATAAGTTTTCATTATGTGAATAACTTGGAAATCTTAGCTCAAACAGCTGCAAAACCTGTTTGCCCAGCACGGGAACCTTGAGTTCTATAAGATAAAGCCATAAACATGTTTGTCTAAGTCTTCTATCAAAAGTTACAGCTATTTATATGAAGTTGTACAAAAACGCTTTCTTTCGCCAAGACAGTGCGTTTCTCACTGTTACATGCATTTGAATGGGGAACTCGACCGAAACAAAGTATAGGTTTTCATTATGTGAATAACTTGGAAATCTTAGCTCAAACAGCTGCAAAACCTGTTTGCCCAGCACGGAGACCTTGAGTTCTATAATATAAGGCCATAAACATGTTTGTCTGAGTCTTCTATCAAAAGTTACAGCTATTTCTATGAAGTTGTACAAAATAGCTTTCTTTCGCCAAGACAGTGCGTTTCTCACTGTTACATGCATTTGAATGGGGAACTCGACCGAAACAAAGTATAGGTTTTCATTATGTGAATAACTTGGAAATCTTAGCTCAAACAGCTGCAAAACCTGTTTTCCCAGCACGGGAACCTTGAGTTCTATAAGATAAAGCCATAAACATGTGTATCCGAGTCTTCTATCAAAAGTTACAGCTATTCATATGAAGTTGTACAAAAACGCTTTCTAATGGGGAACTCCACCGAAACAAAGTATAGGTTTTCATTATGTGAATAGCTTGGAAATCTTAGCTCAAACAGCTGCAAAACCTGTTTGCCCAGCACGGAGACCTTGAGTTCTATAAGATAAAGCCATAAACATGTTTGTCTGAGTCTTCTATCAAAAGTTACAGCTATTTATATGAAGTTGTACAAAAATAGCTTTCTTTCGCCAAGACAGTGCGTTTCTCACTGTTACATGCATTTGAATGGGGAACTCGACCGAAACAAAGTATAGGTTTTCATTATGTGAATAACTTGGAAATCTTAGCTCAAACAGCTGCAAACCTGTTTTCCCAGCACGGGAACCTTGCAAACAGCTGCAAAACCTGTTTTCCCAGCACGGGAACCTTGAGTTCTATAAGATAAAGCCATAAACATGTTTGTCTAAGTCTTCTATCAAAAGTTACAGCTATTTATATGAAGTTGTACAAAAACGCTTTCTTTCGCCAAGACAGTGCGTTTCTCACTGTTACATGCATTTGAATGGGGAACTCCACCGAAACAAAGTATAAGTTTTCATTATGTGAATAACTTGGAAATCTTAGCTCAAACAGCTGCAAAACCTGTTTGCCCAGCACGGAGACCTTGAGTTCTATAAGATAAAGCCATAAACATGTTTGTCTGAGTCTTCTATCAAAAGTTACGGCTATTTATATGAAGTTGTACAAAAACGCTTTCTTTCGCCAAGACAGTGCGTTTCTCACTGTTACATGCATTTGAATGGGGAACTCCACCGAAACAAAGTATAGGTTTTCATTATGTGAATAACTTGGAAATCTTAGCTCAAACAGCTGCAAAACCTGTTTTCCCAGCACGGGAACCTTGAGTTCTATAAGATAAAGCCATAAACATGTGTATCCGAGTCTTCTATCAAAAGTTACAGCTATTCATATGAAGTTGTACAAAAACGCTTTCTTTCGCCAAGACAGTGCGTTTCTCACTGTTACATGCATTTGAATGGGGAACTCCACCGAAACAAAGTATAGGTTTTCATTATGTGAATAGCTTGGAAATCTTAGCTCAAACAGCTGCAAAACCTGTTTGCCCAGCACGGAGACCTTGAGTTCTATAAGATAAAGCCATAAACATGTTTGTCTGAGTCTTCTATCAAAAGTTACAGCTATTTATATGAAGTTGTACAAAATAGCTTTCTTTCGCCAAGACAGTGCGTTTCTCACTGTTACATGCATTTGAATGGGGAACTCGACCGAAACAAAGTATAGGTTTTCATTATGTGAATAACTTGGAAATCTTAGCTCAAACAGCTGCAAAACCTGTTTTCCCAGCACGGGAACCTTGAGTTCTATAAGATAAAGCCATAAACATGTTTGTCTAAGTCTTCTATCAAAAGTTACAGCTATTTATATGAAGTTGTACAAAAACGCTTTCTTTCGCCAAGACAGTGCGTTTCTCACTGTTACATGCATTTGAATGGGGAACTCCACCGAAACAAAGTATAAGTTTTCATTATGTGAATAACTTGGAAATCTTAGCTCAAACAGCTGCAAAACCTGTTTGCCCAGCACGGAGACCTTGAGTTCTATAAGATAAAGCCATAAACATGTTTGTCTGAGTCTTCTATCAAAAGTTACGGCTATTTATATGAAGTTGTACAAAAACGCTTTCTTTCGCCAAGACAGTGCGTTTCTCACTGTTACATGCATTTGAATGGGGAACTCCACCGAAACAAAGTATAAGTTTTCATTATGTGAATAACTTGGAAATCTTAGCTCAAACAGCTGCAAAACCTGTTTGCCCAGCACGGAGACCTTGAGTTCTATAAGATAAAGCCATAAACATGTGTATCCGAGTCTTCTATCAAAAGTTACAGCTATTTCTATGAAGTTGTACAAAAACGCTTTCTTTCGCCAAGACAGTGCGTTTCTCACTGTTACATGCATTTGAATGGGGAACTCGACCGAAACAAAGTATAGGTTTTCATTATGTGAATAGCTTGGAAATCTTAGCTCAAACAGCTGCAAAACCTGTTTGCCCAGCACGGAGACCTTGAGTTCTATAAGATAAAGCCATAAACATGTGTATCCGAGTCTTCTATCAAAAGTTACAGCTATTTCTATGAAGTTGTACAAAAACGCTTTCTTTCGCCAAGACAGTGCGTTTCTCACTGTTACATGCATTTTGAATGGGGAACTCGACCGAAACAAAGTATAAGTTTTCATTATGTGAATAACTTGGAAATCTTAGCTCAAACAGCTGCAAAACCTGTTTTTCCAGCACGGAGACCTTGAGTTCTATAAGATAAAGCCATAAACATGTTTGTCTGAGTCTTCTATCAAAAGTTACAGCTATTTATATGAAGTTGTACAAAATAGCTTTCTTTCGCCAAGACAGTGCGTTTCTCACTGTTACATGCATTTGAATGGGGAACTCCACCGAAACAAAGTATAGGTTTTCATTATGTGAATAACTTGGAAATCTTAGCTCAAACAGCTGCAAAACCTGTTTTCCCAGCACGGGAACCTTGAGTTCTATAAGATAAAGCCATAAACATGTTTGTCTAAGTCTTCTATCAAAAGTTACAGCTATTTATATGAAGTTGTACAAAAACGCTTTCTTTCGCCAAGACAGTGCGTTTCTCACTGTTACATGCATTTGAATGGGGAACTCGACCGAAACAAAGTATAGGTTTTCATTATGTGAATAACTTGGAAATCTTAGCTCAAACAGCTGCAAAACCTGTTTGCCCAGCACGGAGACCTTGAGTTCTATAAGATAAAGCCATAAACATGTGTATCCGAGTCTTCTATCAAAAGTTACAGCTATTTATATGAAGTTGTACAAAAACGCTTTCTTTCGCCAAGACAGTGCGTTTCTCACTGTTACATGCATTTTGAATGGGGAACTCGACCGAAACAAAGTATAAGTTTTCATTATGTGAATAACTTGGAAATCTTAGCTCAAACAGCTGCAAAACCTGTTTGCCCAGCACGGAGACCTTGAGTTCTATAAGATAAAGCCATAAACATGTGTATCCGAGTCTTCTATCAAAAGTTACAGCTATTTCTATGAAGTTGTACAAAAACGCTTTCTTTCGCCAAGACAGTGCGTTTCTCACTGTTACATGCATTTTGAATGGGGAACTCGACCGAAACAAAGTATAAGTTTTCATTATGTGAATAACTTGGAAATCTTAGCTCAAACAGCTGCAAAACCTGTTTTCCCAGCACGGAGACCTTGAGTTCTATAAGATAAAGCCATAAACATGTTTGTCTGAGTCTTCTATCAAAAGTTACAGCTATTTATATGAAGTTGTACAAAATAGCTTTCTTTCGCCAAGACAGTGCGTTTCTCACTGTTACATGCATTTGAATGGGGAACTCCACCGAAACAAAGTATAGGTTTTCATTATGTGAATAACTTGGAAATCTTAGCTCAAACAGCTGCAAAACCTGTTTTCCCAGCACGGGAACCTTGAGTTCTATAAGATAAAGCCATAAACATGTTTGTCTAAGTCTTCTATCAAAAGTTACAGCTATTTATATGAAGTTGTACAAAAACGCTTTCTTTCGCCAAGACAGTGCGTTTCTCACTGTTACATGCATTTGAATGGGGAACTCGACCGAAACAAAGTATAGGTTTTCATTATGTGAATAACTTGGAAATCTTAGCTCAAACAGCTGCAAAACCTGTTTGCCCAGCACGGAGACCTTGAGTTCTATAAGATAAAGCCATAAACATGTTTGTCTGAGTCTTCTATCAAAAGTTACAGCTATTTATATGAAGTTGTACAAAAACGCTTTCTTTCGCCAAGACAGTGCGTTTCTCACTGTTACATGCATTTGAATGGGGAACTCGACCGAAACAAAGTATAGGTTTTCATTATGTGAATAGCTTGGAAATCTTAGCTCAAACAGCTGCAAAACCTGTTTGCCCAGCACGGAGACCTTGAGTTCTATAAGATAAAGCCATAAACATGTGTATCCGAGTCTTCTATCAAAAGTTACAGCTATTTCTATGAAGTTGTACAAAAACGCTTTCTTTCGCCAAGACAGTGCGTTTCTCACTGTTACATGCATTTTGAATGGGGAACTCGACCGAAACAAAGTATAAGTTTTCATTATGTGAATAACTTGGAAATCTTAGCTCAAACAGCTGCAAAACCTGTTTTCCCAGCACGGAGACCTTGAGTTCTATAAGATAAAGCCATAAACATGTTTGTCTGAGTCTTCTATCAAAAGTTACAGCTATTTATATGAAGTTGTACAAAATAGCTTTCTTTCGCCAAGACAGTGCGTTTCTCACTGTTACATGCATTTGAATGGGGAACTCCACCGAAACAAAGTATAGGTTTTCATTATGTGAATAACTTGGAAATCTTAGCTCAAACAGCTGCAAAACCTGTTTTCCCAGCACGGGAACCTTGAGTTCTATAAGATAAAGCCATAAACATGTTTGTCTAAGTCTTCTATCAAAAGTTACAGCTATTTATATGAAGTTGTACAAAAACGCTTTCTTTCGCCAAGACAGTGCGTTTCTCACTGTTACATGCATTTGAATGGGGAACTCGACCGAAACAAAGTATAGGTTTTCATTATGTGAATAGCTTGGAAATCTTAGCTCAAACAGCTGCAAAACCTGTTTGCCCAGCACGGAGACCTTGAGTTCTATAAGATAAAGCCATAAACATGTGTATCCGAGTCTTCTATCAAAAGTTACAGCTATTTATATGAAGTTGTACAAAAACGCTTTCTTTCGCCAAGACAGTGCGTTTCTCACTGTTACATGCATTTTGAATGGGGAACTCGACCGAAACAAAGTATAAGTTTTCATTATGTGAATAACTTGGAAATCTTAGCTCAAACAGCTGCAAAACCTGTTTGCCCAGCACGGAGACCTTGAGTTCTATAAGATAAAGCCATAAACATGTGTATCCGAGTCTTCTATCAAAAGTTACAGCTATTTCTATGAAGTTGTACAAAAACGCTTTCTTTCGCCAAGACAGTGCGTTTCTCACTGTTACATGCATTTGAATGGGGAACTCCACCGAAACAAAGTATAGGTTTTCATTATGTGAATAACTTGGAAATCTTAGCTCAAACAGCTGCAAAACCTGTTTTCCCAGCACGGAGACCTTGAGTTCTATAAGATAAAGCCATAAACATGTTTGTCTGAGTCTTCTATCAAAAGTTACAGCTATTTATATGAAGTTGTACAAAATAGCTTTCTTTCGCCAAGACAGTGCGTTTCTCACTGTTACATGCATTTGAATGGGGAACTCCACCGAAACAAAGTATAGGTTTTCATTATGTGAATAACTTGGAAATCTTAGCTCAAACAGCTGCAAAACCTGTTTTCCCAGCACGGGAACCTTGAGTTCTATAAGATAAAGCCATAAACATGTTTGTCTAAGTCTTCTATCAAAAGTTACAGCTATTTATATGAAGTTGTACAAAAACGCTTTCTTTCGCCAAGACAGTGCGTTTCTCACTGTTACATGCATTTGAATGGGGAACTCGACCGAAACAAAGTATAGGTTTTCATTATGTGAATAACTTGGAAATCTTAGCTCAAACAGCTGCAAAACCTGTTTGCCCAGCACGGAGACCTTGAGTTCTATAAGATAAAGCCATAAACATGTGTATCCGAGTCTTCTATCAAAAGTTACAGCTATTTATATGAAGTTGTACAAAAACGCTTTCTTTCGCCAAGACAGTGCGTTTCTCACTGTTACATGCATTTGAATGGGGAACTCGACCGAAACAAAGTATAGGTTTTCATTATGTGAATAGCTTGGAAATCTTAGCTCAAACAGCTGCAAAACCTGTTTGCCCAGCACGGAGACCTTGAGTTCTATAAGATAAAGCCATAAACATGTGTATCCGAGTCTTCTATCAAAAGTTACAGCTATTTCTATGAAGTTGTACAAAAACGCTTTCTTTCGCCAAGACAGTGCGTTTCTCACTGTTACATGCATTTTGAATGGGGAACTCGACCGAAACAAAGTATAGGTTTTCATTATGTGAATAGCTTGGAAATCTTAGCTCAAACAGCTGCAAAACCTGTTTGCCCAGCACGGAGACCTTGAGTTCTATAAGATAAAGCCATAAACATGTGTATCCGAGTCTTCTATCAAAAGTTACAGCTATTTCTATGAAGTTGTACAAAAACGCTTTCTTTCGCCAAGACAGTGCGTTTCTCACTGTTACATGCATTTTGAATGGGGAACTCGACCGAAACAAAGTATAAGTTTTCATTATGTGAATAACTTGGAAATCTTAGCTCAAACAGCTGCAAAACCTGTTTTCCCAGCACGGAGACCTTGAGTTCTATAAGATAAAGCCATAAACATGTTTGTCTGAGTCTTCTATCAAAAGTTACAGCTATTTATATGAAGTTGTACAAAATAGCTTTCTTTCGCCAAGACAGTGCGTTTCTCACTGTTACATGCATTTGAATGGGGAACTCCACCGAAACAAAGTATAGGTTTTCATTATGTGAATAACTTGGAAATCTTAGCTCAAACAGCTGCAAAACCTGTTTTCCCAGCACGGGAACCTTGAGTTCTATAAGATAAAGCCATAAACATGTTTGTCTAAGTCTTCTATCAAAAGTTACAGCTATTTATATGAAGTTGTACAAAAACGCTTTCTTTCGCCAAGACAGTGCGTTTCTCACTGTTACATGCATTTGAATGGGGAACTCGACCGAAACAAAGTATAGGTTTTCATTATGTGAATAGCTTGGAAATCTTAGCTCAAACAGCTGCAAAACCTGTTTGCCCAGCACGGAGACCTTGAGTTCTATAAGATAAAGCCATAAACATGTGTATCCGAGTCTTCTATCAAAAGTTACAGCTATTTCTATGAAGTTGTACAAAAACGCTTTCTTTCGCCAAGACAGTGCGTTTCTCACTGTTACATGCATTTTGAATGGGGAACTCGACCGAAACAAAGTATAAGTTTTCATTATGTGAATAACTTGGAAATCTTAGCTCAAACAGCTGCAAAACCTGTTTTCCCAGCACGGAGACCTTGAGTTCTATAATATAAGGCCATAAACATGTTTGTCTGAGTCTTCTATCAAAAGTTACAGCTATTTATATGAAGTTGTACAAAAACGTTTTCTTTCGCCAAGACAGTGCGTTTCTCACTGTTACATGCATTTGAATGGGGAACTCCACCGAAACAAAGTATAGGTTTTCATTATGTGAATAACTTGGAAATCTTAGCTCAAACAGCTGCAAAACCTGTTTTCCCAGCACGGAGACCTTGAGTTCTATAAGATAAAGCCATAAACATGTGTATCCGAGTCTTCTATCAAAAGTTACAGCTATTCATATGAAGTTGTACAAAAACGCTTTCTTTCGCCAAGACAGTGCGTTTCTCACTGTTACATGCATTTGAATGGGGAACTCCACCGAAACAAAGTATAAGTTTTCACTATGTGAATAACTTGGAAATCTTAGCTCAAACAGCTGCAAAATCTGTTTTTCCAGCACGGAGACCTTGAGTTCTATAAGATAAAGCCATAAACATGTTTGTCTGAGTCTTCTATCAAAAGTTACAGCTATTTATATGAAGTTGTACAAAAACGCTTTCTTTCGCCAAGACAGTGCGTTTCTCACTGTTACATGCATTTGAATGGGGAACTCGACCGAAACAAAGTATAGGTTTTCATTATGTGAATAACTTGGAAATCTTAGCTCAAACAGCTGCAAAACCTGTTTGCCCAGCACGGAGACCTTGAGTTCTATAAGATAAAGCCATAAACATGTGTATCCGAGTCTTCTATCAAAAGTTACGGCTTTTTATATGAAGTTGTACAAAATAGCTTTCTTTCGCCAAGACAGTGCGTTTCTCACTGTTACATGCATTTGAATGGGGAACTCGACCGAAACAAAGTATAGGTTTTCATTATGTGAATAACTTGGAAATCTTAGCTCAAACAGCTGCAAAACCTGTTTTCCCAGCACGGAGACCTTGAGTTCTATAAGATAAAGCCATAAACATGTTTGTCTGAGTCTTCTATCAAAAGTTACAGCTATTTATATGAAGTTGTACAAAAACGCTTTCTTTCGCCAAGACAGTGCGTTTCTCACTGTTACATGCATTTGAATGGGGAACTCGACCGAAACAAAGTATAGGTTTTCATTATGTGAATAACTTGGAAATCTTAGCTCAAACAGCTGCAAAACCTGTTTGCCCAGCACGGAGACCTTGAGTTCTATAAGATAAAGCCATAAACATGTTTGTCTGAGTCTTCTATCAAAAGTTACAGCTATTTATATGAAGTTGTACAAAAACGCTTTCTTTCGCCAAGACAGTGCGTTTCTCACTGTTACATGCATTTGAATGGGGAACTCCACCGAAACAAAGTATAGGTTTTCATTATGTGAATAGCTTGGAAATCTTAGCTCAAACAGCTGCAAAACCTGTTTGCCCAGCACGGAGACCTTGAGTTCTATAAGATAAAGCCATAAACATGTTTGTCTGAGTCTTCTATCAAAAGTTACAGCTATTTATATGAAGTTGTACAAAATAGCTTTCTTTCGCCAAGACAGTGCGTTTCTCACTGTTACATGCATTTGAATGGGGAACTCGACCGAAACAAAGTATAGGTTTTCATTATGTGAATAACTTGGAAATCTTAGCTCAAACAGCTGCAAAACCTGTTTTCCCAGCACGGGAACCTTGAGTTCTATAAGATAAAGCCATAAACATGTTTGTCTAAGTCTTCTATCAAAAGTTACAGGTATTTCTATGAAGTTGTACAAAAACGCTTTCTTTCGCCAAGACAGTGCGTTTCTCACTGTTACATGCATTTGAATGGGGAACTCGACCGAAACAAAGTATAGGTTTTCATTATGTGAATAACTTGGAAATCTTAGCTCAAACAGCTGCAAAACCTGTTTTCCCAGCACGGAGACCTTGAGTTCTATAAGATAAAGCCATAAACATGTTTGTCTGAGTCTTCTATCAAAAGTTACAGCTATTTATATGAAGTTGTACAAAAACGTTGTCTTTCGCCAAGACAGTGCGTTTCTCACTGTTACATGCATTTTGAATGGGGAACTCGACCGAAACAAAGTATAGGTTTTCATTATGTGAATAACTTGGAAATCTTAGCTCAAACAGCTGCAAAACCTGTTTTCCCAGAACGGAGACCTTGAGTTCTATAAGATAAAGCCATAAACATGTTTGTCTGAGTCTTCTATCAAAAGTTACAGCTATTTATATGAAGTTATACAAAAACGCTTTCTTTCGCCAAGACAGTGCGTTTCTCACTGTTACATGCATTTGAATGGGGAACTCCACCGAAACAAAGTATAGGTTTTCATTATGTGAATAACTTGGAAATCTTAGCTCAAACAGCTGCAAAACCTGTTTTCCCAGCACGGAGACCTTGAGTTCTATAAGATAAAGCCATAAACATGTTTGTCTGAGTCTTCTATCAAAAGTTACAGCTATTTATATGAAGTTGTACAAAAACATTTTCTTTCGCCAAGACAGTGCGTTTCTCACTGTTACATGCATTTTGAATGGGGAACTCGACCGAAACAAAGTATAGGTTTTCATTATGTGAATAACTTGGAAATCTTAGCTCAAACAGCTGCAAAACCTGTTTGCCCAGCACGGAGACCTTGAGTTCTATAAGATAAAGCCATAAACATGTGTATCCGAGTCTTCTATCAAAAGTTACAGCTATTTATATGAAGTTGTACAAAAACGCTTTCTTTCGCCAAGACAGTGCGTTTCTCACTGTTACATGCATTTGAATGGGGAACTCGACCGAAACAAAGTATAGGTTTTCATTATGTGAATAGCTTGGAAATCTTAGCTCAAACAGCTGCAAAACCTGTTTGCCCAGCACGGAGACCTTGAGTTCTATAAGATAAAGCCATAAACATGTTTGTCTGAGTCTTCTATCAAAAGTTACAGCTATTTATATGAAGTTGTACAAAATAGCTTTCTTTCGCCAAGACAGTGCGTTTCTCACTGTTACATGCATTTGAATGGGGAACTCGACCGAAACAAAGTATAGGTTTTCATTATGTGAATAACTTGGAAATCTTAGCTCAAACAGCTGCAAAACCTGTTTTCCCAGCACGGGAACCTTGAGTTCTATAAGATAAAGCCATAAACATGTTTGTCTAAGTCTTCTATCAAAAGTTACAGCTATTTATATGAAGTTGTACAAAAACGCTTTCTTTCGCCAAGACAGTGCGTTTCTCACTGTTACATGCATTTGAATGGGGAACTCCACCGAAACAAAGTATAGGTTTTCATTATGTGAATAACTTGGAAATCTTAGCTCAAACAGCTGCAAAACCTGTTTGCCCAGCACGGAGACCTTGAGTTCTATAAGATAAAGCCATAAACATGTTTGTCTGAGTCTTCTATCAAAAGTTACAGCTATTTATATGAAGTTATACAAAAACGCTTTCTTTCGCCAAGACAGTGCGTTTCTCACTGTTACATGCATTTGAATGGGGAACTCGACCGAAACAAAGTATAGGTTTTCATTATGTGAATAACTTGGAAATCTTAGCTCAAACAGCTGCAAAACCTGTTTTCCCAGCACGGGAACCTTGAGTTCTATAAGATAAAGCCATAAACATGTTTGTCTGAGTCTTCTATCAAAAGTTACGGCTATTTATATGAAGTTGTACAAAAACGCTTTCTTTCGCCAAGACAGTGCGTTTCTCACTGTTACATGCATTTTGAATGGGGAACTCGACCGAAACAAAGTATAGGTTTTCATTATGTGAATAACTTGGAAATCTTAGCTCAAACAGCTGCAAAACCTGTTTGCCCAGCACGGAGACCTTGAGTTCTATAAGATAAAGCCATAAACATGTGTATCCGAGTCTTCTATCAAAAGTTACAGCTATTTATATGAAGTTGTACAAAAACGCTTTCTTTCGCCAAGACAGTGCGTTTCTCACTGTTACATGCATTTGAATGGGGAACTCGACCGAAACAAAGTATAGGTTTTCATTATGTGAATAGCTTGGAAATCTTAGCTCAAACAGCTGCAAAACCTGTTTGCCCAGCACGGAGACCTTGAGTTCTATAAGATAAAGCCATAAACATGTTTGTCTGAGTCTTCTATCAAAAGTTACAGGTATTTATATGAAGTTGTACAAAATAGCTTTCTTTCGCCAAGACAGTGCGTTTCTCACTGTTACATGCATTTGAATGGGGAACTCGACCGAAACAAAGTATAGGTTTTCATTATGTGAATAACTTGGAAATCTTAGCTCAAACAGCTGCAAAACCTGTTTTCCCAGCACGGGAACCTTGAGTTCTATAAGATAAAGCCATAAACATGTTTGTCTAAGTCTTCTATCAAAAGTTACAGCTATTTATATGAAGTTGTACAAAAACGCTCTCTTTCGCCAAGACAGTGCGTTTCTCACTGTTACATGCATTTGAATGGGGAACTCCACCGAAACAAAGTATAGGTTTTCATTATGTGAATAACTTGGAAATCTTAGCTCAAACAGCTGCAAAACCTGTTTGCCCAGCACGGAGACCTTGAGTTCTATAAGATAAAGCCATAAACATGTTTGTCTGAGTCTTCTATCAAAAGTTACAGCTATTTATATGAAGTTATACAAAAACGCTTTCTTTCGCCAAGACAGTGCGTTTCTCACTGTTACATGCATTTGAATGGGGAACTCGACCGAAACAAAGTATAGGTTTTCATTATGTGAATAACTTGGAAATCTTAGCTCAAACAGCTGCAAAACCTGTTTTCCCAGCACGGGAACCTTGAGTTCTATAAGATAAAGCCATAAACATGTTTGTCTGAGTCTTCTATCAAAAGTTACAGCTATTTATATGAAGTTATACAAAAACGCTTTCTTTCGCCAAGACAGTGCGTTTCTCACTGTTACATGCATTTGAATGTGGAACTCGACCGAAACAAAGTATAGGTTTTCATTATGTGAATAACTTGGAAATCTTAGCTCAAACAGCTGCAAAACCTGTTTTCCCAGCACGGAGACCTTGAGTTCTATAAGATAAAGCCATAAACATGTTTGTCTGAGTCTTCTATCAAAAGTTACAGCTATTTATATGAAGTTGTACAAAAACATTTTCTTTCGCCAAGACAGTGCGTTTCTCACTGTTACATGCATTTTGAATGGGGAACTCGACCGAAACAAAGTATAGGTTTTCATTATGTGAATAACTTGGAAATCTTAGCTCAAACAGCTGCAAAACCTGTTTGCCCAGCACGGAGACCTTGAGTTCTATAAGATAAAGCCATAAACATGTGTATCCGAGTCTTCTATCAAAAGTTACAGCTATTTATATGAAGTTGTACAAAAACGCTTTCTTTCGCCAAGACAGTGCGTTTCTCACTGTTACATGCATTTGAATGGGGAACTCGACCGAAACAAAGTATAGGTTTTCATTATGTGAATAGCTTGGAAATCTTAGCTCAAACAGCTGCAAAACCTGTTTGCCCAGCACGGAGACCTTGAGTTCTATAAGATAAAGCCATAAACATGTTTGTCTGAGTCTTCTATCAAAAGTTACAGGTATTTATATGAAGTTGTACAAAATAGCTTTCTTTCGCCAAGACAGTGCGTTTCTCACTGTTACATGCATTTGAATGGGGAACTCGACCGAAACAAAGTATAGGTTTTCATTATGTGAATAACTTGGAAATCTTAGCTCAAACAGCTGCAAAACCTGTTTTCCCAGCACGGGAACCTTGAGTTCTATAAGATAAAGCCATAAACATGTTTGTCTAAGTCTTCTATCAAAAGTTACAGCTATTTATATGAAGTTGTACAAAAACGCTCTCTTTCGCCAAGACAGTGCGTTTCTCACTGTTACATGCATTTGAATGGGGAACTCCACCGAAACAAAGTATAGGTTTTCATTATGTGAATAACTTGGAAATCTTAGCTCAAACAGCTGCAAAACCTGTTTGCCCAGCACGGAGACCTTGAGTTCTATAAGATAAAGCCATAAACATGTTTGTCTGAGTCTTCTATCAAAAGTTACAGCTATTTATATGAAGTTATACAAAAACGCTTTCTTTCGCCAAGACAGTGCGTTTCTCACTGTTACATGCATTTGAATGGGGAACTCGACCGAAACAAAGTATAGGTTTTCATTATGTGAATAACTTGGAAATCTTAGCTCAAACAGCTGCAAAACCTGTTTTCCCAGCACGGGAACCTTGAGTTCTATAAGATAAAGCCATAAACATGTTTGTCTGAGTCTTCTATCAAAAGTTACGGCTATTTATATGAAGTTGTACAAAAACGCTTTCTTTCGCCAAGACAGTGCGTTTCTCACTGTTACATGCATTTGAATGGGGAACTCCACCGAAACAAAGTATAGGTTTTCATTATGTGAATAACTTGGAAATCTTAGCTCAAACAGCTGCAAAACCTGTTTGCCCAGCACGGAGACCTTGAGTTCTATAAGATAAAGCCATAAACATGTGTATCCGAGTCTTCTATCAAAAGTTACAGCTATTTATATGAAGTTGTACAAAAACGCTTTCTTTCGCCAAGACAGTGCGTTTCTCACTGTTACATGCATTTGAATGGGGAACTCCACCGAAACAAAGTATAGGTTTTCATTATGTGAATAACTTGGAAATCTTAGCTCAAACAGCTGCAAAACCTGTTTTCCCAGCACGGAGACCTTGAGTTCTATAAGATAAAGCCATAAACATGTTTGTCTGAGTCTTCTATCAAAAGTTACAGCTATTTATATGAAGTTATACAAAAACGCTTTCTTTCGCCAAGACAGTGCGTTTCTCACTGTTACATGCATTTGAATGGGGAACTCGACCGAAACAAAGTATAGGTTTTCATTATGTGAATAACTTGGAAATCTTAGCTCAAACAGCTGCAAAACCTGTTTTCCCAGCACGGAGACCTTGAGTTCTATAAGATAAAGCCATAAACATGTTTGTCTGAGTCTTCTATCAAAAGTTACAGCTATTTATATGAAGTTGTACAAAAACGTTTTCTTTCGCCAAGACAGTGCGTTTCTCACTGTTACATGCATTTTGAATGGGGAACTCGACCGAAACAAAGTATAGGTTTTCATTATGTGAATAACTTGGAAATCTTAGCTCAAACAGCTGCAAAACCTGTTTGCCCAGCACGGAGACCTTGAGTTCTATAAGATAAAGCCATAAACATGTGTATCCGAGTCTTCTATCAAAAGTTACAGCTATTTATATGAAGTTGTACAAAAACGCTTTCTTTCGCCAAGACAGTGCGTTTCTCACTGTTACATGCATTTGAATGGGGAACTCCACCGAAACAAAGTATAAGTTTTCATTATGTGAATAACTTGGAAATCTTAGCTCAAACAGCTGCAAAACCTGTTTTTCCAGCACGGAGACCTTGAGTTCTATAAGATAAAGCCATAAACATGTTTGTCTGAGTCTTCTATCAAAAGTTACAGCTATTTATATGAAGTTGTACAAAAACGCTTTCTTTCGCCAAGACAGTGCGTTTCTCACTGTTACATGCATTTGAATGGGGAACTCGACCGAAACAAAGTATAAGTTTTCATTATGTGAATAACTTGGAAATCTTAGCTCAAACAGCTGCAAAACCTGTTTGCCCAGCACGGAGACCTTGAGTTCTATAAGATAAAGCCATAAACATGTGTATCCGAGTCTTCTATCAAAAGTTACAGCTATTTCTATGAAGTTGTACAAAAACGCTTTCTTTCGCCAAGACAGTGCGTTTCTCACTGTTACATGCATTTTGAATGGGGAACTCCACCGAAACAAAGTATAGGTTTTCATTATGTGAATAACTTGGAAATCTTAGCTCAAACAGCTGCAAAACCTGTTTGCCCAGCACGGGAACCTTGAGTTCTATAAGATAAAGCCATAAACATGTGTATCCGAGTCTTCTATCAAAAGTTACAGCTATTCATATGAAGTTGTACAAAAACGCTTTCTTTCGCCAAGACAGTGCGTTTCTCACTGTTACATGCATTTGAATGGGGAACTCCACCGAAACAAAGTATAAGTTTTCATTATGTGAATAACTTGGAAATCTTAGCTCAAACAGCTGCAAAACCTGTTTGCCCAGCACGGGAACCTTGAGTTCTATAAGATAAAGCCATAAACATGTTTGTCTGAGTCTTCTATCAAAAGTTACAGCTATTTCTATGAAGTTGTACAAAAACGTTTTCTTTCGCCAAGACAGTGCGTTTCTCACTGTTACATGCATTTTGAATGTGGAACTCGACCGAAACAAAGTATAGGTTTTCATTATGTGAATAACTTGGAAATCTTAGCTCAAACAGCTGCAAAACCTATTTGCCCAGCACGGAGACCTTGAGTTCTATAAGATAAAGCCATAAACATGTTTGTCTGAGTCTTCTATCAAAAGTTACAGCTATTTATATGAAGTTGTACAAAAACGTTTTCTTTCGCCAAGACAGTGCGTTTCTCACTGTTACATGCATTTTGAATGGGGAACTCGACCGAAACAAAGTATAGGTTTTCATTATGTGAATAACTTGGAAATCTTAGCTCAAACAGCTGCAAAACCTGTTTGCCCAGCACGGAGACCTTGAGTTCTATAAGATAAAGCCATAAACATGTGTATCCGAGTCTTCTATCAAAAGTTACAGCTATTTATATGAAGTTGTACAAAAACGCTTTCTTTCGCCAAGACAGTGCGTTTCTCACTGTTACATGCATTTGAATGGGGAACTCCACCGAAACAAAGTATAAGTTTTCATTATGTGAATAACTTGGAAATCTTAGCTCAAACAGCTGCAAAACCTGTTTTTCCAGCACGGAGACCTTGAGTTCTATAAGATAAAGCCATAAACATGTTTGTCTGAGTCTTCTATCAAAAGTTACAGCTATTTATATGAAGTTGTACAAAAACGCTTTCTTTCGCCAAGACAGTGCGTTTCTCACTGTTACATGCATTTGAATGGGGAACTCGACCGAAACAAAGTATAAGTTTTCATTATGTGAATAACTTGGAAATCTTAGCTCAAACAGCTGCAAAACCTGTTTGCCCAGCACGGAGACCTTGAGTTCTATAAGATAAAGCCATAAACATGTGTATCCGAGTCTTCTATCAAAAGTTACAGCTATTTCTATGAAGTTGTACAAAAACGCTTTCTTTCGCCAAGACAGTGCGTTTCTCACTGTTACATGCATTTTGAATGGGGAACTCCACCGAAACAAAGTATAGGTTTTCATTATGTGAATAACTTGGAAATCTTAGCTCAAACAGCTGCAAAACCTGTTTGCCCAGCACGGGAACCTTGAGTTCTATAAGATAAAGCCATAAACATGTGTATCCGAGTCTTCTATCAAAAGTTACAGCTATTCATATGAAGTTGTACAAAAACGCTTTCTTTCGCCAAGACAGTGCGTTTCTCACTGTTACATGCATTTGAATGGGGAACTCCACCGAAACAAAGTATAAGTTTTCATTATGTGAATAACTTGGAAATCTTAGCTCAAACAGCTGCAAAACCTGTTTGCCCAGCACGGGAACCTTGAGTTCTATAAGATAAAGCCATAAACATGTTTGTCTGAGTCTTCTATCAAAAGTTACAGCTATTTCTATGAAGTTGTACAAAAACGTTTTCTTTCGCCAAGACAGTGCGTTTCTCACTGTTACATGCATTTTGAATGTGGAACTCGACCGAAACAAAGTATAGGTTTTCATTATGTGAATAACTTGGAAATCTTAGCTCAAACAGCTGCAAAACCTGTTTGCCCAGCACGGAGACCTTGAGTTCTATAAGATAAAGCCATAAACATGTTTGTCTGAGTCTTCTATCAAAAGTTACAGCTATTTATATGAAGTTATACAAAAACGCTTTCTTTCGCCAAGACAGTGAGTTTCTCACTGTTACATGCATTTGAATGGGGAACTCGACCGAAACAAAGTATAAGTTTTCATTATGTGAATAACTTGGAAATCTTAGCTCAAACAGCTGCAAAACCTGTTTTCCCAGCACGGAGACCTTGAGTTCTATAATATAAGGCCATAAACATGTTTGTCTGAGTCTTCTATCAAAAGTTACAGCTATTTCTATGAAGTTGTACAAAAACGTTTTCTTTCGCCAAGACAGTGCGTTTCTCACTGTTACATGCATTTGAATGGGGAACTCCACCGAAACAAAGTATAAGTTTTCATTATGTGAATAACTTGGAAATCTTAGCTCAAACAGCTGCAAAACCTGTTTGCCCAGCACGGGAACCTTGAGTTCTATAAGATAAAGCCATAAACATGTTTGTCTGAGTCTTCTATCAAAAGTTACAGCTATTTCTATGAAGTTGTACAAAAACGTTTTCTTTCGCCAAGACAGTGCGTTTCTCACTGTTACATGCATTTTGAATGTGGAACTCGACCGAAACAAAGTATAGGTTTTCATTATGTGAATAACTTGGAAATCTTAGCTCAAACAGCTGCAAAACCTGTTTGCCCAGCACGGAGACCTTGAGTTCTATAAGATAAAGCCATAAACATGTTTGTCTGAGTCTTCTATCAAAAGTTACAGCTATTTATATGAAGTTATACAAAAACGCTTTCTTTCGCCAAGACAGTGCGTTTCTCACTGTTACATGCATTTGAATGGGGAACTCGACCGAAACAAAGTATAAGTTTTCATTATGTGAATAACTTGGAAATCTTAGCTCAAACAGCTGCAAAACCTGTTTTCCCAGCACGGGAACCTTGAGTTCTATAAGATAAAGCCATAAACATGTTTGTCTGAGTCTTCTATCAAAAGTTACAGCTATTTCTATGAAGTTATACAAAAACGCTTTCTTTCGCCAAGACAGTGCGTTTCTCACTGTTACATGCATTTGAATGGGGAACTCCACCGAAACAAAGTATAAGTTTTCATTATGTGAATAACTTGGAAATCTTAGCTCAAACAGCTGCAAAACCTGTTTGCCCAGCACGGGAACCTTGAGTTCTATAAGATAAAGCCATAAACATGTGTATCCGAGTCTTCTATCAAAAGTTACAGCTATTCATATGAAGTTGTACAAAAACGCTTTCTTTCGCCAAGACAGTGCGTTTTTCACTGTTACATGCATTTGAATGGGGAACTCCACCGAAACAAAGTATAAGTTTTCATTATGTGAATAACTTGGAAATCTTAGCTCAAACAGCTGCAAAACCTGTTTGCCCAGCACGGGAACCTTGAGTTCTATAAGATAAAGCCATAAACATGTTTGTCTGAGTCTTCTATCAAAAGTTACAGCTATTTCTATGAAGTTGTACAAAAACGTTTTCTTTCGCCAAGACAGTGCGTTTCTCACTGTTACATGCATTTTGAATGTGGAACTCGACCGAAACAAAGTATAGGTTTTCATTATGTGAATAACTTGGAAATCTTAGCTCAAACAGCTGCAAAACCTGTTTGCCCAGCACGGAGACCTTGAGTTCTATAAGATAAAGCCATAAACATGTTTGTCTGAGTCTTCTATCAAAAGTTACAGCTATTTATATGAAGTTATACAAAAACGCTTTCTTTCGCCAAGACAGTGCGTTTCTCACTGTTACATGCATTTGAATGGGGAACTCGACCGAAACAAAGTATAGGTTTTCATTATGTGAATAACTTGGAAATCTTAGCTCAAACAGCTGCAAAACCCGTTTTCCCAGCACGGAGACCTTGAGTTCTATAAGATAAAGCCATAAACATGTTTGTCTGAGTCTTCTATCAAAAGTTACAGCTATTTATATGAAGTTATACAAAAACGCTTTCTTTCGCCAAGACAGTGCGTTTCTCACTGTTACATGCATTTGAATGGGGAACTCGACCGAAACAAAGTATAGGTTTTCATTATGTGAATAACTTGGAAATCTTAGCTCAAACAGCTGCAAAACCTGTTTTCCCAGCACGGAGACCTTGAGTTCTATAAGATAAAGCCATAAACATGTTTGTCTGAGTCTTCTATCAAAAGTTACAGCTATTTATATGAAGTTGTACAAAAACGCTTTCTTTCGCCAAGACAGTGCGTTTCTCACTGTTACATGCATTTGAATGGGGAACTCGACCGAAACAAAGTATAGGTTTTCATTATGTGAATAACTTGGAAATCTTAGCTCAAACAGCTGCAAAACCTGTTTGCCCAGCACGGAGACCTTGAGTTCTATAAGATAGAGCCATAAACATGTGTATCCGAGTCTTCTATCAAAAGTTACAGCTATTTATATGAAGTTGTACAAAAACGCTTTCTTTCGCCAAGACAGTGCGTTTTTCACTGTTACATGCATTTGAATGGGGAACTCCACCGAAACAAAGTATAAGTTTTCATTATGTGAATAACTTGGAAATCTTAGCTCAAACAGCTGCAAAACCTGTTTGCCCAGCACGGGAACCTTGAGTTCTATAAGATAAAGCCATAAACATGTTTGTCTGAGTCTTCTATCAAAAGTTACAGCTATTTCTATGAAGTTGTACAAAAACGTTTTCTTTCGCCAAGACAGTGCGTTTCTCACTGTTACATGCATTTTGAATGTGGAACTCGACCGAAACAAAGTATAGGTTTTCATTATGTGAATAACTTGGAAATCTTAGCTCAAACAGCTGCAAAACCTGTTTGCCCAGCACGGAGACCTTGAGTTCTATAAGATAAAGCCATAAACATGTTTGTCTGAGTCTTCTATCAAAGGTTACAGCTATTTATATGAAGTTATACAAAAACGCTTTCTTTCACCAAGACAGTGCGTTTCTCACTGTTACATGCATTTGAATGGGGAACTCAACCGAAACAAAGTATAGGTTTTCATTATGTGAATAACTTGGAAATCTTAGCTCAAACAGCTGCAAAACCCGTTTTCCCAGCACGGAGACCTTGAGTTCTATAAGATAAAGCCATAAACATGTTTGTCTGAGTCTTCTATCAAAAGTTACAGCTATTTATATGAAGTTATACAAAAACGCTTTCTTTCGCCAAGACAGTGCGTTTCTCACTGTTACATGCATTTGAATGGGGAACTCGACCGAAACAAAGTATAGGTTTTCATTATGTGAATAACTTGGAAATCTTAGCTCAAACAGCTGCAAAACCTGTTTTCCCAGCACGGAGACCTTGAGTTCTATAAGATAAAGCCATAAACATGTTTGTCTGAGTCTTCTATCAAAAGTTACAGCTATTTATATGAAGTTGTACAAAAACGCTTTCTTTCGCCAAGACAGTGCGTTTCTCACTGTTACATGCATTTGAATGGGGAACTCGACCGAAACAAAGTATAGGTTTTCATTATGTGAATAACTTGGAAATCTTAGCTCAAACAGCTGCAAAACCTGTTTGCCCAGCACGGAGACCTTGAGTTCTATAAGATAGAGCCATAAACATGTGTATCCGAGTCTTCTATCAAAAGTTACAGCTATTTATATGAAGTTGTACAAAAACGCTTTCTTTCGCCAAGACAGTGCGTTTCTCACTGTTACATGCATTTGAATGGGGAACTCGACCGAAACAAAGTATAGGTTTTCATTATGTGAATAGCTTGGAAATCTTAGCTCAAACAGCTGCAAAACCTGTTTGCCCAGCACGGAGACCTTGAGTTCTATAAGATAAAGCCATAAACATGTGTATCCGAGTCTTCTATCAAAAGTTACAGCTATTTCTATGAAGTTGTACAAAAACGCTTTCTTTCGCCAAGACAGTGCGTTTCTCACTGTTACATGCATTTTGAATGGGGAACTCCACCGAAACAAAGTATAGGTTTTCATTATGTGAATAACTTGGAAATCTTAGCTCAAACAGCTGCAAAACCTGTTTTCCCAGCACGGGAACCTTGAGTTCTATAAGATAAAGCCATAAACATGTTTGTCTGAGTCTTCTATCAAAAGTTACAGCTATTTCTATGAAGTTGTACAAAAACGCTTTCTTTCGCCAAGACAGTGCGTTTCTCACTGTTACATGCATTTTGAATGTGGAACTCGACCGAAACAAAGTATAGGTTTTCATTATGTGAATAACTTGGAAATCTTAGCTCAAACAGCTGCAAAACCTGTTTTCCCAGCACGGGAACCTTGAGTTCTATAAGATAAAGCCATAAACATGTTTGTCTGAGTCTTCTATCAAAAGTTACAGCTATTTATATGAAGTTGTACAAAAACGCTTTCTTTCGCCAAGACAGTGCGTTTCTCACTGTTACATGCATTTGAATGGGGAACTCGACCGAAACAAAGTATAGGTTTTCATTATGTGAATAACTTGGAAATCTTAGCTCAAACAGCTGCAAAACCTGTTTGCCCAGCACGGAGACCTTGAGTTCTATAAGATAGAGCCATAAACATGTGTATCCGAGTCTTCTATCAAAAGTTACAGCTATTTATATGAAGTTGTACAAAAACGCTTTCTTTCGCCAAGACAGTGCGTTTCTCACTGTTACATGCATTTGAATGGGGAACTCGACCGAAACAAAGTATAGGTTTTCATTATGTGAATAGCTTGGAAATCTTAGCTCAAACAGCTGCAAAACCTGTTTGCCCAGCACGGAGACCTTGAGTTCTATAAGATAAAGCCATAAACATGTGTATCCGAGTCTTCTATCAAAAGTTACAGCTATTTCTATGAAGTTGTACAAAAACGCTTTCTTTCGCCAAGACAGTGCGTTTCTCACTGTTACATGCATTTTGAATGGGGAACTCCACCGAAACAAAGTATAGGTTTTCATTATGTGAATAACTTGGAAATCTTAGCTCAAACAGCTGCAAAACCTGTTTGCCCAGCACGGGAACCTTGAGCTCTATAAGATAAAGCCATAAACATGTGTATCCGAGTCTTCTATCAAAAGTTACAGCTATTCATATGAAGTTGTACAAAAACGCTTTCTTTCGCCAAGACAGTGCGTTTCTCACTGTTACATGCATTTGAATGGGGAACTCCACCGAAACAAAGTATAGGTTTTCATTATGTGAATAACTTGGAAATCTTAGCTCAAACAGCTGCAAAACCTGTTTTCCCAGCACGGAGACCTTGAGTTCTATAATATATAAGCCATAAACATGTTTGTCTGAGTCTTCTATCAAAAGTTACAGCTATTTCTATGAAGTTGTACAAAAACGTTTTCTTTCGCCAAGACAGTGCGTTTCTCACTGTTACATGCATTTGAATGGGGAACTCGACCGAAACAAAGTATAAGTTTTCATTATGTGAATAACTTGGAAATCTTAGCTCAAACAGCTGCAAAACCTGTTTTCCCAGCACGGAAACCTTGAGTTCTATAATATAAGGCCATAAACATGTTTGTCTGAGTCTTCTATCAAAAGTTACAGCTATTTCTATGAAGTTGTACAAAATAGCTTTCTTTCGCCAAGACAGTGCGTTTCTCACTGTTACATGCATTTTGAATGGGGAACTCGACCGAAACAAAGTATAGGTTTTCATTATGTGAATAACTTGGAAATCTTAGCTCAAACAGCTGCAAAACCTGTTTTCCCAGCACGGAGACCTTGAGTTCTATAAGATAAAGCCATAAACATGTTTGTCTGAGTCTTCTATCAAAAGTTACAGCTATTTATATGAAGTTGTACAAAAACGCTTTCTTTCGCCAAGACAGTGCGTTTCTCACTGTTACATGCATTTGAATGGGGAACTCCACCGAAACAAAGTATAGGTTTTCATTATGTGAATAACTTGGAAATCTTAGCTCAAACAGCTGCAAAACCTGTTTTCCCAGCACGGGAACCTTGAGTTCTATAAGATAAAGCCATAAACATGTGTATCCGAGTCTTCTATCAAAAGTTACAGCTATTCATATGAAGTTGTACAAAAACGCTTTCTTTCGCCAAGACAGTGCGTTTCTCACTGTTACATGCATTTTGAATGGGGAACTCCACCGAAACAAAGTATAGGTTTTCATTATGTGAATAACTTGGAAATCTTAGCTCAAACAGCTGCAAAACCTGTTTGCCCAGCACGGAGACCTTGAGTTCTATAAGATAAAGCCATAAACATGTGTATCCGAGTCTTCTATCAAAAGTTACAGCTATTTATATGAAGTTGTACAAAATAGCTTTCTTTCGCCAAGACAGTGCGTTTCTCACTGTTACATGCATTTGAATGGGGAACTCCACCGAAACAAAGTATAGGTTTTCATTATGTGAATAACTTGGAAATCTTAGCTCAAACAGCTGCAAAACCTGTTTTCCCAGCACGGGAACCTTGAGCTCTATAAGATAAAGCCATAAACATGTGTATCTGAGTCTTCTATCAAAAGTTACAGCTATTCATATGAAGTTGTACAAAAACGCTTTCTTTCGCCAAGACAGTGCGTTTCTCACTGTTACATGCATTTGAATGGGGAACTCCACCGAAACAAAGTATAGGTTTTCATTATGTGAATAACTTGGAAATCTTAGCTCAAACAGCTGCAAAACCTGTTTGCCCAGCACGGGAACCTTGAGTTCTATAAGATAAAGCCATAAACATGTGTATCCGAGTCTTCTATCAAAAGTTACAGCTATTTATATGAAGTTGTACAAAAACGCTTTCTTTCGCCAAGACAGTGCGTTTCTCACTGTTACATGCATTTGAATGGGGAACTCCACCGAAACAAAGTATAGGTTTTCATTATGTGAATAACTTGGAAATCTTAGCTCAAACAGCTGCAAAACCTGTTTGCCCAGCACGGGAACCTTGAGTTCTATAAGATAAAGCCATAAACATGTGTATCCGAGTCTTCTATCAAAAGTTACAGCTATTTATATGAAGTTGTACAAAATAGCTTTCTTTCGCCAAGACAGTGCGTTTCTCACTGTTACATGCATTTGAATGGGGAACTCCACCGAAACAAAGTATAGGTTTTCATTATGTGAATAACTTGGAAATCTTAGCTCAAACAGCTGCAAAACCTGTTTGCCCAGCACGGGAACCTTGAGTTCTATAAGATAAAGCCATAAACATGTGTATCCGAGTCTTCTATCAAAAGTTACAGCTATTTATATGAAGTTGTACAAAATAGCTTTCTTTCGCCAAGACAGTGCGTTTCTCACTGTTACATGCATTTGAATGGGGAACTCGACCGAAACAAAGTATAGGTTTTCATTATGTGAATAACTTGGAAATCTTAGTTCAAACAGCTGCAAAACCTGTTTTCCCAGCACGGGAACCTTGAGTTCTATAAGATAAAGCCATAAACATGTTTGTCTGAGTCTTCTATCAAAAGTTACAGCTATTTATATGAAGTTGTACAAAATAGCTTTCTTTCGCCAAGACAGTGCGTTTCTCACTGTTACATGCATTTGAATGGGGAACTCCACCGAAACAAAGTATAGGTTTTCATTATGTGAATAACTTGGAAATCTTAGCTCAAACAGCTGCAAAACCTGTTTTCCCAGCACGGGAACCTTGAGTTCTATAAGATAAAGCCATAAACATGTTTGTCTGAGTCTTCTATCAAAAGTTACAGCTATTTATATGAAGTTGTACAAAAACGCTTTCTTTCGCCAAGACAGTGCGTTTCTCACTGTTACATGCATTTGAATGGGGAACTCCACCGAAACAAAGTATAGGTTTTCATTATGTGAATAACTTGGAAATCTTAGCTCAAACAGCTGCAAAACCTGTTTTCCCAGCACGGGAACCTTGAGCTCTATAAGATAAAGCCATAAACATGTGTATCCGAGTCTTCTATCAAAAGTTACAGCTATTCATATGAAGTTGTACAAAAACGCTTTCTTTCGCCAAGACAGTGCGTTTCTCACTGTTACATGCATTTGAATGGGGAACTCGACCGAAACAAAGTACAAGTTTTCATTATGTGAATAACTTGGAAATCTTAGCTCAAACAGCTGCAAAACCTGTTTTCCCAGCACGGGAACCTTGAGTTCTATAAGATAAAGCCATAAACATGTTTGTCTGAGTCTTCTATCAAAAGTTACAGCTATTTATATGAAGTTGTACAAAATAGCTTTCTTTCGCCAAGACAGTGCGTTTCTCACTGTTACATGCATTTGAATGGGGAACTCCACCGAAACAAAGTATAGGTTTTCATTATGTGAATAACTTGGAAATCTTAGCTCAAACAGCTGCAAAACCTGTTTTCCCAGCACGGGAACCTTGAGTTCTATAAGATAAAGCCATAAACATGTTTGTCTGAGTCTTCTATCAAAAGTTACAGCTATTTATATGAAGTTGTACAAAAACGCTTTCTTTCGCCAAGACAGTGCGTTTCTCACTGTTACATGCATTTGAATGGGGAACTCCACCGAAACAAAGTATAGGTTTTCATTATGTGAATAACTTGGAAATCTTAGCTCAAACAGCTGCAAAACCTGTTTGCCCAGCACGGGAACCTTGAGTTCTATAAGATAAAGCCATAAACATGTGTATCCGAGTCTTCTATCAAAAGTTACAGCTATTTATATGAAGTTGTACAAAATAGCTTTCTTTCGCCAAGACAGTGCGTTTCTCACTGTTACATGCATTTGAATGGGGAACTCGACCGAAACAAAGTATAGGTTTTCATTATGTGAATAACTTGGAAATCTTAGCTCAAACAGCTGCAAAACCTGTTTTCCCAGCACGGGAACCTTGAGTTCTATAAGATAAAGCCATAAACATGTTTGTCTGAGTCTTCTATCAAAAGTTACAGCTATTTATATGAAGTTGTACAAAATAGCTTTCTTTCGCCAAGACAGTGCGTTTCTCACTGTTACATGCATTTGAATGGGGAACTCGACCGAAACAAAGTATAGGTTTTCATTATGTGAATAACTTGGAAATCTTAGCTCAAACAGCTGCAAAACCTGTTTGCCCAGCACGGAGACCTTGAGTTCTATAAGATAAAGCCATAAACATGTGTATCCGAGTCTTCTATCAAAAGTTACAGCTATTTATATGAAGTTGTACAAAAACGCTTTCTTTCGCCAAGACAGTGCGTTTCTCACTGTTACATGCATTTGAATGGGGAACTCGACCGAAACAAAGTATAAGTTTTCATTATGTGAATAACTTGGAAATCTTAGCTCAAACAGCTGCAAAACCTGTTTTCCCAGCACGGGAACCTTGAGTTCTATAAGATAAAGCCATAAACATGTTTGTCTGAGTCTTCTATCAAAAGTTACAGCTATTTATATGAAGTTGTACAAAATAGCTTTCTTTCGCCAAGACAGTGCGTTTCTCACTGTTACATGCATTTGAATGGGGAACTCCACCGAAACAAAGTATAGGTTTTCATTATGTGAATAACTTGGAAATCTTAGCTCAAACAGCTGCAAAACCTGTTTGCCCAGCACGGAGACCTTGAGTTCTATAAGATAAAGCCATAAACATGTGTATCCGAGTCTTCTATCAAAAGTTACAGCTATTTAAATGAAGTTGTACAAAAACGCTTTCTTTCGCCAAGACAGTGCGTTTCTCACTGTTACATGCATTTGAATGGGGAACTCCACCGAAACAAAGTATAGGTTTTCATTATGTGAATAACTTGGAAATCTTAGCTCAAACAGCTGCAAAACCTGTTTTCCCAGCACGGGAACCTTGAGTTCTATAAGATAAAGCCATAAACATGTGTATCCGAGTCTTCTATCAAAAGTTACAGCTATTCATATGAAGTTGTACAAAAACGCTTTCTTTCGCCAAGACAGTGCGTTTCTCACTGTTACATGCATTTGAATGGGGAACTCAACCGAAACAAAGTATAGGTTTTCATTATGTGAATAACTTGGAAATCTTAGCTCAAACAGCTGCAAAACCTGTTTTCCCAGCACGGGAACCTTGAGCTCTATAAGATAAAGCCATAAACATGTGTATCCGAGTCTTCTATCAAAAGTTACAGCTATTCATATGAAGTTGTACAAAAACGCTTTCTTTCGCCAAGACAGTGCGTTTCTCACTGTTACATGCATTTGAATGGGGAACTCGACCGAAACAAAGTACAAGTTTTCATTATGTGAATAACTTGGAAATCTTAGCTCAAACAGCTGCAAAACCTGTTTTCCCAGCACGGAGACCTTGAGTTCTATAATATAAGGCCATAAACATGTTTGTCTGAGTCTTCTATCAAAAGTTACAGCTATTTCTATGAAGTTGTACAAAAACGCTTTCTTTCGCCAAGACAGTGCGTTTCTCACTGTTACATGCATTTGAATGGGGAACTCGACCGAAACAAAGTATAGGTTTTCATTATGTGAATAACTTGGAAATCTTAGCTCAAACAGCTGCAAAACCTGTTTTCCCAGCACGGGAACATTGAGTTCTATAAGATAAAGCCATAAACATGTTTGTCTGAGTCTTCTATCAAAAGTTACAGCTATTTATATGAAGTTGTACAAAATAGCTTTCTTTCGCCAAGACAGTGCGTTTCTCACTGTTACATGCATTTGAATGGGGAACTCCACCGAAACAAAGTATAGGTTTTCATTATGTGAATAACTTGGAAATCTTAGCTCAAACAGCTGCAAAACCTGTTTTCCCAGCACGGGAACCTTGAGTTCTATAAGATAAAGCCATAAACATGTTTGTCTGAGTCTTCTATCAAAAGTTACAGCTATTTATATGAAGTTGTACAAAAACGCTTTCTTTCGCCAAGACAGTGCGTTTCTCACTGTTACATGCATTTGAATGGGGAACTCCACCGAAACAAAGTATAGGTTTTCATTATGTGAATAACTTGGAAATCTTAGCTCAAACAGCTGCAAAACCTGTTTTCCCAGCACGGGAACCTTGAGCTCTATAAGATAAAGCCATAAACATGTGTATCCGAGTCTTCTATCAAAAGTTACAGCTATTCATATGAAGTTGTACAAAAACGCTTTCTTTCGCCAAGACAGTGCGTTTCTCACTGTTACATGCATTTGAATGGGGAACTCGACCGAAACAAAGTACAAGTTTTCATTATGTGAATAACTTGGAAATCTTAGCTCAAACAGCTGCAAAACCTGTTTTCCCAGCACGGGAACCTTGAGTTCTATAAGATAAAGCCATAAACATGTTTGTCTGAGTCTTCTATCAAAAGTTACAGCTATTTATATGAAGTTGTACAAAATAGCTTTCTTTCGCCAAGACAGTGCGTTTCTCACTGTTACATGCATTTGAATGGGGAACTCCACCGAAACAAAGTATAGGTTTTCATTATGTGAATAACTTGGAAATCTTAGCTCAAACAGCTGCAAAACCTGTTTTCCCAGCACGGGAACCTTGAGTTCTATAAGATAAAGCCATAAACATGTTTGTCTGAGTCTTCTATCAAAAGTTACAGCTATTTATATGAAGTTGTACAAAAACGCTTTCTTTCGCCAAGACAGTGCGTTTCTCACTGTTACATGCATTTGAATGGGGAACTCCACCGAAACAAAGTATAGGTTTTCATTATGTGAATAACTTGGAAATCTTAGCTCAAACAGCTGCAAAACCTGTTTGCCCAGCACGGGAACCTTGAGTTCTATAAGATAAAGCCATAAACATGTGTATCCGAGTCTTCTATCAAAAGTTACAGCTATTTATATGAAGTTGTACAAAATAGCTTTCTTTCGCCAAGACAGTGCGTTTCTCACTGTTACATGCATTTGAATGGGGAACTCGACCGAAACAAAGTATAGGTTTTCATTATGTGAATAACTTGGAAATCTTAGCTCAAACAGCTGCAAAACCTGTTTTCCCAGCACGGGAACCTTGAGTTCTATAAGATAAAGCCATAAACATGTTTGTCTGAGTCTTCTATCAAAAGTTACAGCTATTTATATGAAGTTGTACAAAATAGCTTTCTTTCGCCAAGACAGTGCGTTTCTCACTGTTACATGCATTTGAATGGGGAACTCGACCGAAACAAAGTATAGGTTTTCATTATGTGAATAACTTGGAAATCTTAGCTCAAACAGCTGCAAAACCTGTTTGCCCAGCACGGAGACCTTGAGTTCTATAAGATAAAGCCATAAACATGTGTATCCGAGTCTTCTATCAAAAGTTACAGCTATTTATATGAAGTTGTACAAAAACGCTTTCTTTCGCCAAGACAGTGCGTTTCTCACTGTTACATGCATTTGAATGGGGAACTCGACCGAAACAAAGTATAAGTTTTCATTATGTGAATAACTTGGAAATCTTAGCTCAAACAGCTGCAAAACCTGTTTTCCCAGCACGGGAACCTTGAGTTCTATAAGATAAAGCCATAAACATGTTTGTCTGAGTCTTCTATCAAAAGTTACAGCTATTTATATGAAGTTGTACAAAATAGCTTTCTTTCGCCAAGACAGTGCGTTTCTCACTGTTACATGCATTTGAATGGGGAACTCCACCGAAACAAAGTATAGGTTTTCATTATGTGAATAACTTGGAAATCTTAGCTCAAACAGCTGCAAAACCTGTTTGCCCAGCACGGAGACCTTGAGTTCTATAAGATAAAGCCATAAACATGTGTATCCGAGTCTTCTATCAAAAGTTACAGCTATTTAAATGAAGTTGTACAAAAACGCTTTCTTTCGCCAAGACAGTGCGTTTCTCACTGTTACATGCATTTGAATGGGGAACTCCACCGAAACAAAGTATAGGTTTTCATTATGTGAATAACTTGGAAATCTTAGCTCAAACAGCTGCAAAACCTGTTTTCCCAGCACGGGAACCTTGAGTTCTATAAGATAAAGCCATAAACATGTGTATCCGAGTCTTCTATCAAAAGTTACAGCTATTCATATGAAGTTGTACAAAAACGCTTTCTTTCGCCAAGACAGTGCGTTTCTCACTGTTACATGCATTTGAATGGGGAACTCAACCGAAACAAAGTATAGGTTTTCATTATGTGAATAACTTGGAAATCTTAGCTCAAACAGCTGCAAAACCTGTTTTCCCAGCACGGGAACCTTGAGCTCTATAAGATAAAGCCATAAACATGTGTATCCGAGTCTTCTATCAAAAGTTACAGCTATTCATATGAAGTTGTACAAAAACGCTTTCTTTCGCCAAGACAGTGCGTTTCTCACTGTTACATGCATTTGAATGGGGAACTCGACCGAAACAAAGTACAAGTTTTCATTATGTGAATAACTTGGAAATCTTAGCTCAAACAGCTGCAAAACCTGTTTTCCCAGCACGGAGACCTTGAGTTCTATAATATAAGGCCATAAACATGTTTGTCTGAGTCTTCTATCAAAAGTTACAGCTATTTCTATGAAGTTGTACAAAAACGCTTTCTTTCGCCAAGACAGTGCGTTTCTCACTGTTACATGCATTTGAATGGGGAACTCGACCGAAACAAAGTATAGGTTTTCATTATGTGAATAACTTGGAAATCTTAGCTCAAACAGCTGCAAAACCTGTTTTCCCAGCACGGGAACATTGAGTTCTATAAGATAAAGCCATAAACATGTTTGTCTGAGTCTTCTATCAAAAGTTACAGCTATTTATATGAAGTTGTACAAAAACGCTTTCTTTCGCCAAGACAGTGCGTTTCTCACTGTTACATGCATTTGAATGGGGAACTCGACCGAAACAAAGTATAGGTTTTCATTATGTGAATAACTTGGAAATCTTAGCTCAAACAGCTGCAAAACCTGTTTGCCCAGCACGGGAACCTTGAGTTCTATAAGATAAAGCCATAAACATGTGTATCCGAGTCTTCTGTCAAAAGTTACAGCTATTTAAATGAAGTTGTACAAAAACGCTTTCTTTCGCCAAGACAGTGCGTTTCTCACTGTTACATGCATTTGAATGGGGAACTCCACCGAAACAAAGTATAGGTTTTCATTATGTGAATAACTTGGAAATCTTAGCTCAAACAGCTGCAAAACCTGTTTGCCCAGCACGGGAACCTTGAGTTCTATAAGATAAAGCCATAAACATGTGTATCCGAGTCTTCTATCAAAAGTTACAGCTATTTATATGAAGTTGTACAAAATAGCTTTCTTTCGCCAAGACAGTGCGTTTCTCACTGTTACATGCATTTGAATGGGGAACTCGACCGAAACAAAGTATAGGTTTTCATTATGTGAATAACTTGGAAATCTTAGTTCAAACAGCTGCAAAACCTGTTTTCCCAGCACGGGAACCTTGAGTTCTATAAGATAAAGCCATAAACATGTTTGTCTGAGTCTTCTATCAAAAGTTACAGCTATTTATATGAAGTTGTACAAAATAGCTTTCTTTCGCCAAGACAGTGCGTTTCTCACTGTTACATGCATTTGAATGGGGAACTCCACCGAAACAAAGTATAGGTTTTCATTATGTGAATAACTTGGAAATCTTAGCTCAAACAGCTGCAAAACCTGTTTTCCCAGCACGGGAACCTTGAGTTCTATAAGATAAAGCCATAAACATGTTTGTCTGAGTCTTCTATCAAAAGTTACAGCTATTTATATGAAGTTGTACAAAAACGCTTTCTTTCGCCAAGACAGTGCGTTTCTCACTGTTACATGCATTTGAATGGGGAACTCCACCGAAACAAAGTATAGGTTTTCATTATGTGAATAACTTGGAAATCTTAGCTCAAACAGCTGCAAAACCTGTTTGCCCAGCACGGGAACCTTGAGTTCTATAAGATAAAGCCATAAACATGTGTATCCGAGTCTTCTATCAAAAGTTACAGCTATTTATATGAAGTTGTACAAAAACGCTTTCTTTCGCCAAGACAGTGCGTTTCTCACTGTTACATGCATTTGAATGGGGAACTCCACCGAAACAAAGTATAGGTTTTCATTATGTGAATAACTTGGAAATCTTAGCTCAAACAGCTGCAAAACCTGTTTGCCCAGCACGGGAACCTTGAGTTCTATAAGATAAAGCCATAAACATGTGTATCCGAGTCTTCTATCAAAAGTTACAGCTATTTATATGAAGTTGTACAAAAACGCTTTCTTTCGCCAAGACAGTGCGTTTCTCACTGTTACATGCATTTGAATGGGGAACTCCACCGAAACAAAGTATAGGTTTTCATTATGTGAATAACTTGGAAATCTTAGCTCAAACAGCTGCAAAACCTGTTTGCCCAGCACGGGAACCTTGAGTTCTATAAGATAAAGCCATAAACATGTGTATCCGAGTCTTCTATCAAAAGTTACAGCTATTTATATGAAGTTGTACAAAATAGCTTTCTTTCGCCAAGACAGTGCGTTTCTCACTGTTACATGCATTTGAATGGGGAACTCCACCGAAACAAAGTATAGGTTTTCATTATGTGAATAACTTGGAAATCTTAGCTCAAACAGCTGCAAAACCTGTTTGCCCAGCACGGGAACCTTGAGTTCTATAAGATAAAGCCATAAACATGTGTATCCGAGTCTTCTATCAAAAGTTACAGCTATTTATATGAAGTTGTACAAAATAGCTTTCTTTCGCCAAGACAGTGCGTTTCTCACTGTTACATGCATTTGAATGGGGAACTCCACCGAAACAAAGTATAGGTTTTCATTATGTGAATAACTTGGAAATCTTAGCTCAAACAGCTGCAAAACCTGTTTGCCCAGCACGGGAACCTTGAGTTCTATAAGATAAAGCCATAAACATGTGTATCCGAGTCTTCTATCAAAAGTTACAGCTATTTATATGAAGTTGTACAAAATAGCTTTCTTTCGCCAAGACAGTGCGTTTCTCACTGTTACATGCATTTGAATGGGGAACTCGACCGAAACAAAGTATAGGTTTTCATTATGTGAATAACTTGGAAATCTTAGTTCAAACAGCTGCAAAACCTGTTTTCCCAGCACGGGAACCTTGAGTTCTATAAGATAAAGCCATAAACATGTTTGTCTGAGTCTTCTATCAAAAGTTACAGCTATTTATATGAAGTTGTACAAAAACGCTTTCTTTCGCCAAGACAGTGCGTTTCTCACTGTTACATGCATTTGAATGGGGAACTCCACCGAAACAAAGTATAGGTTTTCATTATGTGAATAACTTGGAAATCTTAGCTCAAACAGCTGCAAAACCTGTTTTCCCAGCACGGGAACCTTGAGCTCTATAAGATAAAGCCATAAACATGTGTATCCGAGTCTTCTATCAAAAGTTACAGCTATTCATATGAAGTTGTACAAAAACGCTTTCTTTCGCCAAGACAGTGCGTTTCTCACTGTTACATGCATTTGAATGGGGAACTCGACCGAAACAAAGTACAAGTTTTCATTATGTGAATAACTTGGAAATCTTAGCTCAAACAGCTGCAAAACCTGTTTTCCCAGCACGGAGACCTTGAGTTCTATAATATAAGGCCATAAACATGTTTGTCTGAGTCTTCTATCAAAAGTTACAGCTATTTCTATGAAGTTGTACAAAAACACTTTCTTTCGCCAAGACAGTGCGTTTCTCACTGTTACATGCATTTGAATGGGGAACTCGACCGAAACAAAGTATAGGTTTTCATTATGTGAATAACTTGGAAATCTTAGCTCAAACAGCTGCAAAACCTGTTTTCCCAGCACGGGAACCTTGAGTTCTATAAGATAAAGCCATAAACATGTTTGTCTGAGTCTTCTATCAAAAGTTACAGCTATTTATATGAAGTTGTACAAAATAGCTTTCTTTCGCCAAGACAGTGCGTTTCTCACTGTTACATGCATTTGAATGGGGAACTCCACCGAAACAAAGTATAGGTTTTCATTATGTGAATAACTTGGAAATCTTAGCTCAAACAGCTGCAAAACCTGTTTGCCCAGCACGGGAACCTTGAGTTCTATAAGATAAAGCCATAAACATGTGTATCCGAGTCTTCTATCAAAAGTTACAGCTATTTATATGAAGTTGTACAAAAACGTTTTCTTTCGCCAAGACAGTGCGTTTCTCACTGTTACATGCATTTTGAATGGGGAACTCGACCGAAACAAAGTATAGGTTTTCATTATGTGAATAACTTGGAAATCTTAGCTCAAACAGCTGCAAAACCTGTTTTCCCAGCACGGGAACATTGAGTTCTATAAGATAAAGCCATAAACATGTTTGTCTGAGTCTTCTATCAAAAGTTACAGCTATTTATATGAAGTTGTACAAAAACGCTTTCTTTCGCCAAGACAGTGCGTTTCTCACTGTTACATGCATTTGAATGGGGAACTCCACCGAAACAAAGTATAGGTTTTCATTATGTGAATAACTTGGAAATCTTAGCTCAAACAGCTGCAAAACCTGTTTGCCCAGCACGGGAACCTTGAGTTCTATAAGATAAAGCCATAAACATGTGTATCCGAGTCTTCTATCAAAAGTTACAGCTATTTAAATGAAGTTGTACAAAAACGCTTTCTTTCGCCAAGACAGTGCGTTTCTCACTGTTACATGCATTTGAATGGGGAACTCCACCGAAACAAAGTATAGGTTTTCATTATGTGAATAACTTGGAAATCTTACCTCAAACAGCTGCAAAACCTGTTTGCCCAGCACGGGAACCTTGAGTTCTATAAGATAAAGCCATAAACATGTGTATCCGAGTCCTCTATCAAAAGTTACAGCTATTTATATGAAGTTGTACAAAATAGCTTTCTTTCGCCAAGACAGTGCGTTTCTCACTGTTACATGCATTTGAATGGGGAACTCCACCGAAACAAAGTATAGGTTTTCATTATGTGAATAACTTGGAAATCTTAGCTCAAACAGCTGCAAAACCTGTTTGCCCAGCACGGGAAACTTGAGTTCTATAAGATAAAGCCATAAACATGTGTATCCGAGTCTTCTATCAAAAGTTACAGCTATTTATATGAAGTTGTACAAAAACGCTTTCTTTCGCCAAGACAGTGCGTTTCTCACTGTTACATGCATTTGAATGGGGAACTCCACCGAAACAAAGTATAGGTTTTCATTATGTGAATAACTTGGAAATCTTAGCTCAAACAGCTGCAAAACCTGTTTGCCCAGCACGGGAACCTTGAGTTCTATAAGATAAAGCCATAAACATGTGTATCCGAGTCTTCTATCAAAAGTTACAGCTATTTATATGAAGTTGTACAAAAACGCTTTCTTTCGCCAAGACAGTGCGTTTCTCACTGTTACATGCATTTGAATGGGGAACTCCACCGAAACAAAGTATAGGTTTTCATTATGTGAATAACTTGGAAATCTTAGCTCAAACAGCTGCAAAACCTGTTTGCCCAGCACGGGAACCTTGAGTTCTATAAGATAAAGCCATAAACATGTGTATCCGAGTCTTCTATCAAAAGTTACAGCTATTTATATGAAGTTGTACAAAATAGCTTTCTTTCGCCAAGACAGTGCGTTTCTCACTGTTACATGCATTTGAATGGGGAACTCCACCGAAACAAAGTATAGGTTTTCATTATGTGAATAACTTGGAAATCTTAGCTCAAACAGCTGCAAAACCTGTTTGCCCAGCACGGGAACCTTGAGTTCTATAAGATAAAGCCATAAACATGTGTATCCGAGTCTTCTATCAAAAGTTACAGCTATTTATATGAAGTTGTACAAAATAGCTTTCTTTCGCCAAGACAGTGCGTTTCTCACTGTTACATGCATTTGAATGGGGAACTCCACCGAAACAAAGTATAGGTTTTCATTATGTGAATAACTTGGAAATCTTAGCTCAAACAGCTGCAAAACCTGTTTGCCCAGCACGGGAACCTTGAGTTCTATAAGATAAAGCCATAAACATGTGTATCCGAGTCTTCTATCAAAAGTTACAGCTATTTATATGAAGTTGTACAAAATAGCTTTCTTTCGCCAAGACAGTGCGTTTCTCACTGTTACATGCATTTGAATGGGGAACTCCACCGAAACAAAGTATAGGTTTTCATTATGTGAATAACTTGGAAATCTTAGCTCAAACAGCTGCAAAACCTGTTTTCCCAGCACGGGAACCTTGAGTTCTATAAGATAAAGCCATAAACATGTGTATCCGAGTCTTCTATCAAAAGTTACAGCTATTTATATGAAGTTGTACAAAATAGCTTTCTTTCGCCAAGACAGTGCGTTTCTCACTGTTACATGCATTTGAATGGGGAACTCGACCGAAACAAAGTATAGGTTTTCATTATGTGAATAACTTGGAAATCTTAGTTCAAACAGCTGCAAAACCTGTTTTCCCAGCACGGGAACCTTGAGTTCTATAAGATAAAGCCATAAACATGTTTGTCTGAGTCTTCTATCAAAAGTTACAGCTATTTATATGAAGTTGTACAAAAACGCTTTCTTTCGCCAAGACAGTGCGTTTCTCACTGTTACATGCATTTGAATGGGGAACTCCACCGAAACAAAGTATAGGTTTTCATTATGTGAATAACTTGGAAATCTTAGCTCAAACAGCTGCAAAACCTGTTTTCCCAGCACGGGAACCTTGAGCTCTATAAGATAAAGCCATAAACATGTGTATCCGAGTCTTCTATCAAAAGTTACAGCTATTCATATGAAGTTGTACAAAAACGCTTTCTTTCGCCAAGACAGTGCGTTTCTCACTGTTACATGCATTTGAATGGGGAACTCGACCGAAACAAAGTACAAGTTTTCATTATGTGAATAACTTGGAAATCTTAGCTCAAACAGCTGCAAAACCTGTTTTCCCAGCACGGAGACCTTGAGTTCTATAATATAAGGCCATAAACATGTTTGTCTGAGTCTTCTATCAAAAGTTACAGCTATTTCTATGAAGTTGTACAAAAACACTTTCTTTCGCCAAGACAGTGCGTTTCTCACTGTTACATGCATTTGAATGGGGAACTCGACCGAAACAAAGTATAGGTTTTCATTATGTGAATAACTTGGAAATCTTAGCTCAAACAGCTGCAAAACCTGTTTTCCCAGCACGGGAACCTTGAGTTCTATAAGATAAAGCCATAAACATGTTTGTCTGAGTCTTCTATCAAAAGTTACAGCTATTTATATGAAGTTGTACAAAATAGCTTTCTTTCGCCAAGACAGTGCGTTTCTCACTGTTACATGCATTTGAATGGGGAACTCCACCGAAACAAAGTATAGGTTTTCATTATGTGAATAACTTGGAAATCTTAGCTCAAACAGCTGCAAAACCTGTTTGCCCAGCACGGGAACCTTGAGTTCTATAAGATAAAGCCATAAACATGTGTATCCGAGTCTTCTATCAAAAGTTACAGCTATTTATATGAAGTTGTACAAAAACGTTTTCTTTCGCCAAGACAGTGCGTTTCTCACTGTTACATGCATTTTGAATGGGGAACTCGACCGAAACAAAGTATAGGTTTTCATTATGTGAATAACTTGGAAATCTTAGCTCAAACAGCTGCAAAACCTGTTTTCCCAGCACGGGAACATTGAGTTCTATAAGATAAAGCCATAAACATGTTTGTCTGAGTCTTCTATCAAAAGTTACAGCTATTTATATGAAGTTGTACAAAAACGCTTTCTTTCGCCAAGACAGTGCGTTTCTCACTGTTACATGCATTTGAATGGGGAACTCCACCGAAACAAAGTATAGGTTTTCATTATGTGAATAACTTGGAAATCTTAGCTCAAACAGCTGCAAAACCTGTTTGCCCAGCACGGGAACCTTGAGTTCTATAAGATAAAGCCATAAACATGTGTATCCGAGTCTTCTATCAAAAGTTACAGCTATTTAAATGAAGTTGTACAAAAACGCTTTCTTTCGCCAAGACAGTGCGTTTCTCACTGTTACATGCATTTGAATGGGGAACTCGACCGAAACAAAGTACAAGTTTTCATTATGTGAATAACTTGGAAATCTTAGCTCAAACAGCTGCAAAACCTGTTTTCCCAGCACGGAGACCTTGAGTTCTATAAGATAAAGCCATAAACATGTTTGTCTGAGTCTTCTATCAAAAGTTACAGCTATTTATATGAAGTTGTACAAAATAGCTTTCTTTCGCCAAGACAGTGCGTTTCTCACTGTTACATGCATTTGAATGGGGAACTCCACCGAAACAAAGTATAGGTTTTCATTATGTGAATAACTTGGAAATCTTAGCTCAAACAGCTGCAAAACCTGTTTTCCCAGCACGGGAACCTTGAGTTCTATAAGATAAAGCCATAAACATGTTTGTCTGAGTCTTCTATCAAAAGTTACAGCTATTTATATGAAGTTGTACAAAAACGCTTTCTTTCGCCAAGACAGTGCGTTTCTCACTGTTACATGCATTTGAATGGGGAACTCCACCGAAACAAAGTATAGGTTTTCATTATGTGAATAACTTGGAAATCTTAGCTCAAACAGCTGCAAAACCTGTTTTCCCAGCACGGGAACCTTGAGCTCTATAAGATAAAGCCATAAACATGTGTATCCGAGTCTTCTATCAAAAGTTACAGCTATTCATATGAAGTTGTACAAAAACGCTTTCTTTCGCCAAGACAGTGCGTTTCTCACTGTTACATGCATTTGAATGGGGAACTCGACCGAAACAAAGTACAAGTTTTCATTATGTGAATAACTTGGAAATCTTAGCTCAAACAGCTGCAAAACCTGTTTTCCCAGCACGGAGACCTTGAGTTCTATAATATAAGGCCATAAACATGTTTGTCTGAGTCTTCTATCAAAAGTTACAGCTATTTCTATGAAGTTGTACAAAAACACTTTCTTTCGCCAAGACAGTGCGTTTCTCACTGTTACATGCATTTGAATGGGGAACTCGACCGAAACAAAGTATAGGTTTTCATTATGTGAATAACTTGGAAATCTTAGCTCAAACAGCTGCAAAACCTGTTTTCCCAGCACGGAGACCTTGAGTTCTATAATATAAGGCCATAAACATGTTTGTCTGAGTCTTCTATCAAAAGTTACAGCTATTTATATGAAGTTGTACAAAAACGCTTTCTTTCGCCAAGACAGTGCGTTTCTCACTGTTACATGCATTTGAATGGGGAACTCGACCGAAACAAAGTATAGGTTTTCATTATGTGAATAACTTGGAAATCTTAGCTCAAACAGCTGCAAAACCTGTTTGCCCAGCACGGGAACCTTGAGTTCTATAAGATAAAGCCATAAACATGTGTATCCGAGTCTTCTATCAAAAGTTACAGCTATTTAAATGAAGTTGTACAAAAACGCTTTCTTTCGCCAAGACAGTGCGTTTCTCACTGTTACATGCATTTGAATGGGGAACTCCACCGAAACAAAGTATAGGTTTTCATTATGTGAATAACTTGGAAATCTTAGCTCAAACAGCTGCAAAACCTGTTTGCCCAGCACGGGAACCTTGAGTTCTATAAGATAAAGCCATAAACATGTGTATCCGAGTCTTCTATCAAAAGTTACAGCTATTTATATGAAGTTGTACAAAATAGCTTTCTTTCGCCAAGACAGTGCGTTTCTCACTGTTACATGCATTTGAATGGGGAACTCCACCGAAACAAAGTATAGGTTTTCATTATGTGAATAACTTGGAAATCTTAGTTCAAACAGCTGCAAAACCTGTTTTCCCAGCACGGGAACCTTGAGTTCTATAAGATAAAGCCATAAACATGTTTGTCTGAGTCTTCTATCAAAAGTTACAGCTATTTATATGAAGTTGTACAAAATAGCTTTCTTTCGCCAAGACAGTGCGTTTCTCACTGTTACATGCATTTGAATGGGGAACTCCACCGAAACAAAGTATAGGTTTTCATTATGTGAATAACTTGGAAATCTTAGCTCAAACAGCTGCAAAACCTGTTTTCCCAGCACGGGAACCTTGAGTTCTATAAGATAAAGCCATAAACATGTTTGTCTGAGTCTTCTATCAAAAGTTACAGCTATTTATATGAAGTTGTACAAAAACGCTTTCTTTCGCCAAGACAGTGCGTTTCTCACTGTTACATGCATTTGAATGGGGAACTCCACCGAAACAAAGTATAGGTTTTCATTATGTGAATAACTTGGAAATCTTAGCTCAAACAGCTGCAAAACCTGTTTTCCCAGCACGGGAACCTTGAGCTCTATAAGATAAAGCCATAAACATGTGTATCCGAGTCTTCTATCAAAAGTTACAGCTATTCATATGAAGTTGTACAAAAACGCTTTCTTTCGCCAAGACAGTGCGTTTCTCACTGTTACATGCATTTGAATGGGGAACTCCACCGAAACAAAGTATAGGTTTTCATTATGTGAATAACTTGGAAATCTTAGCTCAAACAGCTGCAAAACCTGTTTGCCCAGCACGGGAACCTTGAGTTCTATAAGATAAAGCCATAAACATGTGTATCCGAGTCTTCTATCAAAAGTTACAGCTATTTATATGAAGTTGTACAAAAACGCTTTCTTTCGCCAAGACAGTGCGTTTCTCACTGTTACATGCGTTTGAATGGGGAACTCCACCGAAACAAAGTATAGGTTTTCATTATGTGAATAACTTGGAAATCTTAGCTCAAACAGCTGCAAAACCTGTTTGCCCAGCACGGGAACCTTGAGTTCTATAAGATAAAGCCATAAACATGTGTATCCGAGTCTTCTATCAAAAGTTACAGCTATTTATATGAAGTTGTACAAAATAGCTTTCTTTCGCCAAGACAGTGCGTTTCTCACTGTTACATGCATTTGAATGGGGAACTCGACCGAAACAAAGTATAGGTTTTCATTATGTGAATAACTTGGAAATCTTAGCTCAAACAGCTGCAAAACCTGTTTTCCCAGCACGGGAACCTTGAGTTCTATAAGATAAAGCCATAAACATGTTTGTCTGAGTCTTCTATCAAAAGTTACAGCTATTTATATGAAGTTGTACAAAAACGCTTTCTTTCGCCAAGACAGTGCGTTTCTCACTGTTACATGCATTTGAATGGGGAACTCCACCGAAACAAAGTATAGGTTTTCATTATGTGAATAACTTGGAAATCTTAGCTCAAACAGCTGCAAAACCTGTTTTCCCAGCACGGGAACCTTGAGCTCTATAAGATAAAGCCATAAACATGTGTATCCGAGTCTTCTATCAAAAGTTACAGCTATTCATATGAAGTTGTACAAAAACGCTTTCTTTCGCCAAGACAGTGCGTTTCTCACTGTTACATGCATTTGAATGGGGAACTCGACCGAAACAAAGTACAAGTTTTCATTATGTGAATAACTTGGAAATCTTAGCTCAAACAGCTGCAAAACCTGTTTTCCCAGCACGGAGACCTTGAGTTCTATAATATAAGGCCATAAACATGTTTGTCTGAGTCTTCTATCAAAAGTTACAGCTATTTCTATGAAGTTGTACAAAAACACTTTCTTTCGCCAAGACAGTGCGTTTCTCACTGTTACATGCATTTGAATGGGGAACTCGACCGAAACAAAGTATAGGTTTTCATTATGTGAATAACTTGGAAATCTTAGCTCAAACAGCTGCAAAACCTGTTTTCCCAGCACGGGAACCTTGAGTTCTATAAGATAAAGCCATAAACATGTTTGTCTGAGTCTTCTATCAAAAGTTACAGCTATTTATATGAAGTTGTACAAAATAGCTTTCTTTCGCCAAGACAGTGCGTTTCTCACTGTTACATGCATTTGAATGGGGAACTCGACCGAAACAAAGTATAGGTTTTCATTATGTGAATAACTTGGAAATCTTAGCTCAAACAGCTGCAAAACCTGTTTGCCCAGCACGGGAACCTTGAGTTCTATAAGATAAAGCCATAAACATGTTTGTCTGAGTCTTCTATCAAAAGTTACAGCTATTTATATGAAGTTGTACAAAATAGCTTTCTTTCGCCAAGACAGTGCGTTTCTCACTGTTACATGCATTTGAATGGGGAACTCCACCGAAACAAAGTATAGGTTTTCATTATGTGAATAACTTGGAAATCTTAGCTCAAACAGCTGCAAAACCTGTTTTCCCAGCACGGGAACCTTGAGTTCTATAAGATAAAGCCATAAACATGTTTGTCTGAGTCTTCTATCAAAAGTTACAGCTATTTATATGAAGTTGTACAAAAACGCTTTCTTTCGCCAAGACAGTGCGTTTCTCACTGTTACATGCATTTGAATGGGGAACTCCACCGAAACAAAGTATAGGTTTTCATTATGTGAATAACTTGGAAATCTTAGCTCAAACAGCTGCAAAACCTGTTTTCCCAGCACGGGAACCTTGAGCTCTATAAGATAAAGCCATAAACATGTGTATCCGAGTCTTCTATCAAAAGTTACAGCTATTCATATGAAGTTGTACAAAAACGCTTTCTTTCGCCAAGACAGTGCGTTTCTCACTGTTACATGCATTTGAATGGGGAACTCGACCGAAACAAAGTACAAGTTTTCATTATGTGAATAACTTGGAAATCTTAGCTCAAACAGCTGCAAAACCTGTTTTCCCAGCACGGAGACCTTGAGTTCTATAATATAAGGCCATAAACATGTTTGTCTGAGTCTTCTATCAAAAGTTACAGCTATTTCTATGAAGTTGTACAAAAACGTTTTCTTTCGCCAAGACAGTGCGTTTCTCACTGTTACATGCATTTTGAATGGGGAACTCGACCGAAACAAAGTATAGGTTTTCATTATGTGAATAACTTGGAAATCTTAGCTCAAACAGCTGCAAAACCTGTTTTCCCAGCACGGGAACATTGAGTTCTATAAGATAAAGCCATAAACATGTTTGTCTGAGTCTTCTATCAAAAGTTACAGCTATTTATATGAAGTTGTACAAAATAGCTTTCTTTCGCCAAGACAGTGCGTTTCTCACTGTTACATGCATTTGAATGGGGAACTCGACCGAAACAAAGTATAGGTTTTCATTATGTGAATAACTTGGAAATCTTAGCTCAAACAGCTGCAAAACCTGTTTGCCCAGCACGGGAACCTTGAGTTCTATAAGATAAAGCCATAAACATGTGTATCCGAGTCTTCTATCAAAAGTTACAGCTATTTATATGAAGTTGTACAAAAACGTTTTCTTTCGCCAAGACAGTGCGTTTCTCACTGTTACATGCATTTTGAATGGGGAACTCGACCGAAACAAAGTATAGGTTTTCATTATGTGAATAACTTGGAAATCTTAGCTCAAACAGCTGCAAAACCTGTTTTCCCAGCACGGGAACATTGAGTTCTATAAGATAAAGCCATAAACATGTTTGTCTGAGTCTTCTATCAAAAGTTACAGCTATTTATATGAAGTTGTACAAAAACGCTTTCTTTCGCCAAGACAGTGCGTTTCTCACTGTTACATGCATTTGAATGGGGAACTCCACCGAAACAAAGTATAGGTTTTCATTATGTGAATAACTTGGAAATCTTAGCTCAAACAGCTGCAAAACCTGTTTGCCCAGCACGGGAACCTTGAGTTCTATAAGATAAAGCCATAAACATGTGTATCCGAGTCTTCTATCAAAAGTTACAGCTATTTAAATGAAGTTGTACAAAAACGCTTTCTTTCGCCAAGACAGTGCGTTTCTCACTGTTACATGCATTTGAATGGGGAACTCGACCGAAACAAAGTACAAGTTTTCATTATGTGAATAACTTGGAAATCTTAGCTCAAACAGCTGCAAAACCTGTTTTCCCAGCACGGAGACCTTGAGTTCTATAAGATAAAGCCATAAACATGTTTGTCTGAGTCTTCTATCAAAAGTTACAGCTATTTATATGAAGTTGTACAAAATAGCTTTCTTTCGCCAAGACAGTGCGTTTCTCACTGTTACATGCATTTGAATGGGGAACTCCACCGAAACAAAGTATAGGTTTTCATTATGTGAATAACTTGGAAATCTTAGCTCAAACAGCTGCAAAACCTGTTTTCCCAGCACGGGAACCTTGAGTTCTATAAGATAAAGCCATAAACATGTTTGTCTGAGTCTTCTATCAAAAGTTACAGCTATTTATATGAAGTTGTACAAAAACGCTTTCTTTCGCCAATACAGTGCGTTTCTCACTGTTACATGCATTTGAATGGGGAACTCCACCGAAACAAAGTATAGGTTTTCATTATGTGAATAACTTGGAAATCTTAGCTCAAACAGCTGCAAAACCTGTTTTCCCAGCACGGGAACCTTGAGCTCTATAAGATAAAGCCATAAACATGTGTATCCGAGTCTTCTATCAAAAGTTACAGCTATTCATATGAAGTTGTACAAAAACGCTTTCTTTCGCCAAGACAGTGCGTTTCTCACTGTTACATGCATTTGAATGGGGAACTCGACCGAAACAAAGTACAAGTTTTCATTATGTGAATAACTTGGAAATCTTAGCTCAAACAGCTGCAAAACCTGTTTTCCCAGCACGGAGACCTTGAGTTCTATAATATAAGGCCATAAACATGTTTGTCTGAGTCTTCTATCAAAAGTTACAGCTATTTCTATGAAGTTGTACAAAAACACTTTCTTTCGCCAAGACAGTGCGTTTCTCACTGTTACATGCATTTGAATGGGGAACTCGACCGAAACAAAGTATAGGTTTTCATTATGTGAATAACTTGGAAATCTTAGCTCAAACAGCTGCAAAACCTGTTTTCCCAGCACGGGAACCTTGAGTTCTATAAGATAAAGCCATAAACATGTTTGTCTGAGTCTTCTATCAAAAGTTACAGCTATTTATATGAAGTTGTACAAAATAGCTTTCTTTCGCCAAGACAGTGCGTTTCTCACTGTTACATGCATTTGAATGGGGAACTCCACCGAAACAAAGTATAGGTTTTCATTATGTGAATAACTTGGAAATCTTAGCTCAAACAGCTGCAAAACCTGTTTGCCCAGCACGGGAACCTTGAGTTCTATAAGATAAAGCCATAAACATGTGTATCCGAGTCTTCTATCAAAAGTTACAGCTATTTAAATGAAGTTGTACAAAAACGCTTTCTTTCGCCAAGACAGTGCGTTTCTCACTGTTACATGCATTTGAATGGGGAACTCCACCGAAACAAAGTATAGGTTTTCATTATGTGAATAACTTGGAAATCTTAGCTCAAACAGCTGCAAAACCTGTTTGCCCAGCACGGGAACCTTGAGTTCTATAAGATAAAGCCATAAACATGTGTATCCGAGTCTTCTATCAAAAGTTACAGCTATTTATATGAAGTTGTACAAAATAGCTTTCTTTCGCCAAGACAGTGCGTTTCTCACTGTTACATGCATTTGAATGGGGAACTCCAACGAAACAAAGTATAGGTTTTCATTATGTGAATAACTTGGAAATCTTAGCTCAAACAGCTGCAAAACCTGTTTTCCCAGCACGGGAACCTTGAGTTCTATAAGATAAAGCCATAAACATGTTTGTCTGAGTCTTCTATCAAAAGTTACAGCTATTTATATGAAGTTGTACAAAAACGCTTTCTTTCGCCAAGACAGTGCGTTTCTCACTGTTACATGCATTTGAATGGGGAACTCCACCGAAACAAAGTATAGGTTTTCATTATGTGAATAACTTGGAAATCTTAGCTCAAACAGCTGCAAAACCTGTTTTCCCAGCACGGGAACCTTGAGCTCTATAAGATAAAGCCATAAACATGTGTATCTGAGTCTTCTATCAAAAGTTACAGCTATTCATATGAAGTTGTACAAAAACGCTTTCTTTCGCCAAGACAGTGCGTTTCTCACTGTTACATGCATTTGAATGGGGAACTCCACCGAAACAAAGTATAGGTTTTCATTATGTGAATAACTTGGAAATCTTAGTTCAAACAGCTGCAAAACCTGTTTTCCCAGCACGGGAACCTTGAGTTCTATAAGATAAAGCCATAAACATGTTTGTCTGAGTCTTCTATCAAAAGTTACAGCTATTTATATGAAGTTGTACAAAATAGCTTTCTTTCGCCAAGACAGTGCGTTTCTCACTGTTACATGCATTTGAATGGGGAACTCCACCGAAACAAAGTATAGGTTTTCATTATGTGAATAACTTGGAAATCTTAGCTCAAACAGCTGCAAAACCTGTTTTCCCAGCACGGGAACCTTGAGTTCTATAAGATAAAGCCATAAACATGTTTGTCTGAGTCTTCTATCAAAAGTTACAGCTATTTATATGAAGTTGTACAAAAACGCTTTCTTTCGCCAAGACAGTGCGTTTCTCACTGTTACATGCATTTGAATGGGGAACTCCACCGAAACAAAGTATAGGTTTTCATTATGTGAATAACTTGGAAATCTTAGCTCAAACAGCTGCAAAACCTGTTTTCCCAGCACGGGAACCTTGAGCTCTATAAGATAAAGCCATAAACATGTGTATCCGAGTCTTCTATCAAAAGTTACAGCTATTCATATGAAGTTGTACAAAAACGCTTTCTTTCGCCAAGACAGTGCGTTTCTCACTGTTACATGCATTTGAATGGGGAACTCGACCAAAACAAAGTATAAGTTTTCATTATGTGAATAACTTGGAAATCTTAGCTCAAACAGCTGCAAAACCTGTTTGCCCAGCACGGAAACCTTGAGTTCTATAATATAAGGCCATAAACATGTGTATCCGAGTCTTCTATCAAAAGTTACAGCTATTTATATGAAGTTGTACAAAAACGCTTTCTTTCGCCAAGACAGTGCGTTTCTCACTGTTACATGCATTTGAATGGGGAACTCGACCGAAACAAAGTATAGGTTTTCATTATGTGAATAACTTGGAAATCTTAGCTCAAACAGCTGCAAAACCTGTTTTCCCAGCACGGGAACCTTGAGCTCTATAAGATAAAGCCATAAACATGTGTATCCGAGTCTTCTATCAAAAGTTACAGCTATTCATATGAAGTTGTACAAAATAGCTTTCTTTCGCCAAGACAGTGCGTTTCTCACTGTTACATTCATTTGAATGGGGAACTCGACCGAAACAAAGTATAGGTTTTCATTATGTGAATAACTTGAAAATCTTAGCTCAAACAGCTGCAAAACCTGTTTTCCCAGCACGGAGACCTTGAGTTCTATAAGATAAAGCCATAAACATGTTTGTCTGAGTCTTCTATCAAAAGTTACAGCTATTTATATGAAGTTGTACAAAAACGCTTTCTTTCACCAAGACAGTGCGTTTCTCACTGTTACATGCATTTGAATGGGGAACTCGACCGAAACAAAGTATAAGTTTTCATTATGTGAATAACTTGGAAATCTTAGCTCAAACAGCTGCAAAACCTGTTTTCCCAGCACGGAAACCTTGAGTTCTATAATATAAGGCCATAAACATGTTTGTCTGAGTCTTCTATCAAAAGTTACAGCTATTTCTATGAAGTTGTACAAAATAGCTTTCTTTCGCCAAGACAGTGCGTTTCTCACTGTTACATGCATTTGAATGGGGAACTCGACCGAAACAAAGTATAGGTTTTCATTATGTGAATAACTTGGAAATCTTAGCTCAAACAGCTGCAAAACCTGTTTTCCCAGCACGGAGACCTTGAGTTCTATAAGATAAAGCCATAAACATGTTTGTCTGAGTCTTCTATCAAAAGTTACAGCTATTTATATGAAGTTGTACAAAAACGCTTTCTTTCGCCAAGACAGTGCGTTTCTCACTGTTACATGCATTTGAATGGGGAACTCGACCGAAACAAAGTATAAGTTTTCATTATGTGAATAACTTGGAAATCTTAGCTCAAAGAGCTGCAAAACCTGTTTTCCCACCACGGAGACCTTGAGTTCTATAATATAAGGCCATAAACATGTTTGTCTGAGTCTTCTATCAAAAGTTACAGCTATTTCTATGAAGTTGTACAAAAACGCTTTCTTTCGCCAAGACAGTGCGTTTCTCACTGTTACATGCATTTGAATGGGGAACTCGACCGAAACAAAGTATAGGTTTTCATTATGTGAATAACTTGGAAATCTTAGCTCAAACAGCTGCAAAACCTGTTTTCCCAGCACGGGAACCTTGAGATCTATAAGATAAAGCCATAAACATGTGTATCCGAGTCTTCTATCAAAAGTTACAGCTATTTCTATGAAGTTGTACAAAAACGCTTTCTTTCGCCAAGACAGTGCGTTTCTCACTGTTACATCCATTTGAATGGGGAACTCGACCGAAACAAAGTATAGGTTTTCATTATGTGAATAACTTGAAAATCTTAGCTCAAACAGCTGCAAAACCTGTTTTCCCAGCACGGAGACCTTGAGTTCTATAATATAAGGCCATAAACATGTTTGTCTGAGTCTTCTATCAAAAGTTACAGCTATTTCTATGAAGTTGTACAAAAACGCTTTCTTTCGCCAAGACAGTGCGTTTCTCACTGTTACATGCATTTGAATGGGGAACTCGACCGAAACAAAGTATAGGTTTTCATTATGTGAATAACTTGAAAATCTTAGCTCAAACAGCTGCAAAACCTGTTTTCCCAGCATGGGGACCTTGAGTTCTATAATATAAGGCCATAAACATGTTTGTCTGAGTCTTCTATCAAAAGTTACAGCTATTTCTATGAAGTTGTACAAAAACGCTTTCTTTCGCCAAGACAGTGCGTTTCTCACTGTTACATGCATTTGAATGGGGAACTCGACCGAAACAATGTATAGGTTTTCATTATGTGAATAACTTGAAAATCTTAGCTCAAACAGCTGCAAAACCTGTTTTCCCAGCATGGGGACCTTGAGTTCTATAATATAAGGCCATAAACATGTGTATCCGAGTCTTCTATCAAAAGTTACAGCTATTTCTATGAAGTTGTACAAAAATGCTTTCTTTCGCCAAGACAGTGCGTTTCTCACTGTTACATCCATTTGAATGGGGAACTCGACCGAAACAAAGTATAGGTTTTCATTATGTGAATAACTTGAAAATCTTAGCTCAAACAGCGGCAAAACCTGTTTTCCCAGCACGGAGACCTTGAGTTCTATAATATAAGGCCATAAACATGTTTGTCTGAGTCTTCTATCAAAAGTTACAGCTATTTCTATGAAGTTGTACAAAAACGCTTTCTTTCGCCAAGACAGTGCGTTTCTCACTGTTACATGCATTTGAATGGGGAACTCGACCGAAACAAAGTATAGGTTTTCATTATGTGAATAACTTGAAAATCTTAGCTCAAACAGCTGCAAAACCTGTTTTCCCAGCATGGGGACCTTGAGTTCTATAATATAAGGCCATAAACATGTTTGTCTGAGTCTTCTATCAAAAGTTACAGCTATTTCTATGAAGTTGTACAAAAACGCTTTCTTTCGCCAAGACAGTGCGTTTCTCACTGTTACATGCATTTGAATGGGGAACTCGACCGAAACAAAGTATAGGTTTTCATTATGTGAATAACTTGAAAATCTTAGCTCAAACAGCTGCAAAACCTGTTTTCCCAGCATGGGAACCTTGAGTTCTATAATATAAGGCCATAAACATGTGTATCCGAGTCTTCTATCAAAAGTTACAGCTATTTCTATGAAGTTGTACAAAAACGCTTTCTTTCGCCAAGACAGTGCGTTTCTCACTGTTACATGCATTTGAATGGGGAACTCGACCGAAACAAAGTATAGGTTTTCATTATGTGAATAACTTGGAAATCTTAGCTCAAACAGCTGCAAAACCTGTTTTCCCAGCACGGGGACCTTGAGTTCTATAATATAAGGCCATAAACATGTTTGTCTGAGTCTTCTATCAAAAGTTACAGCTATTTCTATGAAGTTGTACAAAAACGCTTTCTTTCGCCAAGACAGTGCGTTTCTCACTGTTACATGCATTTGAATGGGGAACTCGACCGAAACAAAGTATAGGTTTTCATTATGTGAATAACTTGGAAATCTTAGCTCAAACAGCTGCAAAACCTGTTTTCCCAGCACGGAGACCTTGAGTTCTATAATATAAGGCCATAAACATGTTTGTCTGAGTCTTCTATCAAAAGTTACAGCTATTTATATGAAGTTGTACAAAAACGCTTTCTTTCGCCAAGACAGTGCGTTTCTCACTGTTACATGCATTTGAATGGGGAACTCGACCGAAACAAAGTATAGGTTTTCATCATGTGAATAACTTGGAAATCTTAGCTCAAACAGCTGCAAAACCTGTTTTCCCAGCACGGGAACCTTGAGATCTATAAGATAAAGCCATAAACATGTGTATCCGAGTCTTCTATCAAAAGTTACAGCTATTTCTATGAAGTTGTATAAAAACGCTTTCTTTCGCCAAGACAGTGCGTTTCTCACTGTTACATGCATTTGAATGGGGAACTCGACCGAAACAAAGTATAGGTTTTCATTATGTGAATAACTTGGAAATCTTAGCTCAAACAGCTGCAAAACCTGTTTTCCCAGCACGGGAACCTTGAGATCTATAAGATAAAGCCATAAACATGTGTATCCGAGTCTTCTATCAAAAGTTACAGCTATTTCTATGAAGTTGTACAAAAACGCTTTCTTTCGCCAAGACAGTGCGTTTCTCACTGTTACATGCATTTGAATGGGGAACTCGACCGAAACAAAGTATAGGTTTTCATTATGTGAATAACTTGGAAATCTTAGCTCAAACAGCTGCAAAACCTGTTTTCCCAGCACGGGAACCTTGAGTTCTATAAGATAAAGCCATAAACATGTGTATCCGAGTCTTCTATCAAAAGTTACAGCTATTTATATGAAGTTGTACAAAAACGCTTTCTTTCGCCAAGACAGTGCGTTTCTCACTGTTACATGCATTTGAATGGGGAACTCGACCGAAACAAAGTACAAGTTTTCATTATGTGAATAACTTGGAAATCTTAGCTCAAACAGCTGCAAAACCTGTTTTCCCAGCACGGAGACCTTGAGTTCTATAATATAAGGCCATAAACATGTTTGTCTGAGTCTTCTATCAAAAGTTACAGCTATTTCTATGAAGTTGTACAAAAACGCTTTCTTTTGCCAAGACAGTGCGTTTCTCACTGTTACATGCATTTGAATGGGGAACTCGACCGAAACAAAGTATAGGTTTTCATTATGTGAATAACTTGGAAATCTTAGCTCAAACAGCTGCAAAACCTGTTTTCCCAGCACGGGAACCTTGAGATCTATAAGATAAAGCCATAAACATGTGTATCCGAGTCTTCTATCAAAAGTTACAGCTATTTCTATGAAGTTGTACAAAAACGCTTTCTTTCGCCAAGACAGTGCGTTTCTCACTGTTACATGCATTTGAATGGGGAACTCGACCGAAACAAAGTACAAGTTTTCATTATGTGAATAACTTGGAAATCTTAGCTCAAACAGCTGCAAAACCTGTTTTCCCAGCACGGGAACCTTGAGTTCTATAATATAAGGCCATAAACATGTTTGTCTGAGTCTTCTATCAAAAGTTACAGCTATTTCTATGAAGTTGTACAAAAACGCTTTCTTTCGCCAAGACAGTGCGTTTCTTACTGTTACATGCATTTGAATGGGGAACTCAACCGAAACAAAGTATAGGTTTTCATTATGTGAATAACTTGAAAATCTTAGCTCAAACAGCTGCAAAACCTGTTTTCCCAGCACGGAGACCTTGAGTTCTATAATATAAGGCCATAAACATGTTTGTCTGAGTCTTCTATCAAAAGTTACAGCTATTTCTATGAAGTTGTACAAAAACGCTTTCTTTCGCCAAGACAGTGCGTTTCTCACTGTTACATGCATTTGAATGGGGAACTCGACCGAAACAAAGTATAGGTTTTCATTATGTGAATAACTTGAAAATCTTAGCTCAAACAGCTGCAAAACCTGTTTTCCCAGCACAGGAACCTTGAGTTCTATAAGATAAAGCCATAAACATGTGTATCCGAGTCTTCTATCAAAAGTTACAGCTATTTCTATGAAGTTGTACAAAAACGCTTTCTTTCGCCAAGACAGTGCGTTTCTCAATGTTACATGCATTTGAATGGGGAACTCCACCGAAACAAAGTACAAGTTTTCATTATGTGAATAACTTGAAAATCTTAGCTCAAACAGCTGCAAAACCTGTTTTCCCAGCACGGGGACCTTGAGTTCTATAATATAAGGCCATAAACATGTTTGTCTGAGTCTTCTATCAAAAGTTACAGCTATTTCTATGAAGTTGTACAAAAACGCTTTCTTTCGCCAAGACAGTGCGTTTCTCACTGTTACATGCATTTGAATGGGGAACTCGACCGAAACAAAGTATAGGTTTTCATTATGTGAATAACTTGGAAATCTTAGCTCAAACAGCTGCAAAACCTGTTTTCCCAGCACGGGAACCTTGAGATCTATAAGATAAAGCCATAAACATGTGTATCCGAGTCTTCTATCAAAAGTTACAGCTATTTCTATGAAGTTGTACAAAAACGCTTTCTTTCGCCAAGACAGTGCGTTTCTCACTGTTACATGCATTTGAATGGGGAACTCGACCGAAACAAAGTATAGGTTTTCATTATGTGAATAACTTGGAAATCTTAGCTCAAACAGCTGCAAAACCTGTTTTCCCAGCACGGGAACCTTGAGATCTATAAGATAAAGCCATAAACATGTGTATCCGAGTCTTCTATCAAAAGTTACAGCTATTTCTATGAAGTTGTACAAAAACGCTTTCTTTCGCCAAGACAGTGCGTTTCTCACTGTTACATGCATTTGAATGGGGAACTCGACCGAAACAAAGTACAAGTTTTCATTATGTGAATAACTTGGAAATCTTAGCTCAAACAGCTGCAAAACCTGTTTGCCCAGCACGGGAACCTTGAGTTCTATAAGATAAAGCCATAAACATGTGTATCCGAGTCTTCTATCAAAAGTTACAGCTATTTCTATGAAGTTGTACAAAAACGCTTTCTTTCGCCAAGACAATGCGTTTCTCACTGTTACATGCATTTGAATGGGGAACTCGACCGAAACAAAGTACAAGTTTTCATTATGTGAATAACTTGGAAATCTTAGCTCAAACAGCTGCAAAACCTGTTTTCCCAGCACGGGAACCTTGAGATCTATAAGATAAAGCCATAAACATGTGTATCCGAGTCTTCTATCAAAAGTTACAGCTATTTCTATGAAGTTGTACAAAAACGCTTTCTTTCGCCAAGACAGTGCGTTTCTCACTGTTACATGCATTTGAATGGGGAACTCCACCGAAACAAAGTACAAGTTTTCATTATGTGAATAACTTGGAAATCTTAGCTCAAACAGCTGCAAAACCTGTTTTCCCAGCACGGAGACCTTGAGTTCTATAAGATAAAGCCATAAACATGTTTGTCTGAGTCTTCTATCAAAAGTTACAGCTATTTCTATGACGTTGTACAAAAACGCTTTCTTTCGCCAAGACAGTGCGTTTCTCACTGTTACATGCATTTGAATGGGGAACTCGACCGAAACAAAGTATAGGTTTTCATTATGTGAATAACTTGGAAATCTTAGCTCAAACAGCTGCAAAACCTGTTTGCCCAGCACGGGAACCTTGAGTTCTATAAGATAAAGCCATAAACATGTGTATCCGAGTCTTCTATCAAAAGTTACAGCTATTCATATGAAGTTGTACAAAAACGCTTTCTTTCGCCAAGACAGTGCGTTTCTCACTGTTACATGCATTTGAATGGGGAACTCGACCGAAACAAAGTATAGGTTTTCATTATGTGAATAACTTGGAAATCTTAGCTCAAACAGCTGCAAAACCTGTTTTCCCAGCACGGGAACCTTGAGTTCTATAAGATAAAGCCATAAACATGTGTATCCGAGTCTTCTATCAAAAGTTACAGCTATTCATATGAAGTTGTACAAAAACGCTTTCTTTCGCCAAGACAGTGCGTTTCTCACTGTTACATGCATTTTGAATGGGGAACTCGACCGAAACAAAGTATAGGTTTTCATTATGTGAATAACTTGGAAATCTTAGCTCAAACAGCTGCAAAACCTGTTTTCCCAGCACGGAGACCTTGAGTTCTATAAGATAAAGCCATAAACATGTGTATCCGAGTCTTCTATCAAAAGTTACAGCTATTCATATGAAGTTGTACAAAAACGCTTTCTTTCGCCAAGACAGTGCGTTTCTCACTGTTACATGCATTTTGAATGGGGAACTCGACCGAAACAAAGTATAGGTTTTCATTATGTGAATAACTTGGAAATCTTAGCTCAAACAGCTGCAAAACCTGTTTTCCCAGCACGGAGACCTTGAGTTCTATAAGATAAAGCCATAAACATGTTTGTCTGAGTCTTCTATCAAAAGTTACAGCTATTTATATGAAGTTGTACAAAATAGCTTTCTTTCGCCAAGACAGTGCGTTTCTCACTGTTACATTGGAAACTCGACCGAAACAAAGTATAGGTTTTCATTATGTGAATAACTTGGAAATCTTAGCTCAAACAGCTGCAAAACCTGTTTTCCCAGCACGGAGACCTTGAGTTCTATAAGATAAAGCCATAAACATGTTTGTCTGAGTCTTCTATCAAAAGTTACAGCTATTTATATGAAGTTGTACAAAAACGCTTTCTTTCGCCAAGACAGTGCGTTTCTCACTGTTACATGCATTTGAATGGGGAACTCGACCGAAACAAAGTATAAGTTTTCATTATGTGAATAACTTGGAAATCTTAGCTCAAACAGCTGCAAAACCTGTTTTCCCAGCACGGAAACCTTGAGTTCTATAATATAAGGCCATAAACATGTTTGTCTGAGTCTTCTATCAAAAGTTACAGCTATTTCTATGAAGTTGTACAAAAAAGCTTTCTTTCGCCAAGACAGTGCGTTTCTCACTGTTACATGCATTTGAATGGGGAACTCCACCGAAACAAAGTATAGGTTTTCATTATGTGAATAACTTGGAAATCTTAGCTCAAACAGCTGCAAAACCTGTTTTCCCAGCACGGGGACCTTGAGTTCTATAATATAAGGCCATAAACATGTTTGTCTGAGTCTTCTATCAAAAGTTACAGCTATTTCTATGAAGTTGTACAAAAACGTTTTCTTTCGCCAAGACAGTGCGTTTCTCACTGTTACATGCATTTGAATGGGGAACTCGACCGAAACAAAGTATAAGTTTTCATTATGTGAATAACTTGGAAATCTTAGCTCAAACAGCTGCAAAACCTGTTTTCCCAGCACGGGAACCTTGAGTTCTATAATATAAGGCCATAAACATGTTTGTCTGAGTCTTCTATCAAAAGTTACAGCTATTTCTATGAAGTTGTACAAAATAGCTTTCTTTCGCCAAGACAGTGCGTTTCTCACTGTTACATGCATTTGAATGGGGAACTCCACCGAAACAAAGTATAGGTTTTCATTATGTGAATAACTTGGAAATCTTAGCTCAAACAGCTGCAAAACCTGTTTTCCCAGCACGGGGACCTTGAGTTCTATAAGATAAGGCCATAAACATGTTTGTCTGAGTCTTCTATCAAAAGTTACAGCTATTTCTATGAAGTTGTACAAAAACGTTTTCTTTCGCCAAGACAGTGCGTTTCTCACTGTTACATGCATTTGAATGGGGAACTCGACCGAAACAAAGTATAAGTTTTCATTATGTGAATAACTTGGAAATCTTAGCTCAAACAGCTGCAAAACCTGTTTTCCCAGCACGGAAACCTTGAGTTCTATAATATAAGGCCATAAACATGTTTGTCTGAGTCTTCTATCAAAAGTTACAGCTATTTCTATGAAGTTGTACAAAATAGCTTTCTTTCGCCAAGACAGTGCGTTTCTCACTGTTACATGCATTTTGAATGGGGAACTCGACCGAAACAAAGTATAGGTTTTCATTATGTGAATAACTTGGAAATCTTAGCTCAAACAGCTGCAAAACCTGTTTTCCCAGCACGGAGACCTTGAGTTCTATAAGATAAAGCCATAAACATGTTTGTCTGAGTCTTCTATCAAAAGTTACAGCTATTTATATGAAGTTGTACAAAATAGCTTTCTTTCGCCAAGACAGTGCGTTTCTCACTGTTACATTGGAAACTCGACCGAAACAAAGTATAGGTTTTCATTATGTGAATAACTTGGAAATCTTAGCTCAAACAGCTGCAAAACCTGTTTTCCCAGCACGGAGACCTTGAGTTCTATAAGATAAAGCCATAAACATGTTTGTCTGAGTCTTCTATCAAAAGTTACAGCTATTTATATGAAGTTGTACAAAAACGCTTTCTTTCGCCAAGACAGTGCGTTTCTCACTGTTACATGCATTTGAATGGGGAACTCGACCGAAACAAAGTATAAGTTTTCATTATGTGAATAACTTGGAAATCTTAGCTCAAACAGCTGCAAAACCTGTTTTCCCAGCACGGAAACCTTGAGTTCTATAATATAAGGCCATAAACATGTTTGTCTGAGTCTTCTATCAAAAGTTACAGCTATTTCTATGAAGTTGTACAAAAACGTTTTCTTTCGCCAAGACAGTGCGTTTCTCACTGTTACATGCATTTGAATGGGGAACTCGACCGAAACAAAGTATAAGTTTTCATTATGTGAATAACTTGGAAATCTTAGCTCAAACAGCTGCAAAACCTGTTTTCCCAGCACGGAAACCTTGAGTTCTATAATATAAGGCCATAAACATGTTTGTCTGAGTCTTCTATCAAAAGTTACAGCTATTTCTATGAAGTTGTACAAAATAGCTTTCTTTCGCCAAGACAGTGCGTTTCTCACTGTTACATGCATTTGAATGGGAAACTCCACCGAAACAAAGTATAGGTTTTCATTATGTGAATAACTTGGAAATCTTAGCTCAAACAGCTGCAAAACCTGTTTGCCCAGCACGGGAACCTTGAGTTCTATAAGATAAAGCCATAAACATGTGTATCCGAGTCTTCTATCAAAAGTTACAGCTATTTATATGAAGTTGTACAATCCGAGTCTTCTATCAAAAGTTACAGCTATTTATATGAAGTTGTACAAAAACGCTTTCTTTCGCCAAGACAGTGCGTTTCTCACTGTTACATGCATTTGAATGGGGAACTCCACCGAAACAAAGTATAAGTTTTCATTATGTGAATAATTTGGAAATCTTAGCTCAAACAGCTGCAAAACCTGTTTGCCCAGCACGGGAACCTTGAGTTCTATAAGATAAAGCCATAAACATGTGTATCCGAGTCTTCTATCAAAAGTTACAGCTATTTATATGAAGTTGTACAAAAACGCTTTCTTTCGCCAAGACAGTGCGTTTCTCACTGTTACATGCATTTGAATGGGGAACTCCACCGAAACAAAGTATAAGTTTTCATTATGTGAATAACTTGGAAATCTTAGCTCAAACAGCTGCAAAACCTGTTTTCCCAGCACGGAGACCTTGAGTTCTATAAGATAAGGCCATAAACATGTGTATCCGAGTCTTCTATCAAAAGTTACAGCTATTCACATGAAGTTGTACAAAATAGCTTTCTTTCGCCAAGACAGTGCGTTTCTCACTGTTACATGCATTTGAATGGGGAACTCGACCGAAACAAAGTATAAGTTTTCATTATGTGAATAACTTGGAAATCTTAGCTCAAACAGCTGCAAAACCTGTTTTCCCAGCACGGAGACCTTGAGTTCTATAAGATAAAGCCATAAACATATTTGTCTGAGTCTTCTATCAAAAGTTACAGCTATTTCTATGAAGTTGTACAAAAACGCTTTCTTTCGCCAAGACAGTGCGTTTCTCACTGTTACATGCATTTGAATGGGGAACTCGACCGAAACAAAGTATAGGTTTTCATTATGTGAATAACTTGGAAATCTTAGCTCAAACAGCTGCAAAACCTGTTTTCCCAGCACGGAGACCTTGAGTTCTATAAGATAAAGCCATAAACATGTGTATCCGAGTCTTCTATTAAAAGTTACAGCTATTCATATGAAGTTGTACAAAAACGCTTTCTTTCGCCAAGACAGTGCGTTTCTCACTGTTACATGCATTTTGAATGGGGAACTCGACCGAAACAAAGTATAGGTTTTCATTATGTGAATAATTTGGAAATCTTAGCTCAAACAGCTGCAAAACCTGTTTTCCCAGCCATCTTCACAAAACCAGGGCCTTTGTTGCTGGCTGAGGCCATCGTCATTTCACCAGGGCCTGCGTTGCTTGGTCATGCCATCCACATTACACCTGGGCCTGTGGTGCTGACCGATATCATGCACATTTCCCAGGGCCAGTGTTGTTGGCTAAGGCCATTCACATTTCACCAGGGCCAGTGGTGCTGACCAATACCATCCATATTTCACCAGGGACAGTGTTGTTAGATGAGACCATCCACATTACACCAGGGCCTGTGCTACTGGGTGAGGCCAACTACATTTCACCAGGGCTTGTGTTGCTGGCTGACGACATCCACAATACACAAGGGCATGTGATACTAGCTGATGCCATCCACATTACAACAGGGCCAGTGGTGCTGACCAATACCATCCATATTTCACCAGGGACAGTATTGTTAGATGAGGCCATCCACATTTCACAAGGGCCTGCATTGCTGGCTCATGCCATCCACATAACAAAAGGGCCTGTGCTACTGCCTGATGCCATCCACATTAAACCAGGGCCAGTGCTCCTTGTGAGGCCATCTTCACAACACCAGGGCCTTTGTTGCTGGCTGAGGCCATCCTCATTTCACCAGGGCCTGCGTTGCTTGGTCATGCCATCCACATTACACCTGGGCCTGTGCTACTGGGTGAGGCCAACTACATTTCACCAGTGCTTGTGTTGCTGGCTGACGATATCCACAATACACAAGGGCATGTGATACTGGCTGATGCCATCCACATTACACCAGGGCCAGTGGTGCTGACCAATACCATCCATATTTCACCAGGGACAGTGTTGTTAGATGAGGCCATCCACATTTCACAAGGGCCTGCATTGCTGGCTCATGCCATCCACATAACCACAGGGCCTGTGCTACTGGCTGAGGCCAAATACATTTCACCAGGGCCTGTGCTAGTCGTTGATGCCATCCACATTATACCAGCGCAAGTGGTGCTGTCCAAAACCATCCACGTTTCACCACGGTCAGTGTTGTTGGATGAGGCCATCCACATTACACCTGGGCCTGTGGTGCTGATCGATATCATGCACATTTCCCAGGGCCAGTGGTGTTGGCTAAGGCCATTCACATTACACCAGAGACAGTGCTTCCTGTGAGGCCATCTTAACCAAACCAGGGACTGTGCTACTGGGTGAGGCAAACTACATTTCACCAGTGCTTGTGTTGCTGGCTGACGACATCCACAATACACAAGGGCATGTGATACTGGCTGATGCCATCCACATTACACCAGAGGCAGTGGTGTTGGCTAAGGCCATTCACATTACACCAGGGCCTTTGCTACTGGCTTAGGACATTTACATTACACCAGGGTGTGGTTATGGCTGAGGCCGACTACATATCACCAGGGCCTGTATTGGTGCCTGATCCCATCGACAATATACAAAGGCCTGTGCTATTGCCTGAAGCCATCCACATTAAACCAGGGCCAGTGCTCCCTGTGAGGCCATCTTCACAACACCAGGGCCTTTGTTGCTGGCTGAGGCCATCCTCATTTCACCAGGGCCTGCGTTGCTTGGTCATGCCATCCACATTACACCTAGGCCTGTGGTGCTGACCGATATCATGCACATTTCCCAGGGCCAGTGATGTTGGCTAAGGCCATTCACATTACACCAGAGACAGTGCTTCCTGTGAGGCCATCTTAACCAAACCAGGGACTGTGCTTTTGGCTGAGGCCATCCGCATTACATCAGGGCCTGTGATGCCGACTTCTACCATCCACATTACACCAGGGACAGTGCTTGCTTTGAGGCCATCTTCAAACCACCAGGGCCTGTGCTAATCGTTGATGCCATCCACATTACGCCTGGGCCTGTGGTGCTGACCGATATCATGCACATTTCACCACGGCCAGTGGTGTTGGCTAAGGTCATTCACATTACACCAGGGCCTTTGCTACTGGCTTAGGACATTTACATTACACCAGGGTGTGGTCATGGCTGAGGCCAACTACATATCACCAGGGCCTGTATTGGTGCCTTATCCCATCCACAATATACAAAGGCCTGTGCTACTGGCTGATGCCATCCACATTTCACCAGGGCCAGTGTCGTTGGATGAGGCCATCCACATTACAGCAGTGCCTGTGCTACTCGTTGATTCCATTCACATTACACCAGGGCCTGTCGTGCTGGCCAATACCATCCACATTTCAACAGGGCCAGTGTTGTTGGCTGATGCCATCCAGCTTACACCACTGCCAGTGCTTCCTGTGTTGCCATCATCACCACATCAGGGCCTGTGATACTCATTGCTACCATCCACATTTCACCAGGGCTTGTGTTGCTGGCTGATGCGATCCACAATTCACAAGGGCCTCTGCTACTGGCTGAAGACATTCACATTACACCAGGACCTGTGGTGCTGGCCAATACCATCGATATTTCACCAGGGCCACTGTTGTTGGCTGAGGCCATAAACTTTACATCAGGGACAGTGCTTCCTGTGAGGGCATCTTCACCACACCAGGGCCTGTACTGTTGGCTGAGGCCATCCACATCACACCAGAGCCTTTGGTGCTGGCCAATACCATCCACATTTCCCAAGGGCTTGTGTTGCTGGCTGATGACATCCACAAAAAACAAAGGGACTGTGATACTGGCTGATGCCATCCACATTACACCAGGGCCAGTGGTGTTGGCTGATGCCATCCACATTTCACCAGGGCCACTGTTGTTGGCTTAGGCCATACACTTTACCCCAGGGACAGTGCTTCCTGTGAGGCCATCATCACCACACCAGGGTCTGTGCTTTTGACTGAGGACATTCACATTACACCTGGGCCTTTGGTTCTGGCCAATACCATCCACATTTCACCAGTGCCAGTGTTGTTGGCTTACGCCATCCACATTACACCACTGCCAGTGCTTCCTGTGAGGCCATCATCACCACACCAGGGCTTGTGTTGCTTCTGATGCAATCCACAATATACAAGGTTTCTGTACTACTGGCTGAGGCCATCCACATTACACCAGGGCCAGTGGTGCTTCCTGTCAGGCGATCTTCACCACACAAGGTTCTTTGCTGTTCGCTGAGGCCATCCACATTACACCAGGGCCTGTCCTACTGGGTGAGGACATTTACATTTCACCAGGGCCTGTGTTGGTGGCTGATCCCATCCACAATATAAAAAGGCCTGTGCTACTGGATGATGCCATCCACATTGCAACAGGGCCACTGCTCCCTGTGAGGCCATATTCACAACACCAGGGCCTGTGCTGCTTGCGGATACCAACCTCATTTCACAAGGGCCTGCGTTGCTGGCTCATGCCATCCACATAACAACAGGGCCTGTGCTACTGGCTGAGGCCAACTACATTTCACAGGGCCTGTGCTAGTTGTTGATGCCATCCACATTATACCAGCGCAAGTGGTGCTGTCCAAAACCATCCACATTTCACCAGGGCCAGTGTTGTTGGATGAGGCCATCCACATTACACCACTGCCAGTGCTTCCATTGAAGCCATCATCAACACACCAGGGCCTGTGGTGCTGGATAAGCCCATCCACATTACACCAGGGCCTGTGCTTCCATTGAGGCCATCATCAACACACCAGGGCCTGTGGTGATGGATGAGGCAATCCACATTACACCAGGGCCTGTGCTACTTGTTGATACCATCCACATTTCACCAGGGCCATCCAACAGTGGTGTTGGCCGAGGACATCCAAATTACACAAGGGCCTGTGATGCCGGCTTATACCATCCACATTTCACCAGGGACAGTGAGGCCATCTTCACCACACCAGGGCCTTTGCTGTGGGCTGAGGCCATACACATTACACCAGGGCTTGTGATGACGGCTTCTACCATCCACATTACACCAGGGACAGTGCATCCTGTGAGGCCATCTTCACCCAACCAGGGCCTCTGCTGCTTGTTGATGCAATCCACATTACACCTGGGCCTTTGATGCCGGCTTCTACCGGTATCACAGGCCGGTAGTGTCATGGTCCTGGGTCGTGTGACCCAGTGTGTTATGCTTAACCTATTTTGATGTTTATTGTTTGCTTAGGTTCTTTAAGGTAGTCCAGCCCTTTTTGTAATTATGTCACCCTTGCATTACGTCTCCCTTGCCCTTCGTGTGTTTATGTCTGTGTGTCTTGTACTGTCAAGTTCATGCTGTCAGTTATGTCACCTCCCCCTGTACTACGTCTCCCCGGTTCATGTCTCATGTTTCCTGTTTTACTTTGAAGGCCTGCATTCACTGTCTGTGTATTCAGCTCACTCCTCCTGTCCTGTCGTTAAGTTCATGTGTGTCAGCTGCGTTCCCATGTGTGGCCACTTCCCCTGATCATCCCTCATGTGTATTTAGTCTCTGTGTTTCTTACAGTCTGTGTCGCGTCGTCTGTGTTATCTCCCCTACCCCTTGTCATAGTTTCCAAGCCTTAACTAGTCCTAGTTTGTACTTTGTTTAGCCATAGTTTTCCCAGTCTATGTTCAGGTTTTCCCTCAGTTGCTTTGCTGCCTTGTTCCTTAAGTTTTCGGCCCTAAATAAAGGCTCGCCTTCTGTTAAGTCCGGTTTTTGTGTCCTCACCTCTGTTTGCTCTTGGGTCCTCCACTCACTCCACACGGTCTGCCCCGGTGGCCCGTGACAGGTAGAAGCCTGGTGTAATGTATCCTGGTGTAATGTGGATAAGTTACACCAGGGACAGTGCTTCCTGAGAGGCCATCTTCACCCAACCTTGGCCTCTGCTGCTCGTTGATGCCATTCACATTACACCTGGGAGTTTGATGCCGGCTTCTACCGGTATCACAGGCCGGTAGAAGCCTGGTGTAATGTGGATAAGTTACACCAGGCACAGTGCTTCCCTTGAGGCAATCTTCACGCCACCAGGGCCTCTCCTTCTCGTTGATGCCAACCACATTAAACCTGGGCGTGTGGTGCTGGATATCATGCACATTTCACCAGGGCCAGTGGTGTTGGCAAAGGCCATTCACACTACACCAGGGTGTGTGATGCTGACCAATACATCCATATTTCACCAAGGACAGTGTTATTAGATGAGACCATCAACATTACACCAGGGCTTTTTCTACTGGCTGAGGCCAACTACATTTCACCAGTGCCTGTCTTGGTGTCTGATCCCATCCACAATATACAAAGGCCTGTGCTACTGCCTGATGCCATCCACATTACACCAGGGCCAGTTCTCCCTGTGAGGCCATCTTCACCACACCAGGGTCTTTGTTACTGGCTGAGGCCATCCTCATTTCACCAGGGCCTGCGTTGCTTGGTCATGCCATCCACATTACACCAGGGACTGTGCTACTGGGTGAGGCCAACTACATTTCACCAGGGCCAGTGTTGTTGGATGAGGCCATCCACATTACACCAGTGCCTGTGCTACTCGTTGATTCCATTCACATTACACCAGGTCCAGTGGTGCTGGCATATACCATCCATATTTCACCAGGGACAGTGTTGTTAGATGATGCCATCCACATTTCACAAGGGCCTGCATTGCTGGCTCATGCCATCCACATAACAACAGGGCCTGTGCTACTGGCTGAGGCCAACTACATTTCACCAGGGCCTATGCTAGTCGTTGATGCCATCCACATTATACCAGCGCAAGTGGTGCTGTCCAAAACCATCCACATTTCACCAGGGCCAGTGTTGTTGGATGAGGCCATCCACATTACACCACTGCCAGTGCTTCCATTGAGGCCATCATCAACACACCAGGGCCTATGGTGCTGGATGAGGCAATCCACATTACACCAGGGTCTGTGCTACGTGTTGATACCATCCACATTTCACCAGGGCCATCCAACAGTGGTGCTGGATGAGGCCATCCACATTACACCAGGGCCTGTTCTACTTGTTGATACCATCCACATTTCACCAGGGCCATTCAACAGTTGTGTTGGCCGAGGACATCCACATTACACAAGGGCCTGTGATGCCGGCTTATACCATCCACATTTCACCAGGGACAGTGAGGCCATCTTCACCACACCAGGGCCTTTGCTGTGGGCTGAGGCCATACACATTACACCAGGGCTTGTGATGATGGCTTCTACCATCCACATTACACCAGGGACAGTGCATCCTGTGAGGCCATCTTCACCCAACCAGGGCCTCTGCTGCTTGTTGATGCAATCCACATTACACCTGGGCCTTTGATGCCGGCTTCTACCGGTATCACAGGCCGGTAGAAGCCTGGTGTAATGTATCCTGGTGTAATGTGGATAAGTTACACCAGGGACAGTGCTTCCGGTGAGGCCATCTTCACCCAACCTTGGCCTCTGCTGCTCGTTGATGCCATCCACATTACACGTGGGCCTTTGATGCCGGCTTCTACCGGTATCACAGGCCGGTAGAAGCCTGGTGTAATGTGGATAAGTTACACCAGGCACAGTGCTTCCCTTGAGAGAATCTTCACGCCACCAGGACCTCTTCTTCTCGTTGATGCCAACCACATTAAACCTGGGCGTGTGGTGCTGGATATCATGCACATTTCACCAGTGCCAGTGGTGTTGGCAAAGGCCATTCACACTACACCAGGGTGTGTGATGCTGACCAATACCATCCATATTTCACCAAGGACAGTGTTATTAGATGAGGCCATCAACATTAAAACAGGGCCTTTTCTACTGGCTGAGGCCAACTACATTTCACCAGTGCCTGTCTTGGTGGCTGATCCCATCCACAATATACAAAGGCCTGTGCTACTGGCTGATGCCATCCACATTACACCACGGCCAGTGCTCCCTGTGAGACCATAATCACCACACCCGGGCCTGTTTTGCTGTCCGAAACCATCCACATTACACCGGGGCCAGTGGTGTTGGCTGAGGCCATCCAGCTTACACCACTGCCAGTGCTTCCTGTGAGGCCATCTTAACCAAACCAGGGACTGTGCTTTTGGCTGAGGCCATCCGCATTACATCAGGGCCTGTGATGCCTACTTCACGAACCAGCCACCATGTACCCAGCGGCAGTAAATCCGTCCGAGGAGCTCCGGGACGACGTTACATATAACGTGGAGATTCTCCTCGGGCTGTGGCTTGAGTACCCTCCAGAGGAGCTTCGCCGCGCCGTGGAAAGTCGGCTACAATGGCTCTTTTCCGGCCTGCAATGGCTTCTAACTTCTCTTCTTCCGACCGTTCAGGCTTTTCTCCGGCACACACCCCACCTTCTCTCAGCCGCTCCTGCCTCGCTGCCCGACTCGCCGGATGTGATCTTGCCCGGCCCGTCGGAGCTGTCTGCGGGGAGGAAACGCAAATCACGCCGCCGGTGCGCCACCCCACAGCCGGATGTTCGGACTTCTAATTTCCGCGGCTGTGGTGAGTGAGGACTCTGTGTCTTTTCCAGACTTTGTGACTGTTCATTCAGGGGCTGTGTTTTGTGTGGCGGATGTCAACGCGACCTGCTTATCGCCTGTGCAGCTACCGGCAGCCCAGTTACCCGCCCCGCAGACACACTCTGTTCTCTCAGCTCGGTTAGCTCCCCCGCAGCCACTCTCAGCTCGGTTAGCTCCCCCGCAGCCACTCTCAGTTCAGTTTCCAGTGTCACCCTCAAATCAAATCAAATCAAATCAAATCAAATCAAATCAAATCAAATCAAATCACTTTTATTGTCACATCACATGTGCAGGTACATTGGTACAGCACATGTGAGTGAAATTCTTGTGTGCGAGCTTCACAAGCAACAGAGTTGTGCAGAATACAATAATGTAAACAAGCAAAATACAAGAATGGCTACATCTGAAACTAATAAATATATGTATAATATATAATAGTATATGCATTTCTGGATGTGTATACTAAATATTTTTCTACGTGTGTGTGTGTGTACACATATTTTACAAATTAAATAGAGTAAACAATAAATAAAATATATAAAAATATACAGAGTTGAGACATTTGCAAAACAGTGGCATTACTGTACAGTATGGAGTGCATAATGTTAAAGTTCCAGTAGTGAAGGTGAGGTGTCTATGACGTGTTCAGCAGTCTGATGGCCTGGTGGAAGAAGCTATCTCTCAGTCTGCTGGTACGGGACCGGATGCTGCAGAACCTCCTTCCTGATGGAAGTAGTCTGAACAGTTTATGGCTGGGGTGACTGGAGTCCTTGATGATCCTCCCCGCTTTCCTCAGGCACCGCTTCCTGTAGATGTCTTGGAGGGAGGGAAGCTCACCTCCAATTATCCGTTCAGAGCACCGCACTACTCTCTGGAGAGCTTTGCAGTTGTAGGCGGTGCTGTTGCCATACCAGGTGGTGATGCATCCAGTGAGGATGCTCTCAATGGCACAGTGATAGAAGGTCCTGAGGATGCGGGGGCTCATGCCGAATCTTTTCAGTCTCCTGAGAAAGAAGAGGCGCTGCTGCGCCTTCTTCACTGTTTTGTTTGTGTGTACTGACCACGTAAGATCCTCAGCCAGATGTACACCAAGGAACCGGAAGCTGCTCACTCTCTCCACAGCAGCGCCGTTGATGATGATGGGTGTGTGTACTTCTCTGCACCTCCGGAAGTCCACTATCAACTCCTTTGTCTTTGCGACGTTGAGGGTGAGATGGTTGTCTTGACACCAGTGGGTCAGGGCGCTGACCTCCTCCCTGTAAGCCGTCTCATCACCATTGGTGATAAGACCCACCACTGTAGTGTCGTCCGCAAACTTCACAATGATGTTGGAGTTGTTAGTGGCTGTGCAGTCGTAGGTGTAGAGTGAGTATAGGAGAGGGCTCAGTACACACCCCTGTGGAGCACCAGTGTTCAGTGTGATGGGGGATGAGGTGATGCTGCCCAGTCTGACCACTTGGCATCTGTCAGACAGGAAGCTAAGGATCCAGCTGCAGAGGGAGCTAGTCAGTCCTAGATCCTGCAGTTTCCTGTCCAGCTTCGAGGGAACGATGGTATTGAATGCTGAGCTGTAATCTACAAACAGCATTCTCACATACGTGTCTCTCTTCTCCAGGTGTGACAGGGCAGTGTGTAGTGTCAGGGCTATGGCATCATCAGTGGACCTGTTGTGGCAGTATGCGAACTGTAGAGGGTCCAGTGAGTCGGGTAGTGCAGAGCAGATGAAGTCCCTGACCAGCTTCTCGAAACATTTGCTAATGATGGGAGTCAGGGCTACAGGTCGCCAGTCGTTCAATGAGGAGATGGTGGAGGATTTGGGTACAGGGACGACGGTGGCCATTTTGAAGCAGGCTGGGACTACAGACAGAGAGAGGGAAAGGTTGAAGATGTGTGTGAACACTCCAGCCAGCTGAGCCGCGCATGACTTGAGGACGCGGCCGGGAATCCCGTCCGGACCTGTAGCTTTGCGTGCGTTCACCTTCCTGAAGCACTTCCGTACATCCTCCTCAGACACAGTGTGCGCACTGACGTCATCCGCGGTGCGCACACTGTCCGGTCTCATGGTGTTCGCTGTGTCGAATCTAGCGTAGAATACGTTTAGATCCTCACACAGAGAGGCCGTGGTCTGCGGTGTGCTGGTTTTCCCTCTAAAGTCTGTGATCGTGTTTAGTCCCTGCCACATACTCTGAGGGTTGTCAAACTGTTGCTCCACCCTGTCCCTGTACTCACGTTTGGCTGCTTTGATCGTCTTCCGGAGTTGGTAATGTGTGTGTTTGTAGTCCAATGTGTTCGCGGAGGCAAAGGCGGTGCTCCGTGCCGCCAGTGCCGCGCGAACATCTCTGTTAATCCAGGGTTTTTGATTTGGGAAGGATTTAACTGTTCTGGATGGGACGACATCTCCACGAGTGTTAAAATGGATGTGTTGGTGGAGTTTGGGTGAGACTTTCTTCAGGTTTCCCTTATTAAAGTCTCCGGCTGTGATAAACGCTGCCTCTGGGTGTGCGGTTTCCTCGCTGCTGATCGCGCTGTACAGTTCCCTGAGTGCTCGGTCAGTGTCGGCTTGTGGGGGAATGTAAACAGCTGTAATAATCACTGCTGTAAATTCCCTCGGTAGCCAGAATGGCCGGCACTTAATCATCAGGTACTCCAGGTCCGGTGAGCAGAAGGATTTGACCGGGTGCACGTTCGCATAATCACACCAGCTGTTGTTGATCATGAAACACACACCACCGCCTCTGCTTTTCCCAGTAAGATCCTGTGACCTGTCCGCGCGATGCACGGAGAACCCCGGTAGTTGTATTGCGGAGTCCGGTACCTTGTCCGATAGCCAGGTTCCTGCCTGTGTAATATGACTCCTGTTTGCCGCGCCTGCCCATGTCAGATAACTCATGTTTCCCGCGCCTGCCCTTGTATGACAGCGCCTGATTCCCGCGCCTGCCCGTGTAAGATTACGCCTGTTTCCGTGTAAGAAAACGCCTGTTTCCCGCGCCTGCCCTTATAAGATAACACCTGTTTCCCGCACCTGCCCGTGTAAGATGACACCTGTTTCTGTGTAAGATAACGCCTGTTTCCCGCGCCTGCCCTTGTAAGATAACGCCTGTTTCCCGCTTCTGCCCGTGTAAGATAACGACTGTTTCCAGCGCCTGCCGGTGTCAGATAACGACTGTTTCCAGCTCCTGCCGGTGTCAGATAACGCCTGTTTCCCGCGCCTGCCCTTGTAAGATAATGCCTGTTTCCGTGTAAGAAAACGCCTGTTTCCCGCGCCTGCCCTTATAAGATAATGCCTGTTTCCCGCACCTGCACGTGTAAGATGACGCCTGTTTCCGTGTAAGATGACGCCTGTTTCCATATAAGATAACGCCTGTTTCCTGCGCCTACCTGTGTAAGATGATGCCTGTTTCCCGCTCCTGCCCGTGCAAGATAACGCCTGTTTCCCGCGCCTACCCTTGGAAGATGACGCCTGTTTCCCGCGCCTACCCTTGGAAGATGACGCCTGTTTCCCGATCCTGCCCGTGTAAGATAACGCCTGTTTCCCGCGCCTGCCCGTGTAACATAACGACTGTTTCCGTGTAAGATAACGACTGTTTCCCGCTCCTGCCGGTGTCAGATAACGCCTTTTTGGTGCGCCTGCCCGTGTACGACAACGCCTGTTTCCCGCGCCTGCCCGTGTAAGATAACGCCTGTTTCCCGCACCTGACCGTGTAAGATAACGCCTGTTTCCCGCGCCTGACCTTGTAAGATAACGCCTGCTTCCCGCGCCTGCCCTTGTCAGATAACGCTGTCCCCCCCCTGTCCCCTTCTGGCTGCCTCTGCCTCAATTTTATCCCACAACTTAGACATTCACATTATTCACATTCTCATTACACATACATATAGGATCTTGGGGGTGGGCACAATCACGGAGTCCAAATCACCATCAGGGTGTATACCTCACCCCTGACGTCGTTGCCCACCTCTCAATTTTAAATACACTTAGTCATTGAGGGTTAGCAGGAGGGACTATGCGCTTACCTGCTGCTCCTTGGCAGGCAGCTCCATGCCCTCCTGGGTTTTAATTGCACCTTAGAACACGTATGCATCAACACTACAATGAGCGGGTGGAGGGAGGTTTGGAGTCTTCTCCCACCCCCATTCTCTGCGGCCTGCTGGAGCGGGAGGGCTAGTAGGAGGAGTTGGCCGTCCGACTGCGGTCTGGGGTGTGGGGCCTCCCTGCTGCTGCGGAGTCGGGGTGGTCTGCCTCTCCCCACCGCAGGGAAAAGGGTAACACCACCTGGGTCTGGGTGCAATTCCCCCCTCCAGGGGCAAGGGTACCTAGACCCGGTTTGTAGAGTACGCTTGGGGAGTGTGATTGTGTGTACAGCGTCTCTTTATGTCTGTCTCCACGTTGGTTGAGTGTGGAGTGAGTGCATATGAGAGCATGAGGGTGGGAATGGATGTTTGTGTCTGTGTGTGCCTGTATGTCTGTGTCTATATGTCAGGTTGGGTATCAGACGCCACCTCTCTGGGGACACCTCAGGCCCTCCAAGGTTTGGAGGCCTATCTCCACTCACCACCACTTCCCCTGCCGGTGGCGGACTCCCTCAGGTGTCGGTGTGTTGGTGGTTCTTTGTGTCTGGGGGTGGGCGTCCGGGTACACACCGGCTCACTCCTTGGCGGCCGCTTGTCGGGGCCTGGGGCCTGGGGCTCGCTCGGGCCCCTTTGGAGGTGGGGTGCCCCCGGCCTCTCGGCCTAGGGCTCGGTCACTCAGGCGCAGCTGGGGGCCGGCGGAGCTCACGGGCGCGTCACTGCAACCCCCCCTGGCTTCTGCTCCGCGGCTGCTGAGTGAGCCCTCATCTGGGACTCTCCTCAGCTCTTACTGGAACAGTGGCGCGGCTGCCCCTCTGTTGGTCTTCCATGGTCTCTTGTGTTCTGGGGGCCTCTGGACGTCTGGAGTTTTGATCTCCTCCATACCCGCTTCACACCCTGGAGGACGGGGCTGTGGCCCCCCCACACTCCCTAGCAGATCATTACATGGAGAAACCTTTGGAATGCAAGCATGCTGATCCACACAGGTATGCACACATGGGTATTCACAGACGCGGACTAAAGCTTTCTTGGCTGCTGCCCCAAAGCACACTGTGCGCTGTCTATCTTGCGTGCTGCACAATATCGTTTATTACTTAGTAAATACTGATATCTATGACTAGCTAGTTTATTGTGATGGTGCTTTGTTTTCTCTATTATTATGTTGCTCTTTGTTGTTTGCTGTCTCCTCTGTTTGTTTGTTTGTTTGTTTGTTTGTTTGTTTGTTTTTTTCTCCATACAGGTGACCCAGGAGGTTTTTTTTTTTTTTGTCTCTCTTCCCCCCCCTTCTCACCGTCTCTTCTCCCCTTGGGTTTTCTTTCTTTCTCTCCCCCTCTCTCTCTCATTCATTCCCCCTGTCCTATTTATTTAAAAAAATAAAAATAAAAAAAATAAATAAATAAATAAATGACAAAGGATGAACTGAAGCTCTGCCATCACGTAATGTCGCATACTGCTGTTTCTGATGTCATTTAAAGAAAAAAAAAAAAAAAAAAAAAAAAAAAAGATAACGCTGTTTTGCTGCGCCTGCCCGTGTACGATAACGCCTGTTTCCCGTGCCTGCCCGTGTAAGATAACGCCTGTTTCCGTGCAAGACAGCGCCTGTTTCCCGCGCCTGCCCGTGTAAGATAACGCCTGTTTGCCGCGCCTGCCCGTGTAAGATAACGCCTGTTTCCGTGTAAGAAAACGCCTGTTTCCTGCGCCTGCCCGTGTAAGATAACGCCTGTTTCCTGCGCCTGCCCGTGTAAGATTACCACTGTTTCCCGCGCCTGCCTGTGTAAGATGACGCCTGTTTGCCGCGCTTGCTCGTGTCAGATAACGCATGTTTCCCGCGCCTGCCCGTGTAAGATAACGCCTGTTTCCGTGTAAGAAAACGCCTGTTTTCCGTGCCTGCTCTTATAAGATAACGCCTGTTTCCCGCACCTGCCCGTGTAAGATGACGCCTGTTTCCGTGTAAGATAACGCCTGTCTCCGTATAAGAAAATGTCTGTTTCGCGCGCCTGCCCTTATAAGATAACGCCTGTTTCCCGCACCTGCCTGTGTAAGATGACGCCTGTTTCCGTATAAGATAACGCCTGTTTCCGTATAAGATAACGCCTGTTTTCCGCGCCTGCTCTTATAAGATAACGCCTGTTTCCCGCACCTGCCCGTGTAAGATGGCGCCTGTTTCCGTGTAAGATAACGCCTGTCTCCGTATAAGAAAATGTCTGTTTCGCGCGCCTGCCCTTATAAGATAACGCCTGTTTCCCGCACCTGCCTGTGTAAGATGACGCCTGTTTCCGTGTAAGATAACGCCTGTTTCACGCGCCTGCTCGTCTAAGATAACGCCTGTTTCCCACGCCTGCCCGTGTAAGTTAACGCCTGTTTCCCGCGCCTGACCGTGTAAGATAATGCCTGCTTCCCGCGCCTGCCCTTTTCAGATCACGCTCTTTTGCTGCGCCTGCCCGTGTACGATAACGCCTGTTTCCGTGTAAGATGACGCCTGTTTCCGTGTAAGATAACGCCTGTCTCCGTATAAGAAAATGTCTGTTTCGCGCGCCTGCCCTTATAAGATAACGCCTGTTTCCCGCACCTGCCTGTGTAAGATGACGCCTGTTTCCGTATAAGATGACGCCTGTTTCCGTATGAGATAACGCCTGTTTCCTGCGCCTGCCCATGGAAGATAACGCCTGTTTCCCGCGCCTGGCCATGTAAGACAACGCCTGTTTCCTTGTAAGATAACGCCTGTTTCCCGCGCCTGCCCGTGCAAGTTAACACCTGTTTGCCGCGCCTGCCCGTGCAAGATAACGCCTGTTTCCCGCGCCTGCCCGTGTAAGATAACGACTGTTTCCGTGTAAGATAACGCCTGTTTCACGCGCCTGCTCGTCTAAGATAACGCCTGTTTCCCACGCCTGCCCGTGTAAGTTAACGCCTGTTTCCCGCGCCTGACCGTGTAAGATAATGCCTGCTTCCCGCGCCTGCCCTTTTCAGATCACGCTCTTTTGCTGCGCCTGCCCGTGTACGATAACGCCTGTTTCCGTGTAAGATGACGCCTGTTTCCGTGTAAGATAACGCCTGTCTCCGTATAAGAAAATGTCTGTTTCGCGCGCCTGCCCTTATAAGATAACGCCTGTTTCCCGCACCTGCCTGTGTAAGATGACGCCTGTTTCCGTATAAGATGACGCCTGTTTCCGTATAAGATAACGCCTGTTTCCCGCGCCTGCCCATGCAAGATAACGCCTGTTTCCCGCGCCTGGCCATGTAAGACAACGCCTGTTTCCTTGTAAGATAACGCCTGTTTCCCGCGCCTGCCCGTGCAAGTTAACACCTGTTTGCCGCGCCTGCCCGTGCAAGATAACGCCTGTTTCCCGCACCTGCCCGTGTAAGATAACGACTGTTTCCGTGTAAGATAACGCCTGTTTCACGCGCCTGCTCGTCTAAGATAACGCCTGTTTCCCACGCCTGCCCGTGTAAGTTAACGCCTGTTTCCCGCGCCTGACCGTGTAAGATAATGCCTGCTTCCCGCGCCTGCCCTTTTCAGATCACGCTCTTTTGCTGCACCTGCCCGTGTACGATAACGCCTGTTTCCGTGTAAGATGACGCCTGTTTCCGTGTAAGATAACGCCTGTCTCCGTATAAGAAAATGTCTGTTTCGCGCGCCTGCCCTTATAAGATAACGCCTGTTTCCCGCACCTGCCTGTGTAAGATGACGCCTGTTTCCGTATAAGATGACGCCTGTTTCCGTATAAGATAACGCCTGTTTCCCGCGCCTGCCCATGCAAGATAACGCCTGTTTCCCGCGCCTGGCCATGTAAGACAACGCCTGTTTCCTTGTAAGATAACGCCTGTTTCCCGCGCCTGCCCGTGCAAGATAACGCCTGTTTCCCGCGCCTGCCCGTGTAAGATAACGACTGTTTCCGTGTAAGATAACGCCTGTTTCACGCGCCTGCTCGTCTAAGATAACGCCTGTTTCCCACGCCTGCCCGTGTAAGTTAACGCCTGTTTCCCGCGCCTGACCGTGTAAGATAATGCCTGCTTCCCGCGCCTGCCCTTTTCAGATCACGCTCTTTTGCTGCGCCTGCCCGTGTACGATAACGCCTGTTTCCGTGTAAGATAACGACTGATTCCCGCGCTTGCCGGTGTCAGATAACGCCTGTTTGCCGCGCCTGCCCGTGTAAGATAACGACTGTTTCCCGCTCCTGCCGGTGTCAGATAACGCCTTTTTGGTGCGCCTGCCCGTGTACGACAACGCCTGTTTCCCGCGCCTGACCGTGTAAGATAACGCCTGCTTCCCGCGCCTGCCCTTGTCAGATAACGCTCTTTTGCTGCGCCTGCCCGTGTACGATAACGCCTGTTTCCGTGTAAGATGACGCCTGTTTCCGTGTAAGATAACGCCTGTCTCCGTATAAGAAAATGTCTGTTTCGCGCGCCTGCCCTTATAAGATAACGCCTGTTTCCCGCACCTGCCTGTGTAAGATGACGCCTGTTTCCGTATAAGATGACGCCTGTTTCCGTATAAGATAACGCCTGTTTCCCGCGCCTGCCCATGCAAGATAACGCCTGTTTCCCGCGCCTGGCCATGTAAGACAACGCCTGTTTCCTTGTAAGATAACGCCTGTTTCCCGCGCCTGCCCGTGCAAGATAACGCCTGTTTCCCGCGCCTGCCCGTGTAAGATAACGACTGTTTCCGTGTAAGATAACGCCTGTTTCACGCGCCTGCTCGTCTAAGATAACGCCTGTTTCCCACGCCTGCCCGTGTAAGTTAACGCCTGTTTCCCGCGCCTGACCGTGTAAGATAATGCCTGCTTCCCGCACCTGCCCTTTTCAGATCACGCTCTTTTGCTGCGCCTGCCTGTGTACGATAACGCCTGTTTCCGTGTAAGATAACGACTGATTCCCGCGCTTGCCGGTGTCAGATAACGCCTGTTTGCCGCGCCTGCCCGTGTAAGATAACGACTGTTTCCCGCTCCTGCCGGTGTCAGATAACGCCTTTTTGGTGCGCCTGCCCGTGTACGACAACGCCTGTTTCCCGCGCCTGACCGTGTAAGATAACGCCTGCTTCCCGCGCCTGCCCTTGTCAGATAACGCTCTTTTGCTGCGCCTGCCCGTGTACGATAACGCCTGTTTCCGTGTAAGATGACGCCTGTTTCCGTGTAAGATAACGCCTGTCTCCGTATAAGAAAATGTCTGTTTCGCGCGCCTGCCCTTATAAGATAACGCCTGTTTCCCGCACCTGCCTGTGTAAGATGACGCCTGTTTCCGTATAAGATGACGCCTGTTTCCGTATAAGATAACGCCTGTTTCCCGCGCCTGCCCATGCAAGATAACGCCTGTTTCCCGCGCCTGGCCATGTAAGACAACGCCTGTTTCCTTGTAAGATAACGCCTGTTTCCCGCGCCTGCCCGTGCAAGATAACGCCTGTTTCCCGCGCCTGCCCGTGTAAGATAACGACTGTTTCCGTGTAAGATAACGCCTGTTTCACGCGCCTGCTCGTCTAAGATAACGCCTGTTTCCCACGCCTGCCCGTGTAAGTTAACGCCTGTTTCCCGCGCCTGACCGTGTAAGATAATGCCTGCTTCCCGCGCCTGCCCTTTTCAGATCACGCTCTTTTGCTGCGCCTGCCCGTGTACGATAACGCCTGTTTCCCGTGCCTGCCCGTGTAAGATAACGCCTGTTTCCGTGTAAGATAACGCCTGTTTCCCGCGCCAGCCCGTGCAAGATAACGCCTTTTTCCCACGCCTGCCCGTGTAAGATAACGACTGTTTGCCGCACCTGCCGGTGCAAGATAACGCCTTTTTCCCGCGCCTGCCCGTGTAAGTTAACGCCTGTTTGCCGCACCAGAGTGTATAAGATAACGACTGTTTCCCGCGCCTGCCCGTGTAAGATAACGCCTGTTTCCGTGTAAGATAACGACTGATTCCCGCACTTGCTGGTGTCAGATAACGCCTGTTTGCCGCGCCTGCCCGTGTCAGATAACGCCTGTTTCCGTGTAAGATAACGATTGTTTCCCGCGCCTGCCCGTGTAAGATAACGCCTGTTTCCTGCGCCTGCCTGTGTAAGATTACCACTGTTTCCCGCGCCTGCCTGTGTAAGATGACGCCTGTTTGCCACGCCTGCCCGTGTCAGATAACGCATTTTTCCCGCGCCTGCCCTTGTAAGATAACGCCTGTTTCCCACACCTGCCCGTGTAAGATGACGCCTGTTTCCGTGTAAGATAACGCCTGTTTCCGTATAAGATAACGCCTGTTTCCCGCACCTACCCAGAGTCCTTGGTGCATTCCGGAACTCTGAACATTCCGGAATTCCGAACATTCCGGAACCTTGGTGCATTCCGGAACTCTGAACAATCCGGAATTCCGAACATTCCGGAACCTTGGTGCATTCCGGAACTCTGAACAATCCGGAATTCCGAAAATTCCGGAACCTTGGTGCATTCCGGAACTCTGAATTCCGGAACCTTGGTGCATTCCGGAACTCTGAATTCCGGAACCTTGGTGCATTCTGGAACTCTGAACATTCCGGAATTCCGAACATTCCGGAACCTTGGTGCATTCCGGAACTCTGAACATTCCGGAATTCCGAACATTCCGGAACCTTGGTGCATTCCGGAACTCTGAACATTCCGGAACTCTGAACATTCCGGAATTCCGAACATTCCGGAACCTTGGTGCATTCCGGAACCTTGGTGCATTCTGGAACTCTGAACATTCCGGAATTCCGAACATTCCGGAACCTTGGTGCATTCCGGAACTCTGAACATTCCGGAATTCCGAACATTCCGGAACCTTGGTGCATTCCGGAACTCTGAATTCCGGAACCTTGGTGCATTCCGGAACTCTGAACAATCCGGAACTCTGAACATTCCGGAACCTTGGTGCATTCCGGAACTCTGAATTCCGGAACCTTGGTGCATTCTGGAACTCTGAACATTCCGGAATTCCGAACATTCCGGAACCTTGGTGCATTCCGGAACCTTGGTGCATTCCGGAACTCTGAATTCCGGAACCTTGGTGCATTCTGGAACTCTGAACATTCCGGAATTCCGGACATTCCGGAACCTTGGTGCATTCCGGAACCTTGGTGCATTCCGGAACTCTGAACATTCCGGAATTCCGAACATTCCAGAACCTTGGTGCATTCCGGAACTCTGAACATTCCGGAACCTTGGTACATTTCGGAACTCTGAACATTCCGGAATCTTGGTGCATTCTGGAACCTTGGTGCATTCCGGAACTCTGAACATTCCGGAACCTTGGTGCATTCCGGAACTCTGAACATTCCGGAACTCTGAACATTCCGGAATTCCGAACATTCCGGAACCTTGCTGCATTCCGGAACCTTGGTGCATTCCAGAACTCTGAACATTCCGGAACTCTGAACATTCCGGAATTCTGAAAATTCCGGAACCTTGGTGCATTCCGGAACTCTGAATTCCGGAACCTTGGTGCATTCTGGAACTCCGAACATTCCGGAACCTTTGTGCATTCCGGAACTCTGAACATTCCGGAACCTTGGTGAATTCCGGAACCTTGGTGCATTCCGGAACTCTGAACATTCCGGAATTCCGAACATTCAGGAACCTTGGTGCATTCCGGAACTCTGAACAATCCGGAACCTTTGTGCTTTCCGGAACTCTGAACATTCCGGAACCTTGGTGCATTCCGGAACTCTGAACATTCTGAAACTCTGAACATTCCAGAACCTTGGTGAATTCCGGAACCTTGGTGCATTCCGGAACTCTGAACATTCCGGAACTCTTAACATTCCAGAATTCCGAAAATTCCGGAACCTTGGTGCATTCCGGAACTCTGAATTCCGGAATTCCGAACATTCCGGAACCTTGGTGCATTCCGGAACTCTGAACATTCCGGAACCTTTGTGCATTCCGGAACTCTGAACATTCCGGAATTCCGAACATTCCGGAACCTTGGTGCATTCCGGAACTCTGAACATTGCGGAACTCTGAACATTCCGGAACCTTGGTGCATTCGGGAACTCTGAACATTCCGGAACTCTGAACATTCCAGAACCTTGGTGCATTCCGGAACTCTGAATTCCGGAACCTTGGTGCATTCTGGAACTCTGAACATTCCGGAATTCCGAACATTCCGGAACCTTGGTGCATTCCGGAACTCTGAACATTCCGGAACTCTGAACATTCCGGAACCTTGGTGCATTCCGGAACTCCAAACATTCCGGAATTCAGAGTTCCGGAATGCACCAAGGTTCCGGAATGTTCGGAATTCCGGAATGTACCAAGGTTCCGGAATGTTCAGAGTTCCGGAATGCACCAAGGTTCCGGAATATTCGGAATTCCGGAATGTTCAGAGTTCCGGAATGTTCAGAGTTCCGGAATGCACCAAGGTTCCGGAATGTTCGGAATTCCGGAATGTTCAGAGTTCCGGAATGTTCAGAGTTCCGGAATGCACCAAGGTTCCGGAATGTTCGGAATTCCGGAATGTTCAGAGTTCCGGAATGTTCAGAGTTCCGGAATGCACCAAGGTTCCGGAATGTTTAGAGTTCCGGAATGCACCAAGGTTCCGGAATGCACAAAGGTTCCGGAATGTTCAGAGTTCCGGAATGCACCAAGGTTCCGGAATGTTTGGAATTCCGGAATGTTCAGAGTTCCGGAATGTTCAGAGTTCCGGAATGCACCAAGGTTCCGGAATGCACAAAGGTTCCGGAATGTTTGGAATTCCGGAATGTTCAGAGTTCCGGAATGCACCAAGGTTCCGGAATGCACCAAGGTTCCGGAATTTTCGGAATTCCGGAATGTTCAGAGTTCCGGAATGTTCAGAGTTCCGGAATGCACCAAGGTTCCGGAATGTTCAGAGTTCCTTAATGCACAAAGGTTCTGGAATGTTCGGAATTCCGGAATGTTCAGATTCCGGAATGTTCAGCATTCCGGAATGTACCAAGGTTCCGGAATGTTCAGAGTTCCGGAATGCACCAAGGTTCCGGAATGTTCGGAATTCCGGAATGCACCAAGGTTCCGGAATGTTCAGAGTTCCGGAATGCACCAAGGTTCCGGAATGCACCAAGGTTCCGGAATGCACCAAGGTTCCGGAATGTTCAGAGTTCCAGAATGCACCAAGGTTCCGGAATTCAGAGTTCCGGAATGCACCAAGGTTCCGGAATTTTCGGAATTCCGGAATGTTCAGAGTTCCGGAATGTTCAGAGTTCCGGAATGCACCAAGGTTCCGGAATGCACCAAGGTTCCGGAATGTTCAGAGTTCCGGAATGCACCAAGGTTCCGGAATGCACAAAGGTTCCGGAATGTTCGGAATTCCGGAATGTTCGGAATTCCGGAATGTACCAAGGTTCCGGAATGTTCAGAGTTCCGGAATGCACCAAGGTTCCGGAATGCACCAAGGTTCCGGAATGCACCAAGGTTCCGGAATGTTCAGAGTTCCGGAATGCACAAAGGTTCCGGAATTCAGAGTTCCGGAATGCACCAAGGTTCCGGAATTTTCGGAATTCCGGAATGTTCAGAATTCCGGAATGTTCAGAGTTCCGGAATGTTCAGAGTTCCGGAATGCACCAAGGTTCCGGAATGTTCGGAATTCCGGAATGTTCAGAGTTCCGGAATGCACCAAGGTTCCGGAATTCAGAGTTCCGGAATGCACCAAGGTTCCGGAATGTTCGGAATTCCGGAATGTACCAAGGTTCCGGAATGTTCAGAGTTCCGGAATGCACCAAGGTTCCGGAATGTTCGGAATTCCGGAATGTTCAGAGTTCCGGAATGTTCAGAGTTCCGGAATGCACCAAGGTTCCGGAATGCACCAAGGTTCCGGAATGTTCAGAGTTCCGGAATGCACCAAGGTTCCGGAATGCACAAAGGTTCCGGAATGTTCGGAATTCCGGAATGTTCGGAATTCCGGAATGCACCAAGGTTCCGGAATGTTCAGAGTTCCGGAATGCACCAAGGTTCCGGAATGCACCAAGGTTCCGGAATGCACCAAGGTTCCGGAATGTTCAGAGTTCCGGAATGCACCAAGGTTCCGGAATGTTCGGAATTCCGGAATGTTCGGAATTCCGGAATGTTCAGAGTTCCGGAATGTTCAGAGTTCCGGAATGCACCAAGGTTCCGGAATGTTCGGAATTCCGGAATGTTCAGAGTTCCGGAATGCACCAAGGTTCCGGAATTCAGAGTTCCGGAATGCACCAAGGTTCCGGAATGTTCGGAATTCCGGAATGTACCAAGGTTCCGGATTGTTCAGAGTTCCGGAATGCACCAAGGTTCCGGATTGTTCAGAGTTCCGGAATGCACCAAGGTTCCGGAATTTTCGGAATTCCGGAATGTTCAGAGTTCCGGAATGTTCAGAGTTCCGGAATGCACCAAGGTTCCGGAATGTTCGGAATTCCGGAATGTTCAGAGTTCCGGAATGTTCAGAGTTCCGGAATGCACCAAGGTTCCGGAATGCACCAAGGTTCCGGAATGCACCAAGGTTCCGGAATGTTCAGAGTTCCGGAATGCACCAAGGTTCCGGAATGTTCAGAGTTCCAGAATGCACCAAGGTTCCGGAATTCAGAGTTCCGGAATGCACCAAGGTTCCGGAATGTTCGGAATTCCGGAATGCACCAAGGTTCCGGAATGTTCGGAATTCCGGAATGTACCAAGGTTCCGGAATATTCAGAGTTCCGGAATGCACCAAGGTTCCGGAATGTTCGGAATTCCGGAATGTTCAGAGTTCCGGAATGTTCAGAGTTCCGGAATGCACCAAGGTTCCGGAATGCACAAAGGTTCCGGAATGTTCAGAGTTCCGGAATGCACCAAGGTTCCGGAATGCACCAAGGTTCCGGAATGTTCGGAATTCCGGATTGTTCAGAGTTCCGGAATGCACCAAGGTTCCGGAATGTTCGGAATTCCGGAATGTTCAGAGTTCCGGAATGTTCAGAGTTCCGGAATGCACCAAGGTTCCGGAATGTTCGGAATTCCGGAATGTTCAGAGTTCCGGAATGCACCAAGGTTCCGGAATTCAGAGTTCCGGAATGCACCAAGGTTCCGGAATGTTCAGAGTTCCGGAATGCACAAAGGTTCCGGAATGTTCAGAGTTCCGGAATGCACCAAGGTTCCGGAATGCACAAAGGTTCCGGAATGTTTGGAATTTCGGAATGTTCAGAGTTCCGGAATGCACCAAGGTTCCGGAATGCACCAAGGTTCCGGAATGTTCGGAATTCCGGAATGTTCAGAGTTCCGGAATGTTCAGAGTTCCGGAATGCACCAAGGTTCCGGAATGTTCAGAGTTCCTGAATGCACAAAGGTTCTGGAATGTTCGGAATTCCGGAATGTTCAGATTCCGGAATGTTCAGCATTCCGGAATGTACCAAGGTTCCGGAATGTTCAGAGTTCCGGAATGCACCAAGGTTCCGGAATGTTCGGAATTCCGGAATGCACCAAGGTTCCGGAATGTTCAGAGTTCCGGAATGCACCAAGGTTCCGGAATGCACCAAGGTTCCGGAATGCACCAAGGTTCCGGAATGTTCAGAGTTCCAGAATGCACCAAGGTTCCGGAATTCAGAGTTCCGGAATGCACCAAGGTTCCGGAATTTTCGGAATTCCGGAATGTTCAGAGTTCCGGAATGTTCAGAGTTCCGGAATGCACCAAGGTTCCGGAATGCACCAAGGTTCCGGAATGTTTAGAGTTCCGGAATGCACCAAGGTTCCGGAATGCACAAAGGTTCCGGAATGTTCGGAATTCCGGAATGTTCGGAATTCCGGAATGTACCAAGGTTCCGGAATGTTCAGAGTTCCGGAATGCACCAAGGTTCCGGAATGCACCAAGGTTCCGGAATGCACCAAGGTTCCGGAATGTTCAGAGTTCCGGAATGCACAAAGGTTCCGGAATTCAGAGTTCCGGAATGCACCAAGGTTCCGGAATTTTCGGAATTCCGGAATGTTCAGAATTCCGGAATGTTCAGAGTTCCGGAATGTTCAGAGTTCCGGAATGCACCAAGGTTCCGGAATGTTCGGAATTCCGGAATGTTCAGAGTTCCGGAATGCACCAAGGTTCCGGAATTCAGAGTTCCGGAATGCACCAAGGTTCCGGAATGTTCGGAATTCCGGAATGTACCAAGGTTCCGGAATGTTCAGAGTTCCGGAATGCACCAAGGTTCCGGAATTTTCGGAATTCCGGAATGTTCAGAGTTCCAGAATGTTCAGAGTTCCGGAATGCACCAAGGTTCCGGAATGGTTAGAGTTCCGGAATGCACCAAGGTTCCGGAATGCACAAAGGTTCCGGAATGTTCGGAATTCCGGAATGTTCGGAATTCCGGAATGTACCAAGGTTCCGGAATGTTCAGAGTTCCGGAATGCACCAAGGTTCCGGAATGCACCAAGGTTCCGGAATGCACCAAGGTTCCGGAATGTTCAGAGTTCCGGAATGCACCAAGGTTCCGGAATTTTCGGAATTCCGGAATGTTCGGAATTCCGGAATGTTCAGAGTTCCGGAATGTTCAGAGTTCCGGAATGCACCAAGGTTCCGGAATGTTCGGAATTCCGGAATGTTCAGAGTTCCGGAATGCACCAAGGTTCCGGAATTCAGAGTTCCGGAATGCACCAAGGTTCCGGAATGTTCGGAATTCCGGAATGTACCAAGGTTCCGGATTGTTCAGAGTTCCGGAATGCACCAAGGTTCCGGATTGTTCAGAGTTCCGGAATGCACCAAGGTTCCGGAATGTTCGGAATTCCGGAATGTTCAGAGTTCCGGAATGTTCAGAGTTCCGGAATGCACCAAGGTTCTGGAATGTTCGGAATTCCGGAATGTTCAGAGTTCCGGAATGTTCAGAGTTCCGGAATGCACCAAGGTTCCGGAATGCACCAAGGTTCCGGAATGCACCAAGGTTCCGGAATGTTCAGAGTTCCGGAATGCACCAAGGTTCCGGAATGTTCAGAGTTCCGGAATGCACCAAGGTTCCGGAATTCAGAGTTCCGGAATGCACCAAGGTTCCGGAATGTTCGGAATTCCGGAATGCACCAAGGTTCCGGAATGTTCGGAATTCCGGAATGTACCAAGGTTCCGGAATGTTCAGAGTTCCGGAATGCACCAAGGTTCCGGAATTTTCGGAATTCCGGAATGTTCAGAGTTCCGGAATGTTCAGAGTTCCGGAATGCACCAAGGTTCCGGAATGCACAAAGGTTCCGGAATGTTCAGAGTTCCGGAATGCACCAAGGTTCCGGAATGTTCGGAATTCCGGAATGTTCAGAGTTCCGGAATGCACCAAGGTTCCGGAATGTTCAGAATTCCGGAATGTTCAGAGTTCCGGAATGTTCAGAGTTCCGGAATGCACCAAGGTTCCGGAATGTTCGGAATTCCGGAATGTTCAGAGTTCCGGAATGCAGCAAGGTTCCGGAATGTTCAGCATTCCGGAATGTACCAAGGTTCCGGAATGTTTGGAATTCCGGAATGTTCAGAGTTCCGGAATGTTCAGAGTTCCGGAATGCACCAAGGTTCCGGAATGCACAAAGGTTCCGGAATGTTTGGAATTTCGGAATGTTCAGAGTTCCGGAATGCACCAAGGTTCCGGAATGCACCAAGGTTCCGGAATGTTCGGAATTCCGGAATGTTCAGAGTTCCGGAATGTTCAGAGTTCCGGAATGCACCAAGGTTCCGGAATGTTCAGAGTTCCGGAATGCACCAAGGTTCTGGAATGTTCGGAATTCCGGAATGTTCAGATTCCGGAATGTTCAGAGTTCCGGAATGTACCAAGGTTCCGGAATGTTCAGAGTTCCGGAATGCACCAAGGTTCCGGAATGTTCGGAATTCCGGAATGTACCAAGGTTCCGGAATGTTCAGAGTTCCGGAATGCACCAAGGTTCCGGAATGCACCAAGGTTCCAGAATGCACCAAGGTTCCGGAATTCAGAGTTCCGGAATGCACCAAGGTTCCGGAATGTTCGGAATTCCGGAATGTTCAGAGTTCCGGAATGTTCAGAGTTCCGGAATGCACCAAGGTTCCGGAATGCACCAAGGTTCCGGAATGTTCAGAGTTCCGGAATGCACCAAGGTTCCGGAATGCACAAAGGTTCCGGAATGTTCGGAATTCCGGAATGTTCGGAATTCCGGAATGTACCAAGGTTCCGGAATGTTCAGAGTTCCGGAATGCACCAAGGTTCCGGAATGCACCAAGGTTCCGGAATGTTCAGAGTTCCGGAATGCACCAAGGTTCCGGAATTTTCGGAATTCCGGAATGTTCGGAATTCCGGAATGTTCAGAGTTCCGGAATGTTCAGAGTTCCGGAATGCACCAAGGTTCCGGAATGTTCGGAATTCCGGAATGTTCAGAGTTCCGGAATGCACCAAGGTTCCGGAATTCAGAGTTCCGGAATGCACCAAGGTTCCGGAATGTTCGGAATTCCGGAATGCACCAAGGTTCCGGAATTTTCGGAATTCCGGAATGTTCAGAGTTCCGGAATGTTCAGAGTTCCGGAATGCACCAAGGTTCCGGAATGTTCGGAATTCCGGAATGTTCAGAGTTCCGGAATGTTCAGAGTTCCGGAATGCACCAAGGTTCCGGAATGTTCGGAATTCCGGAATGTTCAGAGTTCCGGAATGCACCAAGGTTCCGGAATTCAGAGTTCCGGAATGCACCAAGGTTCCGGAATGTTCGGAATTCCGGAATGTACCAAGGTTCCGGAATGTTCAGAGTTCCGGAATGCACCAAGGTTCCGGAATGCACAAAGGTTCCGGAATGTTCAGAGTTCCGGAATGCACCAAGGTTCCGGAATGTTCGGAATTCCGGAATGTTCAGAGTTCCGGAATGCACCAAGGTTCCGGAATGTTCGGAATTCCGGAATGTACCAAGGTTCCGGAATGTTCAGAGTTCCGGAATGCACCAAGGTTCCGGAATTTTCGGAATTCCGGAATGTTCAGAGTTCCAGAATGTTCAGAGTTCCGGAATGCACCAAGGTTCCGGAATGTTCGGAATTCCGGAATGTTCAGAGTTCCGGAATGTTCAGAGTTCCGGAATGCACCAAGGTTCCGGAATGTTCGGAATTCCGGAATGTTCAGAGTTCCGGAATGCACCAAGGTTCCGGAATTCAGAGTTCCGGAATGCACCAAGGTTCCGGAATGTTCGGAATTCCGGAATGTACCAAGGTTCCGGAATGTTCGGAATTCCGGAATGTTCAGAGTTCCGGAATGCACCAAGGTTCCGGAATGTTCGGAATTCCGGAATGTTCAGAGTTCCGGAATGCACCAAGGTTCCGGAATGTTCGGAATTCCGGAATGTTCAGAGTTCCGGAATGTTCAGAGTTCCGGAATGCAGCAAGGTTCCGGAATGCACCAAGGTTCCGGAATGTTTAGAGTTCCGGAATGCACCAAGGTTCTGGTATGTTCAGAGTTCCGGAATGTTCAGAGTTCCGGAATGCACCAAGGTTCCGGAATGTTCAGAGTTCCGGAATGCACCAAGGTTCCGGAATGTTCGGAATTCCGGAATGTTCAGAGTTCCGGAATGCACCAAGGTTCCGGAATGCACCAAGGTTCCGGAATGTTCGGAATTCCGGATTGTTCAGAGTTCCGGAATGCACCAAGGTTCCGGAATGTTCGGAATTCCGGAATGTTCAGAGTTCCGGAATGTTCAGAGTTCCGGAATGCACCAAGGTTCCGGAATGTTCGGAATTCCGGAATGTTCAGAGTTCCGGAATGCACCAAGGTTCCGGAATTCAGAGTTCCGGAATGCACCAAGGTTCCGGAATGTTCAGAGTTCCGGAATGCACAAAGGTTCCGGAATTCAGAGTTCCGGAATGCACCAAGGTTCCGGAATGTTCAGAGTTCCGGAATGTTCAGAGTTCCGGAATGCACCAAGGTTCCGGAATGTTCGGAATTCCGGAATGTTCAGAGTTCCGGAATGCACCAAGGTTCCGGAATTCAGAGTTCCGGAATGCACCAAGGTTCCGGAATGTTCAGAGTTCCGGAATGCACCAAGGTTCCGGAATGTTCGGAATTCCGGAATGTTCAGAGTTCCGGAATGTTCAGAGTTCCGGAATGCACCAAGGTTCCGGAATGCACCAAGGTTCCGGAATGTTCAGAGTTCCGGAATGCAAAAAGGTTCCGGAATGCACAAAGGTTCCGGAATGTTCGGAATTCCGGAATGTACCAAGGTTCTGGAATGTTCAGAGTTCCGGAATGCACCAAGGTTCCGGAATGCACCAAGGTTCCGGAATGTTCAGAGTTCCGGAATGCACCAAGGTTCCGGAATGCACACAGGTTCCGGAATGTTCGGAATTCCGGAATGTTCGGAATTCCGGAATGTACCAAGGTTCCGGAATGTTCAGAGTTCCGGAATGCACAAAGGTTCCGGAATGTTCAGAGTTCCGGAATGCACCAAGGTTCCGGAATGTTCAGAGTTCCGGAATGCACCAAGGTTCCGGAATGTTCGGAATTCCGGAATGTTCAGAGTTCCGGAATGTTCAGAGTTCCGGAATGCACCAAGGTTCCGGAATGCACCAAGGTTCCGGAATGTTCAGAGTTCCGGAATGCAAAAAGGTTCCGGAATGCACAAAGGTTCCGGAATGTTCGGAATTCCAGAATGTACCAAGGTTCCGGAATGTTCAGAGTTCCGGAATGCACCAAGGTTCCGGAATGCACCAAGGTTCCGGAATGTTCAGAGTTCCGGAATGCACCAAGGTTCCGGAATGCACACAGGTTCCGGAATGTTCGGAATTCCGGAATGTTCGGAATTCCGGAATGTACCAAGGTTCCGGAATGTTCGGAATTCCGGAATGCACCAAGGTTCCGGAATGTTCGGAATTCCGGAATTCAGAGTTCCGGAATGTTCAGAGTTCCGGAATGCACCAAGGTTCCGGATTGTTCAGAGTTCCGGAATGCACCAAGGTTCCGGATTGTTCAGAGTTCCGGAATGCACCAAGGTTCCGGAATTTTCGGAATTCCGGAATGTTCAGAGTTCCGGAATGTTCAGAGTTCCGGAATGCACCAAGGTTCCGGAATGTTCGGAATTCCGGAATGTTCAGAGTTCCGGAATGTTCAGAGTTCCGGAATGCACCAAGGTTCCGGAATGCACCAAGGTTCCGGAATGCACCAAGGTTCCGGAATGTTCAGAGTTCCGGAATGCACAAAGGTTCCGGAATGTTCAGAGTTCCGGAATGCACCAAGGTTCCGGAATTCAGAGTTCCGGAATGCACCAAGGTTCCGGAATGTTCGGAATTCCGGAATGTACCAAGGTTCCGGAATGTTCAGAGTTCCGGAATGCACCAAGGTTCCGGAATTTTCGGAATTCCGGAATGTTCAGAGTTCCGGAATGTTCAGAGTTCCGGAATGCACCAAGGTTCCGGAATGTTCGGAATTCCGGAATGTTCAGAGTTCCGGAATGTTCAGAGTTCCGGAATGCACCAAGGTTCCGGAATGTTCGGAATTCCGGAATGTTCAGAGTTCCGGAATGCACCAAGGTTCCGGAATTCAGAGTTCCGGAATGCACCAAGGTTCCGGAATGTTCGGAATTCCGGAATGTACCAAGGTTCCGGAATGTTCAGAGTTCCGGAATGCACCAAGGTTCCGGAATGCACAAAGGTTCCGGAATGTTCAGAGTTCCGGAATGCACCAAGGTTCCGGAATGTTCGGAATTCCGGAATGTTCAGAGTTCCGGAATGTTCAGAGTTCCGGAATGCAGCAAGGTTCCGGAATGTTCGGAATTCCGGAATGTTCAGAGTTCCGGAATGCAGCAAGGTTCCGGAATGTTCAGCATTCCGGAATGTACCAAGGTTCCGGAATGTTTGGAATTCCGGAATGTTCAGAGTTCCGGAATGTTCAGAGTTCCGGAATGCACCAAGGTTCCGGAATGCACCAAGGTTCCAGAATGCACCAAGGTTCCGGAATTCAGAGTTCCGGAATGCACCAAGGTTCCGGAATTTTCGGAATTCCGGAATGTTCAGAGTTCCGGAATGTTCAGAGTTCCGGAATGCACCAAGGTTCCGGAATGCACCAAGGTTCCGGAATGTTCAGAGTTCCGGAATGCACCAAGGTTCCGGAATGCACAAAGGTTCCGGAATGTTCGGAATTCCGGAATGTTCGGAATTCCGGAATGTACCAAGGTTCCGGAATGTTCAGAGTTCCGGAATGCACCAAGGTTCCGGAATGCACCAAGGTTCCGGAATGTTCAGAGTTCCGGAATGCACAAAGGTTCCGGAATGTTCAGAGTTCCAGAATGCACCAAGGTTCCGGAATTCAGAGTTCCGGAATGCACCAAGGTTCCGGAATTTTCGGAATTCCGGAATGTTCGGAATTCCGGAATGTTCAGAGTTCCGGAATGTTCAGAGTTCCGGAATGCACCAAGGTTCCGGAATGTTCGGAATTCCGGAATGTTCAGAGTTCCGGAATGCACCAAGGTTCCGGAATTCAGAGTTCCGGAATGCACCAAGGTTCCGGAATGTTCGGAATTCCGGAATGCACCAAGGTTCCGGAATTTTCGGAATTCCGGAATGTTCAGAGTTCCGGAATGTTCAGAGTTCCGGAATGCACCAAGGTTCCGGAATGTTCGGAATTCCGGAATGTTCAGAGTTCCGGAATGTTCAGAGTTCCGGAATGCACCAAGGTTCCGGAATGTTCGGAATTCCGGAATGTACCAAGGTTCCGGAATGCACCAAGGTTCCGGAATTCAGAGTTCCGGAATGCACCAAGGTTCCGGAATGTTCGGAATTCCGGAATGTACCAAGGTTCCGGAATGTTCAGAGTTCCGGAATGCACCAAGGTTCCGGAATGCACAAAGGTTCCGGAATGTTCAGAGTTCCGGAATGCACCAAGGTTCCGGAATGTTCGGAATTCCGGAATGTTCAGAGTTCCGGAATGCACCAAGGTTCCGGAATGTTCAGAATTCCGGAATGTTCAGAGTTCCGGAATGTTCAGAGTTCCGGAATGCACCAAGGTTCCGGAATGTTCGGAATTCCGGAATGTTCAGAGTTCCGGAATGCACCAAGGTTCCGGAATGTTCAGCATTCCGGAATGCACCAAGGTTCCGGAATGCACCAAGGTTCCGGAATGTTCAGAGTTCCGGAATGCACCAAGGTTCCGGAATGTTCAGAGTTCCGGAATGCACCAAGGTTCCGGAATTCAGAGTTCCGGAATGCACCAAGGTTCCGGAATTTTCGGAATTCCGGAATGTTCAGAGTTCCGGAATGTTCAGAGTTCCGGAATGCACCAAGGTTCCGGAATGCACCAAGATTCCGGAATGTTCAGAGTTCCAGAATGCACCAAGGTTCCGGAATTCAGAGTTCCGGAATGCACCAAGGTTCCGGAATTTTCGGAATTCCGGAATGTACCAAGGTTCCGGAATGTTCAGAGTTCCGGAATGCACCAAGGTTCCGGAATGCACCAAGGTTCCGGAATGTTCAGAGTTCCGGAATGCACCAAGGTTCCGGAATGCACACAGGTTCCGGAATGTTCGGAATTCCGGAATGTTCGGAATTCCGGAATGTACCAAGGTTCCGGAATGTTCGGAATTCCGGAATGCACCAAGGTTCCGGAATGTTCGGAATTCCGGAATTCAGAGTTCCGGAATGTTCAGAGTTCCGGAATGCACCAAGGTTCCGGATTGTTCAGAGTTCCGGAATGCACCAAGGTTCCGGAATGTTCAGAGTTCCGGAATGCACCAAGGTTCCGGAATTTTCGGAATTCCGGAATGTTCAGAGTTCCGGAATGTTCAGAGTTCCGGAATGCACCAAGGTTCCGGAATGTTCGGAATTCCGGAATGTTCAGAGTTCCGGAATGTTCAGAGTTCCGGAATGCACCAAGGTTCCGGAATGCACCAAGGTTCCGGAATGCACCAAGGTTCCGGAATGTTCAGAGTTCCGGAATGCACAAAGGTTCCGGAATGTTCAGAGTTCCGGAATGCACCAAGGTTCCGGAATTCAGAGTTCCGGAATGCACCAAGGTTCCGGAATGTTCGGAATTCCGGAATGTACCAAGGTTCCGGAATGTTCAGAGTTCCGGAATGCACCAAGGTTCCGGAATGTTCGGAATTCCGGAATGTTCAGAGTTCCGGAATGTTCAGAGTTCCGGAATGCACCAAGGTTCCGGAATGTTCGGAATTCCGGAATGTTCAGAGTTCCGGAATGCACCAAGGTTCCGGAATTCAGAGTTCCGGAATGCACCAAGGTTCCGGAATGTTCGGAATTCCGGAATGTACCAAGGTTCCGGAATGTTCAGAGTTCCGGAATGCACCAAGGTTCCGGAATGCACCAAGGTTCCGGAATGTTCGGAATTCCGGAATGTTCAGAGTTCCGGAATGCACCAAGGTTCCGGAATGTTCAGAATTCCGGAATGTTCAGAGTTCCGGAATGTTCAGAGTTCCGGAATGCACCAAGGTTCCGGAATGTTCGGAATTCCGGAATGTTCAGAGTTCCGGAATTCACCAAGGTTCCGGAATGTTCAGAGTTCCGGAATGCACCAAGGTTCCGGAATGTTCAGAGTTCCAGAATGCACCAAGGTTCCGGAATGTTCAGAGTTTCAGAATGTTCAGAGTTCCGGAATGCACCAAGGTTCCGGAATGTTCGGAATTCCGGAATGTACCAAGGTTCCGGAATGTTCAGAGTTCCGGAATGCACCAAGGTTCCGGAATGTTCGGAATTCCGGAATGTTCAGAGTTCCGGAATGCACCAAGGTTCTGGAATGTTCGGAATTCCGGAATGTTCAGAGTTCCGGAATGCACCAAGGTTCCGGAATGTTCGGAATTCCGGAATGTACCAAGGTTCCGGAATGTTCAGAGTTCCGGAATGCACCAAGGTTCCGGAATGTTCGGAATTCCGGAATGTTCAGAGTTCCGGAATGCACCAAGGTTCTGGAATGTTCGGAATTCCGGAATGTTCAGAGTTCCGGAATGCACCAAGGTTCCGGAATGCACCAAGGTTCCGGAATGTTTGGAATTCCGGAATGTTCCAAGGTTCCGGAATGCACCAAGGTTCCGGAATGTTCAGAGTTCCGGAATGCACCAAGGTTCCGGAATGTTCGGAATTCCGGAATGTTCAGAGTTCCGGAATGCACCAAGGTTCCGGAATGTTCGGAATTCCGGAATGTTCAGAGTTCCGGAATGCACCAAGGTTCCGGAATGCACCAAGGTTCCGGAATGTTTGGAATTCCGGAATGTTCCAAGGTTCCGGAATGCACCAAGGTTCCGGAATGCACCAAGGTTCCGGAATGTTCGGAGTTCCGGAATGTTCAGAGTTCCGGAATGCACCAAGGTTCCGGAATGCACCAAGGTTCCGGAATGTTTGGAATTCCGGAATGTTCAGATTTCCGGAATTCACCAAGGTTCCGGAATGTTCAGAGTTCCGGAATGCACCAAGGTTCCGTAATGTTCAGAGTTCCGGAATGCACCAAGGTTCCGGAATGTTCAGAGTTTCAGAATGTTCAGAGTTCCGGAATGCACCAAGGTTCCGGAATGTTCGGAATTCCGGAATGTACCAAGGTTCCGGAATGTTCAGAGTTCCGGAATGCACCAAGGTTCCGGAATGTTCGGAATTCCGGAATGTTCAGAGTTCCGGAATGCACCAAGGTTCCGGAATGTTCGGAATTCCGGAATGTTCAGAGTTCCGGAATGCACCAATGTTCCGGAATGCACCAAGGTTCCGGAATGTTTGGAATTCCGGAATGTTCCAAGGTTCCGGAATGCACCAAGGTTCCGGAATGTTCGGAATTCCGGAATGTTCAGAGTTCCGGAATGCACCAAGGTTCCGGAATGCACCAAGGTTCCGGAATGTTTGGAATTCCGGAATGTTCAGATTTCCGGAATGCACCAAGGTTCCGGAATGTTCGGAATTCCGGAATGTTCAGAGTTCCGGAATGCACCAAGGTTCCGGAATGCACCAAGGTTCCGGAATGTTCGGAGTTCCGGAATGTTCAGAGTTCCGGAATGCACCAAGGTTCCGGAATGCACCAAGGTTCCGGAATGTTTGGAATTCCGGAATGTTCAGATTTCCGGAATGCACCAAGGTTCCGGAATGTTCAGTGTTCCGGAATGTTCAGAGTTCCGGAATCCACCAAGGTTCCGGAATGTTAAGAGTTCCGGAATCCACCAAGGTTCCGGAATGTTCAGAATTCCGGAATGCACCAAGGTTCCGGAATGTTCAGAGTTCCGGAATACACCAAGGTTCCGGAATGTTCAGAGTTCCGGAATACACCAAGGTTCCGGAATGTTTGGAATTCCAGAATGTTCAGAGTTCCGGAATGCACCAAGGTTCTGGAATGTTCGGAATTCCGGAATACACCAAGGTTCCGGAATGTTTGGAATTCCAGAATGTTCAGAGTTCCGGAATGCACCAAGGTTCTGGAATGTTCGGAATTCCGGAATGTTCAGAGTTCCGGAATGCACCAAGGTTCCGGAATGTTCGGAATTCCGGAATGTTCAGAGTTCCGGAATGCACCAAGGTTCTGGAATGCACCAAGGTTCCGGAATGTTTGGAATTCCGGAATGTTCAGAATTCCGTTATGCACCAAGGTTCCGGAATGTTCGGAATTCCGTAATGTTCAGAGCATCCAGGTATTCCTCATCATGTCGCCATGGACTTTTTTTTCCTTCAAGGTTTATCATAGTAATGATGATTCTTTCTAGTAACAATGGCATAAATATCTCAAAACATCTCTTGATGTCACTGACTTTGGTCAGAGCAAACCTTGTGATTCCAGGGGTCATTTGGATGACATTTGCAGCAGCTGCCCTGCCATGTACATGTACACGGGAAACAGGCGTTATCGTACACGGGCAGGCGCAGCAAAAGAGCGTTATCTGACAAGGGCAGGCGCGGGAAGCAGGCGTTATCTTACACGGTCAGGCGCGGGAAACAGGCGTTGTCGTACACGGGCAGGCGCACCAAAAAGGCGTTATCTGACACCGGCAGGAGCGGGAAACAGTCGTTATCTTACACGGGCAGGCGCGGCAAACAGGCGTTATCTGACACCGGCAAGCGCGGGAATCAGTCGTTATCTTACACGGAAACAGGCGTTATCGTACACGGGCAGGCGCAGCAAAAGAGCGTGATCTGAAAAGGGCAGGCGCGGGAAGCAGGCATTATCTTACACGGTCAGGCGCGGGAAACAGGCGTTAACTTACACGGGCAGGCGTGGGAAACAGGCGTTATCTTAGACGAGCAGGCGCATGAAACAGGCGTTATCTTACACGGAAACAGTCGTTATCTTACACGGGCAGGCGCAGGAAACAGGCGTTATCTTGCACGGGCAGGCGCGGCAAACAGGTGTTAACTTGCACAGGCAGGCGCGGGAAACAGGCGTTATCTTACAAGGAAACAGGCGTTGTCTTACATGGCCAGGCGCGGGAAACAGGCGTTATCTTGCATGGGCAGGCGCGGGAAACAGGCGTTATCTTATACGGAAACAGGCGTCATCTTACACAGGCAGGTGCGGGAAACAGGCGTTATCTTATAAGGGCAGGCGCGCGAAACAGACATTTTCTTATACGGAGACAGGCGTTATCTTACACGGAAACAGGCGCCATCTTACACGGGCAGGTGCGGGAAACAGGCGTTATCTTATAAGAGCAGGCGCGGAAAACAGGCGTTATCTTATACGGAAACAGGCGTTATCTTATACGGAAACAGGCGTCATCTTACACAGGCAGGTGCGGGAAACAGGCGTTATCTTATAAGGGCAGGCGCGCGAAACAGACATTTTCTTATACGGAGACAGGCGTTATCTTACACGGAAACAGGCGTTATCTTACACGGTCAGGCGCGGGAAACAGGCGTTGTCGTACACGGGCAGGCGCACCAAAAAGGCGTTATCTGACACCGGCAGGAGCGGGAAACAGTCGTTATCTTACACGGGCAGGCGCGGCAAACAGGCGTTAACTTACACGGGCAGGCGTGGGAAACAGGCGTTATCTTACACGGAAACAGTCGTTATCTTACACGGGCAGGCGCAGCAAAAGAGCGTGATCTGAAAAGGGCAGGCGCGGGAAGCAGGCATTATCTTACACGGTCAGGCGCGGGAAACAGGCGTTAACTTACACGGGCAGGCGTGGGAAACAGGCGTTATCTTACACGGAAACAGTCGTTATCTTACACGGGCAGGCGCAGCAAAAGAGCGTGATCTGAAAAGGGCAGGCGCGGGAAGCAGGCATTATCTTACACGGTCAGGCGCGGGAAACAGGCGTTAACTTACACGGGCAGGCGTGGGAAACAGGCGTTATCTTACACGGAAACAGTCGTTATCTTACACGGGCAGGCGCGGGAAACAGGCGTTATCTTGCACGGGCAGGCACGGCAAACAGGTGTTAACTTGCACGGGCAGGCGCGGGAAACAGGCGTTATCTTACAAGGAAACAGGCGTTGTCTTACATGGCCAGGCGCGGGAAAAAGGCGTTATCTTGCATGGGCAGGTGCGGGAAACAGGCGTTATCTTATACGGAAACAGGCGTTATCTTATACGGAAACAGGCGTCATCTTACACAGGCAGGTGCGGGAAACAGGCGTTATCTTATAAGGGCAGGCGCGCGAAACAGACATTTTCTTATACGGAGACAGGCGTTATCTTACACGGAAACAGGCGCCATCTTACACGGGCAGGTGCGGGAAACAGGCGTTATCTTATAAGAGCAGGCGCGGAAAACAGGCGTTATCTTATACGGAAACAGGCGTTATCTTATACGGAAACAGGCGTCATCTTACACAGGCAGGTGCGGGAAACAGGCGTTATCTTATAAGGGCAGGCGCGCGAAACAGACATTTTCTTATACGGAGACAGGCGTTATCTTACACGGAAACAGGCGTCATCTTACACGGGCAGGTGCGGGAAACAGGCGTTATCTTATAAGAGCAGGCACGGAAAACAGGCGTTTTCTTACACGGAAACAGGCGTTATCTTACACAGGCAGGCGCGGGAAACATGCGTTATCTGACACGAGCAAGCGCGGCAAACAGGCGTCATCTTACACAGGCAGGCGCGGGAAACAGTGGTAATCTTACACGGGCAGGCGCAGGAAACAGGCGTTATCTTACACGGGCAGGCGCAGGAAACAGGCGTTTTCTTACACGGGCAGGCGCGGCAAACAGGCGTTATCTTACACGGGCAGGCGCGGGAAACAGGCGCTGTCTTGCACGGAAACAGGCATTATCTTACACGGGCAGGCACGGGAAACAGGCGTTATCGTACACGGGCAGGCGCAGCAAAAGAGCGTTATCTGACAAGGGCAGGCGCGGGAAGCAGGCGTTATCTTACAAGGTCAGGCGCGGGAAACAGGCGTTATCTTACACGGTCAGGTGCGGGAAACAGGCGTTATCTTACACGGGCAGGCGCGGGAAACAGGCGTTGTCGTACACGGGCAGGCGCACCAAAAAGGCGTTATCTGACACCGGCAGGAGCGGGAAACAGTCGTTATCTTACACGGAAACAGTCGTTATGTTACACGGGCAGGCGCGGGAAACAGGCGTTATCTTACACGGGCAGGATCGGGAAACAGGCGTCATCTTCCAAGGGTAGGCGCGGGAAACAGGCGTTATCTTACATGGCCAGGCGCGGGAAACAGGCGTTAACTTGCACGGGCAGGAGCGGGAAACAGGCATCATCTTACACAGGTAGGCGCAGGAAACAGGCGTTATCTTATATGGAAACAGGCGTCATCTTACACGGAAACAGGCGTCATCTTACACGGGCAGGTGCGGGAAACAGGCATTATCTTATAAGGGCAGGCGCGGGAAACAGGCGTTTTCTTACACGGAAACAGGCATTATCTTACAAGGGCAGGCGCGGGAAACAGGCGTTATCTGACACCGGCAGGAGCTGGAAACAGTCGTTATCTGACACCGGCAGGCGCTGGAAACAGTCGTTATCTTACACGGGCAGGAGCGGGAAACAGGCGTTATCTTACAAGGGCAGGCGCGGGAAACAGGCGTTATCTTACACAGAAACAGGTGTCATCTTACACGGGCAGGTGCGGGAAACAGGTGTTATCTTATAAGGGCAGGCGCGGGAAACAGGCGTTTTCTTACACGGAAACAGGCGTAATCTTACACGGGCAGGCGCGGGAATCAGGCGCTGTCATACAAGGGCAGGCGCGGGAAACATGAGTTATCTGACATGGGCAGGCGCGGCAAACAGGAGTCATATTACACAGGCAGGAACCTGGCTATCGGACAAGGTACCGGACTCCGCAATACAACTACCGGGGTTCTCCGTGCATCGCGCGGACAGGTCACAGGATCTTACTGGGAAAAGCAGAGGCGGTGGTGTGTGTTTCATGATCAACAACAGCTGGTGTGATTATGCGAACGTGCACCCGGTCAAATCCTTCTGCTCACCGGACCTGGAGTACCTGATGATTAAGTGCCGGCCATTCTGGCTACCGAGGGAATTTACAGCAGTGATTATTACAGCTGTTTACATTCCCCCACAAGCCGACACTGACCGAGCACTCAGGGAACTGTACAGCGCGATCAGCAGCGAGGAAACCGCACACCCAGAGGCAGCGTTTATCACAGCCGGAGACTTTAATAAGGGAAACCTGAAGAAAGTCTCACCCAAACTCCACCAACACATCCATTTTAACACTCGTGGAGATGTCGTCCCATCCAGAACAGTTAAATCCTTCCCAAATCAAAAACCCTGGATTAACAGAGATGTTCGCGCGGCACTGGCGGCACGGAGCACCGCCTTTGCCTCCGCGAACACATTGGACTACAAACACACACATTACCAACTCCGGAAGACGATCAAAGCAGCCAAACGTGAGTACAGGGACAGGGTGGAGCAACAGTTTGACAACCCTCAGAGTATGTGGCAGGGACTAAACACGATCACAGACTTTAGAGGGAAAACCAGCACACCGCAGACCACGGCCTCTCTGTGTGAGGATCTAAACGTATTCTACGCTAGATTCGACACAGCGAACACCATGAGACCGGACAGTGTGCGCACCGCGGATGACGTCAGTGCGCACACTGTGTCTGAGGAGGATGTGCGGAAGTGCTTCAGGAAGGTGAACGCACGCAAAGCTACAGGTCCGGACGGGATTCCCGGCCGCGTCCTCAAGTCATGCGCGGCTCAGCTGGCTGGAGTGTTCACACACATCTTCAACCTTTCCCTCTCTCTGTCTGTAGTCCCAGCCTGCTTCAAAATGGCCACCGTCGTCCCTGTACCCAAATCCTCCACCATCTCCTCATTGAACGACTGGCGACCTGTAGCCCTGACTCCCATCATTAGCAAATGTTTCGAGAAGCTGGTCAGGGACTTCATCTGCTCTGCACTACCCGACTCACTGGACCCTCTACAGTTCGCATACTGCCACAACAGGTCCACTGATGATGCCATAGCCCTGACACTACACACTGCCCTGTCACACCTGGAGAAGAGAGACACGTATGTGAGAATGCTGTTTGTAGATTACAGCTCAGCATTCAATACCATCGTTCCCTCGAAGCTGGACAGGAAACTGCAGGATCTAGGACTGACTAGCTCCCTCTGCAGCTGGATCCTTAGCTTCCTGTCTGACAGATGCCAAGTGGTCAGACTGGGCAGTATCACCTCATCCCCCATCACACTGAACACTGGTGCTCCACAGGGGTGTGTACTGAGCCCTCTCCTATACTCACTCTACACCTACGACTGCACAGCCACTAACAACTCCAACATCATTGTGAAGTTTGCGGACGACACTACAGTGGTGGGTCTTATCACCAATGGTGATGAGACGGCTTACAGGGAGGAGGTCAGCGCCCTGACCCACTGGTGTCAAGACAACCATCTCACCCTCAACGTCGCAAAGACAAAGGAGTTGATAGTGGACTTCCGGAGGTGCAGAGAAGTACACACACCCATCATCATCAACGGCGCTGCTGTGGAGAGAGTGAGCAGCTTCCGGTTCCTTGGTGTACATCTGGCTGAGGATCTTACGTGGTCAGTACACACAAACAAAGCAGTGAAGAAGGCGCAGCAGCGCCTCTTCTTTCTCAGGAGACTGAAAAGATTCGGCATGAGCCCCCGCATCCTCAGGACCTTCTATCACTGTGCCATTGAGAGCATCCTCACTGGATGCATCACCACCTGGTATGGCAACAGCACCGCCTACAACTGCAAAGCTCTCCAGAGAGTAGTGCGGTGCTCTGAACGGATAATTGGAGGTGAGCTTCCCTCCCTCCAAGACATCTACAGGAAGCGGTGCCTGAGGAAAGCGGGGAGGATCATCAAGGACTCCAGTCACCCCAGCCATAAACTGTTCAGACTACTTCCATCAGGAAGGAGGTTCTGCAGCATCCGGTCCCGTACCAGCAGACTGAGAGATAGCTTCTTCCACCAGGCCATCAGACTGCTGAACACGTCATAGACACCTCACCTTCACTACTGGAACTTTAACATTATGCACTCCATACTGTACAGTAATGCCACTGTTTTGCAAATGTCTCAACTCTGTATATTTTTATATATTTTATTTATTGTTTACTCTATTTAATTTGTAAAATATGTGTACACACACACACACGTAGAAAAATATTTAGTATACACATCCAGAAATGCATATACTATTATATATTATACATATATTTATTAGTTTCAGATGTAGCCATTCTTGTATTTTGCTTGTTTACATTATTGTATTCTGCACAACTCTGTTGCTTGTGAAGCTCGCACACAAGAATTTCACTCACATGTGCTGTACCAATGTACCTGCACATGTGATGTGACAATAAAAGTGATTTGATTTGATTTGATTTGATTTGATTTGATTTGATTTGAGGGTGACACTGGAAACTGAACTGAGAGTGGCTGCGGGGGAGCTAACCGAGCTGAGAGTGGCTGCGGGGGAGCTAACCGAGCTGAGAGAACAGAGTGTGTCTGCGGGGCGGGTAACTGGGCTGCCGGTAGCTGCACAGGCGATAAGCAGGTCGCGTTGACATCCGCCACACAAAACACAGCCCCTGAATGAACAGTCACAAAGTCTGGAAAAGACACAGAGTCCTCACTCACCACAGCCGCGGAAATTAGAAGTCCGAACATCCGGCTGTGGGGTGGCGCACCGGCGGCGTGATTTGCGTTTCCTCCCCGCAGACAGCTCCGACGGGCCGGGCAAGATCACATCCGGCGAGTCGGGCAGCGAGGCAGGAGCGGCTGAGAGAAGGTGGGGTGTGTGCCGGAGAAAAGCCTGAACGGTCGGAAGAAGAGAAGTTAGAAGCCATTGCAGGCCGGAAAAGAGCCATTGTAGCCGACTTTCCACGGCGCGGCGAAGCTCCTCTGGAGGGTACTCAAGCCACAGCCCGAGGAGAATCTCCACGTTATATGTAACGTCGTCCCGGAGCTCCTCGGACGGATTTACTGCCGCTGGGTACATGGTGGCTGGTTCGTGAAGTAGGCATCACAGGCCCTGATGTAATGCGGATGGCCTCAGCCAAAAGCACAGTCCCTGGTTTGGTTAAGATGGCCTCACAGGAAGCACTGGCAGTGGTGTAAGCTGGATGGCCTCAGCCAACACCACTGGCCCCGGTGTAATGTGGATGGTTTCGGACAGCAAAACAGGCCCGGGTGTGGTGATTATGGTCTCACAGGGAGTACTGGCCGTGGTGTAATGTGGATGGCATCAGCCAGTAGCACAGGCCTTTGTATATTGTGGATGGGATCAGCCACCAAGACAGGCACTGGTGAAATGTAGTTGGCCTCAGCCAGTAGAAAAGGCCCTGTTTTAATGTTGATGGCCTCATCTAATAACACTGTCCTTGGTGAAATATGGATGGTATTGGTCAGCATCACACACCCTGGTGTAGTGTGAATGGCCTTTGCCAACACCACTGGCACTGGTGAAATGTGCATGATATCCAGCACCACACGCCCAGGTTTAATGTGGTTGGCATCAACGAGAAGAAGAGGTCCTGGTGGCGTGAAGATTCTCTCAAGGGAAGCACTGTGCCTGGTGTAACTTATCCACATTACACCAGGCTTCTACCGGCCTGTGATACCGGTAGAAGCCGGCATCAAAGGCCCACGTGTAATGTGGATGGCATCAACGAGCAGCAGAGGCCAAGGTTGGGTGAAGATGGCCTCACCGGAAGCACTGTCCCTGGTGTAACTTATCCACATTACACCAGGATACATTACACCAGGCTTCTACCGGCCTGTGATACCGGTAGAAGCCGGCATCAAAGGCCCAGGTGTAATGTGGATTGCATCAACAAGCAGCAGAGGCCCTGGTTGGGTGAAGATGGCCTCACAGGATGCACTGTCCCTGGTGTAATGTGGATGGTAGAAGCCATCATCACAAGCCCTGGTGTAATGTGTATGGCCTCAGCCCACAGCAAAGGCCCTGGTGTGGTGAAGATGGCCTCACTGTCCCTGGTGAAATGTGGATGGTATAAGCCGGCATCACAGGCCCTTGTGTAATGTGGATGTCCTCGGCCAACACAACTGTTGAATGGCCCTGGTGAAATGTGGATGGTATCAACAAGTAGAACAGGCCCTGGTGTAATGTGGATGGCCTCATCCAGCACCACTGTTGGATGGCCCTGGTGAAATGTGGATGGTATCAACACGTAGCACAGACCCTGGTGTAATGTGGATTGCCTCATCCAGCACCATAGGCCCTGGTGTGTTGATGATGGCCTCAATGGAAGCACTGGCAGTGGTGTAATGTGGATGGCCTCATCCAACAACACTGGCCCTGGTGAAATGTGGATGGTTTTGGACAGCACCACTTGCGCTGGTATAATGTGGATGGCATCAACGACTAGCATAGGCCCTGGTGAAATGTAGTTGGCCTCAGCCAGTAGCACAGGCCCTGTTGTTATGTGGATGGCATGAGCCAGCAATGCAGGCCCTTGTGAAATGTGGATGGCATCATCTAACAACACTGTCCCTGGTGAAATATGGATGGTATATGCCAGCACCACTGGACCTGGTGTAATGTGAATGGAATCAACGAGTAGCACAGGCACTGGTGTAATGTGGATGGCCTCATCCAACAACACTGGCCCTGGTGAAATGTAGTTGGCCTCACCCAGTAGCACAGTCCCTGGTGTAATGTGGATGGCATGACCAAGCAACGCAGGCCCTGGTGAAATGAGGATGGCCTCAGCCAGTAACAAAGACCCTGGTGTGGTGAAGATGGCCTCACAGGGAGAACTGGCCCTGGTGTAATGTGGATGGCATCAGGCAGTAGCACAGGCCTTTGTATATTGTGGATGGGATCAGACACCAAGACAGGCACTGGTGAAATGTAGTTGGCCTCAGCCAGTAGAAAAAGCCCTGGTGTAATGTTGATGGTCTCATCTAATAACACTGTCCTTGGTGAAATATGGATGTATTGGTCAGCATCACACACCCTGGTGTAGTGTGAATGGCCTTTGCCAACACCACTGGCCCTGGTGAAATGTGCATGATATCCAGCACCACACGCCCAGGTTTAATGTGGTTGGCATCAACGAGAAGGAGAGGCCCTGGTGGCGTGAAGATTGCCTCAAGGGAAGCACTGTGCCTGGTGTAACTTATCCACATTACACCAGGCTTCTACCGGCCTGTGATACCGGTAGAAGCCGGCATCAAACTCCCAGGTGTAATGTGAATGGCATCAACGAGCAGCAGAGGCCAAGGTTGGGTGAAGATGGCCTCTCAGGAAGCACTGTCCCTGGTGTAACTTATCCACATTACACCAGGATACATTACACCAGGCTTCTACCTGTCACGGGCCACCGGGGCAGACCGTGTGGAGTGAGTGGAGGACCCAAGAGCAAACAGAGGTGAGGACACAAAAACCGGACTTAACAGAAGGCGAGCCTTTATTTAGGGCCGAAAACTTAAGGAACAAGGCAGCAAAGCAACTGAGGGAAAACCTGAACATAGACTGGGAAAACTATGGCTAAACAAAGTACAAACTAGGACTAGTTAAGGCTTGGAAACTATGACAAGGGGTAGGGGAGATAACACAGACGACGCGACACAGACTGTAAGAAACACAGAGACTAAATACACATGAGGGATGATCAGGGGAAGTGGCCACACATGGGAACGCAGCTGACACACATGAACTTAACGACAGGACAGGAGGAGTGAGCTGAATACACAGACAGTGAATGCAGGCCTTCAAAGTAAAACAGGAAACATGAGACATGAACCGGGGAGACGTAGTACAGGGGGAGGTGACATAACTGACAGCATGAACTTGACAGTACAAGACACACAGACATAAACACACGAAGGGCAAGGGAGACGTAATGCAAGGGTGACATAATTACAAAAAGGGCTGGACTACCTTAAAGAACCTAAGCAAACAATAAACATCAAAATAGGTTAAGCATAACACACTGGGTCACACGACCCAGGACCATGACACTACCGGCCTGTGATACCGGTAGAAGCCGGCATCAAAGGCCCAGGTGTAATGTGGATTGCATCAACAAGCAGCAGAGGCCCTGGTTGGGTGAAGATGGCCTCACAGGATGCACTGTCCCTGGTGTAATGTGGATGGTAGAAGCCGTCATCACAAGCCCTGGTGTAATGTGTATGGCCTCAGCCCACAGCAAAGGCCCTGGTGTGGTGAAGATGGCCTCACTGTCCCTGGTGAAATGTGGATGGTATAAGCCGGCATCACAGGCCCTTGTGTAATTTGGATGTCCTCGGCCAACACCACTGTTGGATGGCCCTGGTGAAATGTGGATGGTATCAACAAGTAGCACAGGCCCTGGTGTAATGTGGATTGCCTCATCCATCACCACAGGCCCTGGTGTGTTGATGATGGCCTCAATGGAAGCACAGGCCCTGGTGTAATGTGGATGGGCTTATCCAGCACCACAGGCCCTGGTGTGTTGATGATGGCTTCAATGGAAGCACTGGCAGTGGTGTAATGTGGATGGCCTCATCCAACAACACTGGCCCTGGTGAAATGTGGATGGTTTTGGACAGCACCACTTGCGCTGGTATAATGTGGATGGCATCAACAACTAGCACAGGCCCTGTGAAATGTAGTTGGCCTCAGCCAGTAGCACAGGCCCTGTTGTTATGTGGATGGCATGAGCCAGCAACGCAGGCCCTTGTGAAATGAGGTTGGTATCCGCAAGCAGCACAGGCCCTGGTGTTGTGAATATGGCCTCACAGGGAGCAGTGGCCCTGTTGCAATGTGGATGGCATCATCCAGTAGCACAGGCCTTTTTATATTGTGGATGGGATCAGCCACCAACACAGGCCCTGGTGAAATGTAAATGTCCTCACCCAGTAGGACAGGCCCTGGTGTAATGTGGATGGCCTCAGCGAACAGCAAAGAACCTTGTGTGGTGAAGATCGCCTGACAGGAAGCACCACTGGCCCTGGTGTAATGTGGATGGCCTCAGCCAGTAGTACAGAAACCTTGTATATTGTGGATTGCATCAGAAGCAACACAAGCCCTGGTGTGGTGATGATGGCCTCACAGGAAGCACTGGCAGTGGTGTAATGTGGATGGCGTAAGCCAACAACACTGGCACTGGTGAAATGTGGATGGTATTGGCCAGAACCAAAGGCCCAGGTGTAATGTGAATGTCCTCAGTCAAAAGCACAGACCCTGGTGTGGTGATGATGGCCTCACAGGAAGCACTGTCCCTGGGGTAAAGTGTATGGCCTAAGCCAACAACAGTGGCCCTGGTGAAATGTGGATGGCATCAGCCAACACCACTGGCCCTGGTGTAATGTGGATGGCATCAGCCAGTATCACAGTCCCTTTGTTTTTTGTGGATGTCATCAGCCAGCAACACAAGCCCTTGGGAAATGTGGATGGTATTGGCCAGCACCAAAGGCTCTGGTGTGATGTGGATGGCCTCAGCCAACAGTACAGGCCCTGGTGTGGTGAAGATGCCCTCACAGGAAGCACTGTCCCTGATGTAAAGTTTATGGCCTCAGCCAACAACAGTGGCCCTGGTGAAATATCGATGGTATTGGCCAGCACCACAGGTCCTGGTGTAATGTGAATGTCTTCAGCCAGTAGCAGAGGCCCTTGTGAATTGTGGATCGCATCAGCCAGCAACACAAGCCCTGGTGAAATGTGGATGGTAGCAATGAGTATCACAGGCCCTGATGTGGTGATGATGGCAACACAGGAAGCACTGGCAGTGGTGTAAGCTGGATGGCATCAGCCAACAACACTGGCCCTGTTGAAATGTGGATGGTATTGGCCAGCACGACAGGCCCTGGTGTAATGTGAATGGAATCAACGAGTAGCACAGGCACTGCTGTAATGTGGATGGCCTCATCCAACGACACTGGCCCTGGTGAAATGTGGATGGCATCAGCCAGTAGCACAGGCCTTTGTATATTGTGGATGGGATAAGGCACCAATACAGGCCCTGGTGATATGTAGTTGGCCTCAGCCATGACCACACCCTGGTGTAATGTAAATGTCCTAAGCCAGTAGCAAAGGCCCTGGTGTAATGTGAATGACCTTAGCCAACACCACTGGCCGTGGTGAAATGTGCATGATATCGGTCAGCACCACAGGCCCAGGCGTAATGTGGATGGCATCAACGATTAGCACAGGCCCTGGTGGTTTGAAGATGGCCTCAAAGCAAGCACTGTCCCTGGTGTAATGTGGATGGAGGAAGTCGGCATCACAGGCCCTGATGTAATGCGGATGGCCTCAGCCAAAAGCACAGTCCCTGGTTTGGTTAAGATGGCCTCACAGGAAGCACTGTCTCTGGTGTAATGTGAATGGCCTTAGCCAACATCACTGGCCCTGGGAAATGTGCATGATATCGGTCAGCACCACAGGCCCAGGTGTAATGTGGATGGCATGACCAAGCAACGCAGGCCCTGGTGAAATGAGGATGGCCTCAGCCAGCAACAAAGGCCCTGGTGTTGTGAAGATGGCCTCACAGGGAGCACTGGCCCTGGTTTAATGTGGATGGCTTCAGGCAATAGCACAGACCTTTGTATATTGTCGATGGGATCAGGCACCAATACAGGCCCTGGTGATATGTAGTCGGCCTCAGCCATAACCACACCCTGGTGTAATGTAAATGTCCTAAGCCAGTAGCAAAGGCCCTGGTGTAATGTGAATGGCCTTAGCCAACACCACTGCCTCTGGTGTAATGTGGATGGCATCAGCCAGTATCACATGCCCTTGTGTATTGTGGATGTCGTCAGCCAGCAACACAAGCACTGGTGAAATGTAGTTTGCCTCACCCAGTAGCACAGTCCCTGGTTTGGTTAAGATGGCCTCACAGGAAGCACTGTCTCTGGTGTAATGTGAATGGCCTTAGCCAACACCACTGGCCCTGGGAAATGTGCATGATATCGATCAGCACCACAGGCCCAGGTGTAATGTGGATGGCCTCATCCAACAACACTGACCGTGGTGAAACGTGGATGGTTTTGGACAGCACCACTTGCGCTGGTATAATGTGGATGGCATCAACGACTAGCACAGGCCCTGGTGAAATGTAGTTGGCCTCAGCCAGTAGCACAGGCCCTGTTGTTATGTGGATGGCATGAGCCAGCAATGCAGGCCCTTGTGAAATGTGGATGGCCTCATCTAACAACACTGTCCCTGGTTAAATATGGATGGTATTGGTCAGCACCACTGGCCCTGGTGTAATGTGAATGGCCTTAGCCAACACCACTGCCCCTGGTGTAATGTGGATGGCATCAGCCAGTATCACATGCCCTTGTGTATTGTGGATATCGTCAGCCAGCAACACAAGCACTGGTGAAATGTAGTTGGCCTCAACCAGTAGCACAGTCCCTGGTGTAATGTGGATGGCATGACCAAGCAACGCAGGCCCTGGTGAAATGAGGATGGCCTCAGCCAGCAACAAAGGCCCTGGTTTTGTGAAGATGGCCTCACAGGGAGCACTGGCCCTGGTTTAATGTGGATGGCATCAGGCAGTAGCACAGGCCTTTGTATATTGTCGATGGGATCAGGCACCAATACAGGCCCTGGTGATATGTAGTTGGCCTCAGCCATGACCACACCCTGGTGTAATGTAAATGTCCTAAGCCAGTATCAAAGGCCCTGGTGTAATGTGAATGACCTTAGCCAACACCACTGGCCCTGGTGAAATGTGCATGATATCGGTCAGCACCACAGGCCCAGGCGTAATGTGGATGGCATCAACGAGCAGCAGAGGCCCTGGTGGTTTGAAGATGGCCTCAAAGCAAGCACTGTCCCTGGTGTAATGTGGATGGTAGAAGTCGGCATCACAGGCCCTGATGTAATGCGGATGGTCTCAGCCAAAAGCACAGTCCCTGGTTTGGTTAAGATGGCCTCACAGGAAGCACTGTCTCTGGTGTAATGTGAATGGCCTTAGCCAACACCACTGGCCCTGGGAAATGTGCATGATATCGATCAGCACCACAGGCCCAGGTGTAATGTGGATGGCCTCATCCAACAACACTGGCCGTGGTGAAATGTGGATGGTTTTGGACAGCACCACTTGCGCTGGTATAATGTGGATGGCATCAACGACTAGCACAGGCCCTGGTGAAATGTATTTGGCCTCAGCCAGTAGCACAGGCCCTGTTGTTATGTGGATGGCATGAGCCAGCAATGCAGGCCCTTGTGAAATGTGGATGGCCTCATCTAACAACACTGTCCCTGGTGAAATGTAGTTGGCCTCACCCAGTAGCACAGGCCCTGGTGTAATGTGGATGGCATCAGCCAGTATCACATGCCCTTGTGTATTGTGGATGTCGTCAGCCAGCAACACAAGCACTGGTGAAATGTAGTTGGCCTCACCCAGTAGCACAGGCCCTGGTGTAATGTGGATGGCCTCATCTAACAACACTGTCCCTGGTGAAATATGGATGGTATTGGTCAGCACCACTGGCCCTGGTGAAATGTGAATGGCCTTAGCCAACACCACTGGCCCTGGGAAATGTGCATGATATCGGTCAGCACCACAGGCCCAGGCGTAATGTGGATGGCATCAACGAGCAGCAGAGGCCCTGGTGGGGTGAAGATGGCCTCAAAGGAAGCACTGTCCCTGGTGTAATGTGGATGGTAGAAGTCGGCATCACAGGCCCTGATGTAATGCGGATGGCCTCAGCCAAAAGCACAGTCCCTGGTTTAGTTAAGATGGCCTCACAGGAAGCGCTGTCTCTGGTGTAATGTGAATGGCCTTAGCCAACATCACTGGCCCGGGGAAATGTGCATGATATCGGTCAGCACCACAGGCCCAGGTGTAATGTGGATGGCATGACCAAGCAACGCAGGCCCTGGTGAAATGAGGATGGCCTCAGCCAGCAACAAAGGCCCTGGTGTTGTGAAGATGGCCTGACAGGGAGCACTGGCCCTGGTTTAATGTGGATGGCATCAGGCAGTAGCACAGGCCTTGTATATTGTCGATGGGATCAGGCACCAATACAGGCCCTGGTGATATGTAGTCGGCCTCAGCAATAACCACACCCTGGTGTAATGTAAATGTCCTAAGCCAGTAGCAATGGCCCTGGTGTAATGTGAATGACCTTAGCCAACACCACTGGCCCTGGTGAAATGTGCATGATATCGGTCAGCACCACAGGCCCAGGCGTAATGTGGATGGCATCAACGAGCAGCAGAGGCCCTGGTTGGGTGAAGATGGCCTCAAAGGAAGCACTGTCCCTGGTGTAATGTGGATGGTAGAAGTCGGCATCAAAGGCCCTGATGTAATGCGGATGGCCTCAGCCAAAAGCACAGTCCCTGGTTTGGTTAAGATGGCCTCACAGGAAGCACTGTCTCTGGTGTAATGTGAATGGCCTTAGCCAACACCACTGGCCCTGGGAAATGTGCATGATATCGATCAGCACCACAGGCCCAGGTGTAATGTGGATGGCCTCATCCAACAACACTGACCGTGGTGAAACGTGGATGGTTTTGGACAGCACCACTTGCGCTGGTATAATGTGGATGGCATCAACGACTAGCACAGGCCCTGGTGAAATGTAGTTGGCCTCAGCCAGTAGCACAGGCCCTGTTGTTATGTGGATGGCATCAACGACTAGCACAGGCCCTGGTGAAATGTAGTTGGCCTCAGCCAGTAGCACAGGCCCTGTTGTTATGTGGATGGCATGAGCCAGCAATGCAGGCCCTTGTGAAATGTGGATGGCCTCATCTAACAACACTGTCCCTGGTGAAATATGGATGGTATTGGTCAGCACCACTGGCCCTGGTGTAATGTGAATGGCCTTAGCCAACACCACTGCCCCTGGTGTAATGTGGATGGCATCAGCCAGTATCACATGCCCTTGTGTATTGTGGATATCGTCAGCCAGCAACACAAGCACTGGTGAAATGTAGTTGGCCTCAACCAGTAGCACAGTCCCTGGTGTAATGTGGATGGCATGACCAAGCAACGCAGGCCCTGGTGAAATGAGGATGGCCTCAGCCAGCAACAAAGGCCCTGGTTTTGTGAAGATGGCCTCACAGGGAGCACTGGCCCTGGTTTAATGTGGATGGCATCAGGCAGTAGCACAGGCCTTTGTATATTGTCGATGGGATCAGGCACCAGTACAGGCCCTTGTGATATGTAGTTGGCCTCAGCCATGACCACACCCTGGTGTAATGTAAATGTCCAAAGCCAGTAGCAAAGGCCCTGGTGTAATGTGAATGACCTTAGCCAACACCACTGGCCCTGGTGAAATGTGCATGATATCGATCAGCACCACAGGCCCAGGTGTAATGTGGATGGCCTCATCCAACAACACTGGCCGTGGTGAAATATGGATGGTTTTGGACAGCACCACTTGCGCTGGTATAATGTGGATGGCATCAACGACTAGCACAGGCCCTGGTGAAATGTATTTGGCCTCAGCCAGTAGCACAGGCCCTGTTGTTATGTGGATGGCATGAGCCAGCAATGCAGGCCCTTGTGAAATGTGGATGGCCTCATCTAACAACACTGTCCCTGGTGAAATATGGATGGTATTGGTCAGCACCACTGGCCCTGGTGTAATGTGGATGGCATCAGCCAGTATCACATGCCCTTGTGTATTGTGGATGTCGTCAGCCAGCAACACAAGCACTGGTGAAATGTAGTTGGCCTCACCCAGTAGCACAGGCCCTGGTGTAATGTGGATGGCCTCATCTAACAACACTGTCCCTGGTGAAATATGGATGGTATTGGTCAGCACCACTGGCCCTGGTCAAATGTGAATGGCCTTAGCCAACACCACTGGCCCTGGGAAATGTGCATGATATCGGTCAGCACCACAGGCCCAGGCGTAATGTGGATGGCATCAACGAGCAGCAGAGGCCCTGGTGGGGTGAAGATGGCCTCACAGGAAGCACTGTCCCTGGTGTAATGTGGATGGTAGAAGTCGGCATCACAGGCCCTGATGTAATGCGGATGGCCTCAGCCAAAAGCATAGTCCCTGGTTTGGTTAAGATGGCCTCACAGGAAGCACTGTCTCTGGTGTAATGTGAATGGCCTTAGCCAACACCACTGGCCCTGGGAAATGTGCATGATATCGATCAGCACCACAGGCCCAGGTGTAATGTGGATGGCCTCATCTAACAACACTGTCCCTGGTGAAATATGGATGGTATTGGTCAGCACCACTGGCCCTGGTGTAATGTGGATGGCATCAGCCAGTATCACATGCCCTTGTGTATTGTGGATGTCGTCAGCCAGCAACACAAGCCCTGGTGAAATGTAGTTGGCCTCACCCAGTAGCACAGGCCCTGGTGTAATGTGGATGGCCTCATCTAACAACACTGTCCCTGGTGAAATATGGATGGTATTGGTCAGCACCACTGGCCCTGGTCAAATGTGCATGATATCGGTCAGCACCACAGGCCCAGGCGTAATGTGGATGGCATCAACGAGCAGCAGAGGCCCTGGTGGGGTGAAGATGGCCTCAAAGGAAGCACTGTCCCTGGTGTAATGTGGATGGTAGAAGTCGGCATCACAGGCCCTGATGTAATGTGGATGGTAGAAGTCGGCATCACAGGCCCTGATGTAATGCGGATGGCCTCAGCCAAAAGCACAGTCCCTGGTTTGGTTAAGATGGCCTCACAGGAAGCGCTGTCTCTGGTGTAATGTGAATGGCCTTAGCCAACATCACTGGCTCGGGGAAATGTGCATGATATCGGTCAGCACCACAGGCCCAGGTGTAATGTGGATGGCATGACCAAGCAACGCAGGCCCTGGTGAAATGAGGATGGCCTCAGCCATCAACAAAGGCCCTGGTGTTGTGAAGATGGCCTCACAGGGAGCACTGGCCCTGGTTTAATGTGGATGGCTTCAGGCAATAGCACAGGCCTTTGTATATTGTCGATGGGATCAGGCACCAATACAGGCCCTGGTGATATGTAGTCGGCCTCAGCCATAACCACACCCTGGTGTAATGTAAATGTCCTAAGCCAGTAGCAAAGGCCCTGGTGTAATGTGAATGGCCTTAGCCAACACCACTGCCCCTGGTGTAATGTGGATGGCATCAGCCAGTATCACATGCCCTTGTGTATTGTGGATGTCGTCAGCCAGCAACACAAGCACTGGTGAAATGTAGTTGGCCTCACCCAGTAGCACAGGCCCAGGTGTAATGTGGATGGCATGACCAAGCAACGCAGGCCCTGGTGAAATGAGGATGGCCTCAGCCAGCAACAAAGGCCCTGGTGTTGTGAAGATGGCCTCACAAGGAGCACTGGCCCTGGTTTAATGTGGATGGCATCAGGCAGTAGCACAGGCCCTTTTGTTATGTGGATGGCATGAGCCAGCAATGCAGGCCCTTGTGAAATGTGGATGGCCTCATCTAACAACACTGTCCCTGGTGAAATATGGATGGTATTGGTCAGCACCACTGGCCCTGTTGTAATGTGGATGGCATCAGCCAGTATCACATGCCCTTGTGTATTGTGGATGTCGTCAGCCAGCAACACAAGCCCTGGTGAAATGTAGTTGGCCTCACCCAGTAGCACAGGCCCTGGTGTAATGTGGATGGCCTCATCTAACAACACTGTCCCTGGTGAAATATGGATGGTATTGGTCAGCACCACTGGCCCTGGTCAAATGTGAATGGCCTTAGCCAACACCACTGGCCCTGGGAAATGTGCATGATATCGGTCAGCACCACAGGCCCAGGTGTAATGTGGATGGCATGACCAAGCAACGCAGGCCCTGGTGAAATGAGGATGGCCTCAGCCAGCAACAAAGGCCCTGGTTTTGTGAAGATGGCTGGGAAAACAGGTTTTGCAGCTGTTTGAGCTAAGATTTCCAAGTTATTCACATAATGAAAACCTATACTTTGTTTCGGTCGAGTTCCCCATTCAAATGCATGTAACAGTGAGAAACGCACTGTCTTGGCGAAAGAAAGCTATTTTGTACAACTTCATATAAATAGCTGTAACTTTTGATAGAAGACTCAGACAAACATGTTTATGGCTTTATCTTATAGAACTCAAGGTCTCCGTGCTGGGAAAACAGGTTTTGCAGCTGTTTGAGCTAAGATTTCCAAGTTATTCACATAATGAAAACCTATACTTTGTTTCGGTCGAGTTCCCCATTCAAATGCATGTAACAGTGAGAAACGCACTGTCTTGGCGAAAGAAAGCTATTTTGTACAACTTCATATAAATAGCTGTAACTTTTGATAGAAGACTCGGATACACATGTTTATGGCTTCATTGTCATGGCTCGGCTGTGTGGCAGGCAGGAGGAGGACCCAAAATGCAAAACTCACACACACGGGGATGAACTCAAAAAGCAGCTTTATTGCTGACAAAAGATAATGGGAGATACAAAACTAAACTGGGAAAAACTAACGTAAAGCTCACCAGGAAACACGGGGGAATCACACACAGCATGAGGGAGAACACGACGCCGAACAGAGGGAGACTCAGACAGAAATACACAGAGGGTAAACGAGGAAAGTGGGCACACACGGGGAACACAGGTGACACTGATAATCATAACGAGACAGGGCGGGGTGAACTGAACATGACATGTAGAGGCACAGAGGTTCCGACAGGAGGAGAGAGAGCACGGGGAAAACACAGACATAACGGGCTGGGGAAACATGAAACAACCACAAAGGGAGACGAGGGCTCATCAATACATAGAGGGCACACAGGGGGGAGAGAGCCATGAAGGGAAAACACTTAGGGAACGACACAGCAGGGCAACTCAGAAGACATGGCCTAAATAAGGAACGAAATACAGAAATACAAAGAACTAAGAATACTGGGCCCACATGGCCCAGGACCATGACATCACCCCCCCCCCCCCTAAAGGGCTGGCTCCCGACAGCCCAAACCCGAGAAACAAAAACAAAAACAGAAAACAACCCACCCAGGGCGGGAGGCGGGGGACCAGGACGGAGGGACCAGAACGGGAAACAAAATAAACAACAGAAAACACGGGAGCACATGACCATAGTCAAAATAAAGTTCAGGGGGCCGACCCAGAGCCCACAGGCACCAGAGTTCACGGGTCACACGGTCGGGGGACCGACCAGGCGGGTGGCACAGGTGGCGGAGCAGTTCAGGAGGCCGGCCGCGCGGGAGGCAGCGGCGGCGGCGAAGGAGACGACGGAGCAGTTCAGGAGGCCGGCCGCGCGGGAGGCAGCGGCGGCGGCGAAGGAGACGACGGAGCAGTTCAGGGGGCCGGCCGCGCGGAAGGCAGCGGCGGCTCTCCAGTGTCAGGCGTACTGGCCGAGGCCCGGTGGGCACAGGACCAGTCGAGGCGGGACCAGGCGAAGCACAGGCTGAGGCTGCAGCAGACGAAGGCTCTGAGGCTGCAGCAGACGAAGCACAGGCTGCAGCTGACGAAGCACAGGCTGGGGCTGCAGCTGACGAAGCACAGGCTGGGGCTGCAGCTGACGAAGCACAGGCTGGACCAGGCGTAGCAGAAGGTGGCTGGATGGGCTCCTCGGGCCCTCCAGCTGATGCGGCATGGTGCTGGACGGGCTCCTCGGGCCCTCCAGCTGACGTGGCATGAGGCTGGTGCGGTTCTCCTGAACCCCCAGCTGACGAGGAAGGTTGCTGAACGGGCCCCTCGGACCCTCCAGCGGAGACAGGAGGCTGAACGGGCCCCTCGGACCCTCCAGCTGACGTGGCATGAGGCTGGTGCGGTTCTCCTGAACCCCCAGCTGACGAGGAAGGTTGCTGAACGGGCCCCTCGGACCCTCCAGCGGAGACAGGAGGCTGAACGGGCCCCTCGGACCCTCCAGCTGACGAGGTAGATGGCGGCGTGGGAGCCGCGGAGTCCTGGATGAGCTCATCCGAGCTCCCAGCAGGAGCTGATGCAGAGCCAGAGAGATTTGAGACCCCTGGCTGGATGTTAAGCTGACCAGCGGACCGTACTGCTATCGGGGACTGGGCTACAGGAGCTACTGGAGCCTGCGCTACAGGCGGCACTGGAGCTACTGGGGCCTGCGCTACAGGCGGCACTGGAGCTACTGGGGCCTGCGCTACAGGCGGCACTGGAGCTACTGGAGACTGAACTGAGGGTGGCTGCGAGGGAGCTAACTGAACTGAGGGTGGCTGCGAGGGAGCTAACTGAACTGAGGGTGGCTGCGAGGGAGCTAACTGAACTGACCTGGGAGGAGAAACACGAGCAGGAAAAGGAGCAGGCTCAGAAAAAACTGTCCGAGAAATGGCAGGCTCAGGGTGCCGGCGGCGAGAGTGCCGCTTCTTTCTATCCGTGGAAGCAGGCGGGGTGAGCGGTGGAAGTCCCTGGCAACTCCGGGGACCCCCAAGAGCCAGTCGAGTCCCCCGGAAAGAGCGCTCGTCATGATCAGGAGCGAGCCACGGCTCCCTCCCGAACTCTTCCACTAGCTGTGCGCCTGCGGCGTGCTGCTGCCCCTCGTGATCGACGTCCAGGACCCCCACAGCGTCCGCGGGACGCTTCGTGGAGGGCGAGACAGGACGTAGCAGTGCGCGACGGCGGCGCTGACGCCGGTTCTTTCTGGAAGTGTGTACGATGGATGCTGGAGCCACCGAAGCAGGGGGTGATGTGGCGGCGATCTCCTCGTCGTCCGCCCACATCCTTGCCAGAAAAGAGGCAGGCGAAGTAAAGTCTGAGCAGTGTGGGGAGGGCGAGCGGCTGGTCCGAGGCGGTGCAACAGGTGTGAGTTCCTCCTCTGAAATGAGCCAGGGCTTCCAATGAAGCTCGTCCTCCCGTAAAGCTAGCAATACCTGCTGTCGCTCATCGTCGTCGAAATCTGTGGCCTCCACCATCTCGGTGCGCTGGGCTAGGTAGCTTGACAGTGGCGGAGACGAACTGTGAGTTGATGGCGGTGCAGCGGTGAGCCTCAGAGTCCCTACTCTGACTGCCTCCGGCTCGCGAGGCAGCGGCAACGACAACCGTTTGCAGGTCGGAGTCGTAGGTGCGGAGGCGGCGTTTAACACCCTCTGGGCCAGCGTGCGGGCGCGAAGCTCCTCCTTCAGGGGGGCCAGAGAGTCGAACGCCTCAAAAAGCTGGGGAAACCGACGGAGCTGTGGCGCTTGCTGAAGGATTGCGTCAATGGCCGCCAACCCGGTGGACACCACTCTGGGGTCCGTGCACCCACAGATGCGCGTCATGAGCCGGCAGAGCCGTTGCAGCTCCTCCCCAATCTCGTCCGGACTGTCCGCTGGGTCTGACATGGTCAGATCGTACTGGAGGTCCGCGGAGGGGTTGTGAACTGCTGGGTCCATATCGTGGTCGTGTTCTTCTGTCATGGCTCGGCTGTGTGGCAGGCAGGAGGAGGACCCAAAATGCAAAACTCACACACACGGGGATGAACTCAAAAAGCAGCTTTATTGCTGACAAAAGATAATGGGAGATACAAAACTAAACTGGGAAAAACTAACGTAAAGCTCACCAGGAAACACGGGGGAATCACACACAGCATGAGGGAGAACACGACGCCGAACAGAGGGAGACTCAGACAGAAATACACAGAGGGTAAACGAGGAAAGTGGGCACACACGGGGAACACAGGTGACACTGATAATCATAACGAGACAGGGCGGGGTGAACTGAACATGACATGTAGAGGCACAGAGGTTCCGACAGGAGGAGAGAGAGCACGGGGAAAACACAGACATAACGGGCTGGGGAAACATGAAACAACCACAAAGGGAGACGAGGGCTCATCAATACATAGAGGGCACACAGGGGGGAGAGAGCCATGAAGGGAAAACACTTAGGGAACGACACAGCAGGGCAACTCAGAAGACATGGCCTAAATAAGGAACGAAATACAGAAATACAAAGAACTAAGAATACTGGGCCCACATGGCCCAGGACCATGACATTTATCTTATAGAACTCAAGGTTCCCGTGCTGGGAAAACAGGTTTTGCAGCTGTTTGAGCTAAGATTTCCAAGTTATTCACATAATGAAAACCTATACTTTGTTTCGGTCGAGTTCCCCATTCAAATGCATGTAACAGTGAGAAACGCACTGTCTTGGCGAAAGAAAGCGTTTTTGTACAACTTCATAGAAATAGCTGTAACTTTTGATAGAAGACTCGGATACACATGTTTATGGCTTTATCTTATAGAACTCAAGGTTCCCGTGCTGGGAAAACAGGTTTTGCAGCTGTTTGAGCTAAGATTTCCAAGTTATTCACATAATGAAAACTTGTACTTTGTTTCGGTCGAGTTCCCCATTCAAATGCATGTAACAGTGAGAAACGCACTGTCTTGGCGAAAGAAAGCGTTTTTGTACAACTTCATATAAATAGCTGTAACTTTTGATAGAAGACTCGGATACACATGTTTATGGCTTTATCTTATAGAACTCACGTTCCCCGTGCTGGGCAAACAGGTTTTGCAGCTGTTTGAGCTAAGATTTCCAAGTTATTCACATAATGAAAACTTGTACTTTGTTTCGGTCGAGTTCCCCATTCAAATGCATGTAACAGTGAGAAACGCACTGTCTTGGCGAAAGAAAACGTTTTTGTACAACTTCATAGAAATAGCTGTAACTTTTGATAGAAGACTCGGATACACATGTTTATGGCTTTATCTTATAGAACTCAAGGTTCCCGTGCTGGGAAAACAGGTTTTGCAGCTGTTTGAGCTAAGATTTCCAAGTTATTCACATAATGAAAACCTATACTTTGTTTCGGTCGAGTTCCCCATTCAAATGCATGTAACAGTGAGAAACGCACTGTCTTGGCGAAAGAAAGCGTTTTTGTACAACTTCATAGAAATAGCTGTAACTTTTGATAGAAGACTCGGATACACATGTTTATAGCTTTATCTTATAGAACTCAAGGTTCCCGTGCTGGGAAAACAGGTTTTGCAGCTGTTTGAGCTAAGATTTCCAAGTTATTCACATAATGAAAACCTATACTTTGTTTCGGTCGAGTTCCCCATTCAAATGCATGTAACAGTGAGAAACGCACTGTCTTGGCGAAAGAAAGCGTTTTTGTACAACTTCATAGAAATAGCTGTAACTTTTGATAGAAGACTCGGATACACATGTTTATGGCTTTATCTTATAGAACTCAAGGTTCCCGTGCTGGGAAAACAGGTTTTGCAGCTGTTTGAGCTTAGATTTCCAAGTTATTCACATAATGAAAACCTATACTTTGTTTCGGTCGAGTTCCCCATTCAAATGCATGTAACAGTGAGAAACGCACTGTCTTGGCGAAAGAAAGCGTTTTTGTACAACTTCATAGAGATAGCTGTAACCTTTGATAGAAGACTCGGATACACATGTTTATGGCTTTATCTTATAGAACTCAAGGTTCCCGTGCTGGGAAAACAGGTTTTGCAGCTGTTTGAGCTAAGATTTCCAAGTTATTCACATAATGAAAACTTGTACTTTGTTTCGGTCGAGTTCCCCATTCAAATGCATGTAACAGTGAGAAACGCACTGTCTTGGCGAAAGAAAGCGTTTTTGTACAACTTCATAGAAATAGCTGTAACTTTTGATAGAAGACTCGGATACACATGTTTATGGCTTTATCTTATAGAACTCAAGGTTCCCGTGCTGGGAAAACAGGTTTTGCAGCTGTTTGAGCTAAGATTTCCAAGTTATTCACATAATGAAAACTTGTACTTTGTTTCGGTCGAGTTCCCCATTCAAATGCATGTAACAGTGAGAAACGCACTGTCTTGGCGAAAGAAAGCGTTTTTGTACAACTTCATAGAAATAGCTGTAACTTTTGATAGAAGACTCAGACAAACATGTTTATGGCCTTATATTATAGAACTCAAGGTCTCCGTGCTGGGAAAACAGGTTTTGCAGCTGTTTGAGCTAAGATTTCCAAGTTATTCACATAATGAATACCTATACTTTGTTTCGGTCGAGTTCCCCATTCAAATGCATGTAACAGTGAGAAACGCACTGTCTTGCCGAAAGAAAGCGTTTTTGTACAACTTCATAGAAATAGCTGTAACTTTTGATAGAAGACTCAGACAAACATGTTTATGGCCTTATATTATAGAACTCAAGGTTCCCGTGCTGGGAAAACAGGTTTTGCAGCTGTTTGAGCTAAGATTTCCAAGTTATTCACATAATGAAAACCTATACTTTGTTTCGGTCGAGTTCCCCATTCAAATGCATGTAACAGTGAGAAACGCACTGTCTTGGCGAAAGAAAGCGTTTTTGTACAACTTCATAGAAATAGCTGTAACTTTTGATAGAAGACTCAGACAAACATGTTTATGGCCTTATATTATAGAACTCAAGGTCCCCGTGCTGGGAAAACAGGTTTTGCAGCTGTTTGAGCTAAGATTTCCAAGTTATTCACATAATGAAAACTTGTACTTTGTTTCGGTGGAGTTCCCCATTCAAATGCATGTAACAGTGAGAAACGCACTGTCTTGGCGAAAGAAAGCGTTTTTGTACAACTTCATATAAATAGCTGTAACTTTTGATAGAAGACTCGGATACACATGTTTATGGCTTTATCTTATAGATCTCAAGGTTCCCGTGCTGGGAAAACAGGTTTTGCAGCTGTTTGAGCTAAGATTTCCAAGTTATTCACATAATGAAAACCTATACTTTGTTTCGGTCGAGTTCCCCATTCAAATGCATGTAACAGTGAGAAACGCACTGTCTTGGCGAAAGAAAGCGTTTTTGTACAACTTCATAGAAATAGCTGTAACTTTTGATAGAAGACTCGGATACACATGTTTATGGCTTTATCTTATAGATCTCAAGGTTCCCGTGCTGGGAAAACAGGTTTTGCAGCTGTTTGAGCTAAGATTTCCAAGTTATTCACATAATGAAAACCTATACTTTGTTTCGGTGGAGTTCCCCATTCAAATGCATGTAACAGTGAGAAACGCACTGTCTTGGCGAAAGAAAGCGTTTTTGTACAACATCATATAAATAGCTGTAACTTTTGATAGAAGACTCAGACAAACATGTTTATGGCCTTATATTATAGAACTCAAGGTCTCCGTGCTGGGAAAACAGGTTTTGCAGCTGTTTGAGCTAAGATTTCCAAGTTATTCACATAATGAAAACCTATACTTTGTTTCGGTCGAGTTCCCCATTCAAATGCATGTAACAGTGAGAAACGCACTGTCTTGGCGAAAGAAAGCTATTTTGTACAACTTCATATAAATAGCTGTAACTTTTGATAGAAGACTCAGACAAACATGTTTATGGCTTTATCTTATAGAACTCAAGGTTCCCGTGCTGGGAAAACAGGTTTTGCAGCTGTTTGAGCTAAGATTTCCAAGTTATTCACATAATGAAAACCTATACTTTGTTTCGGTCGAGTTCCCCATTCAAATGCATGTAACAGTGAGAAACGCACTGTCTTGGCGAAAGAAAGCTATTTTGTACAACTTCATATAAATAGCTGTAACTTTTGATAGAAGACTCGGATACACATGTTTATGGCTTTATCTTATAGAACTCAAGGTTCCCGTGCTGGGAAAACAGGTTTTGCAGCTGTTTGAGCTAAGATTTCCAAGTTATTCACATAATGAAAACCTATACTTTGTTTCGGTGGAGTTCCCCATTCAAATGCATGTAACAGTGAGAAACGCACTGTCTTGGCGAAAGAAAGCGTTTTTGTACAACTTCATATAAATAGCTGTAACTTTTGATAGAAGACTCAGACAAACATGTTTATGGCTTTATCTTATAGAACTCAAGGTTCCCGTGCTGGGAAAACAGGTTTTGCAGCTGTTTGAGCTAAGATTTCCAAGTTATTCACATAATGAAAACCTATACTTTGTTTCGGTGGAGTTCCCCATTCAAATGCATGTAACAGTGAGAAACGCACTGTCTTGGCGAAAGAAAGCTATTTTGTACAACTTCATATAAATAGCTGTAACTTTTGATAGAAGACTCAGACAAACATGTTTATGGCTTTATCTTATAGAACTCAAGGTTCCCGTGCTGGGAAAACAGGTTTTGCAGCTGTTTGAGCTAAGATTTCCAAGTTATTCACATAATGAAAACCTATACTTTGTTTCGGTGGAGTTCCCCATTCAAATGCATGTAACAGTGAGAAACGCACTGTCTTGGGGAAAGAAAGCGTTTTTGTACAACTTCATATGAATAGCTGTAACTTTTGATAGAAGACTCGGATACACATGTTTATGGCTTTATCTTATAGAACTCAAGGTTCCCGTGCTGGGAAAACAGGTTTTGCAGCTGTTTGAGCTAAGATTTCCAAGTTATTCACATAATGAAAACCTATACTTTGTTTCGGTGGAGTTCCCCATTCAAATGCATGTAACAGTGAGAAACGCACTGTCTTGGCGAAAGAAAGCGTTTTTGTACAACTTCATATAAATAGCTGTAACTTTTGATAGAAGACTCAGACAAACATGTTTATGGCTTTATCTTATAGAACTCAAGGTTCCCGTGCTGGGAAAACAGGTTTTGCAGCTGTTTGAGCTAAGATTTCCAAGTTATTCACATAATGAAAACCTATACTTTGTTTCGGTGGAGTTCCCCATTCAAATGCATGTAACAGTGAGAAACGCACTGTCTTGGCGAAAGAAAGCTATTTTGTACAACTTCATATAAATAGCTGTAACTTTTGATAGAAGACTCAGACAAACATGTTTATGGCTTTATCTTATAGAACTCAAGGTTCCCGTGCTGGGAAAACAGGTTTTGCAGCTGTTTGAACTAAGATTTCCAAGTTATTCACATAATGAAAACCTATACTTTGTTTCGGTCGAGTTCCCCATTCAAATGCATGTAACAGTGAGAAACGCACTGTCTTGGCGAAAGAAAGCTATTTTGTACAACTTCATATAAATAGCTGTAACTTTTGATAGAAGACTCGGATACACATGTTTATGGCCTTATATTATAGAACTCAAGGTTTCCGTGCTGGGAAAACAGGTTTTGCAGCTGTTTGAGCTAAGATTTCCAAGTTATTCACATAATGAAAACTTATACTTTGTTTCGGTCGAGTTCCCCATTCAAATGCATGTAACAGTGAGAAACGCACTGTCTTGGCGAAAGAAAGCTATTTTGTACAACTTCATATAAATAGCTGTAACTTTTGATAGAAGACTCAGACAAACATGTTTATGGCTTTATCTTATAGAACTCAAGGTTCCCGTGCTGGGAAAACAGGTTTTGCAGCTGTTTGAACTAAGATTTCCAAGTTATTCACATAATGAAAACCTATACTTTGTTTCGGTCGAGTTCCCCATTCAAATGCATGTAACAGTGAGAAACGCACTGTCTTGGCGAAAGAAAGCTATTTTGTACAACTTCATATAAATAGCTGTAACTTTTGATAGAAGACTCGGATACACATGTTTATGGCTTTATCTTATAGAACTCAAGGTTCCCGTGCTGGGCAAACAGGTTTTGCAGCTGTTTGAGCTAAGATTTCCAAGTTATTCACATAATGAAAACCTATACTTTGTTTCGGTGGAGTTCCCCATTCAAATGCATGTAACAGTGAGAAACGCACTGTCTTGGCGAAAGAAAGCGTTTTTGTACAACTTCATTTAAATAGCTGTAACTTTTGATAGAAGACTCGGATACACATGTTTATGGCTTTATCTTATAGAACTCAAGGTCTCCGTGCTGGGCAAACAGGTTTTGCAGCTGTTTGAGCTAAGATTTCCAAGTTATTCACATAATGAAAACCTATACTTTGTTTCGGTGGAGTTCCCCATTCAAATGCATGTAACAGTGAGAAACGCACTGTCTTGGCGAAAGAAAGCGTTTTTGTACAACTTCATATGAATAGCTGTAACTTTTGATAGAAGACTCGGATACACATGTTTATGGCTTTATCTTATAGAACTCAAGGTCTCCGTGCTGGGCAAACAGGTTTTGCAGCTGTTTGAGCTAAGATTTCCAAGTTATTCACATAATGAAAACCTATACTTTGTTTCGGTGGAGTTCCCCATTCAAAATGCATGTAACAGTGAGAAACGCACTGTCTTGGCGAAAGAAAGCGTTTTTGTACAACTTCATATGAATAGATGTAACTTTTGATAGAAGACTCGGATACACATGTTTATGGCTTTATCTTATAGAACTCAAGGTTCCCGTGCTGGGAAAACAGGTTTTGCAGCTGTTTGAGCTAAGATTTCCAAGTTATTCACATAATGAAAACCTATACTTTGTTTCGGTCGAGTTCCCCATTCAAATGCATGTAACAGTGAGAAACGCACTGTCTTGGCGAAAGAAAGCTATTTTGTACAACTTCATATAAATAGCTGTAACTTTTGATAGAAGACTCAGACAAACATGTTTATGGCTTTATCTTATAGAACTCAAGGTCTCCGTGCTGGGAAAACAGGTTTTGCAGCTGTTTGAGCTAAGATTTCCAAGTTATTCACATAATGAAAACCTATACTTTGTTACGGTGGAGTTCCCCATTCAAAATGCATGTAACAGTGAGAAACGCACTGTCTTGGCGAAAGAAAGCGTTTTTGTACAACTTCATATGAATAGCTGTAACTTTTGATAGAAGACTCGGATACACATGTTTATGGCTTTATCTTATAGAACTCAAGGTTCCCGTGCTGGGAAAACAGGTTTTGCAGCTGTTTGAGCTAAGAGACTGATATGGATATATTGGGCTTTTTATAATGGTTATATTGAGTTAGGGCATGCAAAGCCCAGCACTCCTTTCGCAGTCTTGAATTCAATGAGTGTGTATTGGGACCAACATTCCAGTAAGTCTGTATAGCCCAGCTTTGCTCACCCAACATCCAGATATGAGTCTGTAAAGCCCAGCTTTAGCCCAGCTTTGCTCACCCAATATCCAGATATGAGCCCAGCTTTGCTCACCAATATCCAGATATGACTCTTAGTGACCCATTTTTCCATTAATGACCCAAAAGGTTAGAATATTACTCTTACTTCACTAACTACTGAGTCCCACAGTGATGACAATCGTAAACCCACAACTTTTTAGGAAACAACCACATTGACACCATTAGATCCTTTTTTACAGCAAAATGTTTTTAGATCATGATTGTTAGCAAGTGGTACTCAGACCCCAGGGGCTCTCCAGATCCCCCACCCAGGTGTGTCATATGATTGCTGAAAGGAACACACACACACACACACACACAAACAAACATCCATCCATCCATCCATCTTCATCCGCTTTATCCGAGGCCGTGTCGCGGGGGCAGCAGCCTAAGCAAAGAGGCCCACACCTCCATCTCCCCAGCCACCTCCTCCAGCTTCTCCGGGGGAACACCAAGGCGTTCCCAGGCCAGCCGAGAGATATAATCTCTCCAGCGTGTCCTGGGTCTGTCCTGGGGCCTCCTCCCAGTGGGACATGCCTGGAACACCTCACCCAGGAGGCGACCAGGGGGCATCCTTGTCAGATGCCCGAACCACCTCAGCTGGCTCCTTTCGATGTGGAGCAGCAGCTGCTCTACTCTGAGCCCCGAACCTCTCACCCTATCTCTAAGGGAGAGGCCAGCCACCCTTCGGAGAAAGCTCATTTTTGCCGCTTGTATACGCGATCTCGTTCTTTCGCTCCAGCCTTCGTCCGCCTTCGCTGGAGGGTGCGAGGGACCGCTCCAGCCTTTGTTTGTCTTCGCTGGGGGGTCCGAGGGACCGCTCCAGCCTTCGTCCTCCTTCGCTGGGGGGTCCGAGGGCCTTCGCTGGAGGGTGCGAGGGACCGCTCCAGCCTTCGTCCGCCTTCGCTGGGGGGGTCCGAGGGACCGCTCCAGCCTTCGTTCGCCTTCGCTGGGGGGTCCGAGGGACCGCTCCAGCGTTCGTTCGTCTTCGCTGGGGGGTGCGAGGGACAGCTCCAGCATTCGTCCGCCTTCGCTGGGGGGTCCGAGGGACCGCTCCAGCCTTCGTTCGTCTTCGCTGGAGGGTGCGAAGGACCGCTCCAGCCTTCGTCCGCCTTCGCTGGGGGGTCCGAGGGACCGCTCCAGCCTTCGTACGCCTTCGCTGGGGGGGTCCGAGGGCCTTCGCTGGAGGGTGCGAGGGACCGCTCCAGCCCTCGTCCGCCTTCGCTGGGGGGTCTGAGGGACCGCTCCAGTCTTTATTTGTCTTCGCTTTGGCTTCCGAGGGACCGCTCCAGCCTTCGTCCGCCTTCGCTGGGGGGTCCGAGGGACCGCTCCAGCCTTTGTCCGCCTTCGCTGGAGGGTGCGAGGGACCGCTCCAGCCTTCGTCCGCCTTCGCTGGGGGGTGCGAGGGACCGCTCCAGCCTTCGTCCGCCTTCGCTGGAGGGTGCTAGGGACCGCTCCAGCCTTCGTTTGTCTTCGCTGGGGGGTCCGAGGGACCGCCCCAGCCTTCGTCCGCCTTCGCTGGGGGGTCCGAGGGACCGCTCCAGCCTTCGTCCGCCTTCGCTGGGGGGTCCGAGGGACCGCTCCAGTCTTCGTTTGTCTTCGCTGTTGGGTCCGAGGGACCGCTCCATCCTTCGTCCGCCATCGCTGTTGGGTCCGAGGGACCGCTCCAGCCTTCGTCCGCCTTCGCTGGGGGGTCCGAGGGACCGCTCCAGTCTTCGTTTGTCTTCGCTGTTGGGTCCGAGGGACCGCTCCATCCTTCGTCCGCCATCGCTGTTGGGTCCGAGGGACCGCTCCAGTCTTCGTTTGTCTTCGCTGGGGGGTCCGAGGGACCGCTCCATCCTTCGTCCGCCATCGCTGTTGGGTCCGAGGGACCGCTCCAGCCTTCGTCCGCCTTCGCTGGGGGGTCCGAGGGACCGCTCCAGCCTTCGTCCGCCTTCGCTGGAGGGTGCTAGGGACCGCTCCAGCCTTCGTTTGTCTTCGCTGGGGGGTCCGAGGGACCGCTCCAGCCTTCGTCCGCCTTCGCTGGAGGGTGCGAGGGACAGCTCCAGCCTTCGTCCGCCTTCGCTGGGGGGTCCGAGGGACCGCTCCAGCCTTGGTCTGCCTTCGCTGGGGCGTCCGAGGGACCGCTCCAGCCTTTGTTTGTCTTCGCTGGGGTGTCCGAGTGACCGCTCCAGCTTTCGTCCGCCTTCGCTCGGGGGTCCGAGGGACCGCTCCAGCCTTCTTCCGCCTTCGCTGGAGTGTGCTAGGGACCGCTCCAGCGTTCGTTCGCCTTCGCTGGGGGGTCCGAGGGACCGCTCCAGCCTTCGTTTGTCTTCGATGGGGGGTCCGAGGGACCGCTCCAGCCTTCGTCCGCCTTCGCTGGAGTGTGCTAGGGACCGCTCCAGCGTTCGTCCGCCTTCGCTGGGGGGTCTGAGGGACCGCTCCAGCCTTCGTTTGTCTTTGCTGGGGGGTCCGAGGGACCGCTCCAACCTTCGTCCGCCTTCCCTGGGGGGTCCGAGGGACCACTCCAGCCTTCGTTTGTCTTCGCTGGGGGGTCCGAGGGACCGCTCCAGCCTTCGTCCGCCTTCGCTCGGGGGTCCGATGGACCGCTCCAGCCTTCGTTTGTCTTCGCTGGAGGGTCCGAGGGACCGCTCCAGCCTTTGTTCGTCTTCGCTGGGGGGTCCGAGGGACCGCTCCAGCCTTCGTCCGCCTTCGCTGGGGGGTCCGAGGGACTTCTCCAGCCTTCCGTTTCCCCTGGAGGATCCAAGGGGCCCGTCCAGCCATCAGCGTCGCCTGCAGAACAGCAGCCGGTGCCGTATGCACTGGGCATGAATTAAACATTTTCTTTGGGGTTACATGTTTTAAATGTTTGAATTTTCGGTGGGGGGAACTGTTACGATTCGGTGTTGTCAGTGTTTTGTTTTTGGCGTGACTGTTATGTGTTTCCTACTTTATGTTGAAGGTCTGTTGTATCTCAGTGTGTTCAGTTCACCCTTTTTTTTCTCGTCAGGTCTAATTTGCCCCAGCTGTGTTTCCCTCCTGTGGTCCATTCCCTGATTGCTCCTTCTATGTATTTAAGCCTTGTGTTTCAGTATGTCATGGTCGCAATCTTCACCCCCGGTTGTAAATAGTTTGGTGTTTTGATGTAAATAAATGTCCTATTTTGCTTTGATGTAAATAGTTGTCAATACTTTCGTTTTGGGATTTTTTTGTGGAGAACTGTAGTAGTTTTTTTTGTTTGTTCTTTTTTCCTTATTTTTATTTTTCCTGTGTTGCACGCCAGTTGCCTAGGCCGGGGTGTAACAGTAGGGATGTAGATCGACCGGTAAATTGAGAGCTTCGCTTTTTTTTTTTTTTTTTTTGCCTGTCCCGTTTGGCTCTTTTGCCATCAGAATTATTGTCTAAAGGCAAGGAAAGATGCCCAACGGATTTACTTTACCAAATTGACCATCCCAGCCTTGCCATAATGGTCCATTTGATTCACCTTTTATTGTTTATTTTATTTTCATTTGCTGAATACGGGACAGACTTGACTGGGGGAAAGAAGGGGAGAAAGAAAGAGGGAAAGAGAAACAGCTGAGAAGAGGCACGGGGGAGAAGGGCAAAAAACAAAAACCAACAGAATGGGCAGAAGAAAAAAAAAAGAAAAAAAATTCATATATCGATCAGCTGGATCACCTGTTGAGAAAGAAAAAAGAAAACAAGCAGAAGAGAACAAGAGTAATAGAATAAACAACATCACAATGATATATGGGAATATGACAGTAAATACTAAATATTAAACATTATTGTGCAGCACATAAGATCAACAGAACACAGTGTGCTTTGAGGTAGGAGCCAAAAAGGGTGTAGTTTGTGTGTGTGAGCACCCGTGTGTACACCTGTGAGCATGGACGCGCTTATTTTTTTAAAAAGGTTCCTTCATGTAATGATCTGCTAGAGCATGGCTATTCAGTGGCGTGTCTAGAAAATTTTTGTTGGGGGGGGGCAGGTAGGGGCACAGATTTGGAGAAGGGTGGCAGATGTAATTGGCAGATAATGTTTAAAAAAAATTCTACCAACTGTTAACCATAATTCAATAACCCTATAAACCTAATAACCGAATGCGCTTTTAACTCTTATTAGAATGAGATTTTAACCACTACGGTGCAAAGTTTTTAGATACTGCGTTGATGAAGTACAAGAGATACAATCAGTGCTTTGTCAGTGTTTACTCAGCATTCAAGGACAGCAATATTTGCATAGTATTTTTACTGACATATAGTGCACATATGTTTTGGGCAAAAACATTTTTTAATATTAAAATACGAACATTTTTAACAAACAATTGACAAATTTAAAAAACAGTTATCCGATATAGTGTTTTTTAATCAACAAAACTGTTTTTTAAATATCTTGCTGCATAACTTCTTACCTGAAGTTCAGTTCACCTGACACTCGGACTGGTGGCTGCCTCGGGGCTCTCCTCCTGCCTCCCCTTCCCTCATCCACCTGCTGGCCTCTGTGGAAGCCCCGCCATAGCCACCACCAAACAACTGAGTTATTTTTACACATCGACCTGCATCTGGCCAATCCACCACCTCTCATTGTTCATGCCATTACAAAAAAAAAAAATAAATAAGTCACCGGGCATATGCCCGGTATGCCCGATGGCCAGTCCAGCTATGTTAACCTGCAACCAAATCTGCAACTCCATACAGCAATGTTACGACTTAGATTATATCTTATAACTCATAACTCTTATGTTAGCTCCCCTCAGTAGTCTACTGTCTGAAATATTCCACGGCTGCAATAATTCTTCAAGTATCTTCAACTCAACAAACTTAATATTACTTACCGGGACATTTATTCTGTTCATTTTCTTTCACCGAAAAATTGTTTCCTGCAGTGCCGTCTTTCGTGCTTGGCTCTCCTACCTTTGCTAACGTGAGGCCCCCAGAACACAAGAGACCAAGGAAGACTAACAGAGGGGCCACTGTCCCAGAAAGAGCTGAGGAGAGTCCCAGATGAGAGCTCACTCAGCAGCCGCGGAGCAGAAGCCAGGGGGAGTTGCAGTGACGCGCCCGTGAGCTCCGCCGACAGCCAGCTGTGCCTTAGTGACCAAGCCCCAGGCCGAGAGGCCGGGGGCACCCCACCTCCGAAGTAGAGATGACACGATACCACTTTTTTATGTCCGATACCGATACCGATATCATAAATTTGGATATCTGCCGATACCGATATGAATCCGATATAGTGTTTTTTAATCAACAAAACTGTTTTTTAAATATCTTGCTGCATTTTGTATAAGTTCATACTCAAGTTTAAAACAACAACTACACTAAAGCTATTCTGTTATACCTGTATGCAAAAAAAAAAAAATTCATAGTTCAGCAATACTGATCAATCTAATAAACTTAAACCTACATCATCCTCCCTATTCTGGTATTTTAAAGAGTACTTAGCATAAATATTAAGCAACCTAACTAATAGGGTTCCAACTCCCAGCAACAACAAAAATAAATAAATAAAAAATAGGGAACCACCCCTCACGCTCGACCTCATGATGCTTAATCGACGTAATCAACCTTAATTTGATGCAGTGTGAAAGAAAATGCACAGAAATCAATTATTTTTCAAGAAATATTAAACAGATTCAACATCTTTCTTCAACAAAATTGCAGACTGCACAGATGGTACCTTCCCAAAGGAAAAAGTACTATAGCTTACTAGGGTATATTAGACTTAATAGTTACTATATACAGTAATTGACTTCTATTCATTTTACATCAAATTAAAACTTTGGGTGTCAGATAATTATTTATTAAAAGCTAGACATTTTAAATGAGAATAAGAAAGAAAAGTATGTCTTTGTGCCCCCTTTTCCCTGTTAATGCCCTATCGGCCCCCCTGGCTAAACTTTGCTAGATCCGCCCCTGCACAGTTACCAGCGTCAGGTACGTAGGAAACGATCCTGGTGTAAAAAGTAATATTAAATAAATTCTAACAACAGCTTATCAAGCTTAAACGTGCTGCTGTTGTTCAGCCGCTGGTTTCCTCTTTCTGGTGCAAAGTGGGCCAAAAGCAAACAAGAGACGTACTGGCGACAGAAAAGCCAATCAGCTGATCAGTTTCATGATTGAAGTAGCAGCAAGAAGAGGCAGTCGCTCCATATATTGTTTGTTAAGCTTAACGCAGGAATGCTTTACAAACATTCAGAGATGGACTTACAGACTTGCTTTACTTCTCTCGGGGATAACTTTGTCGGAGATGAAATGCCGGGTTGCTAGTGAAGCTCCAAAATGCTATCCAGACCACCGACAGGTCCCCCATGCCACAGCCGCTCTATCACGTGATGCATACTGCTCCGACGTGCTAACGTTCTGAGGTGAGTTACGGCGTGTTGCAAGTTTTGTGAAGTGCTTTCGTGAAATTTAATGGATCGGATTACATTTTTTTATTTTTCTCCGATATCCGATCCAGTAATTTAGGTCAGTATCGGACCGATACCGATACGTAATATCGGATCGGTCCATCTCTACTCCGAAGTGGCCCGAGCGAGCCCCAGGCTCCAGGCCCCGATAAGCGGCCGCCAATGAGTGAGCCGGTGTGTACCTGGACGCCCATCCCCAGACACAAAGAACCACCAACGCACCGATGTCTGAGGGAGTCCGCCACTGGCAGGGGAAGTGGTGGTGGGGGGAGATAGGCCTCCAAACCTTGGAGGGCCTGAGATGTCCCCAGAGGGGTGGCGTCTGATACCCAACCTGACATATAGACACAGACATACAGGCACACACAGATACAAACATCCATTCCCACCCTCATGCTCTCATATGCACTTACTCCACACTCAACCAACGTGGAGACAGACATAAAGAGACGCTGTACACACGATCACACTCCCCAAGCGTACTCTATGAACCGGGTCTAGGTACCCCTGCCCCTGGAGGGGGGAACTGCACCCAGACCCAGGTGGTGTTACCCTTTTCCCTGCGGTGAGGAGAGGCAGACCGCCCCGACTCCGCAGCAGCAGGGAGGCCCCACACTCCAGACCGCAGTCGGACGGCCAACTCCTCCTCCTAGCCCCCCCGCTCCAGCAGGTCGCAGAGAATGGGGGTGTGATGGCATGCCACACATGGTAAGCTCCACACCTCACCACCCGCTGTTCACTTTAGTTTAATTTATAGTCACTACTTTAAAATATTCTACTTATTGTTCAATATTGTTTCTTTATTAAATGTATTCATTTTTCTATCACACCTTCCAATGTTTATATGGCGTGCACACATATTAACCTTGCAAGGTCAAAGTTCTGTTTTATGTTATATAATACATCTTTCTTTGTTTGAGTTACCTGGGGGTTGGTGTCTCCTCCTGTCTGGCAAAAGGTGTGGCAAAGGGCTGGGAGACCTGAAGTACTACTGACAGCCTAATTGGATTGCACCACATGCTTCATTGCCTGGGGGGTGTTTCATGTTTGTTTAAATGTTTTGTATTAGTTGGTTATATGGCAGCCATCTTGTTTTCCCCCGTGTGTGTCATTTGGTTTAGCTAAACCAGTATTTAAGTCCCCCTGTGTGTCATTTCAGGAGGTCAGTTTGTCATATGTTTGTTTGAGGTTTTGTTAATTATTATCTTGAGTTTAGTCTATTGAGTTGACCTCTTTTATTGGTCTGCCTGTTTTGGCTTTGTTAAATATGTTTTCATATTTTTGGGTCAATAAAACCCCTTTTTTGAATTAAAACCACCTGTGTCCTTTATGCTTTACTGCTTGGTCCCTGACAGGGGGTGAGAGAAGACTCCAAACCTCCCTCCACCCGCTCATTGTAGTGTTGATGCATGTGTGTTCTAAGGTGCATTTAAAACCCAGGAGGGCAAGGAGCTACCTGCCAGAGAGCAGCAGGTAAGCGCATAGTCCCTCCTGCTAGCCCTCAATGTCTACGTGTATTTAAAATTGAGAGGTGGGCAATGACGCCAGGGGTGAGGTGTACACCCTGATGGTAACTTGGACTCCGTGTATCGTGCCCACCCCCAAGATCCTATATGTATGTGTAATGAGGGTGTGAGTAATGTGAATGTCTAAGTTGTGGGATAAAATTGAGGCAGAGGCAGCCAGAAGGGGACAGAGGGGGGGTAGCCTCCTCTGCACCCTGGTGACATACCCCTACTCCAAGGCCCGGCATGGGTGGTTGTGGTGGAGCGGGAAGAGGGAGGCAGCTGGAGATGGGGAGGGGCCAGCTCCCCCGCTGACCCCAGTAGGCACCCCCATACTCCGCGACCCGCCAGGGAAAGGGGGCCCAGGCCCATCCAGACCGGGGCCCAGTGCAGCAAGGCAAGGCAAGGCAAGGCAAGTTTATTTGTATAGCACAATTCAACAACAAGGTGATTCAAAGTGCTTTACAGAGACATTAGAAAAAACAAATAAAAAGCATGATTTAAAATTGATTAGAACAAGCAAATAAACTAACTAACTAATTAACAAACAAACAAACAGACAAACAAACAAAACAGTATATAAAATCAAAACAGATAAAATCAGAACAGTAGATAAAATCAGTAGTTAAATGTAAGTTTTGAAATTTAAGCTTAAAAGTGTGGATTTGGTGCTTTATTCAAATGCAGCTGAGAACAGGTGAGTCTTCAACCTGGATTTAAATAAACTGAGTGTTTCAGCTGATCTGAGGCTTTCTGGGAGTTTGTTCCAGATATAAGGAGCATAAAAGCTGAATGCAGCTTCTCCGTGTCTGGTTCTGACTCTGGGAACTAATAAAATACCGGATCCAGATGACCTGAGGGATCTGGAAGGTTCATACTGGGTCAGGAGGTCACTGATGTATTTTGATCCTAAACCATTCAGAGCTTTATAGACCAGCATCAGAACTTTAAAGTCTATCCTCTGACGGACAGGCAGCCAGTGTAAAGACCTCAGAGCTGGACTGATGTGGTCCACTTTTTTGGTCTTAGTGAGGACTCGAGCAGCAGAGTTCTGAATGAGCTGTAGTTGTCTGACTGATTTTTTAGGTAGACCTGTAAAGATGCTGTTACAGTAATCAAGCCTACTAAAGATGAATGCATGGACTAGTTTTTCCAGGTCCTGTTGAGACATCAGATCTTTTATCCTTGAAATATTCTTGAGGTGATAGTAAGCTGACTTTGTTATTGTCTTAATGTGTTTTTCTAAGTTTAGGTCTGCATCCATCACTACACCCAAATTTCTCGCCTGGTTTGTGGTTTTTAGATGTATAGATTGAAGTTCTCTGGTGACCTGTAATCGTTTTTCTTTGGCGCCAAAGACTATTACCTCAGTTTTGTTTTTGTTTAGCTGGAGAAAATTGTGGCACAACCAGTCATTGATTTCCTCAATGCATTTACCAAGAGCCTGCACAGGGCCTTGGTCTCCTGGTGACATTGTGATATATATTTGTGTGTCATCTGCATAGCTGTGATAGTTTATTTTGTTGTTGTTTATAATCTGTGCCAGTGGGAGCATGTAAATGTTAAACAGAAGGGGTCCCAAGATGGAACCTTGGGGAACTCCACATGTGATACTTGTCTGCTCAGATGTGAAGTTACCTATTGATACAAAGTATTTCCTGTTTTCTAAGTATGTTTTGAACCAGTTTAGTACAGTTCCTGAAAGACCTGTCCAGTTCTCCAGTCGTTTAAGTAATATGTTGTGGTCAACTGTATCAAATGCTGCACTGAGATCCAGTAAAACTAAGACTGACATTTTTCCACTGTCTGTATTCAGACATATGTCATTAAACACTTTGGTCAGAGCGGTTTCAGTGCTGTGGTTCTGTCTAAAACCTGACTGGAAGGCATCGTAGCAATTATTCTGTTTTAAGAAGTAATTGAGCTGTTGAGAAACTGCTTTTTCAATGATCTTACTTAAAAAGGGGAGATTTGAGATCGGCCTGTAGTTGTTCATTTGTGTCTTGTCAAGATTGTCCTTTTTCAGTATAGGTTTGATTACAGCAGTTTTTAGTGATTCTGGAAACACACCTGATAATAAAGAAAAGTTGACGATCTGAAACAGGTCTGACTCTAAAGTCTTTGAGACCTTTTTGAAAAAACTTGTTGGCAGGACATCTAAACAGCAGGAGGAGGAGTTCAGTTGACCTAAGATGTCCTCCAGGTCTTTGCTGTTAATAGGTTGAAACTGTTTCATGGTGTTTAAACAGTTTTTTGGTGGACACAGTACATATCCTGGATCTGCTGTTGATGTACCAATTGCTTGTCTAATTTTTTGGATTTTTTCTGTGAAGAATTTGGCAAAGTCATTGCAGGCCATGGTTGAATGAAGTTCAGCTGCCACTGACACAGGAGGGTTTGTTAGCCTGTCAACTGTAGAAAATAAGACCCGAGCATTATGGCTGTTTTTAGTGATGATGTCAGAGAAGTAGGACCTCCTTGCACTCCTCAGTTGTAAATTATAATTGTGAAGTTTCTCTTTATAAATGTCATAATGAACCTGGAGGTTTGTTTTTCTCCATCTGCGCTCAGCTTTCCTACACTCTCTTTTTTCATTTTTCACCAGTGTGGAGTTTCTCCATGGAGACTTTTTCCTTCCAGAGATAACCTTCACCTTAATGGGAGCAATAGTGTCCATTACATTTAACATGTTAGCATTGAAGCTATTGACGAGCTCATTGACTGACCCTCTGGACAGGTCAGGTGTTAATGGGAAGACCTGGTTAAAAATTGCACTACTGTGTTCAGTTATACATCGTTTTGTGATCACTGTTGTTGATATATTTGTGTGGGCTGAGATTTTACTTTCAAAGAAAACACAGTAATGATCAGACAGGCCCACATCAGACACAGTAACCTTTGAAATGCTCAGGCCTTTGGAGATCAGTAGGTCAAGAGTGTGTCCTCTATTATGTGTGGCCTCTGTTACATGCTGAGTCAGCCCAAAGTTGCCCAGAATGTTACTCAGGTCTTTAGTCCCTTTGTCCTGAGGGTTGTCCACATGAATGTTAAAATCCCCAACAATAATTACACCGTCGAAATCAACACAGATCACAGACAGCAGTTCACTGAGGTCATTAAAAAAATCTGTGCAGTATTTGGGAGGCCTGTAAACATTAAGAAACACAACTTTGGATGGGGCCTTCAGCTGTAAAGCCACATATTCAAAAGACTGAAAACTTCCAGGAGATAGCTGCTTACATTGAAATGATTCATTAAATAAGACAGCAACCCCCCCTCCTCTCCTGCTCACCCTGGCCTCACTGATAAAACTGTAGTTAGGAGGGGTCGTCTCGATGAGAACAGCTCCACTGTTACTTTGGTCCAACCAAGTTTCAGTTAAAAACATAAAATCAAGGCTGTGCTCAGTGATTAAATCATTACAGTTTTTCTCAAATGTTAAAACACAAAAGCCAATCCTGTAACCCAAATGACCAGTAGTCTAAACACATTTACAAAATGTAGCCACCATATTCCAGTACCATAAACACGTCACATGAAGACACAATTCACAAAACACAACCCTCTGTACTCATAAATCTAAACACATTTTCCCTTGCTAAAACACATGTGGCAAAACAACTCTGCTCATATTCTCAAATGAAAGCCCATGTGATGCAAAATGCTTGCCACAGTCACCAATCTGTGAACACAGGGAACACACCTGGCGTCAGTCACTACACACAACAACTCAAAATTGAAAACACGTGTTGCTAATGATGTGACCCCACCTATAAAAGCATAGTCTGGTGAAGATGCCAAACAATCACAATGGATGAAGGCATTCGAGCATGCGGAAGGAGAAGAGCTGCAGGCCAAAGAGGAAGAGGGGTTGAGATCAGAGGAGGAAGAGGTGAAGGCCTAAGAAGAAGAGGAGTTCGGAGTAGAGGAGGAAGAGAAGGAGGCCAACAAGTGAGGGGAGAAGGTCCAGGTGGGAGAAGAAGACAACCTCGCACCATCATAACAGATGATATGCGAGCAACAGTAATTGATCATGTCATTGTCCATGGCATGACAATGGCTGAAGCGGGACGAAGAGTACATCCAAACCTGAGTAGGTTCACCGTGGCCACCATTATCAAGGCATTTAGACAACACAACAGGTATAGTACGCTATTGCTTTCTTTGTCACACTACAGTTCTACAGGCCTGTGACAGTGGTCTGTTACTTTACATGTAGTTTTACATATAAATCGGTCAATTGACAACACATGTTTCCTTCTTTAGAACTGAAAGAATGCCACATAGAGGTGGGAGGGTTGCCATATTCACAGCGGCACAAGAAACCCTCATTGCAGATATGGTCCATGAGAACAACTGCATTAGACTCCGAGAGATCAGAGACAAAGTCATTGCAGATAATGTCAACTTTGAGAACATTGATGCTGTCAGCGTGTCCACAATAGACCGTGTTCTCCGGCGCCAACAGATGAGGATGAAACAGGTCTACAGGGTTCCCTTTGAGCGCAACTCTGCGCGACACATAGAACAACGTTACGAGTATGTGCAAGTACGTATACATCCATGTCCACAGTACAGTTAGTGGACATACTGTGTTGCTTAGTGGCCTACAGTACTTCTGGACAATACTGTGCTACCTGATTGACCGTTCTAAACACCTGTACGCATTTCCATGTTCACAGAGGATAATGCAGTTGGACGCGATGGCCAGACCCCATGAGTACCTCTTCCTGGATGAGGCTGGCTTCAACCTCCAGGAACGAAGGCGAAGAGGCCGTAACATCATTGGCCAAAGAGCCATCACTGAGGTTCCTGGCCAACGGGGGGGTTACAGTTTTTCTCAAATGTTAAAACACAAAAGCCAATCCTGTAACCCAAATGACCAGTAGTCTAAACACATTTACTAAATGTAGCCACCATATTCCAGTACCATAAACACATGTCACATGAAGACACAATTCACAAAACACAACCCTCTGTACTCATAAATCTAAACACATTTTTCCTTGCTAAAACACATGTTGCAAAACAACTCTGCTCATATTCTCAAATGAAAGCCCATGTGATGCAAAATGCTTGCCACAGTCACCAATCTTTGAACACAGGGAACACACCTGGCGTCAGTCACTACACACAACGACTCAAAACCGAAGACACCTGTTGCTAATGATGTGACCCCACCTATAAAAGCATAGTTTGGTGAAGATGCCAAACAATCGCAATGGATGAAGGCATATGAGCGTGCGGAAGGAGAAGAGCTGCAGGCCAAAGAGGAAGAGGGGTTGAGATCAGAGGAGGAAGAGGTGAAGGCCTAAGAAGAAGAGGAGTTCGGAGTAGAGGAGGAAGAGAAGGAGGCCAACAAGTGAGGGGAGAAGGTCCAGGTGGGAGAAGAAGACAACCTCGCACCATCATAACAGATGATATGCGAGCAACAGTAATTGATCATGTCATTGTCCATGGCATGACAATGGCTGAAGCGGGACGAAGAGTACATCCAAACCTGAGTAGGTTCACCGTGGCCACCATTATCAAGGCATTTAGACAACACAACAGGTATAGTACGCTATTGCTTTCTTTGTCACACTACAGTTCTACAGGCCTGTGACAGTGGTCTGTTACCTTACATGTAGTTTTACATATAAATCGGTCAATTGACAACACATGTGTCTTTCTTTAGAGCTGAAAGAATGCCACATGGAGATGGAAGGTGTATGACAGACAGCCATACACAAGAGAGAACCTCGTACGGGCAATGGAGCTGGCCTGTGCTGACATCCCAGTGGAGGCCTTCCAGGGATGGATTCGCCATTCCAGGGCGCCTTTCCCGCGGTGCCTAGCAACGGACAATATAGCCTGTGATGTGGATGAGGTGATGTGGCCCAATGCAGCTCGGCGACATGATGCCGCACAGTGACTGTGTGTAATACTGTAAAAAGACCGTGTAGACAATAAAAAAGACTTCACACCCTGATCATGTTTCCGAGAGTACTGTTGTGTGCGATAGATTCTGTTTTTGCATTGAGTTGTGTTACAGTAGTGTACGTACATGCAGGATGTTTTTATAGATTTATAGTCTTCATGTGAAACTCACAAATCTAAATGCCTAATCCTCTGCAGGGTTCTATGACGATCCGTTACTGTACAGTTTATAAAAATATGCATTGGCAGTTATGAACCAAAGAACCTTCTCACAGATTGTGCATTGTGTTTTCAATTGTTTTGCTGTAGTGTGTAATGCTGTGTATAGTGTTTACAGTTTTGACAGCTTCGAGCTGCTCTCTTGGTGTGGGAGTTTGAGTTTTGCAGTAGGAAGGTGTGGTTGTGTTTATGTAGCTTTAGAGAAGGGTGTTGTGTTTAGACATTGGGAAACATGGTGGAAACATTTGTGAAATGTGTTTTAGCATTTGAGAAAAACTGTAAGCTGCGGAGTGCTGGAGTGGTTCACTTGAACCCCCAGAAGACACTCGAAGAGGCTACACAAACTGCCCAGTGATCCCCATGGAAACTGCAAGAGGCTCTTCAGGGAGTCCAGAGCAAACTGAGTCCTCCAACTCAGCCTCTGGATCCAACCTGGCCTGGGTCTCAGTCCCACAGAGGCTTAGATGAGCTTCATGGCTAGCATCTCCGGTGCAGACAGTCTTTAGGGGCCTTAAAGCAGTTGACAGAGGTGCCAGTTCAGCCAAATGATAACATTGTATGAGATCATGGTTTCAAGGGACTGACCTCCCAGCCCATTGTTCCTTCATTGGTCCTAGTTTCATTCATTATGCAAATGTACTGTTTATAAGGTTGGGGAAATCTGCAGTCAGTTGAGACTGAAGAAGTCACTTGGATGAGTGATGAAATGTTTTTCCAACTGAAAACACTACATCCGGATGGACAGAATCAAGTTTTGGGGATTTACTTACCTGAATTTTTGAGAATGCATTAAGATATACACTACGTAAGGTAAAATCATGCTAAAAACGTTCTCAGTATAAGCACTTAGTATTCAGGTCTCAAAAACACTGAGACTGAACTCAAGACAAGTAACCTTAACACTTGTGAGTGGAGGAATGAAACAGACAAAACTCACAAAACACAAGAAACAGCTAGACAATGAGGGAAGTAAAACATAATCACTAATAGCAAGGAACCAATTGACCTAACATAACCCACTCAGAGAACCTAAACATAGAATATTCTTTTAACCCAGAAACACAGTCCAAAGGAGACTGAACAGTAACGTAAACACAACAACTATAACTCATACAAAACCAAGGAATGTCAATCTTCAAAAAAAAAAGAAGAAAAAAAATAAATAAAAATGGACACTGGGTCACTGGACCCAAGACCATGGCATTTTTAGTCAGAAGAACAACCCAGTTATGGTCTATTTGCCCTCTGAATTTAAAAATTGCCTTTTAATCTTTAGGAGTTGAGTTCCTTGCAGGCTGGAAGGTGCTCCACCTAGAGACTCTGTTGTCCTCCTGTGTAGCTGTCACATTGAAATGTAATTATTATGTGATTGCAATGTTGAAAAATTTGGTGTTTAATCTGGATTCATGTTGTGTTGTCGCCACCTACTGGTGGGCCTGAGTGTGGCGCTTTGTGGTGCGCATGCTTTGGGGTGAGGCTCAATTAAGAGCACGTGTCACCAGAGACTGAGGCTCGAGCCACAAAGAGAATGCTGGCCTGTGTAAAGGGTGGAAATATAGAAAATATGGACTACAATTGCTCATGAATGTTCAGTAGAAAGGCGCACACGGTATGTTGGTGCATTTACTTTGTGTGTATGTTTTATTTGAGTTGTAATTTTTGTTCTGCTGATGTAATATCCGTGTTTTTCATTGATCATTTCACCATAGTTTTTCACGGTGTTTGCTGGTGAAAAGAAGATTAAAATACTGGCTGAACATCAGTTGGAGCATGGCCCTTTATTCTACTTCGAACATGAAAAACCTTCAGGAGCAGTTACAGTGAAAAACGTGGCCTGTTATGGAGCGAGCAGCCAGAGCCCTGCACGCCATTCTTCCAAGACGGCAGCCCATGTGGAAGAGTAGACTGTGAGATCTGCATAAAGAGATCTAAGAAAAAGCCAAAGGTAAAATTGTATGGTGTAGATATTGTACATCTGTTCATTTATTGAAAGTTTATTACTGTGCTGTTTGATATTTAAGGTAGTGTACTCTGGGTAAGTTTCCTTTTATTGTTCTAAGTTGTTGGTTCAAACATTGTAATGGAGCAGAGTACACAAGAAACTCATATCCTTGAGCAAATACTTATAGCCTTAGAAGATGAAAAGGCACAGTTAGAAAAGAAATTAGAAACTGAACTTGAAGATGCAGAAAGAGAAGAAGTTGAAGCACGCATAGGAGAAATTCATAGAGACCTTGAAATACACAAAGTAGGGCTGCCTCAGCCATCATCTAAACCTGACGCAGAGGTAAGACGGACAGACCGTCAAAGGCAACTAACAGAAAAAATGCGCGAGTTTAAACAGACAGAGATAACAAGCAAAGAAAGAAAGTTTATGTCAACATATTTAAACTTTAAGGCAGAAATTCAGCTCACTAGGTCCAAACTTAAAGAAGAATGTTCTAAAGCAGAATTAGCTGAAATGATCAAGTCAGTAGAAAAATGCGAGTTAGACCTACAGCAAGATTATGTGGCTTTACGTGCACTGACTACACCATCTCAAGATATGAGAAGAAAGATGGATAGCTGTACTTCAGTTTCTGCTGAGATGATGATACTTCTGAAAAGGCGTTACGCAGATGTTGACAAAGAGTTTGATGCAGGAGCTGTAAAAGAATCACTCCTTCAGTTACTCCAAAGAGAAGGTGCAGAATTAATTTATGGCTCAACTGTGTCTAGAGCTGGAAGAAATAGCCAGCACAGCCATAGTCAGCAAGGAAGTCATGTATCTGCAAGGAAAGCAGAGGCAGCAGCACGACTGGCATCGAAGCAAGCTGAAATAAACAGAGAAATGGAAATATCTGCCCGGAGAAAGGAGATATTAGCTCAACAAGAGCAATTGAAAATGTTGGAAAATCAAAGAGATCTTGAGGTCATTCAGGCAGAATACAATGTATATGCTGAAGAGGAATCAAAAATGAATGCTGAAATAAGAAATTGTGAAGTAAGGAGTACTTTGTCTTTCAGTCAGCTTCCTAAACCACTTAGCAGTCCCCCATGCACCCAAGTTCCTCAGAGCACTGCACCTCCTCACTCTGAAGGTAAATTCATCCTGACCTCACAAAGTGTTCACGCCCCTCAATATGATACTCATGTGGTGCCAAAAGAAAGTGAGCTCTCTCTGGTGCAGGCATTAAAAGAGTCCTTAGTAATGTCTAGACTCCCAGTGCCAGAGCCGTTTACATTTACAGGAGACCCACTTAAATTTGTTGAGTGGAGCACTTGCTTTAAGGCGCTTATCGAGACTAGCTGCACAGATTCAGCCCATAAGCTGTTCTACTTGAAGAAGTACATTGGTGGAGAAGCTCTCTGTGTTTTAGAAGGGACATTTTATCGAAGTGACAAGGAAGCTTACAAACAAGCTTGGGATGCTCTGAACAAACGCTATGGACACTGTGGGGATAAACAAAAAGTATTTTACCAGCATAATATAATCTGCAGTATGATCATTGCTTTAACAATGTAACAGATAGCTTTAAGATGGCCTTAAGATGTTTATGATGATGTTAACTTTGTATTTCAGGTGCAGTTATAACTATTTTATACATATTGCATATCTGTGCTTATTTGAGTTGATGTTCAGGTTCTTTAAAGGTCGTAAGCCTCACTGACGTGACTGTTCAGGTGATACATGCTGAGGGAAAACTAGAACATAGAAGGAATTGCAATACATGCTTACAAAACACTTATATCAGTTTATTTTATTATCTTTTATATGTTCATATTCTTGTATTAAGGTTTTAGTAGAGGTTCTTGGTTAAAACATTTATTTAGTAGAAGACATACACATAGTCTCAGTGAGCTTCTGGTCTGGTAAAAGGTCAGAAGTGCAACAGGTGAATTGAGAAAGAGCATTTGAGGACGAGACACAGACAGTAGGTGAAGAGGTGACACAAAGAGCATGTGAGGTCAACACACACACACACACACACACACACTTTAAATTAGATTTATTTAGAGGAGAGGTTAGTTATGTTTGGCTGTAACTGCAAAATTGTCTTGGTAAAAGAGGAACCGTTTCTTGGTGTCTCGGCAAGAAAGAGGAACAAGACAAGAACTGAAAGGTAGACAGGAAGGGCTAGCCATGAAAATAGAAGATGATTTTCTAGGTGAAAAGTCATGATGATGTTGATCTGATCTATGTATAAAATGTATCTGTGACGCATGAAGGGGCGTCAGTAAACAAACCCTGATGTTATAAAATAATTGTTTGTGCTTTAGTAAGTTGAAGATCAATTGCTGTTTTCAGTGATCTTCCCACGTGTGAATTAAAATCTTCGTTTGACTTCACCCGGCCGGACCAGTGTGGTTATTTTTCGATCACCTCTTGTACCCTTCCTCAATTCTTGAATCTTAACATTTGGGGGCTTCGTCCGGTGGTTGAGTAAGGGAGAAAAGTGGAGGTGTGAGCGGTGGTCCGAGGTGGTCAGACGGGCAGACATGAATTCCAGTGGTTGAAGTGAGTGGGCATAAGCCGGCTTATCCAAAAGGTAAGGCACTACCTGTTGAATTATTTCCAAAGTGTGCCAAATTGGACATGATAAAATTTAAGTCCACTCACTGAAGTTACTGGTGGATGTCTGTTTTGATTTTGATGAAAATCTCATGAGTTGATGCAGTTAGAGTTCTGCTAAGAAGAAATGAAAGTAGTTAAGAGTCTGATAAGAAAAGTTTAAATACTGGGTTGAAGTCCCAAAGAAATTGAGTTAGAGTCTCAAGTAATTTGGTAGGGAATTGGTTATTTTGTTGGTTAGAGTCCAAATTTGGTCATAAGAGTGGACCTGAGCGGTCATTTTGTGAGTTGGAGTCTCCATTTGACCACTAGGTTGCACCTGCCTCAGTTATACACTTGTTTCGGGTGTTGATTGTTGTTTCAAAGTATTATAAATTATTCTAGAACGGCAGTTCGAGTCTGCTAGGAAGCGCAGTTCTCGGAGGTAACGCTCCCTCCCGGCCAAGGACGCTTGGCCCTGACCTATCGGCGAATAGGGTTAGTACGGTTGGCAACCGGGGAGAACTTGGGAACCTCCAAAATAGCTAGGAGTTAGAGTCTCCTTACCGTTTGGAACGGTATCTGCGCTTTTTTGGCCAGCAGAAGTGGACTTCGGGCGTGTAACTTTAACCTAAAACTTCAAAAAAGTTTGGGTTGGTTGACGCTTTTAAATTGAGTTAGGGATTTTAGAGATGAGGCCAGAAACAGTTAAAGTCTTGATACTGGTTAATTGGTCGCAAAAAACTCAGGGAGTTTATCGGTTAAACTGTTATGTTAAATTTGTCGAAATTCGATAGGTGTTAAAAGGTTTAAAATCTGTGCAGTTGTAAATATAAGACGTCTCTGTAATAAAAAAGATCTCTGTGGGTCGAGTCAGCAATGCACTGACTGCCTGCTGCTATTCTTAGATGAAGAGTGTGTGTGCATGCAAATGAGGCAGCTGATGCAGAGCGCATGAGAGGACTATGCTTTCGGTTTTGTGTGTCATTCAGCTCTATAACTATTGTTTGCAAATGTGGATAAATGTCTGCAATTAAAATGCTGGCTTAGTAAATAATAACATTGTAAATATATGAATGGTGATAGCGTTTCAAAATAGAATATAAGAATTGTTTGTGTTTAAAACCAACGTTTAGGTAAGAAGATTTAAGGTGGATTTGAAGGCATAAATAAAAAATAAAAGGGTTACAGTCTGAAAGGGTTGTTAATTCATGAGCTGACTGGATGCAGAGTAAGTGGAGTGGTCATCCTGAGAGGATTGAATGATGCTCTAACTCTGTGGTCAAGTCAGACATAGGCTTTAAGCAACCATGAGCCACTAATAAGCGTGACAGATTAATGAGTATGTGTAAATTGAACTTGTTAAATAGCTTTGATAGAAGTAACTCAATGAGCACGCAATAAAGTGGACCTGTTAGAACCTGTTTGACATTTGTCGCTTTAACAATAAATGATTATATTGTGTCCCATGCACTAAACAGTCCCATTTAATACTGTAAAATCGTTGTTTAAATAGAATAAGCAAACATGCCTGTGCTTTATTTTGCAACCTGTAACATACAAATTGCAGAGGAAGAGGGTCGGCTAGAGGTGACCTGTAAATGTCATATAGTGACTGAGGAAGGTGTTTCACCTTATGAGATGACAGTGTGGTCCGAGATTGAGCTGCATGAGCTAAATGCCTATATACAACGTTGTCTATTTCTATTTCAAGGCTTAAAGGAGATGACTGAGCACGAAAATGATCCAAATTGGGAGCCCACAGAGGCCGCCCACTTTGCTCAGGCTATGGTAGAGTCGGTACTAGACGGTTTTGATTCTGATATGCTTGCTTGGGAAATAATGTAATTATCTGTGGAGATGTCTCCAAGCGATTAGTAGATTTAAAGGAGACAAATGTGTGCTTGAGAGTGCGTGGTTGAAATTGTATGTGTGCGTGTGCGTTTGATATGTGGGAGCCTTCTCGGGCAGCGATTTTTTGTTAAACCTGTGGCAGGCTGTGCAACATGGAGAAAGCTTTGACATAATGTCATAAAGGTGATTTCGTGGTTTTAGATTTATTAGTACGGGATGCTTGAGGGTGTGTTGCTGTAAAGTATATAAGGGACGCGCAGCGCCGTGAATGGGTTTAAAATAAATGAAAAAACACTAATCCGAGGAACTATTGGAGAGGTAAGTATACGGAGGTGAGCGCGTTGCGCATAAGGGTTGCTGGTGTCATATATTAACACTTTGAGGGCGAATAATTTTGATTGAGTGTCAACGCTTGAGAACGCGAGGACAGCGTCTAAAGTGCTGGGTTAAACTTTGTGTGTCACCGAGCAGGAGAAGAGGAGCCAGTGGTTGCGAGAACAGCGAGACGAAGACTGAAACCGAAAGTTAAGCGTGTCTGGGTGACCTAGACCAAGAAGGTGGAGTCGACCAACGCCATTGGAAGAGGTAAGTCTGTGTTTCAGAGAATGGCTGACAGCTCGGGTGCGACTCCTAGTGGGAAAAGGGGATGCAAACCTCTGAAGGATCAGCTTGAACAGCTTAAGAAAGCTATTCGTTTGGCTTCCCCTGGAGCATTAAAAGCAGCAGAGAAAGAGTGCCAAGCGATGGAGGTTGAGGTAAGCAAACTTATTACATCCCAACAGAAAGGGCTGGGTGATAAAATAGCTCTGAGCTTGGTGTTAAAAACTGAAGGAGAAGTGTATGGACAAATGCATGAGGCCCTACGTGCGTCCATAGAGGCATTAACGGCATTGGAGGTTATAAAGCAGAGAGTAATGCAGGGAGGGCCAGAAGAGGAGAATGAAGACCGTGCGACGTCATCAGAAGAAGAAGACGATGAGGAGGACGAAGATGGAGGAGCTGAACCTCAACCAAGTACAAGCCTAATTTTGAGGAAAAGAAGTGTGAAGAGAGACCAAGCACAGAGACGGCCCATATTTAAGAGCTCAAAGAGTAGAAAAGTGAGTTTTGAACAAGGAGCTCCTGACCCTGGTTTAAGTCTGCCTCTAATAGCAGGTCCAAAGAACGAACCAGTTTATCGCGCCTATAAGGTGAGAGATTTGGAAGCATTGGTTAAACAACTTCCACCAATAACCAAGGGAGAACATTGGGAAGGAGAAGAATTAGCGCTGGGCGACTTTCGCGCTTTGGCCGGACGTTGTATGCTGGGTGGTGGGTTAGCAGATGTAGAGCAGATAGCTCAAACAACCAGATATGCAAATGACCTACAATACCATGAGGTGCAGAATGACTTAACAGATGCAGTCCGGGAGAAGTACCCAACTCCTAACTCTGGAGCCATTCCAAAAATTATTTGGGATCCCAAAAAGAAACCCAGAGAGTGTTTAGCTAAAGCAAAGGAACAATGGTTGTTAGGAACAGGAATACATCCGGGGAAGGAGGGTGAAAGTAGAGCGTGGTTTCGTTCGGCAGTGCTGGCAGGGCTGCCCAACCAGGTTGCAGTTGACTTGGAAAAGAACCCAGATTTTGCCGTTGCAGACTCGGTGCAGTGGGAGAGACATGTGACCCACAGACTTCAGCAGGAACAGGATTTGACGAACAAACAAAAGAAAGAGTTAGATGAAGTACAGGCGCAGCTGCTTAGGCTGCAGCTGGGTGAGGCTCGCGAAAAATATAATGCGAAGAAAAAAGAACCGAAAGAACTAAATAAGACTATAATGGTGGCAAGGCCTCAGCCCGATCCTGTGCCTGACTGGCCAGATCAGGATCCGGGTCTCTACCCTGATGACCGTTGGCCCGCCAATGCACCAAGGCAGCGTCAACCAGTAGGGAATTGGGGGACCGGTGGACCGCAGAGAGGGCGTGGTGGATCCGTGAGGGGAGGACAAAGGGCTCGGAATCCGGGGAATCCTGGCAGGGTGTCTTGGACTGCGTGTCTGAGATGTGGAGCAGAAGGACACTGGGCCCGAGATTGCCCTGAACCGCCGCAGAACTATCAGGGGCGAGGCTATCAATCCCAGGCACGAGGAGGCCCAAGACAAAGAGCTGCTTACAGGGGAGCACATCAAGCTCCAAACCCGAATGCAGCACCAGCCCCCCAGTACCCAGTAGCCGACTGGGGCTGGGAGGGGGAGCAATACTGATGGAGCCCGGAGAAACCGAACAGCGTGGGAACGGCAGAACCCATGCTGTCGATGACCGTGGAAGGCACTGAATTGCCCTTCCTGGTGGATACTGGAGCAACATACTCAACATTGAAAGACACACCAGACAGTGCAACACTCTCCTGTCACACAGTTAATGTGGTAGGCTTTTCCGGGATTCCGATGACACTGCCATTGACAGATCCAGCATTGACACAGCTGGGAAAACAGACTTTGAAACACCAATATGTGGTGTCCTCACAGGTGCCTGCAAATCTCATGGGCAGGGACCTGCTTGTGAAACTGGGAGCCACAATCATGTGCTCACCAGATGGACTGATTGTTACTCTGCCTGGAGGAAAAGAATTCCCGTGTCTGGGATCACCTTCAAAGACTCAATATCTAGTCCAGAACTCTGAACAACCCACTGCCGAAATCTACTGGGGGAGGCTAGTGGAAGAAGGCATTTTGAGACATTATCAGCTATGGAAACCCTGGATAATGAGCCTGGCCGTCTATTCCCCCTCGCGAGATCCTTTCCACGTTACACTCTTTTATGATAGGGAAGATAATGATATCTATCGGGAACAGTTCCAGTCTGATCTTGAGGGACAGACGTGGAATGTGCAAACACATAACATTTATGTTGGACCAGAAGGTGTGGCCGCGGCTGTGAAATTTACTGATGAACAACTGCCTTGGTACAATGTGGGAGAGGATTCAGCCCCTCACATTACATTGGCGGTCCACGAGGGTCATGGGCCAAGAGATCTGGGACCAATGGTCAAGCGGGCGCTGGACAACGCATGCTGGCAAAGCACCCAAATTCCAAATGTCTGGTATGCACCAAAATGTAAAATATATCGCATAACTTGTTTGTCCAACGATGCAGTGATCTTAGAACATAAAGAAATCTCCAGAATACATGGCAGGGAAAGAATGGATCATCCTGATGCAGTAGCTGAGCTCTCAAAATTGCCTGATACTTTGTGGTCCGCAGGGCCCACAGATGTAGGTTTAGCTAACTGTTCGCCTGTCCTGTTCCAGCTGAAGTCTGACACACCAATTAACAGACCACAATACAAGCACAAAACTGAAGCAGAAGAAGGTATAGCTGAAACCATTGAAGGACGGTGGAAGGCAGGAGTGCTTGAGCCCTCATGGTCATTTTGGAACACACCTATTTTGCCAGTGGAAAAACATGGGACAGGGAAGTACCGTATGGCACATGATTTGAGAGCAATAAATGCCATGCTGAGGACTGACACTGTGCCTGTACCAAATCCCTACACGGCTCTGACCGAAATTACTGGGGACCAAAAGTGGTTCACATGTATTGACCTAGCGAATGCATTCTTTTGTCTCCCACTGCACGAGTCACTCAGAGACATTTTCTCTTTCACATACAGAGGCCGGAAATTTAGGTACACACGCCTACCACAAGGCTTTGCACTCTCACCAGGAATTTTTAATCAGGTGTTGGAAGAGGCATTGTCCCCATGTCAACTGCCAGGGGGCTGTACATTAATACAGTATGTTGATGATCTTCTTATTGCAGCCCCGTCAGCAGCGGCCTGTACGGCAGCATCGCTCGTGGTGTTGAACAGATTGGCGGAGTGTGGCTTCAAAGTGAGCAAAGAAAAACTGCAGTTGGTCCGGCCAGAGGTAACATTCCTGGGCCGGGTGATCGCACACAGATCAGTGGGGCTAATGAACACACACAGAGACCAAATTCTGACACATCCAAAACCAAGAACTGTGAAGGAGTTGCTTTCCTTTCTTGGCTTGACAGGTTACAGCAGGCAGTTCATTCCGAACTATGCGGGTAAAACGGCCCCTTTAAGGGACCTGATCAAGAAAGTTGGTGTTCGAAATCTGAAGGCTGAATTGCCTTGGAAGCCGGACACAGAGACAGCGTTCATTTCACTAAAACAGGATTTGTCAAGAGCCACAGATCTGGCCACACCTAACTATGATGAGGCATTTTATCTTGATGTTTCAGAAACAAAGGGAGTTGTGAATGGTGTGTTGTTTCAGAAAAAAGGGGGAGGTAGGGATGTACTTATGTATGTTAGCATAAGATTAAATTCAACAGAAGCAAGGCATCCCACATGCACACAACACGCAGCAGGAGTAGCAAAGATAATTCAGAAAACAGCACATATAGTGAGGGAACACCCACTGAAAGTGCTTACTACACACAGTGTAGTGGCCTATGTGAACTCACAGGTATTCACAATGACTCCACTGACGCAACAAAGGTTGAGCAAAATTTTAGAGGCGCCAAATTTGATATTCACACATGAAGGAATAAATATGGCAGACCTAATGGGGTCAGGAGAACCACATGACTGTATTAAGAAAGCCCAGGTTGAAGGAAAAATCAGGGAAGACCTAAAGGCAGAGCCCATACTTGGAGCTGAGGATTGGTTCACAGATGGATGCTGCCACAGAGATGAAGAAGGATTGAAAGCGGGCTATGCAGTAGTCTGTAGAGTAGGAACTGAGTTTCAGGTGAAAGAAGCAGGAAAAATCGAGGGACAACAGTCGGCCCAGAGAGCTGAAGTGATAGCCCTAACTCGAGCCCTGAGGTTGGCTAAAAACATGAGAGTGAACATCTACACTGACTCAGCATATGCGTTTGGAGCAGCTCATGTGGAACTGGCTCAGTGGAAGAGAGCCGGGTTCAGGACGGCCACTAATGCACCCATCTGTCACAAAAAGGAAATGGAGGAACTGGAAAAGGCCCTGGAGGACCCAGACGAGGTAAGTATTATAAAATGCAAAGGCCACTCACAAGCAGACAGTATGGTGGCAAGAGGAAATCAGAAAGCTGATGAAGCCGCAAAGGAAGCAGCGGGCTACAAAGGACAGAGACAAATGGTGCAGGTAACCCCAGAAGACGAGGTTAGCACTAACAGCATGGAAGAAGTTAGACAGGCTCAGGAGGAGACATCCCCAGAGGAAAAGGGGGTGTGGGAAAACAAAGGAGCCTGGCAAGATGGCGGTTTGTGGAGGGGGCCAGATGGGCGTCCCGCTTTAATGGCCAAAATGGCGGAACAGAAGGTGAATGAGGCTCACGGGCTTGGTCACGTGGGAGTGAAACAGATGGAGAGAAATTTGTGCCGATGGTGGCATCCTGATTTGAGAAGGATGATACTGGAAAAGGCCAGAACGTGCCTAATTTGTGGGGCACACAACCCAAAGCCAGCAGTAAAACCTGAAGCTGGTAAGTTTCTCATGCCAGAAAGGCCAGGAGAAGAGGTCGTGATTGATTATACCGACATGATTGATACAGGCCCAGGTGGGGTGAGGTATTTGTTGGTGTGTGTGGATGTTCTGACTGGATGGCCCGAAGCATGGGCGACCAAATGTGAAGACGCGAAAAGCGTGATTAAGTGCTTAATCAATCATTACATTCCAAGGCATGGGTTTCCCAAGAGAATTAGGTCAGACAATGGTACTCACTTCAAGAACAAAGATTTGCAAGAGGTAGAGAGGATGTTGGGAGTGCAACATAAGTTCGGGACGGTCTATCATCCTCAATCTCAAGGAAAGGTAGAGAGGATGAACCTAAATTTGAAAAACAAGTTGGCTAAAATCTGTGCGCAGACAGGGCTAAATTGGGTCGCAGCCCTGCCCATTGCTTTGATGACCATAAGATGTTCTGTTAACCAATCCACAGGTTTCACCCCTTATGAGCTGCTGACTGGGAGACAGTTTCCAGCACCCTGGACAGTGGTCCCGGTGGAGCAGCCCAGGACAAGCAACAGGTCTCATGCAGAATATTTTAATGAGTTGAAGGCTCTTGTGTCCAGCTTTACAAAACAGGTCACTTGTGAGAGACCCACGGGGAACGGAGAGGTCCCGGACGCAAAGGCAGTGTGGCTGAAGGTCATTAAGCGAAAGTGGAAGGAGCCCCGCTGGACTGGTCCGTATGAGGTGACCGCCCGGACGGCTACAGCAGTCCAGCTGAAAGGGAAAGGCGACACCTGGTACCACTGGTCGCAGTGTGCACCCGCACACGAGAGCTTGGTGGAGGAAAATTCGTCTTCAAGGAATGCAGGTGTCAAGGAACAGAGGCAGAATAAACCTCTTCACCTGTGTAACGGGCCGACCAGTAGTCCACCTGGAAGGCCGAAGAAAGAAGAGCAGCCTAGGAGGAGATCGCCGCGCCTACAGAAAGGAGTGGTAACAAATTGAGAGTTTGAAAAGGGGTGGTTCAAATAAAAAGAGTAAAAAAGGGAAAGTGGAAGGGGCTTGTTCTGTCAATTATGTTGTCTCTATCTGTATTGGTGGGTATTTTGATGACCTGTGGTTGTTGTCTCATTCCTTGTGCCCGAAGGTTGGTAGAGAAAGTGATTGTAAAGGCAGTGGACCCTGGGGCGGTGGCCCCTATGTCCATGATGCCGATGATGGATCTGGAAGTAGTCGAGTGGACTGAGGAGTGAACAACAACCTATGTTTCGACCTCTGGTGTGCCAGAGGTCGAAAGGGGGATTGTGGGGATAAACAAAAAGTATTTTACCAGCATAATATAATCTGCAGTATGATCATTGCTTTAACAATGTAACAGATAGCTTTAAGATGGCCTTAAGATGTTTATGATGATGTTAACTTTGTATTTCAGGTGCAGTTATAACTATTTTATACATATTGCATATCTGTGCTTATTTGAGTTGATGTTCAGGTTCTTTAAAGGTCGTAAGCCTCACTGACGTGACTGTTCAGGTGATACATGCTGAGGGAAAACTAGAACATAGAAGGAATTGCAATACATGCTTACAAAACACTTATATCAGTTTATTTTATTATCTTTTATATGTTCATATTCTTGTATTAAGGTTTTAGTAGAGGTTCTTGGTTAAAACATTTATTTAGTAGAAGACATACACATAGTCTCAGTGAGCTTCTGGTCTGGTAAAAGGTCAGAAGTGCAACAGGTGAATTGAGAAAGAGCATTTGAGGACGAGACACAGACAGTAGGTGAAGAGGTGACACAAAGAGCATGTGAGGTCAACACACACACACACACACACACACTTTAAATTAGATTTATTTAGAGGAGAGGTTAGTTATGTTTGGCTGTAACTGCAAAATTGTCTTGGTAAAAGAGGAACCGTTTCTTGGTGTCTCGGCAAGAAAGAGGAACAAGACAAGAACTGAAAGGTAGACAGGAAGGGCTAGCCATGAAAATAGAAGATGATTTTCTAGGTGAAAAGTCATGATGATGTTGATCTGATCTATGTATAAAATGTATCTGTGACGCATGAAGGGGCGTCAGTAAACAAACCCTGATGTTATAAAATAATTGTTTGTGCTTTAGTAAGTTGAAGATCAATTGCTGTTTTCAGTGATCTTCCCACGTGTGAATTAAAATCTTCGTTTGACTTCACCCGGCCGGACCAGTGTGGTTATTTTTCGATCACCTCTTGTACCCTTCCTCAATTCTTGAATCTTAACAACACCCATTTGTAGTTCAAAGAGCCTTTAGGGGAAAACTAAGCAGTTGGCCAAAGATTGGTCCAAAGGAGTCACTTAAATTGAGAGAGTTTAGTGATTTCCTCATTTCTTGTAAGAATGCTATGCCTCACGTCCAAGGCCTCAAGGTTTTAGATGATTGTGAAGAAAATCAAAAAATATTGCTGAAACTTCCTGACTGGGCCACAACCCGCTGGAATCGTTATGTCACAAAATTACTGGATGAAGAAAAGGCATATCCAGGGTTTGCAGAATTTGCGGACTTTGTGGCTGAAGAGGCGCGTATAGCATGTAATCCTGTTTCTTCTCTGTTTGCCTTAAAAAACACATTTGAAAAACCTGAGAAAGAACAAAAACGTCTGAAGGCCAGTGTCCTGGTGACATCAGCAAATGGGTCTAAAGATGTGAAGAACACAACTCCAGTTCAGAGCCACAGAAAATCAAAACCCAACCCTTCCTCAACTCAGAACAAACGGCAACTTGAATGTATCTGCTGCAAGCAAAACCATTTTATCTATAAATGTGCAAAGTTTACAGCAATGCCGCTTGAAGAAAAGAAACAGTTTATTAGGGACAACAATATGTGCTTTGCTTGTCTGCGAGTCGGCCACATTTCCAAAAACTGTCGACAGAGAGCAACATGTAATGTCTGCAGACGAAGCCACCCTTCTCCTCTCCATGAAGATCCTCCACAGGGAGATGAACCTGAACCACCATCAGAAGAGGAGAATGCAGTCACCGTATCGTGCAGTGTGAGAGTGGGCAACAATGATTGCACTTCAATGATTGTTCCAGTGTGGCTTTCTTCATCAGCGAAGAATCAAGAGACATTGGTTTATGCTCTGCTAGACACCCAAAGCAGCAACACATTTATTGACCAAGATATTTGTGAAAAGATACAGGCAAGCAGGGAACCAGTGAAGCTAAAGCTGACAACAATGACTGACAGGTGTTCGATTGTACCTAGTCAAAGAGTGGATGGACTGAGGGTAAGAGGGTACAACTCAGAAAAGTACATTGACTTGCCACCAACTTACACTCAAGAGTACATTCCATTGGAGAAACACACTATTCCAACTCGAGAGACAGCAAAGAAGTGGCCCCATCTACTTAGCATTGCAAATGAAATGCCAGATCTCTTGGACTGTCCTATAGCTCTTCTCATCGGTTACGACTGTGCAAGAGCACTAAAGCCAAGGGAAGTCATACCAGGAAATGATTATGATCCCTATGCAATAAAGACAGACTTAGGGTGGAGTATCGTGGGAGCCATTAAGCCATGGAAAAGTTCGATGGAAGCAGCAGGGATCTGTCATCGTGTCACAGTAAAGGAGCTGCCATCTGTCACACCTGCTTCTGTGATTAAAGCACTTGAAATTGACTTTCTGGACACAAACCATAAAGAAGGGAGTGTATCTCAAGAGGACATTCAGTTTCTAGAGATGCTGAATGAGAACATTCACTACAATGAGGAAGGCCATTTAGAAATGCCTCTGCCTTTTAGAGAACGCCCACAGCTTCCAAATAACAAGCAGCTTGCAATGTTTCGCTTGAAACGTTTAAAAGGAAAAATGGATAAGAACCCAAAGTACAAGGAAGACTACATCAAGTTCATGAATAGTGTCTTTAAGGATGGTGATGCAGAGGAAGCAGATGGCACATCAGGTAGTAACACATGGTACATTCCGCACCATGGCATGTATCATCCCAGGAAGCCAGAGAAAATTCGAGTTGTTTTCGACTGCTCTGCTAAACACGAAGGCATCTCTTTAAATGACCACCTACTCACAGGCCCAGACTTGATTAATGCTCTGGCAGGGGTTTTGTGCAGATTTCGAGAGCATCAAATAGCAATTATGTGTGATGTGGAAAAAATGTTTCATCGCTTCCATGTCAACCCAGAGGATCGAGACTTCTTAAGGTTTCTGTGGTGGAAGGACGGGAATACAGATACTGAGCCTAAGGAGTATCGCATGCGAGTGCACATTTTTGGAGCGGCATCATCACCGGGATGTGCTAACTATGGCATGAAGTATCTCGCCAGGGAACAAAAAAAGGACTACCCACTGGCAGCCAGATTCATTCACAAAAACTTTTATGTGGATGACGGGCTAATCAGCATTGATTCAGTCAGGGAAGCCAAGCAGCTGGTCTGTGAAGCACAAGAGGTCTGTGCAAAAGGGAAACTGCGCTTGCACAAATTTGCATGCAACAACAAGGAGGTCATGAGCATTATTCAATTCAATTCAATTCAATTTTATTTATATAGCGCCAAATCACAACAAAAGTCGCCTCAAGGCGCTTCATAGATACAGAGAAAAACCCAACAATCATATGACCCCCTATGAGCAAGCACTTTGGCGACAGTGGGAAGGAAAAACTCCCTTTTAACAGGAAGAAACCTCCGGCAGAACCAGGCTCAGGGAGGGGCGGCCATCTGCTGCGACCGGTTGGGGTGAGAGAAGGAAGACAGGATAAAGACATGCTGTGGAAGAGAGACAGAGGTTAATAACAGATATGATTCAATGCAGAGAGGTCTATTAATACATAGTGAGTGAGAAAGGTGACTGGAAAGGAAAAACTCAATGCATCATGGGAATCCCCCGGCAGCCTACATCTATTGCAGCATAACAAAGGGAGGATTCAGGGTCACCTGGTCCAGCCCTAACTATATGCTTTAGAAAAAAGGAAAGTTTTAAGCCTAATCTTAAAAGTAGAGATAGTGTCTGTCTCCCGAATCCAAACTGGAAGCTGGTTCCACAGAAGAGGGGCCTGAAAACTGAAGGCTCTCCCTCCCATTCTACTTTTAAATACTCTAGGAACAACAAGTAGGCCTGCAGAGCGAGAGCGGAGCGCTCTAATAGGGTGATATGGTACTACAAGGTCATTAAGATAAGATGGGGCCTGATTATTTAAGACCTTGTATGTGAGGAGCAGGATTTTGAATTCAATTCTGGATTTAACAGGAAGCCAATGAAGGGAAGCCAAAACAGGAGAAATATGCTCTCTCTTTCTAGTCCCTGTCAGGACTCTTGCTGCAGCATTTTGGATTAGCTGAAGGCTTTTCAGTGAGTTTTTTGGACATCCTGATAATAATGAATTACAGTAGTCCAGCCTGGAAGTAATAAATGCATGAACTAGTTTTTCAGTGTCACTCTGAGACAGGATATTTCTAATTTTAGAGATGTTGCGCAAATGGAAGAAAGCAGTCTTACATATTTGTTTAATATGTGCGTTGAAGGACATGTCCTGGTCAAAAATGACTCCAAGGTTCCTCACAGCGTTACTGGAGGCCAAGGTAATGCCATCCAGAGTAAGAATCTGATTAGATACCATATTTCTAAGATTTTCAGGGCCGAGTACAATAACCTCAGTTTTATCTGAATTAAGAAGCAGAAAGTTAGCGGCCATCCAGGTCTTTATGTCTTTAAGACATTCCTGCAGTTTAACTAATTGGTGTGTGTTATCTGGCTTCATGGACAGATAGAGCTGGGTGTCATCTGCATAGCAGTGAAAATGTATGCTATGTCTTCTAATGATGCTGCCTAAGGGAAGCATGTATAATGTAAACAGAATTGGTCCTAGCATTATCCCAGAAACAGAACGAGCCAGCAAGACTAAAGATGTAAACCTGAACTACTCTGTAATTCAAATGCAAAGTGTGCTGGGAGTAAAGTGGAACATAGAGGCTGACGTGTTCTCATTCAGTGTAGCACTCAAAGAAAGGCCAGCCACACGCAGAGGAATTCTAGCAACAGTTGCTAGTGTGTATGACCCGTTAGAATTTCTCTCACCCTACATTTTGACAGGAAAACAAGTACTCCAGGAAATGTGCAAACGCAGAGTGGGATGGGATGATCCTATTCCCCCGGCACTAGAGACCAAATGGAAAGCATGGCTCGGTGACTTGGAGAATCTAAAAAGGATTGAAATACCAAGATGCCTTGTTCCTGAGAATTTCGGCAAGGTCAAAAAAATTGAGCTGCATCATTTTTCGGATGCCAGCAGCAGTGGCTATGGACAATGTTCATACATCAGGATTGTTGCTGATAAGAACGTGCATTGTGCACTGGTCATGGGTAAAGCCAGAGTGGCACCCACAAGAATAATCACTATCCCACGCCTTGAGCTCACTGCAGCTGCAGTTTCTGCAGCTGTAAGTAACTTCCTCAGGTCAGAGCTCGAGCGGAAAATTGACGAGGAGTTTTTCTGGACAGATTCTAAAGTGACGCTTGGATACATAAAAAATGATGCTCGCCGCTTTCATGTCTTTGTGGCAAATCGAGTTCAGAAAATAAGAGACTCTACTGATCCGAAGCAATGGTTTTACATTGAATCTGATCAAAATCCAGCTGATCACGCGTCTAGAGGCCTCAAGGTGGCAGATCTGCTAAGCTCGAATTGGCTCACTGGACCTAAATTCCTATGGGAAAGGGAAATTGTCACAAACCAACATTCCCCTAATCTTCTTGTTGGGGACCCAGAAGTAAAGGTCCTGAAGACAAATGCCCTTGAAGAAAACAGCTTTCTTGAGAGGTTCTCAAGATTTTCCAATTGGGATACAGCTCTTAACGTTGTGGCAAGAATTAAAAGACTTGCAAGGAGAGATAACTCAGGACCCATTAGTGTAAAAGAAAGACAAATGGCCGCTTTTGTACTCCTCCAGGCAGCACAGAGGGAAGTCTTTAAAGAAGAGCTCAAATGGTTCAGTCAAAACTCAGCTGGACTACCAAAAACTCATAAAATGTATCAACTTGATCCTATTTTGGCAGACAACTTGCTTAGGGTTGGAGGAAGGTTGAGAAAGTCCTCAGCATCATTTGCATTGAATCATCCAGTAATCCTTCCAAAGGAAGGCATTGTCACACAACTTGTTCTTGACCACTGTCACAAGAAAACGCAACACCAAGGCCGAGGCCAAACTCTGAACAAACTCAGGGAAAGTGGCTATTGGATCATAGGTGGCAGTAAGGTAGTGGCCAAATACCTTAAAGGGTGTGTCAATTGTAGAAAAGTGCGTGGGCCAGCTGAAGAACAACGCATGGCTGACTTGCCAGTTGACAGAGTGGATCCTTCGCCCCCATTCACCTACACTGGAGTTGATGTTTTCGGCCCCTTCTATACGAAACAAGGTCGAAAGGAATGGAAGAGGTATGGCCTTTTGTTTACGTGTTTAAGCTCGAGAGCCGCGCACATTGAGATGTTGGAGGATCTCTCCACTGACGCATTTATAAACGCTTTAAGATGCTTCATAGCAATCAGAGGCACAGTCAGACAGATTCGTTCTGACCAAGGGACAAATTTTGTCGGAGCTAAGAACGAGTTCAAGAAGGGTCTGTTGGAGTTAGACAAGGAGATGATTTCTACTTATCTAGCTAAAAACCAGTGTGACTTTCAAATGAATGTTCCTGAAGCTAGTCACAGAGGAGGCATTTGGGAACGACAGATCCGCACTGTTAGGAATGTCATGAGTTCTGTCCTAGCCCAAGCCACAGGGAGTTTAGATGACACCTCATTGAGAACTTTCTTCTACGAGGCCATGTCAATTTTGAACCATCGTCCACTCACTACTGATACAATCAACGACCCCAACAGTGCTGAGCCTTTGACGCCTAATCATTTGCTCACAATGAAAGAGTCTGTGCCACTTCCGCCTCCTGGTAGATTTGTAAGAGAAGATTTGTACGCCAGGAAGAGGTGGCGGAGGGTGCAATATTTAACAGAGTTGTTCTGGAGCAGGTGGCGCAAGGAATACCTAACCAGCATTAGTTTAAGACAACAATGGCATAGTCCTAAACAAAATGTACAGGTTGGAGATGTAGTGATTTTAAAGGAGGACAATATTCCAAGAAATGAGTGGAAATTGGCAAGGGTGGTTGAAGCCAATGAAGATGATGATGGGTTAGTGCGGAAGGTTAAGATCCAAATAGGGCAAAAGGATCTGGGAAAGAAAGGTGAACGTTTGAAACAAGTCTCTTTTCTTGAGAGACCAGTTCAGAAACTAGTGGTACTAGTTAAAGGGTCTAAACTACAGTGAAGTAGTACATGGGTTAAGAGCACAAACATAATATGTGATCTATAAGTTTATTTAAGAAGTGTTTTTTTTTTTGTGACATAAGTTGATGTTTGATTGTCAATTTATTAAAAATTACAGGATTTAATTTTGTTTAACACTTGTAAATAGAAATCCTTTGTAATTTTGGTGGCAGTGTAGCTGTCACATTGAAATGTAATTATTATGTGATTGCAATGTTGAAAAATTTGGTGTTTAATCTGGATTCATGTTGTGTTGTCGCCACCTACTGGTGGGCCTGAGTGTGGCGCTTTGTGGTGCGCATGCTTTGGGGTGAGGCTCAATTAAGAGCACGTGTCACCAGAGACTGAGGCTCGAGCCACAAAGAGAATGCTGGCCTGTGTAAAGGGTGGAAATATAGAAAATATGGACTACAATTGCTCATGAATGTTCAGTAGAAAGGCGCACATGGTATGTTGGTGCATTTACTTTGTGTGTATGTTTTATTTGAGTTGTAATTTTTGTTCTGCTGATGTAATATCCGTGTTTTTCATTGATCATTTCACCATAGTTTTTCACGGTGTTTGCTGGTGAAAAGAAGATTAAAATACTGGCTGAACATCAGTTGGAGCATGGCCCTTTATTCTACTTCGAACATGAAAAACCTTCAGGAGCAGTTACATCCTGGGAGACTTCAATGCTCACGTGGGTAACGACAGCGAGACCTGGAGGGGCGGGATTGGGAGGAACGGCCTCCCTGATCTGAACCCGAGCGGCGTTTTGTTATTGGACTTATGTGCAAATCATAGTTTGGCCATAACGAACACCTTGTTCGAACATAAGAGTGTCCATAAGTGCACGTGGCACCAGGACGCTCTCCGCCGTAGGTCGATGATCAATTTTGTAATCGTATCACCAGACCTGCGACCATATGTTCTGGACAGTCGGGTAAAGAGAGGGGCTGAGCCGTCAACTGATCACCACCTGGTGGTGAGTTGGATCAGGTGGCGGGGGAGGACGCTGGACAGACCCGGTGCACCTAAACGCGTAGTGAGGGTGTGCTGGGAACGTCTAGCAGAGGCCCCAGTCCGCGAGGTCTTCAACGCACACCTCCGGCAGAGCTTCAACAGCATTCCGAGGGAGGCTGGGGACATTGAGTCCGAATGGACCATGTTCAGCGTCTCCATTGCCGAAGCTGCTGCATTGAGCTGCGGCCACAAGGTGGTTGGTGCCTGTCGTGGTGGTAATCCCCGAACCAAATGGTGGACACCAGAGGTGAAGGGAGCCACCAGGCTGAAGAAGGAGTCCTATCGGGCTTGGTTAGCCTGTGGGACTCCGGAGGCAGCCGACAGGTATCGACAGGCCAAGTGGAATGTGGCTCGGGCAGTGGCTGAAGCAAAAACTCGGGTGTGGGAGGAGTTCGGAGAGGCCATGGAAAAAGACTTTCGGACTGCCTCAAAGAGATTCTGGCAAACCGTCAGACGTCTCAGGAGAGGAAATCAGTGCTCTACCTGCACTGTGTATAGTGCTGGCAGAGCGCTGCTGACATCGACTGAGAAAATTGTCAGGCGGTGGAAGGAATACTTCGAGGACCTCCTTAATCCCACTGACACATCTTCCGAGGAGGAAGCAGAGTCTGGGGATGAGGAGAATGACCCACCAATTTCTGGGGGCGAGGTCACTGAGGCAGTTAAACAGCTCCTTGGTAGCAGAGCCCCTGGTGTTGATGAGGTCCGCCCCGAGTTCCTGAAGGCTCTGGACGTTGTAGGGCTGTCCTGGTTGACACGCCTCTGCAATGTTGCGTGGAGATCAGGGGCAGTACCCCTGGACTGGCAGACCGGGGTGGTGGTCCCCATCTTTAAGAGGGGGGACCGGAGGGTGTGTTCCAACTACAGGGGGATCACACTCCTCAGCCTCCCTGGGAAAGTCTATGCCAGGGTGCTGGAAAGGAGAGTTCGTCCGCTAGTCGAACCTCGGATACAGGAGGAACAATGCGGTTTTCGTCCTGGTCGCGGAACACTGGTCCAGCTCTTTATCCTCTCGAGGATACTTGAGGGTGCATGGGATTTTGCCCAACCAGTCTACATGTGTTTTGTGGACTTGGAGAAGGCATTCGACCGTGTCCCTCAGGGTGTCCTGTGGGAGGTCTTGCAATGGAGTATGGGGTGTCTGGCCCATTGCTACGGGCCATTCGATCCCTATACAACCGTTGCAAGAGCTTGGTTCGCATTGCTGGCAATAAGTCGGACTCGTTCCCGGTGGGTGATGGGCTCCGCCAGGGCTGCCCTTTGTCACCGGTTCTGTTCATAATTTCACTTTGGTGGCCTCAGAATCTCATCTCTGATTTTTGCGGAAGATGTGGTTCTGTTGGCTTCATCGGGTGGGGGCCTCCAGCTCACACTGGAACGGTTCGCAACCGAGTGTGAAGCAGTGGGAATGAGGATCAGCACCTCCAAATCTGAGGCCATGGTTCTCAGCCGGAAAAGGGTAGAGTGCCCACTCCGGGTCGGGGATGAGTTTCTGCCCCAAGTGGAGGACTTCAAGTATCTCGGGGTCTTGTTCGCGAGTGATGGGAGAAGGGAGCCGAAGATCGACAGACGGATTGGGGCTGCAGTAATGCGGACGCTGCACCGGTTCGTCGTGGTGAAGAGGGAGCTGAGTGTAAAAGCGAAGCTCTCAATTTACCGGTCGATCTACGTCCCTACCCTCACCTATGACCACGAGCTGTGGGTAGTGACCGAAAGAACGAGATCGCGGATACAAGCGGCAGAAATGAGCTTCCTCCGAAGGGTGGCTGGCCTCACCCTTAGAGATAGGTTGAGAAGTTCGGCCATCTGGGAGGGGCTCAAAGTAGAGCCGCTGCTGCTCCACATCGAAAGGAGCCAGCTGAGGTGGTTCGGGCATCTGACAAGGATGCCTCCTGGGGGCCTCCTGGGTGAGGTGTTCCGGGCATGTCCCACCGGGAGGAGGCCCCAGGGCAGACCCAGGACACGCTGGAGAGATTATATCTCTCGGCTGGCCTGGGAACGCCTTGGTGTTCCCCCGGATAAGCTGGAGGAGGTGGCTGGGGAGAGGGAGGTCTGGGCCTCTCTGCTTAGGCTGCTGCCCCCGCGACCCGGCCTCGGATAGAGCGGATGAAGATGGATGGATGGATGGATGGATGGATGGATGGATGGATGGATGTTTGTGTTTGTGTGAAAGTTTGTTTTTGCATGTGGACCTCTGACCTTTCCAGTTTGTAGGGCAAGCCATGCAGATTCTAAGGAGAAGACAGGATAAATTGCAGTGTAGCCACATCTGAGAGCTGCTTTCTGATCCTGGCCACTGGAGAGTTCTGGGATGCAGGTATATCATATAAGGGTGCTTTTAAATTCAACAGTTAATCTCTGAGTATGTGTTTTTCTATGTTTGTGTGTTTTTGCGTTTGTGTGAAAGAGTGTGTGGGTTTCTGTTTCTGTTTGTTTGAAAGAGAGAGATTTTGTTTTTTAAAATGCATTTGTTCACTTAATACTGATCAATGAAAACATCCAACTCAAATGAACACATTCCTAAATAAAATGAACTTCCAGTAACAGCCAATGTAAAGATGTAGATGTCCCAAGTCATTCTGTTTCCTTCAGCCTTGAAGCTTTTAACACACTAACTGTCATGGTCCTGGGTCATTTTGACCCAGCGTTTTGTGTTTCCTTGAAGTTCAGTTTTGTGCCTTGTGTTTATTCTGATTTTGTACTAGTTTAGGGTTGAACCTGAAGTTTGGTGTATATTCAGCCCTACCTGTGTCTGTCCTTGGTGCTCTGTTCATGTCCCCGTGTTGTGTTGTAAATCAGTCTGTGTGTTTCCTGCTTTACTTTGAAGGCTCGTGTTCTGGATTTCCTGTTCTATTCTGAAGGTCTGTGTCTGTTGTCATTGTGTTCAGCTTGTGTCCTCCAGTCATCATGTGTATTCAGATCAGCTGTTCTTCCCTCCTGTGTGCGATTACCCGATTACCTTGTGTATGTGTGTATATATAGTGGGTGTCGGTCTGTGTTTGTTGTCGGCTCGTCTGCGTTCATCTGTGTATCTCTGCGTTTTTGGTATCCTCCGTCAGTCTGCGTCTTTCTGCCTTTCACCCCGTGTCTTGAGGATTTCTAGTTGCTCTTTAGTTTTCCCAGTTTAGGTTTCCGTTACTATGTCTCATGATTCGTTGTCTGTTCTGCCACTGTCACCTGTAAATAAACCCTCACTCATATCGTCGGCTGTCTGCATTTTGGGTCCTCCTTTTCCTCCACACCACACGGCTCAACCCGCCAGCCGTGACAGTACGAGCCGACCAAACATGGACCCAGCAGCATCCGCACCTTCCCAGGAGTTTCGGGAGGAATTAATTGACTGTGTTTCTGTCACGGCCCAGCAGCACGAGGGAACAGAGATGGACACAGGTGCAGAAACCAACCCGGAAGCGAGATGATAAGGAACAAAGGATTTTTTTGCGCCCACAGGCAAACACAAGCAAAAAACAAAACGACGCCACCACACTAGTGGCGCGTAGGATAATCTAAGATAACGGAGGGTGACCTAGACACCTCTAGGAGACGGCTGAACAGCAGAGGCAGCGGGGAGGCGGAAACAGGACTAGGCAGGGGCCGGGGCACTGGAATAAGAGGAGATCACGGTCAGTGGGATTCAGCAGACAAGCAACGATCCTCCACAGTTGAATTGAGTTGCCTTACTTGGTTCCAGGTGGAGGGGACAGGTGGGGCGGAAGGCCCGGAAGCGGTCGAGACGTGGGGAGGCAGGCCACGTCGTATCAGCAGCAAGCGGCCCAGATCCAGGAAGGCGGGAGTGAGGGAGACAAGACCTCCACTCCAGGTGCTACCTCTGAGAACAAGGAGAACAAGTAAGTCATCACACGGATTCTGGACAGAGTTATGATGCTCCACTTGACTAAGATGGGGATAGCAGATACTCAGGCGATGAACGGTTGAGAGCGCAGGTCTGATATACTGCTGGAATAATTGCTCACAGGTGGTCAGCCAGGGAGGAGCAACCGAACTCCGCCTAAAGGAGGAGGGGCCGCTGTTGGAGACCTGCAGGTACCCACCCAGACCATGACAGTTTCAAGGTTGGTCAATCTGTGGCTCGAACGTGAGGGAGAGGAGTTTCACCGCGCTGTAGAAGCCAGGCTACAGCAGTTAATCTCTGCTCACTCCTGGCTGCTGGACTCTCTTCACCCGCTCGCACAGAATTTCATACTCAACGAACTGCACCTTCACCCACCAGCCGCTATCGCTTCCCAACCCAGCCTGGCGGTGAAGGTTTTGCCCGGCCCGCCGGAGGTTTTGCCCGGCCCGCCGGAGGTTTTGCCCGGGAGGAAGCGACGATGGTGCCGTTGGCGCATCACCCCACATCCGGATATTAGGACTTCAGAGTTGCCGGCTGTGGTGAATGGAAAAGACACTCTGTCTGTTTCGCCAGATCGTGTGACTGTTTATTCCGGGGCTGTGTTTTTTGAGTCAGCTGCCCAGCCGGTAGCTCGGTTAGCTGCCCAGCAGTCATTAGCTCAGTTAGTCGCTCAGTCATCACCTCCATCACATTCAGCCTCACTACCCATAGCCCAGTTACAGTCACAGCCAGACTTAGTAGACACTATGTTACAGTCCATAGCCCAGTCAATAGCTCAGTTGGTAAGAGACTCATCAGCCTTATTATCAGCTCAGCCATCATCTTCACCAACTCCTCCGGTACAAAAAGTTGAGTCCATCCAACCCGAAAATAACTATTTTTCATGTGTTCATTCCAAGCAGAGAGACACACCACACAATGTTGTAATCAGTCCTCAACAGCTGGCCAGTTCAGAGACTGTGACGCACTCCAGGGCCTCCCCAGAGGCTGGGTTTCAGCCCCCAGCCGACTCTGGACCCCTGGAGGCTGGCTGAAGCCAGCTGAGGACTGCATCCGGCTGTCGCTGCCTGAGCTGAGTCAATGCTCTGTGCAGCCGCAGTCTGCTTTGTGTTCGCCAGAGGACCGTGCGCCTGCTGGTTCCGATCTGTTCCTGCCAGAGGCCTGTGCACCTACTGGCTCTGATCTGTGTTTTCCAGAGGCCAGTGTGCCTGCTGGTTCAGCCCTGCGTGTGCCAGGGGCCCCTGTGCCCGCTGGTTCAGTGACTATTTCCGCTGGGGGTTCTGGAGAGCCCGGCCAGCACTTTCCTGTCTCCGCTGGAGGGTCCGAGGGGCCCGTTCAGCCGCCTGTCTCCGCTGGAGGGCCCGAGGAGCCCGTCCAGCCTCCTGCCTCGTCAGCCGCAGGGCCCGAGGAGCCCGTCCAGCTTCCTGCCTCGTCAGCTGGAGGGCCCGAGGAGCCCGTCCAGCTTCCTGCCTCGTCAGCTGGAGGGCCCGAGGAGCCCATTCAGCCGCCTGTCTCCGCTGGAGGGCCCGAGGAGCCCGTCCAGCCGCCTGTCTCCGCTGGAGGGCCCGAGGAGCCCGTCCAACCTCCTGCCTCGTCAGCCGGAGGGCCCGAGGAGCCCGTCCAGCTTCCTGCCTCGTCAGCTGGAGGGCCCGAGGAGCCCGTCCAGCTTCCTGCCTCGTCAGCTGGAGGGCCCGAGGAGCCCGTCCAGCCGCCAGCTGCAGCCTCATCATCCTCGCTGGCTGCAACAGCAGCTTCATCCTCGTCTGCTGCAGCTTCATCATCCTCGTCTCCTGCAGCTTCATCGTCTTCGCCTGGACCGGCTTCATCGTCTTCGCCTGGACCGGCTTCATCGTCGTCGCCTGGTTCGGCTTCATCGTCGTCGCCTGGACCGGCTTCATCGTCGTCGCCTGGCCCGGCTTCATCAGCGTCGCCTGGCCCGGCTTCAGCATCCGCTTCTGCCTCACCTGGCCCGGCTTCAGCATCCGCCTCGTCTGGCCCGGCCTCTGCTGCCGTCTCGTCTGGTGCTGCGAAGGCCACACCACCTTCAGGTCCCGAACTGCCGCCTCGACATCGGCGGTCATCTGCCAGGCCGCTTGTTGGGTGTCATCGCCGATATTGACGACCTCCCAAACGCCGCCGCTACTTTCCGTGCGGCCGGCCTCCAGACTTGTGTCGTCGCCGCCGTTGCTGTCCGCACGGTCAGCCTCCAGACTTGTGTCGTCGCCGCCGTTGCTGTCCGCACGGTCGGCCGCCTGAACTGTTTCCCCGTCCCCGACGTTGCTGTCCGCGCGGTCGGCCGCCTGAACGGTTTCCCCGTCGCCGCCGCTGCCGTGTGCACGGTCGGCCCCCTGAACTGTGTTTTGTTCTTGAACTCCAGCCTGTGTGTTTGTTTTGGACAATTCACTTGGTTCGCTGGAGCTTGTTTTTGTTCGGTGTTGGTTGATGGGGTCCTTCTAGAAAACTGTGTTTCACAGACAAAGGGGTGAAGATTTTTGCAGAGGGACACACCGGCCTCGTCTTCCCTTCTAGAAGTGCATGCTTAAATGAAGATGAATAAAGATGAATAAAAGTTTTATGAAAATGACTACTGAGTCCGGTGCCATCTCTGGATGCTCGAGGAATAAAAAGAACCGGTGTAAAACTGATTTCTCAACAGTTTTGGTGCCGAAACCGCTGGGATTCGCTCGAGGCGCAGAGATGAATTGGCAGAGCTGAGATCGTGAAACGAGGCGAACAGAGAGCTAGCTCACATGATTAAAAGGTAAGCACAACCTGTTTATTTTCGAACCGTGCATATTGTTTAAAGCCTAAATTATCTGTTCGCTAAGTTGAACGTATCCCAGTGTAAATTCACTCAGTAGAAAAAAAAGGCGGCTAGCGTCCGTCTCAGTGCGTTAAAGCAAGAGACTTTTCTAAGAACTCCAAGTTGATGTTTAGCGTACTGTGAGCGACTAAAGCAAGAGACTTTTGTAAGAACTCCAAGTTGATGTTTTGCGCCCCGTAAGAAAATCTCAGTGCGTTAAAGCAGGAGATTTTGGTTACGGATTAATAGCATCGGTGTTTCATCCGTCTTAGTTATTAGGAAAAAAGTGGCGGTGATCCGTCCTCGTGCATTAAAGCAGGAAACTTGTGTTACTATTAGTTAGAAAGCGGGGCTGAAAGGCTGTGTCGCCAGCTGAGCGCTGCGCGTGTCACGGGTTTGGTTACCCCACCTAGTCTCGGACGCGGGGCTAGGACCTGAAGGCAGGAGATCCAGGGTGGTGACCTGGGGATTCGTGGCTCCTTAAATAACTAAGTCGGGGAGAGGTCCCTGTCACAGTCTGAAGTATGCATAAAAGCAGGATCGGTTGCTTTCGCGGGTTAGATTCCGAGCTGAGTTGAACCAGTGCCTGATGCAGAAGGAGGACGGTGTAGTGTGTGTGAAAGCGCCGTTAGAGTCGGCGTCTCGTCTGAAGTACGGGAGTTAATTAAAGTAACAAAAAGAATTCGTGTCTAAAAGTGTGTGTTTGTGGTGTGCAGAAATCGCGGCAGGATGCCGTGTCGCGAATTGTTGGAAACTGTGAAGTCAATTGGGGGTTTAATTTGGTTTTATATTGTTTAGGGGAAGAGAAACCGCGGTATCGAGTCCGTGGCGCAGTTTGAATGATTTGTGAAATGTACGAGAGCGGACGGCACCCGCTCTGTGTGCTGATTAGGGCGTTGGCCTGAATCAGCAGAAGTGTCTCGCAGAAAGTTTGAATGGGACTGCGTGAAGCATGAGGTGCGTGTGAGCCAGCCTCGAGGGGGCGGGTTCACAGGTGGAACGAACGAAGAGTAAAATGTGAGTGTGTGTGAGAGAGAAAGAAAAGGTGGGGGCGAGTGACCAGCCTGTGAGTGTGTGTGAATTCCTTGATGACAAAGAGGGAGACAAAGTAGATTAGTTGATTTTTTGTGAAATAATAAATAGTCAAGAAATCGTAGTGATCAAAGAGGAAAAAATGAACTAAAGTAAATAAAAAGAAAGAAAGAAAGAAAGAAAGAAAGGATTAGTGTTAAACTAATGATAAATAAATTGATAAAATTAACAGTGACATTTAAAGGTGATCAAGTATTCAAGTATTCAAGGATGAATGGAGAATTTGATTGCTGAGTGTATGAGAGCTGTTGGGGTGAAAGGAAAATGAGGTTGGAGGAGTGAGTTAACAGGTTAATGTGTGGGTGTAAAACAATGGGGTAAAAAAAAGAGAGAGAGAGAGAAAGAAAATGATGAAAACAAAGAAAACAAAAAGTGTGGAAGTGTGAGTGGGAAATTGTCTCCAACTGGGGGAAGCAGTGACGCTACAGGTCACCTTCTTCCCCTGCTGGACACAAAAGAAAACATAATTTGGAGTGTGGTGGATGAAAATAATTAACAATAACATTAAGAAGATTTTTGTGTTTGCGGTTAAGACCAAATAAAAAGTTCATTTTTGGGGTTTAAAGTCAGTAGAGTTCAAAACAAAATAAGCAGAGATGTGTTGCTTTAGGAGTGATGAAAACATATGCAGTCACAGTGAATAATGAAAGTCTCTCAGTCTGTCGATTACAGGTGGGGAACGGACCTGGATCAATTCTCCACGGGCAGCAGTCGGAAGAAAATTATAGGTTAAAATCATTAGAAAAAATAGAAACACCCAGCCAGAATTTTTTGGCTGAATTGTTTTGCAGCTTCCCATCCTCATCCTGAACAAGCAAGCTCCAAGGAAGCTAATCTCTCCCTGAAGACACCGAGTGCAGTTCCAGAAGCACAAGCATGAACATCAACGGTGGACAGAAGTCCAAGAGACAATACCAGAGTTCTGAGCAGAGAGGTCCAGCAGCGCTGTGGGCAAACAGCATCAGAAAGAGAAGAACCACCATCTAGATTGGATGGATGGAGATGCGTTTCCAGCAAGCTGCAACCTCACTGTGTGTGAAGGACTTTTGAGAAGACTGTCTGAGTTTGACATTTGCCATGTTTGGAGTGAGATGGCAATGAAAGAGACAGTGGGACAAAGAGAGACACGGGACAAAGCTGAAGAAAACTGACTCATGCAAGGGCAGTCACAGAGCACTGGCACGAGAGCGACAGCTCCGGGACTCGTGCTCTGCCACTGCCCTGTTCTATATTTATATACAACAGTAGGTGCATTTGATCAAAACATTGGAATGTGGATGTGTATATGTGTGTGTTTGTGCGCGTGTTCCAGGAGAGGCTCCTGCTACGAAGTGAAACTGCTTGTTAAGCTCTTATGTAGCAGGTACTGCTCCTTCCCTGCGTGATAACGGGTCACAGTGAATTAAAAACAGTCTGAGTTATAAAGAGATGATCACGCAGTATTCTATCATATGCAAACTTATATTATTCAAAAGATTATAATGACTACTAGGGCTGCTCGATAATGGCTAAAATGATAATCACGATTATTTTCAATGAAATTGAGATCACGATTATTTCACGATATTTATTTAACAATAACAATGCATTGAATAATTGCTTTAAAGATTGTCATAAAATAATGTGCAAATTCTGATAACCGTGCAAATGTTTGCAATATAAAAAATAAATAAAAAAATGTAAACATTAATGTTTAGTGAACTTCAAACTACTGCATAATATTTATGCATACAAATAACCAAACATCAAGGCAAGCTGTGTAGCCACACAATGCACAATTGCATCAAACTGACATTGAGGTATGTCAACTAAAGTTGCTGCCTGAACAAAAATAAAATTAAACACTGAAAGTAGTACCTTTTATAAGAAATAAATAAAAACTAGTAGGCCTGAGTCCCATAAAATCTCAAAATGGCTCAACAAAACATGGTTCCTGCAACCTTTCAAAGGTTTTTAGCCAAAAACACCAGCCTATTGACATGATCAGGCTTCAGGGATGCACACAGGCAGTTGACAACATTTTCACCAGTGCTAAAGACCCTTTCTGATGAGGCACTTGTGGCTGGGATGCAAAGATATTTCTTTGCCAGGATGGAGAGTCGTGGGAAGAGGTTCTGTGATAGCTTCCACCACCCCAGTGGGTCTTCCTCTGTGTCCAGGGTCCCTGCCTGGAGGTAGGCTCAAAAAGCTCAAAAGCTATGGCCTGGTCCAGTTGAAGAGCATGTTCTGCACCTGGAGCTGTGCTGTGAGGGGCCTTAAAGAAGCTGCTTAGGCCCTTTTTCCTCTTCTTTTGGTTTGATGCACCATCATCAGCAACCTCCGTGTTGCCAACAGGTGTCCCCATCACTGCAGCCTCCTTTAATGGGACAAACATAAAATGACAGCAACACAGAATGAGGAACCGGTTTTATCTGTCTCGGGTTTGGCATTCTAAAATACAATCCTTAAATAATTACTATAAATAATGATAGATAGATGGATAGATAGATAGATGTTTAGTATCTTTATAAATACCATGATGGACTTCATTTCCATTGTCAGTCTGGCTTTTATTGTCTCTTGGCTGACCTCGCTTACATATCTCAGTTTGAACCTTGGGTCCAGGACAGTGGCCATGTCAAGCAACTCTTGTGTTGGTGAGTCACCATACTTTTCATTTAGGTACTCCAGTATTCTCCTCTTGATGCATTTTGAGAGGTCTGTGTCATCATCTTGCTCAGCCAAGATTGAGTTGTTAAATAGGTGGAGTGTTGGTTTTATTAAAGACACACTCACATATTTCTCTCCAGAAAGTGCATCAGTGAATTCAACCAGAGGTCCCAAGGTCTTGTTGATGGCCTCAAGGACATCAATGTCCTGCCATGAGGGGATGAGGTGCCTGGTTCCTTTGTCTTGGGAGAGGACATGGGCAATGGCCTTCTGCTGCTCAAGGACTCTGGAAACCATGGCCTGCCTAGATCCCCATCTGGTTTGACATTCAGTCTTTAAGGAGTGGTCTGGCAGTTTGAGGTCTTCCTGTGCCTTTTTCAGCTCTCTCTTTTTTTTCCAACTGAATGAAAAGGTGCTGAACACTTTTTTGCAGACCCCCACTGCATGCTCAATCCTGTGATCTTTCATGGCTCTTTCTATAAAAACATAAAAAATATAAACAAGCATTATCAGGATGATGATTGTCATTTCCTTGAGTGTGAATGAATAAGACAAAGTGATGGTAGCTTATTTATGTGTTTGTATAATTCATAGAAAATGTGTATGACTGTGAGAATGAATAAAAGTATCTCTGAATTTAAATTGTTTTTTATTTATTATATTCATTCGAAGCATTATGTTGTATACTTATTGAAAGAAAATCACATTATGCATCATATTCAGTAGGAATTAGGCCTACTCACCTATGGCCAAATGTAATCTGTGCCCAAAGCACTGGAGCCTCATCCAGCCATTCAGTTGTGCAGCCAGTATGATATTTGCAGCGTTGTCTGTGGTTATACAGACGAGTTTACTCTCCTCCAGATCCCACGTAGCCAGTGCTTGTTTCAGACCTGCAGCTATGTTCTGCCCTGTGTGGTCTTCTGGGAAAAATGCTGTCTGGAGACATTTTGTTTTCATGTTGAAATCCATGTCAATGAAATGTACCGTGAGGCTCAAATACGGCTCCATGGTGCGGCTTGACCACAAGTCCGTTGTGGTGGCAAAATATTGGGCTGTAGCCACTTCCTTTGTGACACCATCATGACACTCATCATATAAAGCGGGAATCGCCACTCGACTAAAATAGTGACGAGATGGCAAGTTATACCGTTTGTCCAAAGTGTTGATTAGTTTCTTAAAGCCGGGGGTGTCCACTGTGTTAATTGAGCATTGGTCTTTGGCGAGGAAAAACGTTACCGCGTTTGTTATCTCCTTGTGTCTCTGGGAGCTGGTGGGATATTTAGTCGCGTTGTACATGGTAGCGTGAATGGAGGTCTGTGAGGATGAAGCATGTGTTGTTGAGGGTTTTTCTCTATGCTCCTTCATTGTTTGATCGTATGTCACTTTGTGAGCGGTCTTCAAATGATTGAATAAATTTGTAGTGTTGCCCTGTGGTGCAGCTACAACATCGTAGCAAAGTTTACACACTATATCGACTTGATCCACGTCGGACTCATAATGTTTCCACACCACTGAAGTAGTTTTACCTCGCTTTTCAACCAACGGCATTCTTTCTTTAGCAGCCATTATCCTCTCCTCTCCAAATAACGTCTGGTTAGCTTTCCTCAGGTACTCTTAATTGATGTGACGTGTGTTCGATTTGCCACCTCGCGAGAGTAAAGCACGAGGGAGGGGCTAATAATCGGCCCAGTCATTTTTAATGATCGTTGAAAGCCCAGATCGTAATCGTGATTAAAATTCGATTAATTGAGCAGCCCTACTGACTACTAAGTACAATTTTCTATTGACAGTTCCTTTGGGTAAATTTTCTTTAGGTTATTTCGTTAATTTTGTAGAAAAGCCCAGATCCCACAACTCACTGGTTTGCCTGGTGTTGTTCTTTCTTTTCTTTTTTTGCCATCACTCCCTCTTCCTTTGGTTTTCATTAAACTGCATTCAAACATTGCTGCTTTTCAATTTATTTAAGGATGCACCACACTTATTTTAGACCATAATGACATTTTAAAAATGCATTGTATTACAGCTCTGACCTAATTCTTGTTTCTTCATCAGGAGGTATTGAATGACATCCGGAGTGTTTGGAATGCTCACCGTATAAGGCCCTCAAAGAATAACAACGTGCCCTGCGGGATACCTGATGTCATGCACATGGCCCCTCACCTTTAGGGTGCAGAAGACTGTCTCATTCCACTAACAGAAGATTTGACCTTGTGTAAAAATAGCTGCACTTTTGTTAGTTCAGTCTCATGTGATGTGCAAGTGTTTGATTTGTGCACAATAATAATGGAGGAATCAAGCTTGTCCCATGTCCCAGGCCCTTGATTTATATTTTCATCTCAGGGATACAGTTCGTTCACAGTTATTTGAGGCTACTTAAATAGACACAAACATACAAATGTAGTACATTTTGTACTTAAGTACTTATTTCTACAGCTTAATGTACTTATTATTAAGTAATTATTTGTCTCCAGTGTGTGGTTACCTTGTCTTTGTATCAAAATTATCAGAAAAGACTGTATAACATAATTTTCATTTCATCCATGTCAGTAAATGAACTCATCATGAAGTGTTGCTTGCTCTTGGTAGCTACAAAGCGTGGAGTATTAAACTAAAATATGATACAGGTTAGAAAGAAAGAAATCTTTTTGGATTGAGTTAAACTTACCACACTGTTAAAGCATCAAATGTTGTTCATAATAGTTTTTGGTAGCAAAAATGCTTCTTCTTTTCTTTTAATCTTTGGGCTGAAGGAAGGACAGTACTCGGTGTATAAATGCTCAATCAACAATCATTTATTTCCATACAATTCAACACTTAAGAGCATTAAAACGTCCGGACGGGAGAGGTGTTTTGCAGAGGGTATGCAGCACGTCTCAACATGGCGACAGATCTCACAGTCTTTTATAGCTTCTGACGACCCCCACCTAGTCATAAAAGCTACATCTTCACATGTTTTTCTAATTCTTAGCGAGACTGGCTCCTGACCTTGGCTCCCTGTCTTTCTGCTTTCTGCAAAGGTGGGGGAATGGGCACGCTCTGAATTGCACTAATTCTTTTCAGCGCAGCGATGAAAATCTGCCTGCCTCTTAACCCGCCCATTGTTCGGGTGGAGCAACTTCATAATTTACACTGTATGTGAGTGTTGCTGTTAGTAGGAACTCACACACCCATTCTCTTACTTCTCAGAATCAGAATCAGAATCAGAGAGGGTTTTATTGCCAAATGTTGAGCAGGTTTACAACATTAGGAAATTGCTGCGGTGCTTCAGTGCAAACATAGTGTCATAAATTGCGCTTAAATAGACATGAAAAAAATAAAAGTAAGAATAAGAATTTAAAGTGCTACGTAGAAAGATATATGCATGAGATATACATGAGATATATACATGAGAATAAGAATTAAGAGTGCTACGTAGAAAGATATATACATGAGTGCAGGTGGTGATCAGTGCTAAACATGGAATGATGCAGTGAACACAGCGTAGGATCATGTGTTAGTGGTGGGAACAGTCATATGGTTATGACATGAGTCCAACAGCAGAGGGGAAGAAGCTGTTCTTATGGCGAGAGGTTCTGGTGCGAATGGACCGGAGCCTCCTGCCTGAGGGGAGCAGGTCAAACAGACTGTGTCCAGGGTGAGAAGGGTCAGCTGAGATCCGAGCTGCACGCCGCAATGTCCTGGAGGTGTACAGGTCCTGCAGAGATGGGAGTCTGCAGCCAATCACCTTCTCAGCAGAGCGCACAACACGCTGCAGTCTCTGTTTGTCCCTGATAGTGGCTCCAGCGTACCACACAGTGATGGAGGAGGTGAGGATGGACTCAATGATTGCGGTGTAGAACTGCATCATCGTCCGTGTTGGCAGGTTGAATTTCTTCAGCTGCCTCAGGAAGTACATCCTCTGCTGGGCTTTCTTTATGACGGAGGTGATGGTGGGCTCCCACTTCAGGTCCTGGGTGATGGTGGTACCCAGGAAGCGGAATGAGTCCACAGAGGTGATGGGGGTGTCAGTCAGGATGATGGGGGGGAGTGGAGCTGTGTGCTTCCTGAAGTCCACAATAATCTCCACTGTTTTCTGGGAATTCAGCACCAGGTTGTTGTGGCTGCACCAAGACACCAGACGTTCAACCTCCCTCCTGTAGGCAGACTCATCCCCGTCCGAGATGAGCCCAATAAGGGTGGTGTCATCTGCAAACTTAATTAGCTTGACAGACTGGTGGGTGGAGGTGCAGCAGTTGGTGTACAGGGAGAAGAGCAGAGGAGAAAGAACACAGCCCTGAGGGGAGCCGGTGCTGATGGACCGAGAGTCCGAGACATTCTTTCCCAGCCTCACATGCTGCTTCCTGTCCGTCAGGAAGTCAGTGATCCACCGGCAGGTGGGATCAGGCACATTCATCTGGGAAAGCTTGCCTCGGAGATGGTCTGGAAGGATGGTGTTGAAGGCAGAGCTGAAGTCCACAAACAGGATCCTGGCGTAAGTTCCTGGGGAGTCCAGATGCTGCAGGATGGAGTGTAGGGCCATGTTGATGGCGTCGTCTACAGACCTGTTGGCTCTATATGCAAACTGCAGGGGGTCCAGGAGGGGGGGCGTGAGGGTCTTGAGATGGGAGAGAACTAGGCGCTCAAATGACTTCATGACCACAGATGTCAGAGCCACGGGTCTGTAGTCATTTAGTCCAGTGATCCTTGGTTTCTTGGGGACAGGGATTATGGTAGAGGACTTGAAGCAGGCAGGCACATGACATGCCTGCAGTGAGGAGTTGAAAATGCCAGAAAACACTGGGGCCAGCTCGTTTGCACAGTGTCTGAGGGTGGCAGGAGACACACCGTCTGGGCCGGGAGCTTTCCGAGCATTCAGATTCTTAAACTGCTTCCTCACATCTGCTTCATGAATATGAAGAGTTGTGGTTGGAGGAGGTGGTGTGAAATCCTCTTTTGTGTGGGGTGAGGAGGGGGGTGTTGTAGGTGAACAGTTTGAAGGTGGTGATGGCTCTATGGAGGGGGGAGAGGTGGGGGAATTAGTGTCCAAAGTGTCTCTATTGTTGGGGCCGTTGGAGGTGTGAAGGCTGCCTGATGGCTCGTCAAAACGGCAGTAAAAGTCGTTGAGGGTGTTGGCCAAGAGCAGGTCATCAGTGGAGTGGGGGGTTTTAGGCTTGTAGTTCGTGATATTCCTAAAACCTTTCCACACAGAGGCCGAGTCATTCTCTGAGATCTGCTGCTGCATCTTCTCAGAGTGCTGATGTTTAGCAATGTCCACTTCTTTAGTGAACCTGTACTTGGCCTCTCTGTAGCAGTCCCTGTCTCCGCTTCTGAACGCCTTTCTCTTTTCCAGCCACAGCTTTTTGAGTTTAGGAGTAAACCAGGGTTTGTCATTGTTATAACTCACCGTGGTGCGTGATGGCACAATGCTGTCCTCACAGAAGTGGATATAGGAGGTGACAGTGTCCGTAAACTCGTCCAAGCTGTTAGAAGCAGCCTTCATTGTGTCCCAGTCTGTGGACTCCAAACACGTGCGAAGCTCCTCCACAGCCTCGTTGCTCCACAGTTTTTTAGTCCTCACGACAGGTTTGGAGAGCTTCAGCCTCTGTCTGTACGCGGGGATTAGGTGGATCATGACGTGGTCAGAAAGTCCAAGTGAAGCGCGGGGCACCGCGCGGTAGGCCCCGCTGATCGTGCTGTAACAGTGGTCTAATGTCCTCTCCTCTCTGGTCGGGCATTTAATATACTGCTTATATTTCGGAAGCTCATGGCTCAGATTGGCTTTGTTAAAGTCCCCAAGAGCAATGATGAGAGAGTCCGGGAATGTCCGCTCCATGTGGAGTATCTGCTCTGCGAGTGCGCACTGAGCTGCCTGCGCATCCGCGTCTGGCGGGATGTAAAGAGCGGCCAGGATGAATGAAGCAACTCCCGCGGAGAAAGATATTCCAGAGAGGAAGAGCAGTGCTGAGCAATCACTGTCACATCTGTGCACCAGCCACTATTGATGTAGAAGCAGACGCCTCCACCGTTGGTCTTACCAGAGAGAGAGGCCTGCCGGTCCACGCGCAGCAGATGAAAACCCTCCAGCTCAAGCGCGCAGTCCGCGATGTTCTCGCTGAGCCACGACTCCGTAAAACATAAGACACAGGAGGAGGCAAAGTCTCTGTTCATGCTTCTCATCAGGGACAGTTCGTCTATCTTATTCCCGAGTGAGCGTACATTGGAAAGGAAGATCCCAGGAAGAGCAGTTCGCAGTCCGCGTCTCCTCAGACGCACGAGTGCGCCGGCTCGCTTCCCTCTCTTTCGGCGTCTCACTTTCCTGATCAGAGTCTGCAGTAAATCTGCCGCAGATGCGACAAATATCGGAAATAAATCCACAGGTGTTGTAGTCCTGTAGTTAAGAAGCACTTCTCTGGTGTAAGAGTATCCAGAGGAGTGCCCAGACACAGAAGAAATGCACAAAAACAAAACAAAAGTAACGCACTGAAGCACCAGGGCATCCATACGCGGCGCCATCTTGGTCTCCTGTTTCTCATTGCAAAACAAATGTAATTTATTCATATGCAAGAGAAATGACAAACCAAATCATTTTAACCTCTTCACATCGAAGCAGGAGGAGCGGTATAAGTCAGTGAACAACATGCATTCGGGTGTTAGTAACTACTGCTACTTAATTTGTTTTTAACACATTCATAGAGAACAAGAACACATACTCACCCTTTGTGGTTGGTATCAATTCATGATGGTAGGTATCAATTCATAGTCCTTAGGACAGTTAGTATAATGCCAGCATACAACTATACTATTAGAGGAACATCGCCAGAACGTGGCCAGAACACACAAAAACAAGAACAAGACGATATATAAAAGTTCAAGTTCAGGCTCAGCTTTGGAGAGCAATTCATGGAAAACAATTGTACTCCAGTTCTGAAACCTTTCATTTGAAAACCCGTGTTTGCTGCTGAAGATCCTCTGGGTGTGGACCCTTCTGCTGCTGCTGGCACAGTGACTAGTTATGCAGAGCCAGAGGACAGAGGCATATGAGATTTAAACAGACTTAGCCATTATCATGTCTGACATTTAGTAATAACGCAGTACTTACAGCTCTGCATGTCTAGTTTTGGAGGTGAGATGCTCAGCATTGCGTCCTCCAGGTCTTTATCCTCATCCATCCCTGTGATGCAGGCAACAATTAGATAAATATATACTGAACTTATTTCACATCAACAATGTTATTAAAATATTATTAAAACAACTTACCCAGGGGCTTAGTTGGAGCGTTTGTGGAAGCAGATGCAGACTGCTGCTTCTTCCGCAGGTACTGCTGCAGCTTATGCATCCGTGTTCCTTGACTGCAGCTCTTCCTCGTGATAAAGTCCTGGAGAAGAACTGCATTGTGCCTGCAGTTCTTATGTACCATGACTACCATGACTACATCGCAAATGTTGATTCAGATTTTGTCTCTTCATTGTTCTCGTGCATCCTGCTGTTAAACCCAGCCACAATGTGCAGCAAGATTAAAACCTGAAATGTCTTTGTTTCTGTTTGGAATCAATTTTGTTTAATATAATTGTTTATTTTTTCACTGAATGTCAAGATTTTCCTGAACTGTGGGACTCTCCCCAGCCTCAGGGTCAGGTTAGAGATGTTCTACATCACCCAACACAGTTGGTCTGCGCAGGACCTGATGCCAACTTGGTTTTAATCCTCCTCATTTCCCTCCTAACCTGGGTGGTTGAGAGAGACAGGCTGGAGCCTTGTGTTAATGTGTGCTGGATGCTGTTGTTGGGGGTAGGTAGTAGTGAGTCTGCCCGAGGGTACAACTGCACTACAACTACACTTACTACAACTGCACATTCCAGGGTGGCCTTTTGTTGTGGGCAGTCTGAGGTACACCTGTGCACTACTCATGATGTCAGATCAGCATCCTGATGTGGCACACCTGTGAGGTGGGATGGATTATCTCAATATGGCAGATGTGCCCACTACCACACATTTGGACTGATTTGTGACCACTGTTTGGGAGGGATGGTTATATTGTGTATCTGGACTGAATTTTAGGTCTCTACGTCCATCCCATGGGGAATGGGAGCAGTAACAAAGGTGTTGCGTTTATATTTTTGTTGAGTGTACGTTCCTTTTCACCTCAATACGAAACGCATAATATTTTCTCTGAATACGAGACGATTCCGTTTTTACGGGACGGTTGGAAACTCTACTAACTAACCTTATGAACAAAATAAAGTTCAACATCAGTAACATCATAGCACCCACCCAGCTGTATAGAAACTTGTGATGCTAGCTAGTACCCAGTACGAAAAAGTCAGCATAACGAAAATAAACTCCACCTAAACGTAGTTTATATCTGACCCAGACAGACTGCAGGTCATACCTTCTTACCTGAAGTTCAGTTCACCTGACACTCGGACTCCTCGGGTCTCTGCTCCTCCTGCCTCACCTTTCCCTCATCCACCTGCTGGCCTCCACCACTTGCTAATGAATCTGTGGATGCGCCGCGATAGCCACCACAAGAAGTAATGAATAACGAGCCTATCTAAATCCCAGTAACGATTAACGTGTTCCTGATTTTGACATAATAACTAGTTACCGTGCTCATTATCACAATAATAACGTAGTTACTGTAACGCATTACTTAATAACGCGTTAGTCCCTACACTGCTGAATTCCGCCTGGGTAAAGTTTCAATTTGTAATTGGCCCAGTTTAGCTGCACAACAGTTCCAGAAAAACTGTTATTATCCGGAACTGGGTAACAAAGCCTTGGAATAAACAATCTCAAGGCCCTTATCCATTAGCAGCTACTCAGATCGACTCACCCCCTTATCACCACAACTTGGCTTGGAATGACTGGTTTCCCATTACAACCTAGTACTACCTTGTGTGCATGCTTGTCAACATAGCAATGCATCTGCACGTCCCACGACGTCAATAATGTGCGATACGAAGACTAAAGGTGGACATTTAGGCAAGAATATACCTACTGCTTGGTCTGTGGCTTTTCGTCAGACTCAAGGATCACCGCATTTCTTTTTTTTTGGGAGCTATTTCCCTCGTTGCTGGGTTTCAAAGATGACGGTTTTGACTTTCGTGAATGAGAAGCTCTCATGACTCATTGAGTGACACTACTGACCAGCCAATCAGTGTCATGCAGTGTGACGACATCACATTTTAGTACCTGCTCGGATCGTTTGGATCTGAAAAAGTACCAGGTACCAGGTACCAGGTACTATGACCTAATGGAAAACTGCGGTAAACTGTCAATGCGCGAAGGTACTAACACAAAAGGGGCTATAAAGTTTCCAGGCTTGGGAGGAGTGTGAAGAAAACAGTCTTCTAAATTCTTTGAGCTGGAGTTACCAGTCTCTGTAGTAATACTTCCAGGCTTGGAAGGAGCATGATGAAAACTTTTTTTTTTTTTTTTTAAATGGAGGAAACTGCGTCAGAATAAACAGTTTTAGAATCTAAACACTCAGATCAGGACAGCTTTGTCTTTAAAAAAAAAAACTTGGGACCTGGAGGAGGAGAGACATGGAAAATTTCTTCCGCTGCTGCAGCTGTGGTGATGTAGAAGACTCCTGCTGCTGTGGTGACGTAGTAATGGAGGAATTAAGCTGCAGCGCCGTAGAAGAGGAGGACCAATGACCTGGGCCAGCTCTCAGTGCCTCCTTAGCCTGAGTCAGGGAACAGCCAAAATCCTAAGCTATACATGTAAACAAAACCTAACAGTGATTGGAAACTGAGAACTGAAAACTCGAAACCAGGATCAGGAACTGGGGAGAATAAGAGAAGAGAGGGACACAAGGACAGCAGGGGAATACACAGCAATGTGAGACAACACAACAACAGGCAGAGGAAGGCGGTGGACTAAATACAAAGAGACATGACAGGGAGGAAGCAAAACTGAATACAATAAACACAGGACATGGGACTATCAAAATAAAACAGGAAACATGCACACACACTAAGACGTGGGGTTGACACTGGGACTGGGGACGAGACAGACATAGGGACATAGCCAACTGGGGAGACAGAAAGGAAACACGGAAATCAGACACAGGAGATAAATGAACATGAAGACAAGGGAGATGTGGAGCAGGGAAATTATTTTACTGCTATTGCTAAATAATTATTATCATTACCATTGCATTAAAAATATAATCTGGAGTTGATATTGTATTCAGAGGTTTAAACAGTGTGTGTCTTTCAGAAAGATTAAGTGACAGGCTGACAGGAAACAGGAAGTTGCAGAGAGTTTGCAGGACTGAAACCGAAAGTTATTCTGAGGAGCAGGCTAGACGAGGCTATTTTAATTGCTAGGTTATTTAAAAGATTCTGTTATACTTTTATATTCTTGTATTAAGCTTTTTAGTAGAGGTTCTTGATTAAAACATTTATTTTAAGTAGATGATATATCCATAGTTTCAGTTCGATTATTACATATACGAGAGTGGTTTCTGTCTCTCTGTCTGGTGAGAGGTCAGGAGCTAGTCGTGAGGTGAAACAGGGTGCAATTGTGGTTAAGCACACAGACACACACACTCAGTTAGAGAGAATCATTTATGGGGGAAAGTTTAATTATGTTTTGCTTGGCTTGCAAAAGCAGTTTGTCGCCAAACTGCTGCTGAGGTGTCAGGATGACAAAGCGAGCATCCGGCAGGGACAGGATGCACCTGTTAGGGAGATGAAAGACGATGTTCTTAAAAACTGTGTTAAAAGGTCTTTGTGGTTTTGATCTGACGTATGTATATATCCTGTTTGTGACGTATGAAGGGGCGTCAGTAAATTCAAACCCTGATGCTATAAGAATCTGTGTATGTGTTGATTAAGTCGAAGACAACTGGCTGTCTGCGTACAGAGTGTCTTCCCACATGTGTCATTAAAAATCAACTGTTTGACCAAAGACCTTCTGGACCATGGTGGTTTGTACTCTCCTTCCTCAATTTTTGAACCATAACAGAGACTAAACATGAAATGAGGAAAACAGGGGAGGAACAGTATCAAAAACCTAAAGACTAGAACTATAAATATAACCTGAGCAGATAGTAACTAAGAAAATTAGAAATACAAATGTTTAAACTGGAAACTTAAACAAAAGCCTAAGACTTAGAAATGCTGGTACCATGACAAAATAAGAAGATGATCAAAGTGTCTCATCTACCAAATCAGTTCAGATATGTACTGTAAGTCATGAGTAATCAGTCAGGGGGGATAAAGTGGACCTGCAGATTTAATTGGAGCTTCCTGCCCTTTAATCGTGCTCACTGGGCTTTCAAATTCCTTTTGTGTCTCATATGTCTGCACAATGACCGTCTTGAACACAGAGTGCTCAGCTGATGTTTGGTTTTAATGGATGTGGTGGTGACTGCTTGTGTGTCTGTGTGTAAGAGAGCAGGATTTTGTATTTAATACATAGTATAAGACATATAATCAGAATTATTTTATTGTATCTGTGGGTTATAGAGATACATAATTTCTTTCCCCTTTGAAAACTTGTGAATTTTCAGACGCAGTGAACCAAGCCATACTCTGTGAAACAGGGCAAAGTAGGCTTCTTTACTTAAACTCAAGATCAAATTCAACACACTTCTTAAGTCTTCAAATAGCTTAAGTTCAGATAGCATGTAAAAGTTTAAACAGTAGATCTTAAAGTTCTGTATTTTTATATATATGAAAGGCCTGTATAGCTGTTTGGTATAGTACTTGCACAACACGAGCGTTTGGTGATTGCTGTGCACATTTTTCTTAGTAATATTTGTTGTTGTTGTTTCTTCTTTCTGGATGAAAGAGGGAAGTTAAGAAAAAATCGAGGCAGTGTGCAAAAATGTTTCAGTTCTCTTTATTCGAAGAAATATTAAAATGATGTTAATCAAAAACATATCAACAATCAAAAATGACGTCTTTAAAAACATTTTGAAATAGACCATTCAGCATTATATCAACTTTCAACTGTTAGAGCTTTGAGCCAATCAACAAAGAGTATATTGGGACGCTGTGGAGTAGGTTGCCTGATGGAGGGAAAGCTTTGTGTAAAATGAAAAGTTCTTGAAACGTTTAACCTGACCCATTCAACCTGACCAGGCATAAAGGGAAACTCACACAATATATACACATGAGAGTGACAAGGGAAGTAGAAACACATGGGGAACACAGCTGGGACTAAACACACTGAACGCAGGATGAGAGAGACTGTCAAAATAAAACAGGAAACACTGAGGGAGAACACACATGGATACACATGACAGACAGGGGAGACATGGGAACAGAAAAGGGAGACGAGAGACGAAGAAAGAGAAAGTGAGCTAGAGAAATGGAGGGAAACACAGACATGACTGAGGAAACATACACAAAGGACATAACAGACTCTCAGATGAGACACAGGAATGAGCCAGAGGCAGGAAAACATGAACTAGAAATACAAAAAAACTTTGTACTAACTGCAAAAACTTGAACTTCTCGAAAAATGCAGTAAAAAGCAATCATAAATACAAAATAAACTCACTGTCAGGGTGGACCAACGACCCAGCAACCTGACAGTGTCTGTTTTCTTCTTAATTCTTCAGCTTTTCCTTAAATCACCACTTAGACCTTTGAAACCTGGACACAGCTGAGCGTTCCAACAGGTCAATAATTGCTGAAGTCCGGATTTCATAATTATTATATTAATATTAATATATATATATATATATATATATATATATATATATATATATATATATATATATATATAATATTATATTATATTATATTATTATATTATTGTAGCTATAAATAATTATTAGTAGCTTGCTGCTGCTACTGCACATTCACCCAATGTACATACTATATATATATATTTATATGTAATGGTCTTCCTCTACCCCCCCCAATTTGTGCACAAGTCGAGGAGCGTGTCAGGCTACATTGCACTGTGTGTTATACTTGTATGACTATGCATGTGACAAATAAAGAAACTTGAACTTGAACTGGTAGATCCCGCACTTAATGGTGACTTGTGCTATGAGCTTGAAGTTGGCCTAGTGTTGTACGCCACATCCCCATTGAGTTCCTAACGAAGGCTCTTAGGGTCCTGTTGATTGTACAATTCTAGGCATTCCAGTATCCAGCTGTGGGGCATTGAGTCATAGGCCTTCTTGTAATCAATCTAGGCAGAGCACAATTTGGTCAAAAGAAAAACAATGGTGTGCTTGGTTTCAACGTAACCAACTAATCTTGACTAATCTTTTGTCCAGTATTAAATATTGATTATGTTTAACTCATAGCTATGTGACTCACACTATTAAGAAATAAAATGATTTAAAACAGGTCTGCTTGCAGAAGAGACCTGCAGCACAGAGCTAATGTCCGTAGTTTGAGAAATTGTTTTTATCAAATCAAATACATACCTCAAGTGGAAATATAACAAGATTTTTAGATTATTGCTTCTATGTTTATAATGTTTACACGTTTTATAATTGTCTGTTTTTTGGGGGGGTTTTTTAGACATTGAGCTGCAAGAATATGGGGAAAGCAGCAAGTTCCACAGAATGCCGCGCCTAGCGCACACTCTCCATCTCACAATGAAAGATGCCATGAAACACCCAACTGCTGATTCAGTCATAACTAAAGCAAGAAATCTGGTACATGCTGTAAGAAAATCATCAGTGACAAATGAAGAAGTGTTTAAAAGGTGTGACAAAAGTCTGATCTGGGATTGTACCACTTGTTGGAACAGTACCAAACCAGAGCTGAACTAAACCAACTACTTGAGAAGCTGGGGATGGATACACTTCTCACAAGTGATTGGACCAAGATGGAGAACCTTGTCAAGTTGTTTGAACCCTTTGTCATTCATACAGACAGTGTTGGGGAGTAACAGAGTACATGTACCGCCGTTACATATTTAAAATACAAAATATGAGTAACTGTATTGTTGCGGGTCAGGATTGTTTGGGTTTTGTTTGACAGCTATGCTCTGTTGTTCCAGGCAGCAGCGTTATGGTTGCCATGGTGACGCGCGCTCTCTTTGCGACTGTGTGTTTCCAGGGTGAGAGAGCGCCTTTTTGTTGTTGTTGTGCTAAGCTAAAAGGGAGAGTGTTACAGACATAGCCCTAAAGAATGTAGCCTCATCGGCAGTGTAGTCCGTGTTGCAGGGAGAATGGACTGCCATACCCGTTATGTGTCTGTGAGTGCGAGGAGGGAGAAAAAGGAGAGTGGAAAAGTACGAGCTGTCATTGAGCAGAAACGGGAGCTGGAAGCATGTAAATATAATAATAACCACTGCAGCCAAGAAGAGTGCCTGACGAGCCCAGTTGTAAGTAAGCTATTAAGACTCGACTGTACACCGTGTTTGTGTTTTCCTCCGAAACAATAAGTTCTGTTGGAGCAGCCTTTCAACGCCTCTCTCTGTCTCTTGCTAGCAAAGATGACCCAGACAACAAAGTAAAGCTAGTTTTCGGCTACGACGTATTAGCCAGAGGTCCCTTTACTACGGTTCGGAGCCGCAGACCTTCAGTAATAGTAATAAATCTCATTCATGTAGTTGTAAACAGCATGATAATATATTAATATATTTTCTTTGTGTGAACTGCTGTCATCTTGGCTGAGAAACAGAACAACCACATCTCTGGAGTAGCGAGTTTTCCTTATGATCAACAAAAAATTGTTACTTCACTGATGTACCCTATATCCTTTTTGACCGACCTGGACATGCACACTTGCAGTTCAGTTCAGGGCCTTTTTTTTCATGTTTTACTGATGGATAACTAAACACTTAAAAACTACTCATGATGGCTTGGCTTTTGTGTTTTGTTGTGTATTGCCAGTCAGTTGCAGTGTTTTATCACAACACAACACAACAGTTGCAGCTTTCATTGACAGCACAAGTGGTACTTGAACCTTTGTACTGTTTTCATTAATTAATTTTGCAGTTAACTTGTGAACATGTTGGATGCTCTGTCTGCTGTCACTGGTTGGTGCTGAGGTCTGAATCTGATGGCAGCTTCTGTAATCATGATGAGAACAGAATCATCACAAACTGAAATATAAAGTTTATTTCTCGAAATTGAAATAAAAGCAATCCTTCTCTGTCCTCACACACTGGGGATCTGAAGTTCTATTGTTACATTTTTTCGGTTCTACAGTTTTGCAGACAACAAAAATTAATGCTTCAATTATTTCTTTCAAAGGATGTAAGTTGTACTGAGTACTGTACATTTAACCATGAACAATACTAAGAATTATCCAGACTGTTTCTTAACCTGAATATTTAGTATATTTGCAGAATGGCAGATAGAGACAAAATACTGTTAATCTGACTATCTTCAGGTTTTACATGCTTACATATACACATGCAGTTACTGTCCCTTCATTTAGAAAGGCAGAGGCGTCAAGGTGTAATTGTTTTACATGTCGTTGTTTTTTTCCTGTGTAATAATATTCAACATTGCTATCAATACATTTTTCAAAAAATGCCTCTCTGTGCAAAATGGGTTCAAAAACATAAACAACTGTGGGATACTGTTTGTGATTTGAACCGGGGGAACAAATTGTGGCAGGATCAGCCTGATATTATTTGTATCCCGCTGTAACTTTACTGTATAAAGAGCTAACATCTCCAAAATATCAGGAGTAGTTAGTCAATACAACAAGTGTGTGTGAACTAAAAATCAAGAATGTGGGATGCTGTTTGACCTACCTTGGCACTTGTGCAGGTGAAGCCAAAGGGAAGATATGCTTCACCATATTTTCTAGTCTTTGGATTAGAATGAAGTTGGTTTTTAAACATATTCAGCTATGTTTCATCTCCTGCTTTGCATTTCTGTGGGCACCCCGTGCTAGCAGCGTCCACACCTGAGACCTGACACTTGAGGCCTGACACCTGACTTTTGAGACCTGACACCTGAGACCTGACACCTGACTTTTGTGACCTGACACCTGACTTTTGTGACCTGACACCTGAGACCTGACTTCTGACACCCGAGACCTGACTTTTGAGACCTGACACCTGACTTTTGAGACCTGACAGCTGAGACCTAACTTTTGAGACCTGACGACTTTTTGTCTGAGACCTGACACCTGACAGCGTTTTGTCTGAGACCTGACAGCTTTTTCCTGAAACTTGACATTTTTCTGTCTGTGACCTGACAACTTTTTGTCTGAGACCTGAGTATGTCCTAAAATGTACACCGTTTAAAGGCCATACTTTGGACCTTGTTTGTTGCTCTGGACTTACTCCTTCCAACTGCAAAGCTAATGAACTGCTAATTTCTGATGACTTGCTTCTTTCTTTCAATTGCAAAATTACCTTTTCTATAACCAAGTACAATTTCTTTTCGGAATATTAAGAAAATCAATCCTGAGAACGTTTCTTTTGCTTTCTCTAGTCATTTGCATTTTCATAACTTGCTCAGCCAAGAGCACTTGGATTCCTATTATAACTCTAGTCTCAACAGTATTCTAAACTCTGTTGCCCCACTCAAAACTGAATCTGTATCATTCTCTCAGTCAGCACCCGGGTTTATAGCTGAACTAAGGCTTCTGAAAGCAAAAAGTCAAAGGCTTGAATGTCTCTATAAGAAAACTTACTATTCATAAGGAAATGTGTAATAATTATGTTTTGTATTATAAGGAGTGTATTAATCAAACAAAATCTGCTTATTACTCCACCATTATCTGTTGAAATGAAGATTCAACCAAGATACTATTTTCCCTGTTCAACTAGTCTTTCACGTTACCATATTTTTTACCTGCTCACCTTTACTCATCTTCCTTCTGTTTTTCTCTAATGTTATATTTCATTGAGAAATTTCACAAAATACACCAAGACCTGGTTTCTGATGTTCCATGTAGCTCTTCCTTTGCAATTCCACTCCAATCACACTGTTTTTCTGCTTTCCAACTTCCCTTTGTTGCTGATATTTCAAATCTCATCTGTAAGTTAAAAACTATTACTTGTCAGCTAGATCCCATCCCTAGAGTTTTGGTCAAGGCCTGTCTACCCTCTTTGCTTCCTCTCATATCTGCTATCGTCTACTCTTCGCTTACCACTGGGGACTGTTCCTGCTCCCTTAAAAGTTGCTGTCATCATGTAAATATTGAAAACAAAATTCACACAGGCAGTTCTTCTAAGCTGTTAAGTGCTCTATCTATCATTCATACACATTCAGACCCCGATGGATGAATTGTAGAGTTAGTATCTTAGTAACATGGGGTTCAAATCTTTCCCTGGAATATTTGGCATGCAGACTGGGATTGAACAACCACCCTTTTGGTTAGTGGCTGACATGCTCTACGAGCTACAGCCACCACAGAGCATTCTGCTGTGTACAGTGTCCTTGAGTGTTCTGAAAGGTGGTTTCAAATAAAAGCTGTTTTAAAAAAATAAGATTGTTATAATAATAATAATAATAATAATAATAATTAGTATTAGTATTAGTATTAGTATTATTATAACTGTATCTCAGTTCCAAGAAAGCAATCTCTAATATTACAAACATTATCTTAATTCCAAGCACACAATCCCAAATACCAAGAACTGTATGTGAGTTCCAAGAAAGCAATCTGTAATAACAAAGACCAGGGCATCCCTGGGCACACGTGCCATCGCTGGCACGTGAAGGGTTTACTGATGGCACGACCATAGCTGGACTGGCCACCGGGCATACCGGGCACTTGCCCGATGGGCCGGTGGTGATTTTTCATTTTTATGGGCCGATGTGGAGGCTTTTTTTGTTTGTTTTTTGTAACCGTATAAACAATGAAAAGTGGTGGATTGGCCAGATGCTGGCTGATGTGTAAAAATAACTCAGTTGTTTGGTCATGGCTATGGCAGAGCTTCCACAGCGTCCAGCGGTTGGATGAGGGTATGGGGAGGAGGAGAGACCTGAGGCAGCCACCGGTGCGAGTGTCAGGTGAACTGAACTTCAGGTAAGAAGTTATGACCTGCAGTCCATCTGGGTCAGATATAAATCAAGTTTAGGTGTAGTTTATTTTCGTTGTACTGACTTTTTAAAGTCAGTTACAATAACTTGTACTGCGTACTAGCTAGCATGACCGAGTTTCGGTGAATCGTCTCGTATTCAGAGAAAATATTACTTGTTTCGTATTGAGCTGAAAAAGAACACCGTTTTTCCCGTACTTCAGCTAGAATGAAAAAAAGACACAAAGCTGGAGTTATTCTGCATCTTTACGCTGTCAGCTGCATCTTCTTCTCTCATTCTCTCCTCCTCCCTCTCCTGTTGCTACTTCAATCATGAAACTGATCAGCTGATCGGCTTTTCTCTCTTGCTTGTTTATCGCTCACTATGCGCCAGAAAGAGGAAACCAGCGGATTTCACGCTAAACAACAGCAGCACGTTTAAGCTTGATCAGCTGTTGTTGTTGCTGGAGCCCCAGCTGTAAAAGCTGCTGGTCATGATATTGTGTGGTTATCTGGTGAGAGGGAAACATGAAACCAGGAGATGTCCTTACTGAATCATCAGAGCTGAACAAGTGATGGAGAAACAGGTTTACCTTTTAGGTGACATGAATGAGTTGAAGGGAAGTTATGAACTGTTTCTGAGACAAATAAAACCAGGATCCTTTTCTATGAGGACAAGAATGGCTCTTGGTGAAGGCAGTCACACTTTTCACCTCTCCCTTCCCTTATCTTTCCTGCTTAGCGTCTTGTGTCCTTTTCTAGTCTCGTCTATTACTTTTTCCCTGGAACACTCTCTCACAATCTGTTCTCTAAAACATAAAAGATGAATTATGGATTTGATCAACTGGCCCCTGAATGTAATTGACACCCTCTTCTCAACGACAAGCCTGGGCTTGGGTGAGTCTGACTGTAAGACATTGAAGACACCTTTTCGGAACCATGATAACACACATATACAGTTGTGGTCAAAAGTTTACATACACTTGTAAACAATATAATATAATGGCTCTACCGAGTGTCCCGTTATTTCTAAAACTCTGATTTTTCTCTGATAGAGTGATTGGAACAGATACTTCTTTGTCACAAAAAACATTCATGAAGTTTGGTTCTTTAATGACTTTATTATGGGTTAACAGAAAAAAGTGATCACATCTGCTGGTTCAAAAATATACATACAGCAGTGCTAATAATTGGTTACATGTCCCTTAGCCATTTTCACTTCAATTAGGCGCTTTTGGTAGCCATCCACAAGCTTCTGGTTGAATCTTTGACCACTCCTCTTGACAGAATTGGTGCAGTTCAGTTAAATTTGATGGCTTTCTGACATGGACTTGTTTCTTCAGCATTGTCCACGTGTTTTCAATGGGGTTTAAGTCAGGACTTTGGGAAGGCCATTCTAAAACCCTTATTCTAGCCTGATTTAGCCATTTCTTTACCACTTTTGATGTGTGTTTGGGGTCATTGTCCTGTTGGAACACCCAACTGCGCCCAAGACCCAACCTTCATGCTGATGATTTTAGGCTATGTTGAAGAATGTGAAGGTAATCCTCCTTCTTCATTGTCCCATTTACTCTCTGTAAAGCACCAGTTCCATTGGCAGCAAAACAGCCCCACAGCATAATACTCCCACCACCATGCTTTATTGTAGGCATGGTGTTCTTGGGGTCAAAGGCCTCACCTTTTCTCCTCCAAACATATCGCTGGGCATTGTGGCCAAAAAGCTCGATTTTTGTTTAGTCTGACCACAGCACTTTCCTCCAGAAGGTCTTATCTTTGTCCATGTGATCAGCAGCAAACTTCAGTCGAGCCTTAAGGTGCCGCTTTTGGAGCAAGGGCTTCCTTCTTGCACGGCAGCCTCTCAGTCCATGGAGACGCAAAACACGTTTAACTGTGGACAATGACACCTGTGTTCCAGCAGCTTCTAATTCTTGGCAGATCTGCCTTTTGGTGATTCTTGGTTGACTCTTTACCCTCCTGACCAATTTTCTCTCAGCAGCAGGTGATAGCTTGCGTTCTCTTCCTGATCTTGGCAGTGACGAAACAGTGCCATGCACTTTATACTTACAAACAATTGTTTGCACTGTTGCTCTTGGGACATGCAGCTGCTTTGAAATGGCCCCAAGTGACTTTCCTGACTTGTTCAAGTCAATAATTCACTTTTTCAGATCCATGCTGAGCTCCTTTGACTTTCCCATTGTAGCATTTGTGGGCGTTTGTATCCAATGAGCCCTATTTAACTGGTCTAAGAGAAGTCACCAGCTGTCGTCACTCATAATCACTCACAAGAAGTTAAGAGGCCATGCTATGAAGCTCAGTTCACTGACAACTTTCTAAGTCACCAAAATTGCTAATTCATGTTGCTGTATGTATATTTTTGACCCAGCAGATGTGATCACTTTTTTCTGTTAACCCATAATAGAGTCATTAAAGAACCAAACTTCATGAATGTTTTTTGTGACAAAGAAGTATCTGTTCCAATCACTCTATCAGAGGAAAATCAGAGTTTTAGAAATAATGGGACACTCGGTAGAGCCATTATGTTATATTGTTTACAAGTGTATGTAAACTTTTGACCACAACTGTACACATGCAGATATACACTCATCCCCCCTCTCCTTCCAAATGCCTTCGACGCTTATTCCCTCCCGATGCAAACGGTAGATCAAAGGGGACCAGCGCATATGCTGCAGGCCTAGATGTGCTGTCTAAACTGGCTGTCTCTCACCTTTTACCCATCCATGCCGATTGTCATGTGTTTCTGTGGTGTATTAAGAGTTTTTTCATGTGCTATGCGCAGAGTTGTTTTTTTCTGTTGTCAAACTGATCTCCCTGTTCGAGCTCAGTCTTGGGGGAGTTCGTTTTTCTTGTTGTTTTTCTTGATGTTGTGTATTTCCCATTGTTCAATTCCAGGTCGCTGCTCATGCGGCTGACCGGCCAACTACCTAGCCTGACCTGTGTTAAGGTTCAAAATATTGGGGATGGACACCAGAGGAAAAACCCACAATAACAACACTGGTCCGGTCGGGTTGAGTCAAACGATGATTTTAATGGTCACACGTGGGAGATGGACACTGTATGCAGACAGTCTCAGATCTCAAAATGGTGGAGCATTGCTCAAACTCTTATAGCCTCTGGAGCCTCCACCTTATCATAAAAGCCTAAACATTCACATACTTTTCTCTCACACGGCGCCTAAGCTACGACCTTGGCTCCCCGTTTATCTGGTCCTGCTGAGACGGGGCAGAAAACTCCAGCATGTTCTGTTCTCTTCTAATCAGACAAATAAGGCAATGTCTTTTCTGCGAACAGTATTTCTCATAACTCAGCAGTATAATGCATCATAAAACAATATCATTCATCCACAATAAATCAGCAGTCTAATGTAATGCAAATCAGTTTAACTAATGCAATAGTTATCAGCTTCTTCTAATTCATAAGGCAAACTAAAACTACCTAATAATTCACAATCTTTAACTAAGGGCATAACATGGCATAAAATAATATTCCACTTTTTACACTCCCCCTGATGAGCTCGTTAGAATAATGAGCTCACCAACACCCTCTAATCCAGTGTGGCCGGGATCATCTCTTCTCACTCCTGAGGTCCTTTGTCCCTCTGATGGGCGAACCATATGTGAGATGACCTCTGTGTTTGCGCAGTTCAGGTGCAAGACAAACTATCACTACAACAATAGCAGGTACAGATGACACTCCCCAGTTCTCCCACAACTTTATTTGGTGCTACCTTATACCCTTCAGACGTACTCAGACTAGAACCTCTGTCCAAGGGACTTTTAACCTTTATTTTATTGCTGCAGCTACCAGTGTCTTCCAGTTGGGTGATCCTCTGCTCTTCTTTCTTCAACCTCAGGGGTTAGACAACCCTTCAGTCGTGGCACAGATCAGGGGATTATTCTGCCCCGATTTCAAACAACGATCTGTGTATCCTCCAGAAAAAGGAACAGGAACGTGTCCCCCTTTTTGCCCAAGAGCCTCTCGAACCTCGTTGGTCTGGTGTTCCCGAATTTCCGCCAACCCCTTCATGGTTATTGCTGTGTTTATGGGATCCATCCTTTTGTGGTGACTAGCTGGAGCCCAAACGCCATGACCTTTGGACCCAGGTGGTGTCTCGGCAGTCACCGTATCTGTTTCCGCTGCGAAGGATCCTCGCATATCTGTAACCTCGTCTGGTGTCTGTTCCTTTCTCTGCAAGAGACAGAAAACCAAAACACCTCTCTGCCTAGCTCTAATAATCTAATGTTGTTATCTACTGACCTTCTAGTGATTCAGAATTGGTTTAAAACAGTCAGAATGTTCCAGGGACTTATTCTAATCATATCCTATGTGTGTGTAAGCGTGTTTGCATTTAGCCCTCTGCACTCAAGGCATTTCCTACACTTTATCAGTCCGGACAATCACGCCGAACGAAGCTTCTGACCTTCAAAAGGCCGAGTGCCAACTCATTATAAGCACATTTGCAAGGTGTGTCTGAAAATTATTGAAACCACTCTTTTTAACAAAAGGCAAACAAATTAACGAATCTTCTAAACGCTCTTCAGTTCATTTCAATGATCGATGCTTAAACATGGAAATAATGATTTATGCTTCTCACTGATTCTCTAAAAGGAGTCCAGAAACTTCTCGGGCCACTATTAGCTTAAGCTTTACCATACCTAAATTATTAAAGACACAAATCAAGTTTTTGACACATTCCAATGTGTCAAATCAACGGAGCTAGAACATTTAAAGAAAAGGTTAGGCAGCTACAAGGTTTCCCAGATTGTTAAGTTGATCTGCGTGTAATGTTCTGACTCAGGTATTTAATATTTTTATAAATGTCATTCAATCAACTACCACTACTTAAACTTAGCAAAAGACATAATTGAATAAAAATCACAAACAATAAGATGATATCAGTGGTGTGTAAGCGCGTGCGGCCTTCTTTGCTTCAAGTCACTCAAATCCATAGATCAGCCAAACATCGCGCTGACTGTAGCTTTTAACCCTTATTAGCTTGAGCACAACTCTATAATGAGCAACAAACTGCAATATGTATAAAAATAATCATGGTTACACCTGCGAAGAAAGATTATCTGATTACCCTAACACCTGTGAATAAAAGATCAACCTGAGGTTATAACAATCACTGAAACACAAATGTTAGTATAATGTCAAAAACTTCAATAAATGATGATCAATGCAATGCTTAGTACTTGATTCTGATACAATAATAATGCCGATGTGAAAATAACAGTAAAACACCCCCTTTTGTCCCGTTTAACTTGACACATAAATGTTTATAGATGGTCCTCTTAAATTTGATTTTCCCCTGGTTTCTTCCTCACTGACCACAGCAGGGGGAAACTCTGTTTTGATTCAGCCATGAATGCAGCTCACCTAATTAATCACTGAGCTCCTTCATGACTGACATCTGAGAGGGTGGCGCTGCCTACTCTTCCTTTAATGGGTCTATTTTCAATCTGTTAATTAGATTACTTAAACATGAAGCAGACTACATCCACCACAAGTCAATACAGCTGTAGATGTGGCCAATCATCAATCTATTACCAATTAATAACAACAGATAGCTTTTATTTTATACATGCTCTTAATCAACCACTCACCCAGAGGATCTTCAATCCCAGGAAATTCCTTCTCCTCTTAAATTAGTCTGTCCTCCTTCCATGCCCTGGTAACTGGTCCATCCAGAGCCACATGATCTCGAAATATACATACAACAAGCCAAACCACACCTTGGTCACACTAACCCTTTTCCGCCCTGATAATGTCCAATGCCATCCTAGTATGGACTGTCAAAAGTAACTTTAACGCTGACTGTTCTGACAATCCATTTTATAACATTTCCTGGTCAGATTTGTCAATCTCTGCACCAGGGTTTTAAACGTTTCGCCATTGTCATTAGTTTTTATTTTCATTTAGTTTTACCTCCAGATTTTCAATAATCATCAGTCCTGATGTTTATACCAGTTGCAATTAGTTTTTACCAATTCTTTGCTAGTTTAGTCTAGTTTTTATTTTCTGAAAATCCTTAGTTTAGATTTCAGTTTTAATCAGTGCCAGTTATAGTTTTAGTTGTGTTTTGCAAAAATTAAGTGTCGCCAAATCCTAGCTCCATCCTATCAGTCATGCTCTTCTGCTTATCTTTGGGTATTAAGACTATTAACTCTTGCAGCACCGGGTGTTCCTAATTTTGGTTCAAGTAAATTGATAAACTTTTGAAGGCGATTGACTCACACAGTTATTTAGATGTCCCAGTCCTGTTGTCTCGGGATGCATCACGCTGCCTTATCTGGGGTTAGCTGTTTTCTGGGGATGCGGGTTGAGTGGGTGAGCTCTTCAAGGAGGGGGAGTGTGCTCCCCCTGATGAGGTCTTCTAGGTAAACTAGGTTAACCTTCTTGTGTGAGCTTTTCAAATGCACTTCAAGGTTTGTGGGACTTTTGTTTTATAAATGTCCCTCATAACCCCTGATGACCCAGTATTTCATTTTTTGCACACTGTAGTACACATTTAGTTTTGCTTGTAGCTCTCATACTCTACTTACCACTCATCTAAGTCCTGATGTTAAAATTTTTATCCCATATGTGGGGGTACGGCCTTGCCAACTGTTCTTCCTATTCAAAATGGCTGGCATCCCCACAAGCACATTTTTGGAAGAAAAAGGTAAGCATGATATTTACATTTAAGATATTTTTATTTAAACTCAGATTTTACTTAATTTTCAAAACTAAACATCTAGTAAATGATCTTAGGTTATCTTTAGGATTAGGCTTATTTAGTTTCAGAGAAAACATGACTAATTTATTAATGTGTGCTCTAATGTACATTGGGACCTGGTACTTATATTTATTTATTTCACTTTTTTTTTTTCTAGTAGAGAACTCTTTGACAAAGGCAGGGAGAATTCTTAACAGAATAACTGAGCGAGATTCAAGCATAGTTTTTTCAAGGAATGAGAGTCATGTGAGCCAAATAGGAGAGAGTGAGACCCCAGTAGGAACTACACAAAGATTATCGAGATGCAGTGGCAGGTGTAATAGAGAAAAACACAGGGCCACCTGATATCTATCATCGTATCTGGTTCAAAACCGATATGTAGGAGAATCCGGAAATTTAAATTTTTAAGTTAAAAATAAAATCTGGGTGAAATGCAGAAATGTTTTCCACTAAAGTAAAAATAAGAGTCGCAATTATAGATGAATCCATGGCCCCTAATTGTTTCTACAAGATCACGTCGTTGCTGAAAGTTATCAGTGATCTCAATATACGAAAAGGATTCACTGTATCTCGAGTTCAGGGTCCTCTTAACTGAGAAACCTGGGACAAACATATGGGTATGACCTGAATGATATCAGTAATGAAGAGTTCTCTCCAAAACTCAAGAAAAGGAGGTTCCAATCAGACGAAAGTGTAACCAAACGTTTCACTCCACTTGCCTGAACTGTTTAGCAGTCCAAGGCATTTCAATTATAGAATGGTTGGGTGTAACAATGAAACAGATGTGTGAAGAGGGAAATGCCAAATGTTCCTTTGTGTCTCCAAATAAAATCAGTACTTCCTCAGATATCCTAAATAAATTGACTTTTGTGAAACAGAAAGTTCAGTGCCATCACTTATTCCTGAACCAATAGTTTACAGCTAGTGAAGTGTCAGTGACTTCTGGGTTGGTCCCTGATCTTCATCTTATGAGATTGTTATTTTAATAACACTTGATTTATTTAAAAGAAAAAAGAAAAAAAAAAAAGAAAAAACGAAAATATTTTTCTCCCTGTTTTATCTTTTTCTCTGGGTCTCAGGAGGACATTATGTCTCTCTCCACTACAAGACTCTTGTTATGTCTAAAGAACAGTCATATTAAAATGATCCTCAATTGGACTCTGGCGCTTTCTCCCGACTTTCCTGACATGATTCTGCGCGTGGACGGAGCAGCCGCACAGACGACTCGACTACCGTAGCGCCTTAACTTAGCTATTGTAGGGCGCGCACACATCAATGAAACTAAACACATTTTACAATAAATCCAATTGACTTTGGCTAATTTTGTGAACATTCATTACAGTTTTAGGTAGTTTTCCTTTTTGTTTTGATTTTATTTCCGTTAAAGCAAACGTTGTTCCACCTCTAGTTTTCGTTATTTCATTTAAATAACATTTATTTTCTTTAATAATAATAACCCTGCTCTGCACACTGGAATAAACATAATCAACATGATCAACATTTTACTGCGTGTTATTTCACTATCTTATTGAGTCAAATACTCCATGCTTATGTGGTTTACGACATTATGTTTATGTACTCTGTCTCTAAATGTTTGAAGAATTTTCAAGTTTGGGGTCAACTTTTGAGAATTTGACCATAAGTGAAAGTCATGGCATTATCACCCCCTTTGGGGCTTACCTTTCCCAGTTTTGATGATATTCCTCCCCATTCTCTATTCTTTGCAAGTACCCTTTTTCGGTGGCGAGAAACTGTTGGTGTGGCCAAGTGGGTGCTGTAAAAACAAAAGCTCAAGACAGAACAGTCACCAGTCATGTACTTCATACAAACTTAAGATATATTGACCTTCATATTGATCCTCTGAGTGTAATGTTACATTTTAATTTAAACTTCTCAAAGCTAAACACAATATTTTACTTTATTTTACTCTTGTTCTTGTGCAGCACCACCCCTATCGGTTCTCTCTTAGTTTTAAATTGCTGACTATTTCAAAAAGCACCCAAAAGGCGGGGGCCAGTGTTTATCATTATATATCTCTCTTTTGAGTTTGGCAAGTCTATCATTCCCCTGTTATTCATAGACCTCAGTGGAGGATTTTTTATTTTATTGTTTTTTTATAACCATTAATTGAATTTTTACAATGGCCTGCTATGGTTAACAATAACATGTTCAGTCATGGGCGAAAACGGACCTTTTCTTCACTTTAGCATTTAACATTCCCAACAATTTTATAATGATACATTAATCGAAACACAGCTACTATAACACAATTTTCTTAATGCAAACATCAATAACTCAAAATTAGCAACCAAAGGGTTAAGTCTGCAGTTCACACTCATGTGACGCTGCAGCCTCCCCCTTTAGTCTCTGTCATTCTTCTGTTCTTATAAAAAACAACCCAAAGCAAGACAACTTTTCTCAAACTAGGCGTTACCTTAAAAGGAGCCTTTCTCTCACATTTCTCTGCTTGTGTGTGTTTTTGTTTCACCTTTTGTTGTGATGCTCCGGACGCCTTCCCAACCTCCACAAGTTTGTTGGGCCCAATGTTATATGTTAAAAACTCCTCTTAGTTTCTCCTTTAACTCTCTGCTAGCTGCTGTCTTTTCCACAGCTGCTGATTCTTGCTGAATTTGGTTTCCATAACTATAATTTGCTTCGGCCGCTGTGCTTGTGGGGGCAGTTGGTCCAGGCCCGTAGCCACCTGTATCAACACACTGAGAGATTTATTTAATATCATTTTCATCACAATCTTAATCTGCCGACTGAGGTGCCGGTCTTAATCATATACGATTTGTCTCTTCTATATCAAAACCCAGCCGAACATCAAACATTCAGCGTAGTCATTCAAAACCTTATTTATAATATTATAATCAGTAAAATCAGCGTTTTAATTACAGGCATGTATCATTGTTTGCAAATCAAAATTATAAAACTCAATAACACGCTAAACAGCAACAAAAGTCCTCTGTACTCCTCCCAGCTCATTTGCATGTTCACACACAGTCTAAAAATAGCTTGCAGCGCTGCAGCTGCACGTCACACAGAGTCTCACACAAAGCTCAGGCAAAACTCTATTATTTTATATTACAAAGACGTCTTATATTTACAACCACTGAAAGGCCTGACAGATTCAGCACCTAACAAATTTCGACAAATTTAACCATAACGGGTCCAACCGAAGAAAGTCTCACTGTTTCTGATTTCACTGAAATCAGACAAATAAGGCAATGTCTTTTCTGCGAACAGTATTTCCCATAACTCAGCAGTATAATGCATCATAAAACAATATCATTCATCCACAATAAATCAGCAGTCTAATGTAATGCAAATCAGTTTAACTAATGCAATAGTTATCAGCTTCTTCTAATTCATAAGGCAAACTAAAACTACCTAATAATTCACAATCTTTAACTAAGGGCATAACATGGCATAAAATAATATTCCACTTTTTACACCTGTCTCCCCAATGTGATGTTTGTGTATTGTATGTACGGTTGGCAAAGTCAGTCTCTAAATTGCCCCTCGGGGATAAAGAGTCTTCTGAATCTGAATCTAAATTTCTTTGTGCCCTCCTTTCCCTGTTAATGCCCTACCTGACCCCCTGGCAAAGGTTTGCTAGACCCGCCCCTGCACAGTTACCAGCTGTCAGCTAGCTTTTAATAAATGATTATCTGAATCTTACAACCAAAGTTTTTATCTGACGTAAAATGTATACAAATCATACATATACCAACAAGACAAATAATTCAACAAATAATTCACCTGTTCTGGTGTGTATTCTTCTCTACAGGAAAAATGCCACGTCAGATGACAGAATGCCCAATATGCTTGGTTCCATATGTTGCAGTTGGGCAGCATTTAAAAAAAACCCACCATGTTGTAAACAAAGAAGAATTACATTTACTGCTAAATTACTGCTCTACAGTGTAAGTCACTGTCATACAGTATATGACAAAACATTGCAACAATTTAAAGTTGTAGTTACATTTGTCAAACTGGATGTGATATGCAGTTACAGGGGCAGGCTGGACTGTCCAGTATGTAAAGCTAAAAACCGTATAAGACTGGATAAGCACTTGGAAAATGTCCACTGTGAGATTGAGGTTAGTGTTTTGTATAGCTTACATTTTGTTGTTAAATTAGAATGCATTCTTATGTGACATGTTTCACTAACTTTCTCAAACATTGCTGTTCTATTGTTTATACCCTTTCAGAAATCAGATCAGAAGAAAGTAATAAGGACAGCGAAACGATTGGCTAATCTGAAAGCCCTCAAAGCTCTCAGACGTTCAAATCCACAGCCTCCAATGGTGACCTCACTGGACATAGAGCAGCTGACTGAAAGCAGTGATCAAGAGGAGCGAAGTGATAGCAGTGATACCAGTGAAGATTGTGTGGAGATTAGAGAAGACAGCTCAGTCCATTCCCCTCTCAATCAATTAGATGATGCTCAAGTCCAACATCAGACTTGCAAAAAGTGCAAAGAACAGAATTTGTTACTTCAACTCCTGAAAAGGAATCTGAAAAGTTTGAAATCCACTAAGGATAAACTTGGCTTCAAACCTCTCAGCCCCCCAAAGCGCCAGAAATTTGAAAGAAGTAAACGTGACCCAACAGCCCGGCTTCCTAAATTTGGTATGAATTCTTTGGCAATAATATTGTTTCTTGTGTAGTGTAATCTGAATTTGTATATCTGGTTGTTCTATTTTGGAACTCACATCCCGCTAATTAAACAGATACTACTAATTAGCAATATCTTCCAAATATCATTGTCAACCAATTGAATTAGAAGAATGTTTTCTGTACCTCATCAGTTTGTCATGACACTTCTAATTGCTATGTTGTTACTACACTTTATTTTAAACAGAGAAAGACCTGAATGCTTGGTTTCAGCACATTTGTGGGACAGGTAAAAAGGACGTTGAAAATGCCAAACAACGGGTCCAATATGTCCGTGCCTGGGCATATTTCATGTCTCACAATCAAGTTCCTGCAATGACGTTTGTATTTATGGACAACAGAGAAAGACTGACTGAGTACATTTTTACAAATTTCTGTGATATATTAGTCCAGTAATCTCAATAATACTAAAGTGATTACTGATTTGTGTTTGTTTGTGGGCCTTTTTAGATGGACAACGTATCTGAATAAATATGCTGTAACAACCAAAAGGATCTGGATTGGAAGTGTGAGGGCGTTCTTGCAATTTCTGATTGATGCACAACTGCCAGAGGTCAGAGCCTCCCGTAAGGCTTTAAAGGGGACTTTATTTGCACTTCAGTCGGAGATGAAGAAGAGCAGAAGGGAGTTACAAACCCACAGGCAAGACATCCAAATCAAAAAATCACGTAAGATCCAACTTTACTACTTATTCATCACTGTCGTTACTTAGCATGTGTAATAAATACATTATTTATAAATGTCATGATGTCATTACTGTGATGTAGTGAGGAAGGAGGACTCAAAATGTTATAATGTAAGGTATAAATTGTATTTAAGTATATATTTTGTACACTGGAAAGGTATACATTGTACAAAATAGAAACTAGGAAATGCAGAGTAACACAAACAGGCAGGCAGCAAAACAGTTTGTCACCACAAGGAAACAGTGGCACACCAAAGCTACTTATTCCAAAGTAAGAAGGAAGTAAAGATAGCTGAGAGAACCTACCACAGATGTAGACAACAAAATTGTCTACATCTGTGGTAGGTTGAAAGTGAGGGGTAAAAGTTATACTAAACAAAAGAAAAATGTCACCAAAAACAGGAGACATGACCAGCAACTAACCAGTGGGAAAACATAACTAAACATACAAACGCAGAAAGAAAAAACCTAAAATATGTCTATCTAAACAATAAGCAAACTAGTAATCAAATTAAAGATACCTAATGATAAAATGAACTATACAGTCAAAAAACACAAAGACTAAAATGGTAAAGGAAATGAGACTATCAAAATTTAGGATATTGATATTTCCTTTTTTCACATGAATGTGTTATATTCAGTACTAAGCTTAGTAAACTTCGAAAATTTAGGAAGTAGGATAAATAAATTGAAAGGGTTAGTATTCTGGATTGGGAAAGTAAGATTTAAGTTCAAAATGGCAATCCAATTCATTTTCATATACTGTGAGCTCTGATCGCCAGTTCTTCTTCCTTACAAAATAATTTTTTGAAAAAAATTAGGTCTAAACTACAACTTGTTTTATATTTACATAGAGCTGGGCGATAGAACGATAACGATATGTATCGCGATATAACTTTTACTCGATAGAGAAATTAAGCTATCGCGATAGACCTCGCCGCTCTTGTCCTCTTAAAAAAAAAAAAAAAAAAAAGGGTCAGCCAATCCAAATCAAGTAGCGCAGAGCCGAACCAATCACAGCCGCAGCGTCACGTCGCGTGACTTGTTACGTACAGCACAAGTGCCACGCCGCACGTGTGTTTGTTTGGGAAGCAGCCAGCGGGTAATGGAGCCAGCGCATAATGGAGGAAATGAGTGTGCCGACTAGAAAAATCAACCGAGCGTGACCGAAGAGAAAACAGATGATGGTTCCAATGCCGGAGAGATTGTCGAACGGAAGAGCCATAGAAGTTCCGTAGTGTGAAGGTATTTCGGCTATTTCAAGTCTGACAAAAAACAGAGTAGCGCGCCGAAAGCAAGTCTGGAAATACAATAAACTGGTGCATGCGTCACACTGTGCGCCACGTTATTGTTTCGGTGAAATGAATTTCTACAATACTGTTACTGTTAATTCTACTCTCTGCAGTGTTTAAATGCTTACATATACACACAGTTACTGTCCCTCCACACACACGACTCGGTTCTGCTTCTATGCCCCAGCTTTGTTTCCTTTTTCCCACCGAGGCTTCTAGACTTCTGATTGGCCAACATTTCTGCATGGTTAGGAATCTAGCGCCACCTGCTGCTTTGGCATGTTCATAGCAGCGTTTTCCTTCATTTCTGCCTTTATGTGTGGACGGGATTATTTTTTAAAACGAAAACGGAAAATCTCCGTTTTCAAAAATACCCGCGTACGTGTGGACGTAGCCTCAGTCTCTGACTGGAAGCGTTAATTCGTCATTCGGCTTTTGTCAGACTAAAGTAACTGTTAAAACTGTTTGAAAAGCTAAGCTATACAACAAGGAGAGATTGAGAATTTCCTTTTAGTTCTCAGTTTATTTGATATTGACAAAAGTTAGTCAGTTTTGTCTGTTCTTCTGTAAAACAAACTAAGATTTATTTTTAGAATTAATATTTTGTTTCTAAGTGGAATTGACAATTTAGTCTGTTTCGTTTGTTCTATTTTGAAACTTAAACGCTTTAGCGGCTGCCTTTTGTGTAGTTTGCAATATTTGCCTTTATTTATCTGAAAAAGTCTCATGTTCCTTAAGTACATCTACCCTGTTGAACTTATTATGGGAAATAAATATTTAAATAAAAACAAGCTGCTGATTATTTCACATTTTACTTGTGAGCAACGGCACATTTAAATCTTACAAATATAGTTATTTGGCTCATATCGTGATAGATATCGTTATCGCCTGAAATGAAAAAAACATATCGTGATATGAAAAAATCTCATATCGCCCAGCTCTATATTTACATCATTGCGTGCAGCATGAATGAGCATGACTGGAGCTGCAGGAACATAAAAACATTCTGTGTCTTTTAGAAATGCTTGTAGATCCTGTCCACATCACTGATTTTCTCAAGAAGGCCACCACACACATCCCTGAAGCACTTGGTAAGTGTTTAGTTCATTTATCCATAAGGACAACTCTAATAACCCCAATAATATCTCTGTTAATGAGAAATTATATAATATTTACTTACCAGCTGTAATCTGTATGTATATATATAGTTCAGAATCTCAGATTTACAGAAATATATGACAGAACTTTTTGCTTTCAATTAGAACAGACTGCTCATTTATAATCACTTGTTGGACTTTTGATTTTTGTTCAAATATATAATACATATACAAACAGTAGCATTTGTGAGGTTTATATAGGATTATATTAGGGGGAGTATATAGCAATATAAGGGATATGCTCCCCTATCCCTTGTGTCTTATCGTGCAACCTCTATGTTACTCAATAGTCGAGCTTGAGAAACATCCCACAACTGAGAACCTAGACTGGTTCTATGGTCTTCTGGCTGGATTTGTCATCTGCACAACTGGGCACAGAAGAGGCGTCATATCAAATATGACAGTTGACGAAGTTGGCACTGCTGAAGCGGATGGTGATGGCCGGCGGATAATCAGAGTAAAATCATTAAGAAATTATTTTTTCTCCCTGATTAAAGGTTTTTTCTTACCAGCGACATCAATGACTGTGTGCAATGTAATTTAGTTGCTGATTCTTTTACAGGTAAAAGAGCACAAGACCAAAGAAACATTTGGCCATGCACTTGTTCCGCTAATGAACGACGAATACATATGGTTTCACCGCTTTGTGTACCACCACCACAGATAGCCTGGTGTATCATCACAATTGATTTTTGCCAACACTGATGGAGGGCCTTATTCTAAGATGCTGACATCATTTCAAGATGCATGGAGGAAGTTTGGTATCCCAGGAAAACCAACCTTCTCTATGATTAGGAGCAGCATCAGCACTTTTGTGAGTAGTTTCCACTTTATGGTGATTCAGTGTTTTTATCTTCCTATCCTTTTAGAGGGATGATATAAAACAGTCACCCTTCCTGGTTCTACTCCCAGTGTTTTAATGTTGAAAGGACATTTCTTTTTCTTTATATTGTCTTCGGTTGTACTTCTTTTTGTGGTTCTGTCCTTAGCTCTGCAAATCTCCTTGAAAATGTCAAATGTTAGTGCAATTAATAGGGCTGTCAAAACTGAGAGCATTGTCCTTGTTTCAGACTGTCCCACAACATTATCGGCTTTGTGGACCACTTTATTGAGCCAGTTGGCATCTGCAAACTGCAACCTGCTGCCCCAGCATGCAACAGCAAAGAGGATGGCACTGGCCACAACAAACTCATAGAAAATCGTCAACCACCTCAGAAAATTACCTGGGCACTCTCGAGTGCAGTAGTGTTTTTTTACCCAGTCCAGTTTATTTTCAGTGTGTACTTATATTTACAGTGCTCCACTATGTCTGCATTGACCCCTTTGATTAAAACAGGGGTCACGGGTTTCCTGGTCTTCCTAAAGTACAAAATCAATTATTTGGTCTTTTTCACTTTAAACTGCAGAGGATTTTGCTCACACTACATGACAAAGGGGTCCACCACAGCCTGGCACTCATCACCCTCAGTGATGCATCCAACCACCGCAGAGTCATCAGAAAATGATGATGGCAGGTCTTGCAGTGGCTGAAGTTTGTGATGTAGAGGGTGAAGAGAAAGGGGAGAGGACCGTCTCTTGTGATGCCACTGTTTTGCTGATCACCTTGTCAGACACCTTGTGTTGAAGATGCATTTATTGTGGTTGTCCTGTCAGGTAATCAACAATCTAGGACCAAGAGTGACCTGACTATGTCGAGAGTGATTTAGGAAAATTATGGCCAGTGCTGTGGCTAAGAATAAATGAAGCAGGCAAAAATAATGCTTTACATAAAGCATGTGTGACACACTAATGTGTGATCCCATCAGAAGTAGTACTTAAAAGAAAGAGAGATTTGTCACCGAAGTGAACTATGTTTAATGAGGTAGTTGCACCCCCCAGCATCCGGGTGGCGCATTGTTCAGTGAGACAGAATAGTGAGGTCATAGGTCCTCCTCTCCAATATGGCAGAAGCGAGGCAAAGAGAAACTTCACCAGTCGTCTCTGTCTCATCATTTCCCTGTTTTGCAGGTTTGTAACCGGTAAAACTATAGTAAAACGGTTGTAAAATATTGATAAGAAACATAGCTAAATGTGGGGGTATAAATCAGCGGGTAAACACTGTTATTGGTTACGTTTTATGAAGTAGAAGGACTGAAAAAATGCCAAAGCCCAGCCAGCCGCGGGCGCCATTTTGGTTTCCTTTCGTCACTTATTTCGGGTCGTTTAGCTGAATAAGCTCCTTTTTGTGTCCTGATATTGTTAATCTGCTGTTGGCAGTGAAAAACGACTGTTTACTGGTTCTGAAAAGTGATTTTGAGAATGTTAAAACTAAAGCTAAGCCTGTCGACATACACATGACTCTTTCATGTATTTGTGAGCCACTAAGCTAAATTGGTTTAAGACCAAGCACTGGTATGTTGGTTAAAACAATCAGAATACATAGGTATTTGGGTTAAGAGTTAAAGAGAGGTAAAATGTATTTGAACATGCATTTCATATTGTTTTGAATTGTCATTCAGAGAGAATAGCCGAGTAAATGATTTGAAGGTCACTACACGTGAAGTACTCTTGTTTCCCATGAAAAGATCGTGGTATTGCAGCTTGAACATACAGACGGTTTTATTGTTATTTCTGTTGTATATAGAGAATGGTGATGCTGCAAGTTAAAAATACATGTGATTGTATAAATAAATATGGCAGAAGCGAGGCAAAGAGAAACTTCACCAGTCGTCTCCGTCTCATCATTTCCCTGTTTTGCAGGAACATTTAATCTGTTTTACCGGCCCAAACTCTGGGTCGGTTACAGATTCTTGGTGGCCCGTACGGGGATTGGTTCCACATCATCAATGGAGCTGATCCTCACACATCCATAAGACCTGCTGCGGAGCTGATGGTCCAAGGAGAGTTGGTGTAAAGCGGAGGAGCTGCTGTCCACTACAGAGGGAAGATCCAGTTTAGAATTACCCATCGCAGAGCAACGAGGAGGACATCATGGCTGACGGTGTAAGGAAGAGCCTGGTGTGGGACATCAGGAAGGGCCTTTTCGCACTGATGCCGGATCAGCTTTTTGAGATTGCTGCAAAGGTGGGTCCAGTACCAGGCAAGGATCTGTCAGAGCTGTCAAGTGATGATGCAGAAGGAAGCTTCGAGTACATCAACTCCTTCATCTACAGCGAGGCAATGTTAGAAGCTGAGGACAGTGGGATGGGGGAATTGTTAGCGCTAAAGGACATGGTAGATGAACTTCTGAATCCTACCAACAACCAGACCAGTGCCGTGGAGACAGATGTGGAAACACGGACGTCAGAGCATGCACCCCACCCTACCTCAGAGCCCAGCCAGTTCAATGCAGCTCAAGTAAACATGGATCAGTCTGACTCTAGCCTTAACATCCCACAAGAAGAACTCCTTAAAATGATTTCGGACTATGAGAAGGTTGGTAGGACATTGCAAGGTTTAGTAAAAACTCCTGCACTACAGCAAGCTCAACTCACCTCACAAAGTAATGTTAGACCTCCCCCAGGCCCTGTAGTTTCCCTCAAAGACCTACCTTATCTTCCGAGACGTGAGTTCAAGGTTCAGGGAGGCCAAGTAGGGGATCACATGTCAGACATCAGCTACAACAGTGTGTGTAGGCAGATAGAGGAGGGTCTAAAAGAGAATTTTACAGAATCTGAGATTGTTAGAGGGGTGTTAAAAATAATTAAACCAGGCAGTTTCAAGGACATGTTAGTTAATAAAGATGACATGACAGTTGCCGGGTTAAAAGGATTCCTGCAGTCCCATCTTGGAGAAAGGAGTAGTACAGAGCTGTTCCAGGAACTGATTTGTGCCAAACAGAGAGAAAATGAAACAACACAACAATTTCTCTACCGCATAATTGGCTTAAAACAAAGAGTTCTTTTTGAGTCCAAAAAGACTGATTCTGAGATTAAATATACCCCAGAAACAGTTCAAGGTGTCTTCTTGCACACAGTTTATCAGGGGATCGGACATAAGGACAATGATATTAGAAGAGAGCTGAAGCCCTTGCTGGCGAATCAGTCAGTGACAGATGAGATGATTCTGAAACATGCAATGAAAGTGACCAGTGAAGAATCTGAGCGTCACCGGAGATTAGGTTCCACACCCCGAGCAAAACAGTTCAGTGCTCATGTTGCCCATGTGGATGAAGGGAAAGTCAAACTAACAAAGAGAGAGGTTGCAGATCAAAAGTCAACAGCCGACACAGTAAAGCAACTGGAAGAGAAGATTGATGAACTCACTAGAGTAGTAGATTCACTCGCAGAAAAAATGAAGAAAGAGTCTTCTAGCAGTACAGCTAGACCAGCTGCAACAAAGACTGAGAGACTTTATGCATGTTCTACATGTTCACAGGTGGGCTCTAAAAATTGTAACCACTGCTTCTCATGCGGCGAAGAAGGCCATAGAGCGATTGGCTGCCTCAAACGTCCAAAGCAGCCGGGAAACGAGGGCCGGTTGCTGCGGAGGGACCAGCTGTGACCGGGACAACATCTGAGTCCCACCTTGACACAGAGACTGAATCATGTGACAACACCAAAGTGCACCAAGCTAAACTCAAGACACAGAAATCCAAGAAGAGCAAAAATGAGCCACTAAAAACCACTGTAAGCAACAGAGAGCCAATAGTAAGACTAATAGGAAAAAAAGCAACAACAAAATGCCTTCTTAATGGGTTAACGGTGACCGCTCTTGTAGATACAGGGGCTCAGGTTAGCTTGATAGACCGAGCTTGGAAAAATAAATACATTCCAGATGTCAATGTTCGTCCGATAGCAGAGCTCATAGAGTTAACTGACTATGGGAAAGTGCCAAAGATTTATGCAGTTAATGGGGAATCTCTTCCATTTGATGGGTGGGTAGTATTAACTGTAAATTTGCCAGGCAATGAAGACCCAGAGCTTTCCATGAATGTGCCGTTTCTAATTAGCTCAGTGCCCTTAGACACACCACTCATAGGGTTCAATGTGGTGGAAGTGTTAATCCAGGGAAGCCCAGCACAGGCTGCTTCTAACTTAGCTAAGCTACTTGGGGGTGCACTGTCTATTCCAGTCGATGAAGCACAGGGAATGGTACATTTCATCCAGACACATCAGGAGAACACAGCTCAGGGGCGCTTGAGGGTGGGTTACAGAGACACAGTAATTCCTGCTGGCAGCACAACCTGGGTAAAGTGTAAAGTCCCACCACAGCTTGACCCAAGTGAACGTTTAGTCTTGTTTGAGCCTGAAGAGAGTTCTGTCCAGTTGCAGCAGTTAGGATTAGGAGAGGGACTCTTAGAGATCCAGCCCGGCAAACTACCTTATGTAGCTGTGCCTGTAGAAAACCACACTAGACATGACATTGTTCTAACAAGAAAGACTGCTATTGGTAGCGTCCAGGCAATTAAGAAGGTGATAGAGACAGATTCACCCATTGAAAACGACGCTAAAGTAGAGGCAACTACTGTTTGTCAGGCAGAGACAGGTTCCCCTAGAACTTTGTGGCAGCCACCAGTAGATCTAGGCCATCTTGAGAAACAGCAGCAAGACATTGTGGAAAAGATGTTATGGGAGGAGTCAGGCGCTTTCGCTAAAGATGCTCATGACATTGGTTGTATTCCTAGTTTGCACATGTCACTCAACCTCAAAGATGACGTCCCAGTGCAGAGGGCCTACTCCTCTGTCCCAAAGCCTTTGTTCTCCGAAGTGAAGGAGTACATTCAGGACCTCCTGGCCAAGGGGTGGATTGTTAAATCCAGGTCACCGTATGCTGCTCCAGTCGTCTGTGTCCGAAAAAAAGACGGCTCGTTACGCCTTTGTATAGACTACCGTCTGCTGAATCAGAAGACCATTCCGGATAAACACCCTCTTCCTCGGATCCAAGACCTGACCGACACTCTGGGGGGGCATTCATGGTTCAGTATCCTTGATCAGGGAAAGGCGTACCACCAGGGCTTCATGGCGGAGGGCTCACGCCACCTCACAGCCTTCGTCACCCCCTGGGGCCTTTATGAGTGGGTACGAATACCCTTCGGCCTCTCCAATGCACCTGCGGCTTTTCAAAGAAGCATGGAGGAGATGTTAGATTCGCTCAGGGACAATTGTTGTATCCCATACCTGGACGACATCTTATGCTATGCACCAACATTTGAAGAGCATGTTGAGGGTGTGAGACAAGTTTTAAGAGCACTCCAGAGGCACGGAGTAAAACTAAGACCCGAAAAATGCGAACTGTTTTGCAAAGAAGTAAGGTATGTTGGCCGCCTTGTATCTGCAGAAGGGGTAAGGATTGATCCAAAAGACTTAGAGGCAGTAGAATCCCTAAAAACTAAGACACCTCAAACAGTTGGTGATATAAGGCGTCTACTTGGCTTCTTAAGCTACTACAGAAGCTACGTCCAAGACTTTTCGAGGATTGCAAAACCTATCTATGAACTGTTAAAAGTAAAACCGGACATGCCAACCTTCCCATCGCGCCAACTGAAGACTAAAGGTCCCCAGTTGTCATCCAAGGCCCCCGTTGCATGGACTAGTGAACACCAGCATGTACTTGAACAGCTAATTACCATGCTTTCGAGTCCCCCAGTTTTGGCCTACCCAGATTTTAACTCACCGTTCTGCCTCCACACAGATGCCTCAGAACAGGGCCTCGGTGCTGTTCTCTACCAGCGCCAGGATGGAAAATTACGGGTAATAGCGTATGGGTCCAGGACATTGTCACCAGCAGAAAAGAATTATTATCTTCATAGCGGCAAGCTAGAATTTCTGGCACTTAAATGGGCAGTGTGTGAGCGTTTTAGAGACTATCTGTACTATGCTCCACACTTTACCATCTATACAGATAATAATCCATTGACCTACGTTATGAGTACTGCCAAGCTTAATGCCGTGGGCCATCGCTGGGTCGGGGAACTGTCAGACTTTCACTTTGAGATCAGATACAGGCCTGGCCGGGCCAATGTTGATGCTGACACATTGTCCCGTCTCCCTCTTAACATTGACATGTATGTGGGTGAGTGCACTGAAGAGTTATCACCTGAGGTGGTCCAAGCAGCCTGGGGTGGAGCTAGAGCAGCTCGAGAAAGTGATGTTGCATGGATTGCTGCCCTAACTATCGCTGAAAATGCAGCCCGGGAGCCACATCCAGTTTTCCCTGCAATCGACCAAGATGAGCTAGCTCAAGCACAAAGAGAAGACAAAACGGTTGGAGAAATAATGAGGCTAAAGAAGAAAATGACAGTCTTAACAAATGACATCAGAAACACAGTGACTAAAACAACGAGGAAAATGTTGCAGGAGTGGGACAAATTACATTTCAAAAACGGACTGATGTATAGACAGACAGGTGAAAGGCAACAACTAATCCTCCCCGCAAAGTACAAAGAGACGGTGTTAAAGCACCTGCATGATAACATGGGACATATCGGCACAGAGAGAGTACTGGCACTGGTGAGAGAGAGGTTCTACTGGCCGTACATGAAACGGGACATAGAAAGCTATGTTACCAGGAAGTGCCGATGTATCATTAGCAAGAAGCCAACAACCCAGGTACGTGCTCCAATGGGCACCATCACATCCACCTCGCCTTTGGACCTGGTCTGCATCGACTATCTCCACCTGGAGCCCAGCCGGGGGGGATATGAATACATTCTTGTCGTCGTGGACCACTTCACCAGGTTTGCCCAGGCGTACCCCACCAAAAACAAGTCTGGGAAGACAGCAGCTGAGCGAATCTTTGGAGAGTTCATTCCGCGCTTTGGGTACCCAGCACGACTTCACCACGACCAAGGGCGCGAGTTTGAAAATGAACTTTTCAAGACACTGAGGGAGAAATCAGGTACTGGACACTCGAGAACATCCCCATATCATCCTCAAGGTAATCCTGCCGAGAGGTTTAACAGGACACTTTTACAAATGTTAAGAACGCTAGGTGAAAAAGAAAAGGGGAAATGGAAGGATCATTTGCCACACATAGTTCACGCTTACAACTGTACGCGCCATGAATCCACAGGGTTTTCCCCCCATTTTCTACTGTTTGGGCATCACCCGCGCCTTCCGGTAGACATTTTATTTGGTCTAGTTGGGGAGAAGCAGATAATGTCACACAAAAGCTACACAGACAGGTGGGCGAAAAGAATGACAGAAGCGTACAGGATAGCCAGTGAAAAAAGTAGGTTGTCTAGTATCAAAAACAAGTCTTTCTATGATAAAAAGCTGAGGGGTGTAGTGTTACAGCCTGGTGATAGGGTCCTCGTAAGGAACTGCAGGGAACGTGGGGGACCAGGGAAGCTGCGATCTTACTGGGAGAAAACCATTTATTTGGTTAAAGGGCAAATAGGTGATAATCCAGTTTATGCAGTCTATTCGGAGGGCAGTGATGGAAGTAAAACCAGGGTCCTACACCGTAACCTCCTATTACTGGTTAACGACCTCCCAGTTGAGGCTCCGCCTCCGAGATCTGAGCAGGCACCTAAGAAACCGATTAGACAGAGAGAAGCGGAGTTAAGTGAACAAAACAGACAGAAAAGCGATTCTAGTGACTCAGAATCTGATGAGGATGCAGGAGGGTACTGGTTTAGGTTCCCCAGAGAGGCTAGACATGTTGAAAGAGACGTCCATTATAGTCAATCTGGCGTACCCCCAACAAGCCAAAGCCCTGAGGACCAAAGGAACCGCTTCCAGTTACCAACTAGAGACAGTGAAAGAGAAAGAACCTCCAGCGAACATGAACAGACAGGAATAGACAGTCAGATGCCCCCTGTCCCTGAGGTACAGGCACAGCCAAATTGTCTGGAAGAAGGATGTGAAAGCTCCACTTTACCTGGCCAAGCGCTACCACAGATACCAGCAGGTGACCCACAGACTGAGTTAAGAAGGTCAGCCCGAGAAAGGAGACCTAGACAAGTGTTTACTTATGAGTCACTGGGAGAACCGGCTCTACAGCCACAGGCCATAGTATCTGCACTAGCTGCGCCATTCTTTCCATACCAGCCATGGACACTAACACCTTTTGTACCATTTAGCCCAGGGTTTGCATCTTGTGTGCCTTATCCAGTTGGGCCATATACTTACCCTGCACATATGCCATGTTGAGTATTTGACTGTATTACTTTTGAAAATGTTTGTATTTTTGAATGTCAGGAGCCATTTCCATTTGTCAGGGAGCGTGTGACACACTAATGTGTGATCCCATCAGAAGTAGTACTTAAAAGAAAGAGAGATTTGTCACCGAAGTGAACTATGTTTAATGAGGTAGTTGCACCCCCCAGCCTCCGGGTGGCGCATTGTTCAGTGAGACAGAATAGCGAGGTCATAGGTCCTCCTCTCCAATATGGCAGAAGCGCGGCAAAGAGAAACTTCACCAGTCGTCTCTGTCTCATCATTTCCCTGTTTTGCAGGTTTGTAACCGGTAAAACTATAGTAAAACGGTTGTAAAATATTGATAAGAAACATAGCTAAATGTGGGGGTATAAATCAGTGGGTAAACACTGTTATTGGTTACGTTTTATGAAGTAGAAGGACTGAAAAAATGCCAAAGCCCAGCCAGCCGCGGGCGCCATTTTGGTTTCCTTTCGTCACTTATTTCGGGTCGTTTAGCTGAATAAGCTCCTTTTTGTGTCCTGATATTGTTAATCTGCTGTTGGCAGTGAAAAACGACTGTTTACTGGTTCTGAAAAGTGATTTTGAGAATGTTAAAGCTAAAGCTAAGCCTGTCGACATACACATGACTCTTTCATGTATTTGTGAGCCACTAAGCTAAATTGGTTTAAGACCAAGCACTGGTATGTTGGTTAAAACAATCAGAATACATAGGTATTTGGGTTAAGAGTTAAAGAGAGGTAAAATGTATTTGAACATGCATTTCATATTGTTTTGAATTGTCATTCAGAGAGAATAGCTGAGTAAATGATTTGAAGGTCACTACACGTGAAGTACTCTTGTTTCCCATGAAAAGATCGTGGTATTGCAGCTTGAACATACAGACGGTTTTATTGTTATTTCTGTTGTATATAGAGAATGGTGATGCTGCAAGTTAAAAATACATGTGATTGTATAAATAAATATGGCAGAAGCGAGGCAAAGAGAAACTTCACCAGTCGTCTCCGTCTCATCATTTCCCTGTTTTGCAGGAACATTTAATCTGTTTTACCGGCCCAAACTCTGGGTCGGTTACACATGTGTAGTCTTACCCACACTAAACGACCAATTACAGTTATTCACTGATTTATTTGATATATTAAAGGGTGTAATTCCAAATGAACATTTTTCTCATGTTTATGTTATGGATATTTATATATACTAATGTATGCTGAAAAAACATTCTTCATCAAGTTATAAATCCAAATGAGTGATACTTCACATCAAAATTCCTAGAGGAAGATGTGGAAACTATGTTCATTCATCAGATATACATTATTGGTAAGAAATCACATGACCAAAGCAGAGAGCACGATTGGTTGAAAGATCTGAATGCTAAGATCCCCATAGATTATATGCAGAGCTGTTAGTGTTCATTAAGTTGAAGACGGTGGAATTACATAAAGGTAAGTTTAGATAAAATTAACTAATTCCTTCCAACTGGAACATCCAAATCCCTAAGCTCTTGTGTTGAATTTAAATGCTATAATTCCAAGTATTGTATATAAATCACTAATGTTTAGGTTCCCGCATGAGGTTATTCTTTTGTGTGTGGTGGGGGGGTCTTTCATAATTAAAGTCTACAGTCAAGGAAGAAGTGAGTAACAAAATGCAATACTTGTTCATACCTTTATACCTTGTAGCACCACACGTTAAGACCTTAACAACTGTCAGCAAAAATACTGCTTTAAAAAATCGGAATCACCTTGTTTAAGTTCAATATAAATACACGGAAGTGTTATGAAAGCCCTAAGTCAAATGAAGTCATTTTAAATGGTTCAGCATTGTCTGCATCTGCAGAGGATTCATGTGTACATGTATTTTAAAATAATGATGCCAAGCGCCTTGATGGAATTGAAAAATCAATAAATGTTTTTCACCCCTTAATGTCTTACTTACAATCATTAATTTAGAGAAAATGTAGGAAATTGACCTCCCATTCTGAATTAGACAACCCCTGAAAAGGCTCTTCTGGGACCGCAGAAGCAGGTCTTGTGTGTACTTACCCCATTTTTCTTCTTTTTACTTACCAGATTCCACGAGCCATGGATGATGTTGGCAGGGAAAATATGCGTGCTTTGTCCAAAGCATTCACGTGCTCCCCAAGTGTGCTGAACTTCCTCACCGACCCTGACATCCTCATTCCCCTCCAAGCAACTACTGTTGACAGTCCCGTTGAACAACTAGCTGCTCAGTTCAATATCAATGGGATAGTCATCGAACTGAACTTCTTGGAAAAGTTGAAGATTCAATTCTCCAAGTTGAGGCTTTCACTATACAGAAACCCCCAGCTGCGAAATTCCTGGCACATCATTAAAAAACACATTGATCGTACAAAGTATTCCAGCGAAGGGTTAGAAGTGCTCCACAGGCTGCGAGGTATTGATCTAGCTGAGCTCAATGACGGATTCAAACTCCATGTCACAGCAATCCCGAAATCCCCTTATGGGATGGAAAAGGTATTTTCCACATTTGGATATCTGTCCTTCAACACCATAGAACTCATCAATGCGATGTTGATGAACTTCATTGAGAGTCTGAGAGCACTTCCACCAGAACAGCTTTGTAGACCCTCGCTCCAAAAGATTATCCTCCAAAACAAAGGTTACATGAAAGTCTTACCACAGGACCAGGAATTCCTGCTGCGCACTCTCGATCAATCCAAGGATTTGCTACCTGAACATGAGACGTTGGATTTACATTTCTATGTCTACAAGTTTGGCCACAGATCCCAGGAACCGCTGATTCTGTCCGACATCACTGACTTTGACAACATTGTTCGCTTGTCTTTACATGTTGCGTGCACATTGTCAACAGAGGACCCCCACACCCTATTGTTTTGGTCCAGAGCAGGGTTAGAGAAGTTGGTCGGTCCAAGAACAACATTCTATACTGCCATGTCAATGCACGAGTGCGCAAACATGCAGACTAAATTGGATGAACATGAGGTGGACGTCAGTCCAGTTCTGGGGTCTATTGCCGACCTGCTGTTTGCGAACCATTGGCAGTTTTACGTGGACAGTCCCCACACCCACGCTCTGGCAACGTTCCGTCACCCAGTAAGTGGCTTGATAGTCATCGGTGGGCTCGGCCACCCCAACTATACCAAGGCCCTCGAATCCCGTGCGCAGGACTACTACGTACACATGCGGGACCTTGCAAACAAGGCCATGTGCAAGTATCCCTTACGCATCGAGATGGTGCAAGCGCTGGACGCCGCGGACCTCTCATGCCTGATCGAACCTATTCTCGCTGTTCATTTCTTCTCCCTTCGTCATTTGAAATGGTTTTTAAACGAACTCCCAATGGTGATACCCTTCAAATGGGACGAGGGAGACTGTAGTGTCCAGGAGATACTCTGTACATGTCTCACCTACATGGCCGACGAGCTCTGGACTCTGGGAAATGAGCACTCGGGAAAAGGTGGGTTCATCCCATCGTGGAGAGCCTTTCAGCTCGAGCTCACGCTGGAAGAAGCTTTTTACGGCCACCCTTTGTCCAATGTGGACAATGTCTACTCCTCAGCAATGGGCACTAGCTCACGTCATGAGTTCAGTGCCACTCATATCAGGGGGTTCATGGCGCTTGGCTCTGCCACAGCGCCAACAAGTGAGGACACACCTCCACCTGTGTTACACTGGACAAAGGATGCTCTCCAGACCCATCGAATCCACAGGCTGTTCTCTCTTACATGTAACATGGAGGCTGAGCCTTCTGTAGTTGGCCCTTCACTTGTAGTCCTTCTCCTCCAGGATCTTTTCGGGAGAAACGAAGAGATCCCCATCTCTGCGCTCCAGGGAGATAAGTGCCCTGACATTCTCAAGGGACACGTTAACCTGTCAACATTAGTAGGCAACCTTGCAACCAGGGACACATTTCCAACTCCCTTTACATTCTCCAGGGCCAGGATCCTCATTCAAGAGGCAGGGAAAGATGTGTACGAATGCCTGATGGCTGGTTTCCTGCAGCTGAAGCTTAGGTGGTTCCCCGAAATCAAATATCGTGATGTCAGAGGCACGACCACGGCCTCATGGAACTTTCAGCACTTCATTGAAGTACACAATGATCACCATGAGCCTTCAATGGAAGCACGGGCGTCAGCCATGGTTGGAGACATTGCAGTGGAAATGGAGCGCCGTTCGATGTGTTATGGCCGCAAGTTGGAAAGATACCAGGAACATGGCATGCCGTGGTTGGCTGACGTTTTGAAAAGGATCCCAGGAACAGTCCCTGTACAGACCCAGAAGAACATCTTGATTCTGGCCAGTTCAATCGGAATGTTGATGAATGGTGATTATGTGTCATTTGAGAATATAAAGGACCTGCTCATCGAGAAGAATATCAGCCAATCCGAGCTGCAGAAATACAAGATCCTGTCAACTTCTCCATGCGAAAGAACATCTGGATTTACATTTTACAAGCTCCACTATGACATCCCCTACAAGATGTTGCACCGTCCATTCCTTCCAGACCAGAAAATGCCTCCAACAGTCCAGCTGGATATGGAGGAACTGAAAGCTCCTCTATTGCTAGAGGACGAAGTACCAGAGTCTGTGGTCACAAGAGCTGTGTACATGCCAGCCAACGTGAGGAGGGATTGGACTCCAGAGGAGACAGGGTTTGTCAACCCGGACTCTGCAGTCCCAGTTCTTGACGGGTACCGCAGTTATGTCCAACAATGTAAGGCCGCTGCTATGGCTGCTCGATCATACCAGGCATACGTCCAGAAGAGGAGGGAAATTTTGTTCAGAAATTTATAAGTAAACGTTCATTGTGTTCTGATTCCAGATGTGACTTCACTTATAAGTTACATTCCAACCAGATCATGCTACACGTTATGTTATAGGTTCGATGCCACTTGACAGAAGTGTGATTTAAGTTATATTTCATTTCAGGTGAAAAAAGTGCTGTACTACAGCATGTGTGTTCCATGAAGAAGTTACCTTCCAACCAAAGTGTTCAAAAAAAGAGAAATCCATAAAGAGATATAAGGAAAGGAGGAGATGTGTAAAATACTTCAAAAATATATATTTCAAATAAAAAAAAACCCAAATAAAATGGGGGCAAAAGCCAGGAGAGAATTGCATTGTGCGTCTGTCACTCTCTGTGGTGTGTTTGAGTCTCTGATTTTTAAATGCACAGCAAGTGTCTCTCTCTCTCTCTCTGTCACACACAAACATACACACACACACTGAGCGGGTCACAGATAAGGGAAAAATAACAGAAATGAGGAGAGGTTTCAGTGTCAGGAGAGGGCCTGTGATGCTGGGAGATTTTGTGACAGTGCATGGTTTACCTGCGGGTGCTGAGTACTCCCTAAAGGTCCCAGGAGGAGGAGATGAGGAGGCAGCGGGCGGCTGGCTTTGGGCTGGGCCTCAGGAAAGTGATTTGTCTGTGTGGTGCCGTGTGTGCCCTGTGAAGCTTAGATGGCTGCTGCTGACGCTCTGTGTTTCCTGTCATCTCCTCGTCCACACATATGCCTTCAAGACACAGCCTACAAGTGGAGACCAAGACATCATCGGTTGCCACAAATAATACAATCTCCTTCTGCGTCTGACATTCTCTTTGGTTTGTTTGAGTGTTTGGTTTTTAAATACACAGCAAGTGGCTCTCTCTCTCTCTCTCTTTCTCTGTCTGTCATACACACACACACACACACACACACACACACACACACAAACAGTTAAGAGGTCAAGATTAGTCAGAAATATATATCTAATTGGTTGGTGATTGATTATTTATTGTCAGATGTGAACTCAATTCAGTTTTGCTTAGTGCCATATAGTGCCAAATTCCACCAACAGTTTCTTCGAGCTGCTTGGAAAGGTAACGACCCTTACAATAATATCACGAAAACAGAACAAAATGACTATGGCCCTTGTGAGCAAATTCTAAGGTGACAATCGCAATGAAAACCTCCCTATTAACAGGAAGAAACCACTACCAGGCTCACAGAGGGGCTGCCATGTGCTGTGACCGGCTGGGAATCTGTCTGCATATCAATTCAATTTAATAAAACCTTACTGATACCAAAGGTTGACCCCGAAGGAAATTGGTTTAAGGGTGCCGACCTTTTGCCAGCGCCAGCTTACCCTTCCGAACATACATATATTACACAAACATCACATAGGGAAGACAGTTCAGAGAGGCATAACAATGGAAAATCCACAACACGAGGAAAGACGAGGAGAAAAAAGAACTCCCCCAAGACTGAGCTCACACAGGGAGATCAGTTTGAGAACAGATAGAAACACCTCAGTACATGAATCATCACATCTCACAACATAGAAGACATAAGCTTCGAAGGTGTTTGGCGGGGGTGGGAGATGGGGATGGGGGGGGGGGGGGATCTGTGTCAGTGTGAATGTGACTGTGTCCTGCCGAGTGAAAGTGTCCCTTCACTTTGTTCGGTAAAAGTCAACTATCTTCGGTCGACGCACATGGTCTTGAATGAGGAGAGAGATACAATAAATGGTCTTGTTATCAAAGGAGAATTGTTATTCCTGTCAGCTTTTGCCTCAAGCATCCAGTCGGTGCCAAGGGGGCCGCATGAGGTGAAGATGGTAGTTGTTTTGGTTAGTGCGAACAAACTGCTTCCAATTTACAGTAGGTCTAATGTCCGTCACTGGTGACCAGGTCTCTAAATTCCTGTTGTTCTTCTCCAAAATCTTAACCATGTAGCAGAGCCATGAGCTTTTCCAAGATCTTGTCCATGTTGTGTCAAAAAAAACCACAGTCTGAGTACTCACAGCCCTGCCCATCGTCTATCATGTCGGCCAGCCTTGTGGGATTTTGAACAGCTGTAGCCGCTTCTTGTTTTTCTTTAAGCCAGGTCCGAGCCAGCTCCAACCAGGAGTTTGTCAGTCTTGTTAAGGGAGCAGTTGATCAAATCCATAATTCTTCTTTAGGTTTATAGAGAACAAGTCTGGTAGACTCTCTCATTATTAAAGAATAAGACAGACCATACAAAAGATATGAGAAGCCAAACAGGAAAGATAAGGGAGAAGGAGAAATTGCAACGACCTCCGTCAAAAGCCAAGAGATTCAAAGTGTTGTATTCATAATACTATTTCCTTTGTAGTATTGTCTTTTCTATTTCTATTTTAAATGTCATTGTTTTCCTGTCACGCTTAGTGTGGTTCTTTCTACCTAGTTTCCCCTAATCTCCACCTACTTTCTGCTAATCACAACATCACACTGATCAGATGGCGATGCCTTTCACCCTGGTTTATCTCTGACATCAGCACCAACTATTCTGTTGTTCTTATAATTTTTTTCTACATTGCAACATAACTTTGTATGTCCAATAGCCAGATAAGAAATTAATATAACTATAAATTGTTATCTACAAATTATATTAAGCTGTTACGTTCACGCGGTTGTTAATTTTTATTTACATGTAGTTAGTGTACTGCTGCCAATGAGTTCATAACCACGTCTGTTTGAAGGTATTTTATTGGAGTATCTAACAGCAAGAATTTTGAGAATCAAAGATCATGGGTGCAGTTCCCCCCTCCAGGGGCAAGGGTACCTAGACCCGGTTCGTAGAGTACGCTTGGGGAGTGTGATTGTGTGTACAGCGTCTCTTTATGTCTGTCTCCACGTTGGTTGAATGTGGAGTAAGTGCATATGAGAGCGTGAGGGTGGGAATGGATGTTTGTATCGGTGTGTGCCTGTATGTCTGTGTCTATATGTCAGGTTGGGTATCAGACGGCACCTCTCTGGGGACATCTCAGGCCCTCCAAGGTTTGGAGGCCTATCTCCCCCCACCACCACTTCCCATGCCAGTGGCGGACTCCCTCAGACATCGGTGCATTGGTGGTTCTTTGTGTCTGGGGATGGGCGTCCAGGTACACACCGGCTCACTCCTTGGCGGCCGCTTATCGGGGCCTGGAGCCTGGGGCTCGCTCGGGCCACTTCGGAGGTGGGGTGCCCCCGGCCTCTCGGCCTGGGGCTCGGTCACTCAGCCACAGCTGGCTGCCGGCGGAGCTCACAGGCGCGTCACTGCAACTCCCCCTGGCTTCTGCTCTGCGGCTGCTGAGTGAGCCCTCATCCGGGACTCTCCTCAGCTCTTTCTCGGACAGTGGCGCGGCTGCCCCTCTGTTGATCTTCCATGGTCTCTTGTGTTCTGGGGGCCTCTGGAGGTCTGGAGTTTTGATCTCCTCCATACCTGCTTCATGCCCTGGAGGACGGGGCTGTGGCCCCCCCACACCCTCAGCAGATCATTACATGAAGGAACCTTTTAAAAAAACAAGCGCGTCCATGCTCACAGGTGTACACACGGGTGCTCACACACACAAACTACACCCTTTTTGGCTCCTACCTCAAAGCACACTGTGTTCTGTTGATCTTATGTGCTGCACAATAATGTTTAATATTTAGTATTTACTGTCATATTCCCATATATCATTGTGATGTTGTTTATTCTATTACTCTTGTTCTCTTCTGCTTGTTTTCCTTTTTCTTTCTCAACAGGTGATCCAGGTGATCGATAGATGCATTTTCTTTTTTTTTTCTGCCCATTCTGTTGGTTTTTGTTTTTTGCCCTTCTCCCCCGTCCCTCTTCTCAGCTGTTTCTCTTTCCCTCTTTCTTTCTCCCCTTCTTTCCCCCAGTCAAGTCTGTCCCGTATTCAGCAAGTGAAAATAAAATAAACAATAAAAGGTGAATCAAATGGATCATTATGGCAAGGCTGGGATGGTCAATTTGGTAAAGTAAATCCGTTGGGCATCTTTCTTTGCCTTTAGACAATAATTCTGATGTCAAAAGAGCCAAACGGTACAGGCAAAAAAAAAAAAGAAAAAAAAAAAGAGAATCAAAGATCATTTTAACAAGCAGTGATTTCAAAAGAGTTAAACATTGCACTAACACAATTCCTAAAAGCTGTTAAGATATTAATTTAATTATATTTAGTTTATTTTTAATTGCAGAAAAGATTCCAAACGAGTCGTCTTCCGTTCCAAGTACTGGTACCATCAACTGTGTTGGTAAATTAGATCGTGTGATTGGGTGAAGAATCTGATTTGTCATGAACTTTGGGGGGAGGAGCAATAACATCAAAGTGTGGTGAGAGTACAGCAGAGAGCAGATTTTTTTTCAAGGTAAGTGCAATCCTAACCACTAATTCTTTCATTTTGTTATGATCCTATTTGGAAACATGCATTAAACATCTGAACTACATTTAATGTTTTTGTTTATATTTCATGTATTTTTAAAAATAATTTCTCTTTCAACACAGTATTGCAAGTCCTTAGTCAAGTGGGCTCCTCACAAGAAGAGGAAAATGGATAGAAGAGGGAGTACTCCAATTCCTGAGGACCCTGTGAAAAGCAATAAACCACCACTGGTGGAAAAAGATGAAACTAGGAAGCTGGAGATTTCTGAAGCCATTAAAGAGCCTCAGTCCAGCAATGATGGTGTGCCAGTGAATGTAAGTTAACAGAGTAACACAGCCAACAACAAGTGAAATATCAGATGAAATGAGTTACTGCAACAAATACTAAGAATCTCCTCTCTTCATTTGTCTTTGCAGGCAGACGGTGTTGCTGATGGGAAAGGAAAATGACTGCCAATAAAGACACACAAACATAGCTACACACACACAAGCATGCATGCACCTGCACACATATGTTCATATACAACAATGTTCAGATAAAGTTCACTAAAGTTCTTGTTGTTCAACTGCAAAATCCTGTGTTTTCTTTCTCACACTGATGGAGGATGGGAAAAGTCCACAGTCATGGTATTCAAAAAGAATATAATGCAAAGATTTGCAGCTGAATGTAAGAATCAGCATTGTAATGTAATCCTTATATAATAATATTGTATACCTACTGACTATCTGAAGCACTATAGATAAAAAGTCCCATTTTAACTGTAGATTCAAAAAATCCTTTATTCAAAAAATTTGTTTTATTCTTTTCTTTGTAATTCCAGATTAAAGTTATAGTACACTAACAAGATTCCTAAAGGATGATAACCAAATGCAATTCATTAGGTTTGTTGAATTAATTACACAAAATTCCTAAGAAGTCATCCCTCATTCCAAGTTACACTGTCCTGCAATGTGTTGTAGAAATGCATTGTCTGATTTGCTAATCAAGAGTGATGTCACCAGAAGTCCCGAGAGGTGTGATTTAGTAAACGGTAAGTCTAATCACAATTCCTTCTATCCAAATGACTAATTCTATTTTTTTAAAATCCTCATCCCTAAAGGTTCCAATTTTAGAATACAAATCAATAATAATTCTTTCAATTCCAGTTTTTTCACTCTAATTCATAGATCTTCCACTTATTGAATAGAAATTACTAATCCTTCCAAGATACTACCGGTAATTCATATTTCCTCTGTGTGCAGCTTATCTTTTGAAATTGGGTCTTTTGTTCCTTCTTATTCCTCCTGTGAGAATGTCAGGTATGTGCCAGTGTGTTAGATCTACACCTCTTTGATTTCTCAGATTGAGTGGTCTCAACTGATGCTCCTGAAATGTCATTTGTAATTCCTGCAGTGGAAATGCAGATGCAATGCGTTGCTCCCAATATAGCACCCTTTGGTCAAATCCAGAGCCACCAGGCTGAACATCCTGTAGCAGAATCTTGCAGGCAAGAGCAATTTCTCTTATACCCTTATATTTTACACATTATAATAAATCAAATGATGTTTACATTTTCTTTGTATAAACTGATAACTTTCAGATGCAGATGTGGACGTTTGGACAAACTGTTCATGTGGATAATCCTCATTGCTGTTTTTGCGATCATTGGACTCTACATGATCATTTTGCTACTGCTTTATTACAACAACAACTTTTCATGAGTTCATTCACAAACCACTGAGGAAAGACAATAAAAGTGTTGTTGTTCAATGTCAAAATACGTAGTCTTCATTCTCACACTGGGGATGTACTGGTTATGGACAAATTAAGTGTGTGATCATGTATGAGTTGTATAGTTTTAATGTTTTATTTGGGAACAGAATGGTGTGTATATGTAAGTTTGGTGATGGAGTTTTTATTATGAATGAATGATGAATTTTTATGATTATGTCTATTTTTTAAGCTTAAGGTTAACAGATGGAAATTAGCCCTTGGCTATAATCTGGTATGTTTACATTCATGTACTTTTTTTTTACATTTATGTTCATTAACATGCACTGTCCTAAATAAATACTTAATAAATAAATAAATAATAAATGTCAAAGGTTGTCTAACATCAAGATTTATGGTGGTTCAAACTGCAGACAAGAAAAGAAAACTACAGGTGAATCCAAATGTGATGCTCATTGTTGTTCCCAAGACTAAGCAAAAAATGCAATGTAATATATTTGTACTAATCTTTAGCTGTTAGACTACTAAATGCTGACAGGGGTCGTTTGGATTCATATTTATGATCATTAATTTTTATAGGTTGTGTGAATGAGCAGACAAAAATGGCCCTTTTTGGGATTAATAAAGTTATGTGAGATTAGTTAAAAAGAAAAAAAATGGGCATTTGTGCAACATTTTATTTAATATTACAGAGTCAAAGTTTATTGATTTCTTTTACAAGGTATAATTTCAAATAAAATGATTCCTAATGGTAGCTGTGCAAATCTTGTTATTAAGTTAGTTGTATTAGTTACACATAAAATTCCTAATGGGTATTCCTATTTTCCAAGATCCTATAAAAGACAGCAGAATTCAGTGTTCTTATTCGCTGAACGGTTGTTGTATAACAGCAAACTTTAGAGGAGTGGCAGTGGAAACAGGCTTGAATTAGGAGTCCATGTTGTTACCTTTTAGGAGAAGATGGAGAAGATGGATTTATTTGAAGGTTCTCCAATCAGGGTTAGTGGATCAAGCTGGAACCAGGGAGGTTGTTGCAGCTCTTCAGGGGTCTCAGTTTCAGAGCAATGACGTTCCATCCACTGTAAATTCATGGAGCACAGGAACACAACAAATCATTAATAAAAAATAAAAAAATGAATAAAAAGATTGCAAAAGGCACTTAGAATCGCCACCATAAATTTGTCTTTGCAGCCGAGGAGTTCTAATTATGGGAAAGAAAAATAAATGCTAGACAAGACATACAAACATGACCACCACACACACACACACACACACACACAGAGAGAGAGAGAGACACTCACACAAAAGATCAAAAGCTATGGCGACAGCAGCAAGGAAAACCTCCCTTTTAACAGGAAGAAATCTCCAGCAGGGTTAGGGTTAGGGGTTAGGGGTTAGGGTTAGGGTTTGTGAAAGAAAACGCAATGATCCCTCCCCACTTCGTCCGACGACTGGGTGGTTGGATGGAGGGCCACTGGAAAGGCACGGGCCACCGCACGTCATGCTCAGTCCCCATTTCCCTTCCCCGTCACAGTCCTCCTCCTTCTGTCCTTGAGAAGTGACCAGCTTGCCCCCAGGAGGCCCTGAGACAGCACTTTTGGCCACTCCCCATGTATATGATGCCCTTCATTTACACACTTAACCTTATTGTTTAAATACTCTTCTTAGTCTGAATCCATGTTCTTTTCAATCCTTTATTATTTATTGTTACGTGTTCTTTTTATTTATTTTATTGTATTATCTTTTTATTGTCTCCTTAATTTGACATTATTGTGTATTTTAATTTTTTAAGGTAATATTTAAGGACACATCATCAGTAGTGGACCTTGGAATCATTGGGTGTTTCGGCCATTTATCACTAGACACCCTCTTCCAAGGAAGGCCCCGCCCAGGTTGATCAAGCCTTGGGGTGTGTCATCAACTAAATAAAATAACAGTAATTAATTAATGCCTTTCTGGGCTTTAATTTTTAAAGTTTCCAAGGGGTCAATGTTATACCGTTAATTGTTGTTCACATTCAATGACATACTGTCTTGTTGAGTCGCATTTCAAAGAGTTAATGAGGCCCTATTTGGGCTCATGGAAGTCTAACGTATATACGTGACTTTGAAAATTTGACTCATTAGTTCACAATTCAACTAAATAAAATAACAGTAATTAATTAATGCCAATCTGGGCTTTAATTTTTAAAGTTTCCAAGGGGCCAATTGGCCCCGTCAAGTTCAGTCCAAATCCAACGAGGTGCCGTGATTTTGTAAAATCCTAACGTTAGTCGTTTTATCTTCATTTCAATAAAACCATCCAAAATCAAGTATTCCTGTTGTACCGTTAATTGTTGTTCACATTTAATGATATACTGTCTTGTTGAGCCGCATTTTAAAGAGCTAACGAGGCCCTATTTGGGCTCATGGAAATCTAACGTATGTACGTGACTTTGAAAATTTTACTCATTAGCTCACAATTATTCGCTTTTAGCTTCTACAAATTTAAAGTATTAATATCACCACATAGATGCTTCTCCTTCATTCGTTTCCTATATTTGTTATCATGTATTCCCACTTACTTGTACCTTGTTCTTCAAATGAGGCTTCCTCCCTGCCTGACCTGTCTGCCATCTGCTCCCTGAGCTCCATGTGCTCTGCCTGGTCTGACTTCCTGGTTCCCATCATGCACTTGGTCAGTATCCAGGGCAACCACTTTTGTGTCCTTGAACTGCCATTTTGAAATCCGCCATCTTCTCTCCACGGTAACCATTTTGTTTATAATCGCCATCTTGGATCATTAGCTTTAGCCATAGTGCAATGTTAGCTTCCATATTAGCATCAACGAAATTCAATATAAAGTTGACTAGTCACATGTACATATTGTCCTATATCATGTGTCACTGTCATATAATTGTTAGCATTAGCTTAGCATTAGCATTAGCCCTCCACCATTTTGTAACCAAGGGCGACTGTATTTGTTTACAACGAACCGCCATATTGGATCTGGATGAGTTCCTCCACCATCTTGGGTCTTCCATCTTCTTGTCACCAGGGGCAACCAGTCCATGTCCAGCTGGACCACCATTTTGGATCCTGATGAGCACTGGTAGCCATTTTGTTCCCACTGATTTAAAAAAGAGGTGAGAAAGAAAAAAAGGAGAGAGAGAGAGAGAGAGAGAGAGAGAGAGAGAGAGAAAAAGAAAAGAGAAGGAAAAGTCTATTTAATCCTATATTAATTTATTGTATTTTATTTTATTTTATTTCCTATATTATTCTATTTTATTTCTATATTATTTACTATTATCCATTATTAATATTATAATTATTTACTATTAGTATTATTAGTACTATTGTTATTATTATTATTATAATTTTCTATTAGTATTATTAGCACTATTATTATTTACTATTATTAGTATTATTATGTACTATTAGTATTATTTATTATTAGTATTATCTACTATTATTTAATATTAGTATTATTAGGACTATTATATCATTATTATTATTCCTTCTCTTGAGAGGTGAGGAAGCAGGAGAGAGGGAGGGAGAGAGAGAGAGAAAAAAAGAAGAGAGGGAGGGAGAGAGAGAGAGAAAGAGAGAGAGAGAGAGGAAGGAAAAGGAAGAGCCAGGAGGGGTCCGCCAGTCTGGCAGGGTCCCCTCCCTGCCGGATCGGGCTGGCCCACACTCATTCCTCCCCTCAGCCCCCAAGAGATGGATAGACAGAGGGGAGAGAAGAGTGATGAAACAGAACAAATTCATCTAAATTAAGTCCATCCTTGGTTAGGGTTAGGATTAAAATCCCTGGTCAGGACATCCCACGGTTAGGGTTAGGATTGGATTTCTTGGCTAGGGTCCCCCACGGTTAGGTTAAGGGGTTGGAGTCCTGGGTAAGGATGTCCATCTCCGGTGTTGGTCCAATTTTAACCGAAAAAGTATACTTATCACTTCACGAACAATCTCCGATCGTATAAGGGCACAAGTAGGTACTTGGAGGGGTTAGGATGAGTGTTTGGGCCCCTCCTCCAATTGGAGGCGGGCGGTGCACGGGCCATCCCTCGGTAAGGGGCCTGGACCTTGGATTGTCCACGGCGTCCGCCATGGCGCACCAGGGTCCAGTCAGAAGTCCATCCAACCATGGTGAGTTGGATGGAGGCGAGTGTTTTTTTAATTGGTTTTTCTACCAAATTTTAAATTAAATTTTTAAAGTAAATTTTTGAAGCTTTAACTTAAATATGTAATTTTTAACTTAAATTTTTAAAGAAATAAAATTAAAAAATGAATTGGTTTTGAAAAAAACCTTTTAGTTATTAAAGAAAAAAGAAATCAAATTACAATAGGCCAAATGAATATGAATTTGTGTGCCTATGTGGCAACGTTTCGACCTGTGAAGGTCTTCTTCAGGCCAGGCACACAGAAAAACAAATGAAAAACAGGCTTGCTCTCAGAGGTCTGCTCTGTCCGATGGCTTGGAATGAAATGAGCAGCGAGTGCCTTCCCCTTCTATTTATACCCTCCCACTTTTTTTTCCGTTTGAATTTAGTTTTAGAAAGCCAAATTAGTGTTTTTACCCTTTCGCTTTTAATTTTTCGAATAGAATTTTTACAAATGTATTTTTTAATCACTCCTCACTGGCAAAAACATATTTTTAGAAAGATTTTAACTTTTTAACCATGTAAATAATTTATAATCGTAGAAACAATTTTTTAACCACATTTAACCATGTCTACTGTATTTTTTTATTATTGTGTATGTAGTATTTTGTTGTAAGTCATGAATTGAGTGTTTTTAATTAATTGTAAATAATTTTTATCCAGTAATTAGGGTTAGGGCCAAATCAAAAAATATTTAATTATGAATTATGAACCCAATTAATTAGGGTTAAGGCCAGAACATCAAGTGGTTAGGGAGAGAAAAAGTGTTCCGGCCCCCGAAGGGACGCGGAGGTGCACGGTCCTTCCCTTGGGCCCTCCCGCTACTCCACTGCCTGTTACGGCCACCAGGCACAAGACGCCGTCCCCGGTACCGTACAGGGATCCAATCCTGGTCAGGGGTTAGGGTTAGGGTTAGGGGAAATTGAAACTCCTCCCTCGTTTAAGAGGGCAGGAGTATGTGCACGCTCCGCACCATGACCCTTCCCGAGACCCGTTACGTTGTCGCCACCCCATCTACCGTATCCGGCAGTCCCCAGGTCCGAATTGAGGTAAGTACCGTCCTTTTCTTTTTTAGGTTCAGGTAAGTACCAAATTATATTTAATTTTGCCAAATTTGTGTTTTATTTGTCCTGTTCTTTAGGTTTTTAACTGTTTTTTAATAAAATTTGTCTTTGCTCAATGAATTTAGTCTCTGTGTCGTTTTTATTTCCAATTTTTAGGTTTTTAAACTTCTTTTATCCATAAATTATCCAATGTTTAGGTTATAAATTTAGGATGTTCCAATTTTTAGGATTCAATTTGTAGGCCAGTAAATCAATATTTAAATGAAAAAACATCAAAAGAAATCCCCCCCGAAAATAACAAACTAAAATAACAAACTAAAACAACAAACAAAAACACTTTTTAGTGCTGACGCATGGCTGTAGCTACGTTTCGGCTGGATTGTGCCTTCTTCAGGCTGTGCACATGCGTCGCTGGCCAAATTAAAATGAAGAGACTCTTCTCTGCCCCTCCTTTTATATGTGCTGTGGCTCCTCCCTCCAGCAGCCGCTGAAAGTACCGGATGTACGTCACTTTGCTTTTTTCTGTTTTTGTGTTTTTCTCTTTTTCTTTTTCTGATTTTTCCTTTTTCTTTTTTCTTGCTGCTTGCTTTTACTTAATTCTTTCCTTCTCTCCTTTCCTACCTTTTCTTTGCCTTCTTCCCTTTGTCTCCTACTCCCTGAATCCCTTCCTTTTGCCTTAAAGTCCCTCCTTACTCTTCTCCCCTCCATTGACTTTCCCTTGACAGTCCCTGTTTTCTGGCCTATATTTGTCTTTGCTTTGGCTTTATTTCTGTGACTCTGTGGCCCATCTATAATTTTCCCTCTCTTGGGGTATCATCATCCGCAACTGGGGATGTTTTCTAATTTTCCCTCTCTTGGGTTTCTATTTTCCCTCTCTTGGGGTATCATCATCCGCAACTGGGGATGGAATTGGGGTACCTGCACAAAGGGGTCAGTATTGGGGTTGGGGTTAAGGTCAGGGCTTAGGCTGGGGATGGGACTAAAGATAGGGCATTAGTCATGGGGCTTGGTTAAGGTTAGGGTAAGGATGTGGGATGGGGATAGACTAGGCCAACTCGGCATTGGGGATCAAATTTGGGGTCCAAATTAGGGGTCAGAGGAATTCAATTAGGCATCCTGAGCGAGATGCAGAATAGAGGTAAGGGGTAACCGGATAAGGAATGGAAATGGCTTCGGCAACGGGCCCCAGTCAATCTGGGAAACCCAGCGGGTCCATGGCAGGACCTGGCGGGTAAGGTTAGGGGAAATTGAAACTCCTCCCTCGTTTAAGAGGGCAGGAGTATGTGCACGCTCCGCACCATGACCCTTCCCGAGACCCGTTACGTTGTCGCCACCCCATCTACCGTATCCGGCAGTCCCCAGGTCCGAATTGAGGTAAGTACCGTCCTTTTCTTTTTTAGGTTCAGGTAAGTACCAAATTATATTTAATTTTGCCAAATTTGTGTTTTATTTGTCCTGTTCTTTAGGTTTTTAACTGTTTTTTAATAAAATTTGTCTTTGCTCAATGAATTTAGTCTCTGTGTCGTTTTTATTTCCAATTTTTAGGTTTTTAAACTTCTTTTATCCATAAATTATCCAATGTTTAGGTTATAAATTTAGGATGTTCCAATTTTTAGGATTCAATTTGTAGGCCAGTAAATCAATATTTAAATGAAAAAACATCAAAAGAAATCCCCCCCGAAAATAACAAACTAAAATAACAAACTAAAACAACAAACAAAAACACTTTTTAGTGCTGACGCATGGCTGTAGCTACGTTTCGGCTGGATTGTGCCTTCTTCAGGCTGTGCACATGCGTCGCTGGCCAAATTAAAATGAAGAGACTCTTCTCTGCCCCTCCTTTTATATGTGCTGTGGCTCCTCCCTCCAGCAGCCGCTGAAAGTACCGGATGTACGTCACTTTGCTTTTTTCTGTTTTTGTGTTTTTCTCTTTTTCTTTTTCTGATTTTTCCTTTTTCTTTTTTCTTGCTGCTTGCTTTTACTTAATTCTTTCCTTCTCTCCTTTCCTACCTTTTCTTTGCCTTCTTCCCTTTGTCTCCTACTCCCTGAATCCCTTCCTTTTGCCTTAAAGTCCCTCCTTACTCTTCTCCCCTCCATTGACTTTCCCTTGACAGTCCCTGTTTTCTGGCCTATATTTGTCTTTGCTTTGGCTTTATTTCTGTGACTCTGTGGCCCATCTATAATTTTCCCTCTCTTGGGGTATCATCATCCGCAACTGGGGATGTTTTCTAATTTTCCCTCTCTTGGGTTTCTATTTTCCCTCTCTTGGGGTATCATCATCCGCAACTGGGGATGGAATTGGGGTACCTGCACAAAGGGGTCAGTATTGGGGTTGGGGTTAAGGTCAGGGCTTAGGCTGGGGATGGGACTAAAGATAGGGCATTAGTCATGGGGCTTGGTTAAGGTTAGGGTAAGGATGTGGGATGGGGATAGACTAGGCCAACTCGGCATTGGGGATCAAATTTGGGGTCCAAATTAGGGGTCAGAGGAATTCAATTAGGCATCCTGAGCGAGATGCAGAATAGAGGTAAGGGGTAACCGGATAAGGAATGGAAATGGCTTCGGCAACGGGCCCCAGTCAATCTGGGAAACCCAGCGGGTCCATGGCAGGACCTGGCGGGTAAGGTTAGGGGAAATTGAAACTCCTCCCTCGTTTAAGAGGGCAGGAGTATGTGCACGCTCCGCACCATGACCCTTCCCGAGACCCGTTACGTTGTCGCCACCCCATCTACCGTATCCGGCAGTCCCCAGGTCCGAATTGAGGTAAGTACCGTCCTTTTCTTTTTTAGGTTCAGGTAAGTACCAAATTATATTTAATTTTGCCAAATTTGTGTTTTATTTGTCCTGTTCTTTAGGTTTTTAACTGTTTTTTAATAAAATTTGTCTTTGCTCAATGAATTTAGTCTCTGTGTCGTTTTTATTTCCAATTTTTAGGTTTTTAAACTTCTTTTATCCATAAATTATCCAATGTTTAGGTTATAAATTTAGGATGTTCCAATTTTTAGGATTCAATTTGTAGGCCAGTAAATCAATATTTAAATGAAAAAACATCAAAAGAAATCCCCCCCGAAAATAACAAACTAAAATAACAAACTAAAACAACAAACAAAAACACTTTTTAGTGCTGACGCATGGCTGTAGCTACGTTTCGGCTGGATTGTGCCTTCTTCAGGCTGTGCACATGCGTCGCTGGCCAAATTAAAATGAAGAGACTCTTCTCTGCCCCTCCTTTTATATGTGCTGTGGCTCCTCCCTCCAGCAGCCGCTGAAAGTACCGGATGTACGTCACTTTGCTTTTTTCTGTTTTTGTGTTTTTCTCTTTTTCTTTTTCTGATTTTTCCTTTTTCTTTTTTCTTGCTGCTTGCTTTTACTTAATTCTTTCCTTCTCTCCTTTCCTACCTTTTCTTTGCCTTCTTCCCTTTGTCTCCTACTCCCTGAATCCCTTCCTTTTGCCTTAAAGTCCCTCCTTACTCTTCTCCCCTCCATTGACTTTCCCTTGACAGTCCCTGTTTTCTGGCCTATATTTGTCTTTGCTTTGGCTTTATTTCTGTGACTCTGTGGCCCATCTATAATTTTCCCTCTCTTGGGGTATCATCATCCGCAACTGGGGATGTTTTCTAATTTTCCCTCTCTTGGGTTTCTATTTTCCCTCTCTTGGGGTATCATCATCCGCAACTGGGGATGGAATTGGGGTACCTGCACAAAGGGGTCAGTATTGGGGTTGGGGTTAAGGTCAGGGCTTAGGCTGGGGATGGGACTAAAGATAGGGCATTAGTCATGGGGCTTGGTTAAGGTTAGGGTAAGGATGTGGGATGGGGATAGACTAGGCCAACTCGGCATTGGGGATCAAATTTGGGGTCCAAATTAGGGGTCAGAGGAATTCAATTAGGCATCCTGAGCGAGATGCAGAATAGAGGTAAGGGGTAACCGGATAAGGAATGGAAATGGCTTCGGCAACGGGCCCCAGTCAATCTGGGAAACCCAGCGGGTCCATGGCAGGACCTGGCGGGTAAGGTTAGGGGAAATTGAAACTCCTCCCTCGTTTAAGAGGGCAGGAGTATGTGCACGCTCCGCACCATGACCCTTCCCGAGACCCGTTACGTTGTCGCCACCCCATCTACCGTATCCGGCAGTCCCCAGGTCCGAATTGAGGTAAGTACCGTCCTTTTCTTTTTTAGGTTCAGGTAAGTACCAAATTATATTTAATTTTGCCAAATTTGTGTTTTATTTGTCCTGTTCTTTAGGTTTTTAACTGTTTTTTAATAAAATTTGTCTTTGCTCAATGAATTTAGTCTCTGTGTCGTTTTTATTTCCAATTTTTAGGTTTTTAAACTTCTTTTATCCATAAATTATCCAATGTTTAGGTTATAAATTTAGGATGTTCCAATTTTTAGGATTCAATTTGTAGGCCAGTAAATCAATATTTAAATGAAAAAACATCAAAAGAAATCCCCCCCGAAAATAACAAACTAAAATAACAAACTAAAACAACAAACAAAAACACTTTTTAGTGCTGACGCATGGCTGTAGCTACGTTTCGGCTGGATTGTGCCTTCTTCAGGCTGTGCACATGCGTCGCTGGCCAAATTAAAATGAAGAGACTCTTCTCTGCCCCTCCTTTTATATGTGCTGTGGCTCCTCCCTCCAGCAGCCGCTGAAAGTACCGGATGTACGTCACTTTGCTTTTTTCTGTTTTTGTGTTTTTCTCTTTTTCTTTTTCTGATTTTTCCTTTTTCTTTTTTCTTGCTGCTTGCTTTTACTTAATTCTTTCCTTCTCTCCTTTCCTACCTTTTCTTTGCCTTCTTCCCTTTGTCTCCTACTCCCTGAATCCCTTCCTTTTGCCTTAAAGTCCCTCCTTACTCTTCTCCCCTCCATTGACTTTCCCTTGACAGTCCCTGTTTTCTGGCCTATATTTGTCTTTGCTTTGGCTTTATTTCTGTGACTCTGTGGCCCATCTATAATTTTCCCTCTCTTGGGGTATCATCATCCGCAACTGGGGATGTTTTCTAATTTTCCCTCTCTTGGGTTTCTATTTTCCCTCTCTTGGGGTATCATCATCCGCAACTGGGGATGGAATTGGGGTACCTGCACAAAGGGGTCAGTATTGGGGTTGGGGTTAAGGTCAGGGCTTAGGCTGGGGATGGGACTAAAGATAGGGCATTAGTCATGGGGCTTGGTTAAGGTTAGGGTAAGGATGTGGGATGGGGATAGACTAGGCCAACTCGGCATTGGGGATCAAATTTGGGGTCCAAATTAGGGGTCAGAGGAATTCAATTAGGCATCCTGAGCGAGATGCAGAATAGAGGTAAGGGGTAACCGGATAAGGAATGGAAATGGCTTCGGCAACGGGCCCCAGTCAATCTGGGAAACCCAGCGGGTCCATGGCAGGACCTGGCGGGTAAGGTTAGGGGAAATTGAAACTCCTCCCTCGTTTAAGAGGGCAGGAGTATGTGCCCGCTCCGCACCATGACCCTTCCCGAGACCCGTTACGTTGTCGCCACCCCATCTACCGTATCCGGCAGTCCCCAGGTCCGAATTGAGGTAAGTACCGTCCTTTTCTTTTTTAGGTTCAGGTAAGTACCAAATTATATTTAATTTTGCCAAATTTGTGTTTTATTTGTCCTGTTCTTTAGGTTTTTAACTGTTTTTTAATAAAATTTGTCTTTGCTCAATGAATTTAGTCTCTGTGTCGTTTTTATTTCCAATTTTTAGGTTTTTAAACTTCTTTTATCCATAAATTATCCAATGTTTAGGTTATAAATTTAGGATGTTCCAATTTTTAGGATTCAATTTGTAGGCCAGTAAATCAATATTTAAATGAAAAAACATCAAAAGAAATCCCCCCCGAAAATAACAAACTAAAATAACAAACTAAAACAACAAACAAAAACACTTTTTAGTGCTGACGCATGGCTGTAGCTACGTTTCGGCTGGATTGTGCCTTCTTCAGGCTGTGCACATGCGTCGCTGGCCAAATTAAAATGAAGAGACTCTTCTCTGCCCCTCCTTTTATATGTGCTGTGGCTCCTCCCTCCAGCAGCCGCTGAAAGTACCGGATGTACGTCACTTTGCTTTTTTCTGTTTTTGTGTTTTTCTCTTTTTCTTTTTCTGATTTTTCCTTTTTCTTTTTTCTTGCTGCTTGCTTTTACTTAATTCTTTCCTTCTCTCCTTTCCTACCTTTTCTTTGCCTTCTTCCCTTTGTCTCCTACTCCCTGAATCCCTTCCTTTTGCCTTAAAGTCCCTCCTTACTCTTCTCCCCTCCATTGACTTTCCCTTGACAGTCCCTGTTTTCTGGCCTATATTTGTCTTTGCTTTGGCTTTATTTCTGTGACTCTGTGGCCCATCTATAATTTTCCCTCTCTTGGGGTATCATCATCCGCAACTGGGGATGTTTTCTAATTTTCCCTCTCTTGGGTTTCTATTTTCCCTCTCTTGGGGTATCATCATCCGCAACTGGGGATGGAATTGGGGTACCTGCACAAAGGGGTCAGTATTGGGGTTGGGGTTAAGGTCAGGGCTTAGGCTGGGGATGGGACTAAAGATAGGGCATTAGTCATGGGGCTTGGTTAAGGTTAGGGTAAGGATGTGGGATGGGGATAGACTAGGCCAACTCGGCATTGGGGATCAAATTTGGGGTCCAAATTAGGGGTCAGAGGAATTCAATTAGGCATCCTGAGCGAGATGCAGAATAGAGGTAAGGGGTAACCGGATAAGGAATGGAAATGGCTTCGGCAACGGGCCCCAGTCAATCTGGGAAACCCAGCGGGTCCATGGCAGGACCTGGCGGGTAAGGTTAGGGGAAATTGAAACTCCTCCCTCGTTTAAGAGGGCAGGAGTATGTGCACGCTCCGCACCATGACCCTTCCCGAGACCCGTTACGTTGTCGCCACCCCATCTACCGTATCCGGCAGTCCCCAGGTCCGAATTGAGGTAAGTACCGTCCTTTTCTTTTTTAGGTTCAGGTAAGTACCAAATTATATTTAATTTTGCCAAATTTGTGTTTTATTTGTCCTGTTCTTTAGGTTTTTAACTGTTTTTTAATAAAATTTGTCTTTGCTCAATGAATTTAGTCTCTGTGTCGTTTTTATTTCCAATTTTTAGGTTTTTAAACTTCTTTTATCCATAAATTATCCAATGTTTAGGTTATAAATTTAGGATGTTCCAATTTTTAGGATTCAATTTGTAGGCCAGTAAATCAATATTTAAATGAAAAAACATCAAAAGAAATCCCCCCCGAAAATAACAAACTAAAATAACAAACTAAAACAACAAACAAAAACACTTTTTAGTGCTGACGCATGGCTGTAGCTACGTTTCGGCTGGATTGTGCCTTCTTCAGGCTGTGCACATGCGTCGCTGGCCAAATTAAAATGAAGAGACTCTTCTCTGCCCCTCCTTTTATATGTGCTGTGGCTCCTCCCTCCAGCAGCCGCTGAAAGTACCGGATGTACGTCACTTTGCTTTTTTCTGTTTTTGTGTTTTTCTCTTTTTCTTTTTCTGATTTTTCCTTTTTCTTTTTTCTTGCTGCTTGCTTTTACTTAATTCTTTCCTTCTCTCCTTTCCTACCTTTTCTTTGCCTTCTTCCCTTTGTCTCCTACTCCCTGAATCCCTTCCTTTTGCCTTAAAGTCCCTCCTTACTCTTCTCCCCTCCATTGACTTTCCCTTGACAGTCCCTGTTTTCTGGCCTATATTTGTCTTTGCTTTGGCTTTATTTCTGTGACTCTGTGGCCCATCTATAATTTTCCCTCTCTTGGGGTATCATCATCCGCAACTGGGGATGTTTTCTAATTTTCCCTCTCTTGGGTTTCTATTTTCCCTCTCTTGGGGTATCATCATCCGCAACTGGGGATGGAATTGGGGTACCTGCACAAAGGGGTCAGTATTGGGGTTGGGGTTAAGGTCAGGGCTTAGGCTGGGGATGGGACTAAAGATAGGGCATTAGTCATGGGGCTTGGTTAAGGTTAGGGTAAGGATGTGGGATGGGGATAGACTAGGCCAACTCGGCATTGGGGATCAAATTTGGGGTCCAAATTAGGGGTCAGAGGAATTCAATTAGGCATCCTGAGCGAGATGCAGAATAGAGGTAAGGGGTAACCGGATAAGGAATGGAAATGGCTTCGGCAACGGGCCCCAGTCAATCTGGGAAACCCAGCGGGTCCATGGCAGGACCTGGCGGGTAAGGTTAGGGGAAATTGAAACTCCTCCCTCGTTTAAGAGGGCAGGAGTATGTGCCCGCTCCGCACCATGACCCTTCCCGAGACCCGTAACGTTGTCGCCACCCCATCTACCGTATCCGGCAGTCCCCAGGTCCGAATTGAGGTAAGTACCGTCCTTTTCTTTTTTAGGTTCAGGTAAGTACCAAATTATATTTAATTTTGCCAAATTTGTGTTTTATTTGTCCTGTTCTTTAGGTTTTTAACTGTTTTTTAATAAAATTTGTCTTTGCTCAATGAATAGGGTTAGGGTTAGGGTTAGGGGGTTAGGGTTAGGGGTTAGGGTTAGGGTTAGGGTGTGGGGAAAGAATAGGCCCGGCTATGCCGGAACCTAGGTGCACGGTCCATCCATGGGACTGGTATTGGTGCCCCCTGATCAAAAAATTACCCTAAGCGGGTGTAGTGCACTGTGGTGGGCCATTCGCGACGTTTCGGCTTCTCTTGAGCCTTCCTCAGGCTGGCCCACCCGCTTTTGTGTTCTGTTTCGCCACTCTTGGCCTTTTATACTTTTCTTTTTCCTTTCTGTTTTTCTTAACTTTTTCTGTTTCTTAGTTTTTTCTTTACTCTCAGTTTTTTCTGCTTTAGCTCTCCCTTTTTCAAACTTTTTCTGTTCTTTGTTCTTTCTGTTTTTCTTTATCTTTCTCTTTGTATTTCTTTGTTCTTTCTGTTTTTCTTTATCTTTCTCTTTGTATTTCTGTTTGTGCTTTATTCTTTCTTTTGTTCTTTATTCTTTCTGTTTTTCTTTATCTTTCTCTTTGTATTTCTGTTGTTCTTTAGTTTTTCTCTTGTTCTTTATTCTTTTTCTTGCTCTTTATTCTTTCTCTTTATTTTTCTGATGTTCTTTTCTTTATTCTTACTTCTTTAAATGGCACCCCCTTCCTTTTAGACATCCCGTCCTGTGTTCTGTATTTTTCTGTTATGGCACCCCCTTCCTGTAAATCCTTTCCTTGTGTATTCTGTTTTTTCCGACTTTCTTGTCTTTTGTTCTGTCTATTTAGGCTTTTAAGTGTCCCTTAGGGTTAGGGCTAGAAGGGGAGGGGGGAGGGGGGCAATGGGGTTAGGGTAAGGACAGGGTAGTGGGTGGGGGGCTCCCCACAATGAGGGAGAGAGGCAATGGGCAGGGGCACCACCAATCCCAGGAGGCACAGGCTGGTTAGGGTGTGGGGAAAGAATAGGCCCGGCTATGCCGGAACCTAGGTGCACGGTCCATCCATGGGACTGGTATTGGTGCCCCCTGATCAAAAAATTACCCTAAGCGGGTGTAGTGCACTGTGGTGGGCCATTCGCGACGTTTCGGCTTCTCTTGAGCCTTCCTCAGGCTGGCCCACCCGCTTTTGTGTTCTGTTTCGCCACTCTTGGCCTTTTATACTTTTCTTTTTCCTTTCTGTTTTTCTTAACTTTTTCTGTTTCTTAGTTTTTTCTTTACTCTCAGTTTTTTCTGCTTTAGCTCTCCCTTTTTCAAACTTTTTCTGTTCTTTGTTCTTTCTGTTTTTCTTTATCTTTCTCTTTGTATTTCTTTGTTCTTTCTGTTTTTCTTTATCTTTCTCTTTGTATTTCTGTTTGTGCTTTATTCTTTCTTTTGTTCTTTATTCTTTCTGTTTTTCTTTATCTTTCTCTTTGTATTTCTGTTGTTCTTTAGTTTTTCTCTTGTTCTTTATTCTTTTTCTTGCTCTTTATTCTTTCTCTTTATTTTTCTGATGTTCTTTTCTTTATTCTTACTTCTTTAAATGGCACCCCCTTCCTTTTAGACATCCCGTCCTGTGTTCTGTATTTTTCTGTTATGGCACCCCCTTCCTGTAAATCCTTTCCTTGTGTATTCTGTTTTTTCCGACTTTCTTGTCTTTTGTTCTGTCTATTTAGGCTTTTAAGTGTCCCTTAGGGTTAGGGCTAGAAGGGGAGGGGGGAGGGGGGCAATGGGGTTAGGGTAAGGACAGGGTAGTGGGTGGGGGGCTCCCCACAATGAGGGAGAGAGGCAATGGGCAGGGGCACCACCAATCCCAGGAGGCACAGGCTGGTTAGGGTGTGGGGAAAGAATAGGCCCGGCTATGCCGGAACCTAGGTGCACGGTCCATCCATGGGACTGGTATTGGTGCCCCCTGATCAAAAAATTACCCTAAGCGGGTGTAGTGCACTGTGGTGGGCCATTCGCGACGTTTCGGCTTCTCTTGAGCCTTCCTCAGGCTGGCCCACCCGCTTTTGTGTTCTGTTTCGCCACTCTTGGCCTTTTATACTTTTCTTTTTCCTTTCTGTTTTTCTTAACTTTTTCTGTTTCTTAGTTTTTTCTTTACTCTCAGTTTTTTCTGCTTTAGCTCTCCCTTTTTCAAACTTTTTCTGTTCTTTGTTCTTTCTGTTTTTCTTTATCTTTCTCTTTGTATTTCTTTGTTCTTTCTGTTTTTCTTTATCTTTCTCTTTGTATTTCTGTTTGTGCTTTATTCTTTCTTTTGTTCTTTATTCTTTCTGTTTTTCTTTATCTTTCTCTTTGTATTTCTGTTGTTCTTTAGTTTTTCTCTTGTTCTTTATTCTTTTTCTTGCTCTTTATTCTTTCTCTTTATTTTTCTGATGTTCTTTTCTTTATTCTTACTTCTTTAAATGGCACCCCCTTCCTTTTAGACATCCCGTCCTGTGTTCTGTATTTTTCTGTTATGGCACCCCCTTCCTGTAAATCCTTTCCTTGTGTATTCTGTTTTTTCCGACTTTCTTGTCTTTTGTTCTGTCTATTTAGGCTTTTAAGTGTCCCTTAGGGTTAGGGCTAGAAGGGGAGGGGGGAGGGGGGCAATGGGGTTAGGGTAAGGACAGGGTAGTGGGTGGGGGGCTCCCCACAATGAGGGAGAGAGGCAATGGGCAGGGGCACCACCAATCCCAGGAGGCACAGGCTGGTTAGGGTGTGGGGAAAGAATAGGCCCGGCTATGCCGGAACCTAGGTGCACGGTCCATCCATGGGACTGGTATTGGTGCCCCCTGATCAAAAAATTACCCTAAGCGGGTGTAGTGCACTGTGGTGGGCCATTCGCGACGTTTCGGCTTCTCTTGAGCCTTCCTCAGGCTGGCCCACCCGCTTTTGTGTTCTGTTTCGCCACTCTTGGCCTTTTATACTTTTCTTTTTCCTTTCTGTTTTTCTTAACTTTTTCTGTTTCTTAGTTTTTTCTTTACTCTCAGTTTTTTCTGCTTTAGCTCTCCCTTTTTCAAACTTTTTCTGTTCTTTGTTCTTTCTGTTTTTCTTTATCTTTCTCTTTGTATTTCTTTGTTCTTTCTGTTTTTCTTTATCTTTCTCTTTGTATTTCTGTTTGTGCTTTATTCTTTCTTTTGTTCTTTATTCTTTCTGTTTTTCTTTATCTTTCTCTTTGTATTTCTGTTGTTCTTTAGTTTTTCTCTTGTTCTTTATTCTTTTTCTTGCTCTTTATTCTTTCTCTTTATTTTTCTGATGTTCTTTTCTTTATTCTTACTTCTTTAAATGGCACCCCCTTCCTTTTAGACATCCCGTCCTGTGTTCTGTATTTTTCTGTTATGGCACCCCCTTCCTGTAAATCCTTTCCTTGTGTATTCTGTTTTTTCCGACTTTCTTGTCTTTTGTTCTGTCTATTTAGGCTTTTAAGTGTCCCTTAGGGTTAGGGCTAGAAGGGGAGGGGGGAGGGGGGCAATGGGGTTAGGGTAAGGACAGGGTAGTGGGTGGGGGGCTCCCCACAATGAGGGAGAGAGGCAATGGGCAGGGGCACCACCAATCCCAGGAGGCACAGGCTGGTTAGGGTGTGGGGAAAGAATAGGCCCGGCTATGCCGGAACCTAGGTGCACGGTCCATCCATGGGACTGGTATTGGTGCCCCCTGATCAAAAAATTACCCTAAGCGGGTGTAGTGCACTGTGGTGGGCCATTCGCGACGTTTCGGCTTCTCTTGAGCCTTCCTCAGGCTGGCCCACCCGCTTTTGTGTTCTGTTTCGCCACTCTTGGCCTTTTATACTTTTCTTTTTCCTTTCTGTTTTTCTTAACTTTTTCTGTTTCTTAGTTTTTTCTTTACTCTCAGTTTTTTCTGCTTTAGCTCTCCCTTTTTCAAACTTTTTCTGTTCTTTGTTCTTTCTGTTTTTCTTTATCTTTCTCTTTGTATTTCTTTGTTCTTTCTGTTTTTCTTTATCTTTCTCTTTGTATTTCTGTTTGTGCTTTATTCTTTCTTTTGTTCTTTATTCTTTCTGTTTTTCTTTATCTTTCTCTTTGTATTTCTGTTGTTCTTTAGTTTTTCTCTTGTTCTTTATTCTTTTTCTTGCTCTTTATTCTTTCTCTTTATTTTTCTGATGTTCTTTTCTTTATTCTTACTTCTTTAAATGGCACCCCCTTCCTTTTAGACATCCCGTCCTGTGTTCTGTATTTTTCTGTTATGGCACCCCCTTCCTGTAAATCCTTTCCTTGTGTATTCTGTTTTTTCCGACTTTCTTGTCTTTTGTTCTGTCTATTTAGGCTTTTAAGTGTCCCTTAGGGTTAGGGCTAGAAGGGGAGGGGGGAGGGGGGCAATGGGGTTAGGGTAAGGACAGGGTAGTGGGTGGGGGGCTCCCCACAATGAGGGAGAGAGGCAATGGGCAGGGGCACCACCAATCCCAGGAGGCACAGGCTGGTTAGGGTGTGGGGAAAGAATAGGCCCGGCTATGCCGGAACCTAGGTGCACGGTCCATCCATGGGACTGGTATTGGTGCCCCCTGATCAAAAAATTACCCTAAGCGGGTGTAGTGCACTGTGGTGGGCCATTCGCGACGTTTCGGCTTCTCTTGAGCCTTCCTCAGGCTGGCCCACCCGCTTTTGTGTTCTGTTTCGCCACTCTTGGCCTTTTATACTTTTCTTTTTCCTTTCTGTTTTTCTTAACTTTTTCTGTTTCTTAGTTTTTTCTTTACTCTCAGTTTTTTCTGCTTTAGCTCTCCCTTTTTCAAACTTTTTCTGTTCTTTGTTCTTTCTGTTTTTCTTTATCTTTCTCTTTGTATTTCTTTGTTCTTTCTGTTTTTCTTTATCTTTCTCTTTGTATTTCTGTTTGTGCTTTATTCTTTCTTTTGTTCTTTATTCTTTCTGTTTTTCTTTATCTTTCTCTTTGTATTTCTGTTGTTCTTTAGTTTTTCTCTTGTTCTTTATTCTTTTTCTTGCTCTTTATTCTTTCTCTTTATTTTTCTGATGTTCTTTTCTTTATTCTTACTTCTTTAAATGGCACCCCCTTCCTTTTAGACATCCCGTCCTGTGTTCTGTATTTTTCTGTTATGGCACCCCCTTCCTGTAAATCCTTTCCTTGTGTATTCTGTTTTTTCCGACTTTCTTGTCTTTTGTTCTGTCTATTTAGGCTTTTAAGTGTCCCTTAGGGTTAGGGCTAGAAGGGGAGGGGGGAGGGGGGCAATGGGGTTAGGGTAAGGACAGGGTAGTGGGTGGGGGGCTCCCCACAATGAGGGAGAGAGGCAATGGGCAGGGGCACCACCAATCCCAGGAGGCACAGGCTGGTTAGGGTGTGGGGAAAGAATAGGCCCGGCTATGCCGGAACCTAGGTGCACGGTCCATCCATGGGACTGGTATTGGTGCCCCCTGATCAAAAAATTACCCTAAGCGGGTGTAGTGCACTGTGGTGGGCCATTCGCGACGTTTCGGCTTCTCTTGAGCCTTCCTCAGGCTGGCCCACCCGCTTTTGTGTTCTGTTTCGCCACTCTTGGCCTTTTATACTTTTCTTTTTCCTTTCTGTTTTTCTTAACTTTTTCTGTTTCTTAGTTTTTTCTTTACTCTCAGTTTTTTCTGCTTTAGCTCTCCCTTTTTCAAACTTTTTCTGTTCTTTGTTCTTTCTGTTTTTCTTTATCTTTCTCTTTGTATTTCTTTGTTCTTTCTGTTTTTCTTTATCTTTCTCTTTGTATTTCTGTTTGTGCTTTATTCTTTCTTTTGTTCTTTATTCTTTCTGTTTTTCTTTATCTTTCTCTTTGTATTTCTGTTGTTCTTTAGTTTTTCTCTTGTTCTTTATTCTTTTTCTTGCTCTTTATTCTTTCTCTTTATTTTTCTGATGTTCTTTTCTTTATTCTTACTTCTTTAAATGGCACCCCCTTCCTTTTAGACATCCCGTCCTGTGTTCTGTATTTTTCTGTTATGGCACCCCCTTCCTGTAAATCCTTTCCTTGTGTATTCTGTTTTTTCCGACTTTCTTGTCTTTTGTTCTGTCTATTTAGGCTTTTAAGTGTCCCTTAGGGTTAGGGCTAGAAGGGGAGGGGGGAGGGGGGCAATGGGGTTAGGGTAAGGACAGGGTAGTGGGTGGGGGGCTCCCCACAATGAGGGAGAGAGGCAATGGGCAGGGGCACCACCAATCCCAGGAGGCACAGGCTGGTTAGGGTGTGGGGAAAGAATAGGCCCGGCTATGCCGGAACCTAGGTGCACGGTCCATCCATGGGACTGGTATTGGTGCCCCCTGATCAAAAAATTACCCTAAGCGGGTGTAGTGCACTGTGGTGGGCCATTCGCGACGTTTCGGCTTCTCTTGAGCCTTCCTCAGGCTGGCCCACCCGCTTTTGTGTTCTGTTTCGCCACTCTTGGCCTTTTATACTTTTCTTTTTCCTTTCTGTTTTTCTTAACTTTTTCTGTTTCTTAGTTTTTTCTTTACTCTCAGTTTTTTCTGCTTTAGCTCTCCCTTTTTCAAACTTTTTCTGTTCTTTGTTCTTTCTGTTTTTCTTTATCTTTCTCTTTGTATTTCTTTGTTCTTTCTGTTTTTCTTTATCTTTCTCTTTGTATTTCTGTTTGTGCTTTATTCTTTCTTTTGTTCTTTATTCTTTCTGTTTTTCTTTATCTTTCTCTTTGTATTTCTGTTGTTCTTTAGTTTTTCTCTTGTTCTTTATTCTTTTTCTTGCTCTTTATTCTTTCTCTTTATTTTTCTGATGTTCTTTTCTTTATTCTTACTTCTTTAAATGGCACCCCCTTCCTTTTAGACATCCCGTCCTGTGTTCTGTATTTTTCTGTTATGGCACCCCCTTCCTGTAAATCCTTTCCTTGTGTATTCTGTTTTTTCCGACTTTCTTGTCTTTTGTTCTGTCTATTTAGGCTTTTAAGTGTCCCTTAGGGTTAGGGCTAGAAGGGGAGGGGGGAGGGGGGCAATGGGGTTAGGGTAAGGACAGGGTAGTGGGTGGGGGGCTCCCCACAATGAGGGAGAGAGGCAATGGGCAGGGGCACCACCAATCCCAGGAGGCACAGGCTGGTTAGGGTGTGGGGAAAGAATAGGCCCGGCTATGCCGGAACCTAGGTGCACGGTCCATCCATGGGACTGGTATTGGTGCCCCCTGATCAAAAAATTACCCTAAGCGGGTGTAGTGCACTGTGGTGGGCCATTCGCGACGTTTCGGCTTCTCTTGAGCCTTCCTCAGGCTGGCCCACCCGCTTTTGTGTTCTGTTTCGCCACTCTTGGCCTTTTATACTTTTCTTTTTCCTTTCTGTTTTTCTTAACTTTTTCTGTTTCTTAGTTTTTTCTTTACTCTCAGTTTTTTCTGCTTTAGCTCTCCCTTTTTCAAACTTTTTCTGTTCTTTGTTCTTTCTGTTTTTCTTTATCTTTCTCTTTGTATTTCTTTGTTCTTTCTGTTTTTCTTTATCTTTCTCTTTGTATTTCTGTTTGTGCTTTATTCTTTCTTTTGTTCTTTATTCTTTCTGTTTTTCTTTATCTTTCTCTTTGTATTTCTGTTGTTCTTTAGTTTTTCTCTTGTTCTTTATTCTTTTTCTTGCTCTTTATTCTTTCTCTTTATTTTTCTGATGTTCTTTTCTTTATTCTTACTTCTTTAAATGGCACCCCCTTCCTTTTAGACATCCCGTCCTGTGTTCTGTATTTTTCTGTTATGGCACCCCCTTCCTGTAAATCCTTTCCTTGTGTATTCTGTTTTTTCCGACTTTCTTGTCTTTTGTTCTGTCTATTTAGGCTTTTAAGTGTCCCTTAGGGTTAGGGCTAGAAGGGGAGGGGGGAGGGGGGCAATGGGGTTAGGGTAAGGACAGGGTAGTGGGTGGGGGGCTCCCCACAATGAGGGAGAGAGGCAATGGGCAGGGGCACCACCAATCCCAGGAGGCACAGGCTGGTTAGGGTGTGGGGAAAGAATAGGCCCGGCTATGCCGGAACCTAGGTGCACGGTCCATCCATGGGACTGGTATTGGTGCCCCCTGATCAAAAAATTACCCTAAGCGGGTGTAGTGCACTGTGGTGGGCCATTCGCGACGTTTCGGCTTCTCTTGAGCCTTCCTCAGGCTGGCCCACCCGCTTTTGTGTTCTGTTTCGCCACTCTTGGCCTTTTATACTTTTCTTTTTCCTTTCTGTTTTTCTTAACTTTTTCTGTTTCTTAGTTTTTTCTTTACTCTCAGTTTTTTCTGCTTTAGCTCTCCCTTTTTCAAACTTTTTCTGTTCTTTGTTCTTTCTGTTTTTCTTTATCTTTCTCTTTGTATTTCTTTGTTCTTTCTGTTTTTCTTTATCTTTCTCTTTGTATTTCTGTTTGTGCTTTATTCTTTCTTTTGTTCTTTATTCTTTCTGTTTTTCTTTATCTTTCTCTTTGTATTTCTGTTGTTCTTTAGTTTTTCTCTTGTTCTTTATTCTTTTTCTTGCTCTTTATTCTTTCTCTTTATTTTTCTGATGTTCTTTTCTTTATTCTTACTTCTTTAAATGGCACCCCCTTCCTTTTAGACATCCCGTCCTGTGTTCTGTATTTTTCTGTTATGGCACCCCCTTCCTGTAAATCCTTTCCTTGTGTATTCTGTTTTTTCCGACTTTCTTGTCTTTTGTTCTGTCTATTTAGGCTTTTAAGTGTCCCTTAGGGTTAGGGCTAGAAGGGGAGGGGGGAGGGGGGCAATGGGGTTAGGGTAAGGACAGGGTAGTGGGTGGGGGGCTCCCCACAATGAGGGAGAGAGGCAATGGGCAGGGGCACCACCAATCCCAGGAGGCACAGGCTGGTTAGGGTGTGGGGAAAGAATAGGCCCGGCTATGCCGGAACCTAGGTGCACGGTCCATCCATGGGACTGGTATTGGTGCCCCCTGATCAAAAAATTACCCTAAGCGGGTGTAGTGCACTGTGGTGGGCCATTCGCGACGTTTCGGCTTCTCTTGAGCCTTCCTCAGGCTGGCCCACCCGCTTTTGTGTTCTGTTTCGCCACTCTTGGCCTTTTATACTTTTCTTTTTCCTTTCTGTTTTTCTTAACTTTTTCTGTTTCTTAGTTTTTTCTTTACTCTCAGTTTTTTCTGCTTTAGCTCTCCCTTTTTCAAACTTTTTCTGTTCTTTGTTCTTTCTGTTTTTCTTTATCTTTCTCTTTGTATTTCTTTGTTCTTTCTGTTTTTCTTTATCTTTCTCTTTGTATTTCTGTTTGTGCTTTATTCTTTCTTTTGTTCTTTATTCTTTCTGTTTTTCTTTATCTTTCTCTTTGTATTTCTGTTGTTCTTTAGTTTTTCTCTTGTTCTTTATTCTTTTTCTTGCTCTTTATTCTTTCTCTTTATTTTTCTGATGTTCTTTTCTTTATTCTTACTTCTTTAAATGGCACCCCCTTCCTTTTAGACATCCCGTCCTGTGTTCTGTATTTTTCTGTTATGGCACCCCCTTCCTGTAAATCCTTTCCTTGTGTATTCTGTTTTTTCCGACTTTCTTGTCTTTTGTTCTGTCTATTTAGGCTTTTAAGTGTCCCTTAGGGTTAGGGCTAGAAGGGGAGGGGGGAGGGGGGCAATGGGGTTAGGGTAAGGACAGGGTAGTGGGTGGGGGGCTCCCCACAATGAGGGAGAGAGGCAATGGGCAGGGGCACCACCAATCCCAGGAGGCACAGGCTGGTTAGGGTGTGGGGAAAGAATAGGCCCGGCTATGCCGGAACCTAGGTGCACGGTCCATCCATGGGACTGGTATTGGTGCCCCCTGATCAAAAAATTACCCTAAGCGGGTGTAGTGCACTGTGGTGGGCCATTCGCGACGTTTCGGCTTCTCTTGAGCCTTCCTCAGGCTGGCCCACCCGCTTTTGTGTTCTGTTTCGCCACTCTTGGCCTTTTATACTTTTCTTTTTCCTTTCTGTTTTTCTTAACTTTTTCTGTTTCTTAGTTTTTTCTTTACTCTCAGTTTTTTCTGCTTTAGCTCTCCCTTTTTCAAACTTTTTCTGTTCTTTGTTCTTTCTGTTTTTCTTTATCTTTCTCTTTGTATTTCTTTGTTCTTTCTGTTTTTCTTTATCTTTCTCTTTGTATTTCTGTTTGTGCTTTATTCTTTCTTTTGTTCTTTATTCTTTCTGTTTTTCTTTATCTTTCTCTTTGTATTTCTGTTGTTCTTTAGTTTTTCTCTTGTTCTTTATTCTTTTTCTTGCTCTTTATTCTTTCTCTTTATTTTTCTGATGTTCTTTTCTTTATTCTTACTTCTTTAAATGGCACCCCCTTCCTTTTAGACATCCCGTCCTGTGTTCTGTATTTTTCTGTTATGGCACCCCCTTCCTGTAAATCCTTTCCTTGTGTATTCTGTTTTTTCCGACTTTCTTGTCTTTTGTTCTGTCTATTTAGGCTTTTAAGTGTCCCTTAGGGTTAGGGCTAGAAGGGGAGGGGGGAGGGGGGCAATGGGGTTAGGGTAAGGACAGGGTAGTGGTTGGGGGGCTCCCCACAATGAGGGAGAGAGGCAATGGGCAGGGGCACCACCAATCCCAGGAGGCACAGGCTGGTTAGGGTGTGGGGAAAGAATAGGCCCGGCTATGCCGGAACCTAGGTGCACGGTCCATCCATGGGACTGGTATTGGTGCCCCCTGATCAAAAAATTACCCTAAGCGGGTGTAGTGCACTGTGGTGGGCCATTCGCGACGTTTCGGCTTCTCTTGAGCCTTCCTCAGGCTGGCCCACCCGCTTTTGTGTTCTGTTTCGCCACTCTTGGCCTTTTATACTTTTCTTTTTCCTTTCTGTTTTTCTTAACTTTTTCTGTTTCTTAGTTTTTTCTTTACTCTCAGTTTTTTCTGCTTTAGCTCTCCCTTTTTCAAACTTTTTCTGTTCTTTGTTCTTTCTGTTTTTCTTTATCTTTCTCTTTGTATTTCTTTGTTCTTTCTGTTTTTCTTTATCTTTCTCTTTGTATTTCTGTTTGTGCTTTATTCTTTCTTTTGTTCTTTATTCTTTCTGTTTTTCTTTATCTTTCTCTTTGTATTTCTGTTGTTCTTTAGTTTTTCTCTTGTTCTTTATTCTTTTTCTTGCTCTTTATTCTTTCTCTTTATTTTTCTGATGTTCTTTTCTTTATTCTTACTTCTTTAAATGGCACCCCCTTCCTTTTAGACATCCCGTCCTGTGTTCTGTATTTTTCTGTTATGGCACCCCCTTCCTGTAAATCCTTTCCTTGTGTATTCTGTTTTTTCCGACTTTCTTGTCTTTTGTTCTGTCTATTTAGGCTTTTAAGTGTCCCTTAGGGTTAGGGCTAGAAGGGGAGGGGGGAGGGGGGCAATGGGGTTAGGGTAAGGACAGGGTAGTGGGTGGGGGGCTCCCCACAATGAGGGAGAGAGGCAATGGGCAGGGGCACCACCAATCCCAGGAGGCACAGGCTGGTTAGGGTGTGGGGAAAGAATAGGCCCGGCTATGCCGGAACCTAGGTGCACGGTCCATCCATGGGACTGGTATTGGTGCCCCCTGATCAAAAAATTACCCTAAGCGGGTGTAGTGCACTGTGGTGGGCCATTCGCGACGTTTCGGCTTCTCTTGAGCCTTCCTCAGGCTGGCCCACCCGCTTTTGTGTTCTGTTTCGCCACTCTTGGCCTTTTATACTTTTCTTTTTCCTTTCTGTTTTTCTTAACTTTTTCTGTTTCTTAGTTTTTTCTTTACTCTCAGTTTTTTCTGCTTTAGCTCTCCCTTTTTCAAACTTTTTCTGTTCTTTGTTCTTTCTGTTTTTCTTTATCTTTCTCTTTGTATTTCTTTGTTCTTTCTGTTTTTCTTTATCTTTCTCTTTGTATTTCTGTTTGTGCTTTATTCTTTCTTTTGTTCTTTATTCTTTCTGTTTTTCTTTATCTTTCTCTTTGTATTTCTGTTGTTCTTTAGTTTTTCTCTTGTTCTTTATTCTTTTTCTTGCTCTTTATTCTTTCTCTTTATTTTTCTGATGTTCTTTTCTTTATTCTTACTTCTTTAAATGGCACCCCCTTCCTTTTAGACATCCCGTCCTGTGTTCTGTATTTTTCTGTTATGGCACCCCCTTCCTGTAAATCCTTTCCTTGTGTATTCTGTTTTTTCCGACTTTCTTGTCTTTTGTTCTGTCTATTTAGGCTTTTAAGTGTCCCTTAGGGTTAGGGCTAGAAGGGGAGGGGGGAGGGGGGCAATGGGGTTAGGGTAAGGACAGGGTAGTGGGTGGGGGGCTCCCCACAATGAGGGAGAGAGGCAATGGGCAGGGGCACCACCAATCCCAGGAGGCACAGGCTGGTTAGGGTGTGGGGAAAGAATAGGCCCGGCTATGCCGGAACCTAGGTGCACGGTCCATCCATGGGACTGGTATTGGTGCCCCCTGATCAAAAAATTACCCTAAGCGGGTGTAGTGCACTGTGGTGGGCCATTCGCGACGTTTCGGCTTCTCTTGAGCCTTCCTCAGGCTGGCCCACCCGCTTTTGTGTTCTGTTTCGCCACTCTTGGCCTTTTATACTTTTCTTTTTCCTTTCTGTTTTTCTTAACTTTTTCTGTTTCTTAGTTTTTTCTTTACTCTCAGTTTTTTCTGCTTTAGCTCTCCCTTTTTCAAACTTTTTCTGTTCTTTGTTCTTTCTGTTTTTCTTTATCTTTCTCTTTGTATTTCTTTGTTCTTTCTGTTTTTCTTTATCTTTCTCTTTGTATTTCTGTTTGTGCTTTATTCTTTCTTTTGTTCTTTATTCTTTCTGTTTTTCTTTATCTTTCTCTTTGTATTTCTGTTGTTCTTTAGTTTTTCTCTTGTTCTTTATTCTTTTTCTTGCTCTTTATTCTTTCTCTTTATTTTTCTGATGTTCTTTTCTTTATTCTTACTTCTTTAAATGGCACCCCCTTCCTTTTAGACATCCCGTCCTGTGTTCTGTATTTTTCTGTTATGGCACCCCCTTCCTGTAAATCCTTTCCTTGTGTATTCTGTTTTTTCCGACTTTCTTGTCTTTTGTTCTGTCTATTTAGGCTTTTAAGTGTCCCTTAGGGTTAGGGCTAGAAGGGGAGGGGGGAGGGGGGCAATGGGGTTAGGGTAAGGACAGGGTAGTGGGTGGGGGGCTCCCCACAATGAGGGAGAGAGGCAATGGGCAGGGGCACCACCAATCCCAGGAGGCACAGGCTGGTTAGGGTGTGGGGAAAGAATAGGCCCGGCTATGCCGGAACCTAGGTGCACGGTCCATCCATGGGACTGGTATTGGTGCCCCCTGATCAAAAAATTACCCTAAGCGGGTGTAGTGCACTGTGGTGGGCCATTCGCGACGTTTCGGCTTCTCTTGAGCCTTCCTCAGGCTGGCCCACCCGCTTTTGTGTTCTGTTTCGCCACTCTTGGCCTTTTATACTTTTCTTTTTCCTTTCTGTTTTTCTTAACTTTTTCTGTTTCTTAGTTTTTTCTTTACTCTCAGTTTTTTCTGCTTTAGCTCTCCCTTTTTCAAACTTTTTCTGTTCTTTGTTCTTTCTGTTTTTCTTTATCTTTCTCTTTGTATTTCTTTGTTCTTTCTGTTTTTCTTTATCTTTCTCTTTGTATTTCTGTTTGTGCTTTATTCTTTCTTTTGTTCTTTATTCTTTCTGTTTTTCTTTATCTTTCTCTTTGTATTTCTGTTGTTCTTTAGTTTTTCTCTTGTTCTTTATTCTTTTTCTTGCTCTTTATTCTTTCTCTTTATTTTTCTGATGTTCTTTTCTTTATTCTTACTTCTTTAAATGGCACCCCCTTCCTTTTAGACATCCCGTCCTGTGTTCTGTATTTTTCTGTTATGGCACCCCCTTCCTGTAAATCCTTTCCTTGTGTATTCTGTTTTTTCCGACTTTCTTGTCTTTTGTTCTGTCTATTTAGGCTTTTAAGTGTCCCTTAGGGTTAGGGCTAGAAGGGGAGGGGGGAGGGGGGCAATGGGGTTAGGGTAAGGACAGGGTAGTGGGTGGGGGGCTCCCCACAATGAGGGAGAGAGGCAATGGGCAGGGGCACCACCAATCCCAGGAGGCACAGGCTGGTTAGGGTGTGGGGAAAGAATAGGCCCGGCTATGCCGGAACCTAGGTGCACGGTCCATCCATGGGACTGGTATTGGTGCCCCCTGATCAAAAAATTACCCTAAGCGGGTGTAGTGCACTGTGGTGGGCCATTCGCGACGTTTCGGCTTCTCTTGAGCCTTCCTCAGGCTGGCCCACCCGCTTTTGTGTTCTGTTTCGCCACTCTTGGCCTTTTATACTTTTCTTTTTCCTTTCTGTTTTTCTTAACTTTTTCTGTTTCTTAGTTTTTTCTTTACTCTCAGTTTTTTCTGCTTTAGCTCTCCCTTTTTCAAACTTTTTCTGTTCTTTGTTCTTTCTGTTTTTCTTTATCTTTCTCTTTGTATTTCTTTGTTCTTTCTGTTTTTCTTTATCTTTCTCTTTGTATTTCTGTTTGTGCTTTATTCTTTCTTTTGTTCTTTATTCTTTCTGTTTTTCTTTATCTTTCTCTTTGTATTTCTGTTGTTCTTTAGTTTTTCTCTTGTTCTTTATTCTTTTTCTTGCTCTTTATTCTTTCTCTTTATTTTTCTGATGTTCTTTTCTTTATTCTTACTTCTTTAAATGGCACCCCCTTCCTTTTAGACATCCCGTCCTGTGTTCTGTATTTTTCTGTTATGGCACCCCCTTCCTGTAAATCCTTTCCTTGTGTATTCTGTTTTTTCCGACTTTCTTGTCTTTTGTTCTGTCTATTTAGGCTTTTAAGTGTCCCTTAGGGTTAGGGCTAGAAGGGGAGGGGGGAGGGGGGCAATGGGGTTAGGGTAAGGACAGGGTAGTGGGTGGGGGGCTCCCCACAATGAGGGAGAGAGGCAATGGGCAGGGGCACCACCAATCCCAGGAGGCACAGGCTGGTTAGGGTGTGGGGAAAGAATAGGCCCGGCTATGCCGGAACCTAGGTGCACGGTCCATCCATGGGACTGGTATTGGTGCCCCCTGATCAAAAAATTACCCTAAGCGGGTGTAGTGCACTGTGGTGGGCCATTCGCGACGTTTCGGCTTCTCTTGAGCCTTCCTCAGGCTGGCCCACCCGCTTTTGTGTTCTGTTTCGCCACTCTTGGCCTTTTATACTTTTCTTTTTCCTTTCTGTTTTTCTTAACTTTTTCTGTTTCTTAGTTTTTTCTTTACTCTCAGTTTTTTCTGCTTTAGCTCTCCCTTTTTCAAACTTTTTCTGTTCTTTGTTCTTTCTGTTTTTCTTTATCTTTCTCTTTGTATTTCTTTGTTCTTTCTGTTTTTCTTTATCTTTCTCTTTGTATTTCTGTTTGTGCTTTATTCTTTCTTTTGTTCTTTATTCTTTCTGTTTTTCTTTATCTTTCTCTTTGTATTTCTGTTGTTCTTTAGTTTTTCTCTTGTTCTTTATTCTTTTTCTTGCTCTTTATTCTTTCTCTTTATTTTTCTGATGTTCTTTTCTTTATTCTTACTTCTTTAAATGGCACCCCCTTCCTTTTAGACATCCCGTCCTGTGTTCTGTATTTTTCTGTTATGGCACCCCCTTCCTGTAAATCCTTTCCTTGTGTATTCTGTTTTTTCCGACTTTCTTGTCTTTTGTTCTGTCTATTTAGGCTTTTAAGTGTCCCTTAGGGTTAGGGCTAGAAGGGGAGGGGGGAGGGGGGCAATGGGGTTAGGGTAAGGACAGGGTAGTGGGTGGGGGGCTCCCCACAATGAGGGAGAGAGGCAATGGGCAGGGGCACCACCAATCCCAGGAGGCACAGGCTGGTTAGGGTGTGGGGAAAGAATAGGCCCGGCTATGCCGGAACCTAGGTGCACGGTCCATCCATGGGACTGGTATTGGTGCCCCCTGATCAAAAAATTACCCTAAGCGGGTGTAGTGCACTGTGGTGGGCCATTCGCGACGTTTCGGCTTCTCTTGAGCCTTCCTCAGGCTGGCCCACCCGCTTTTGTGTTCTGTTTCGCCACTCTTGGCCTTTTATACTTTTCTTTTTCCTTTCTGTTTTTCTTAACTTTTTCTGTTTCTTAGTTTTTTCTTTACTCTCAGTTTTTTCTGCTTTAGCTCTCCCTTTTTCAAACTTTTTCTGTTCTTTGTTCTTTCTGTTTTTCTTTATCTTTCTCTTTGTATTTCTTTGTTCTTTCTGTTTTTCTTTATCTTTCTCTTTGTATTTCTGTTTGTGCTTTATTCTTTCTTTTGTTCTTTATTCTTTCTGTTTTTCTTTATCTTTCTCTTTGTATTTCTGTTGTTCTTTAGTTTTTCTCTTGTTCTTTATTCTTTTTCTTGCTCTTTATTCTTTCTCTTTATTTTTCTGATGTTCTTTTCTTTATTCTTACTTCTTTAAATGGCACCCCCTTCCTTTTAGACATCCCGTCCTGTGTTCTGTATTTTTCTGTTATGGCACCCCCTTCCTGTAAATCCTTTCCTTGTGTATTCTGTTTTTTCCGACTTTCTTGTCTTTTGTTCTGTCTATTTAGGCTTTTAAGTGTCCCTTAGGGTTAGGGCTAGAAGGGGAGGGGGGAGGGGGGCAATGGGGTTAGGGTAAGGACAGGGTAGTGGGTGGGGGGCTCCCCACAATGAGGGAGAGAGGCAATGGGCAGGGGCACCACCAATCCCAGGAGGCACAGGCTGGTTAGGGTGTGGGGAAAGAATAGGCCCGGCTATGCCGGAACCTAGGTGCACGGTCCATCCATGGGACTGGTATTGGTGCCCCCTGATCAAAAAATTACCCTAAGCGGGTGTAGTGCACTGTGGTGGGCCATTCGCGACGTTTCGGCTTCTCTTGAGCCTTCCTCAGGCTGGCCCACCCGCTTTTGTGTTCTGTTTCGCCACTCTTGGCCTTTTATACTTTTCTTTTTCCTTTCTGTTTTTCTTAACTTTTTCTGTTTCTTAGTTTTTTCTTTACTCTCAGTTTTTTCTGCTTTAGCTCTCCCTTTTTCAAACTTTTTCTGTTCTTTGTTCTTTCTGTTTTTCTTTATCTTTCTCTTTGTATTTCTTTGTTCTTTCTGTTTTTCTTTATCTTTCTCTTTGTATTTCTGTTTGTGCTTTATTCTTTCTTTTGTTCTTTATTCTTTCTGTTTTTCTTTATCTTTCTCTTTGTATTTCTGTTGTTCTTTAGTTTTTCTCTTGTTCTTTATTCTTTTTCTTGCTCTTTATTCTTTCTCTTTATTTTTCTGATGTTCTTTTCTTTATTCTTACTTCTTTAAATGGCACCCCCTTCCTTTTAGACATCCCGTCCTGTGTTCTGTATTTTTCTGTTATGGCACCCCCTTCCTGTAAATCCTTTCCTTGTGTATTCTGTTTTTTCCGACTTTCTTGTCTTTTGTTCTGTCTATTTAGGCTTTTAAGTGTCCCTTAGGGTTAGGGCTAGAAGGGGAGGGGGGAGGGGGGCAATGGGGTTAGGGTAAGGACAGGGTAGTGGGTGGGGGGCTCCCCACAATGAGGGAGAGAGGCAATGGGCAGGGGCACCACCAATCCCAGGAGGCACAGGCTGGTTAGGGTGTGGGGAAAGAATAGGCCCGGCTATGCCGGAACCTAGGTGCACGGTCCATCCATGGGACTGGTATTGGTGCCCCCTGATCAAAAAATTACCCTAAGCGGGTGTAGTGCACTGTGGTGGGCCATTCGCGACGTTTCGGCTTCTCTTGAGCCTTCCTCAGGCTGGCCCACCCGCTTTTGTGTTCTGTTTCGCCACTCTTGGCCTTTTATACTTTTCTTTTTCCTTTCTGTTTTTCTTAACTTTTTCTGTTTCTTAGTTTTTTCTTTACTCTCAGTTTTTTCTGCTTTAGCTCTCCCTTTTTCAAACTTTTTCTGTTCTTTGTTCTTTCTGTTTTTCTTTATCTTTCTCTTTGTATTTCTTTGTTCTTTCTGTTTTTCTTTATCTTTCTCTTTGTATTTCTGTTTGTGCTTTATTCTTTCTTTTGTTCTTTATTCTTTCTGTTTTTCTTTATCTTTCTCTTTGTATTTCTGTTGTTCTTTAGTTTTTCTCTTGTTCTTTATTCTTTTTCTTGCTCTTTATTCTTTCTCTTTATTTTTCTGATGTTCTTTTCTTTATTCTTACTTCTTTAAATGGCACCCCCTTCCTTTTAGACATCCCGTCCTGTGTTCTGTATTTTTCTGTTATGGCACCCCCTTCCTGTAAATCCTTTCCTTGTGTATTCTGTTTTTTCCGACTTTCTTGTCTTTTGTTCTGTCTATTTAGGCTTTTAAGTGTCCCTTAGGGTTAGGGCTAGAAGGGGAGGGGGGAGGGGGGCAATGGGGTTAGGGTAAGGACAGGGTAGTGGGTGGGGGGCTCCCCACAATGAGGGAGAGAGGCAATGGGCAGGGGCACCACCAATCCCAGGAGGCACAGGCTGGTTAGGGTGTGGGGAAAGAATAGGCCCGGCTATGCCGGAACCTAGGTGCACGGTCCATCCATGGGACTGGTATTGGTGCCCCCTGATCAAAAAATTACCCTAAGCGGGTGTAGTGCACTGTGGTGGGCCATTCGCGACGTTTCGGCTTCTCTTGAGCCTTCCTCAGGCTGGCCCACCCGCTTTTGTGTTCTGTTTCGCCACTCTTGGCCTTTTATACTTTTCTTTTTCCTTTCTGTTTTTCTTAACTTTTTCTGTTTCTTAGTTTTTTCTTTACTCTCAGTTTTTTCTGCTTTAGCTCTCCCTTTTTCAAACTTTTTCTGTTCTTTGTTCTTTCTGTTTTTCTTTATCTTTCTCTTTGTATTTCTTTGTTCTTTCTGTTTTTCTTTATCTTTCTCTTTGTATTTCTGTTTGTGCTTTATTCTTTCTTTTGTTCTTTATTCTTTCTGTTTTTCTTTATCTTTCTCTTTGTATTTCTGTTGTTCTTTAGTTTTTCTCTTGTTCTTTATTCTTTTTCTTGCTCTTTATTCTTTCTCTTTATTTTTCTGATGTTCTTTTCTTTATTCTTACTTCTTTAAATGGCACCCCCTTCCTTTTAGACATCCCGTCCTGTGTTCTGTATTTTTCTGTTATGGCACCCCCTTCCTGTAAATCCTTTCCTTGTGTATTCTGTTTTTTCCGACTTTCTTGTCTTTTGTTCTGTCTATTTAGGCTTTTAAGTGTCCCTTAGGGTTAGGGCTAGAAGGGGAGGGGGGAGGGGGGCAATGGGGTTAGGGTAAGGACAGGGTAGTGGGTGGGGGGGCTCCCCACAATGAGGGAGAGAGGCAATGGGCAGGGGCACCACCAATCCCAGGAGGCACAGGCTGGTTAGGGTGTGGGGAAAGAATAGGCCCGGCTATGCCGGAACCTAGGTGCACGGTCCATCCATGGGACTGGTATTGGTGCCCCCTGATCAAAAAATTACCCTAAGCGGGTGTAGTGCACTGTGGTGGGCCATTCGCGACGTTTCGGCTTCTCTTGAGCCTTCCTCAGGCTGGCCCACCCGCTTTTGTGTTCTGTTTCGCCACTCTTGGCCTTTTATACTTTTCTTTTTCCTTTCTGTTTTTCTTAACTTTTTCTGTTTCTTAGTTTTTTCTTTACTCTCAGTTTTTTCTGCTTTAGCTCTCCCTTTTTCAAAACTTTTTCTGTTCTTTGTTCTTTCTGTTTTTCTTTATCTTTCTCTTTGTATTTCTTTGTTCTTTCTGTTTTTCTTTATCTTTCTCTTTGTATTTCTGTTTGTGCTTTATTCTTTCTTTTGTTCTTTATTCTTTTCTGTTTTTCTTTATCTTTCTCTTTGTATTTCTGTTGTTCTTTAGTTTTTCTCTTGTTCTTTATTCTTTTCTTGCTCTTTATTCTTTCTCTTTATTTTTCTGATGTTCTTTTCTTTATTCTTACTTCTTTAAATGGCACCCCCTTCCTTTTAGACATCCCGTCCTGTGTTCTGTATTTTTCTGTTATGGCACCCCCTTCCTGTAAATCCTTTCCTTGTGTATTCTGTTTTTTCCGACTTTCTTGTCTTTTGTTCTGTCTATTTAGGCTTTTAAGTGTCCCTTAGGGTTAGGGCTAGAAGGGGAGGGGGGAGGGGGGCAATGGGGTTAGGGTAAGGACAGGGTAGTGGGTGGGGGGCTCCCCACAATGAGGGAGAGAGGCAATGGGCAGGGGCACCACCAATCCCAGGAGGCACAGGCTGGTTAGGGTGTGGGGAAAGAATAGGCCCGGCTATGCCGGAACCTAGGTGCACGGTCCATCCATGGGACTGGTATTGGTGCCCCCTGATCAAAAAATTACCCTAAGCGGGTGTAGTGCACTGTGGTGGGCCATTCGCGACGTTTCGGCTTCTCTTGAGCCTTCCTCAGGCTGGCCCACCCGCTTTTGTGTTCTGTTTCGCCACTCTTGGCCTTTTATACTTTTCTTTTTCCTTTCTGTTTTTCTTAACTTTTTCTGTTTCTTAGTTTTTTCTTTACTCTCAGTTTTTTCTGCTTTAGCTCTCCCTTTTTCAAACTTTTTCTGTTCTTTGTTCTTTCTGTTTTTCTTTATCTTTCTCTTTGTATTTCTTTGTTCTTTCTGTTTTTCTTTATCTTTCTCTTTGTATTTCTGTTTGTGCTTTATTCTTTCTTTTGTTCTTTATTCTTTCTGTTTTTCTTTATCTTTCTCTTTGTATTTCTGTTGTTCTTTAGTTTTTCTCTTGTTCTTTATTCTTTTTCTTGCTCTTTATTCTTTCTCTTTATTTTTCTGATGTTCTTTTCTTTATTCTTACTTCTTTAAATGGCACCCCCTTCCTTTTAGACATCCCGTCCTGTGTTCTGTATTTTTCTGTTATGGCACCCCCTTCCTGTAAATCCTTTCCTTGTGTATTCTGTTTTTTCCGACTTTCTTGTCTTTTGTTCTGTCTATTTAGGCTTTTAAGTGTCCCTTAGGGTTAGGGCTAGAAGGGGAGGGGGGAGGGGGGCAATGGGGTTAGGGTAAGGACAGGGTAGTGGGTGGGGGGCTCCCCACAATGAGGGAGAGAGGCAATGGGCAGGGGCACCACCAATCCCAGGAGGCACAGGCTGGTTAGGGTGTGGGGAAAGAATAGGCCCGGCTATGCCGGAACCTAGGTGCACGGTCCATCCATGGGACTGGTATTGGTGCCCCCTGATCAAAAAATTACCCTAAGCGGGTGTAGTGCACTGTGGTGGGCCATTCGCGACGTTTCGGCTTCTCTTGAGCCTTCCTCAGGCTGGCCCACCCGCTTTTGTGTTCTGTTTCGCCACTCTTGGCCTTTTATACTTTTCTTTTTCCTTTCTGTTTTTCTTAACTTTTTCTGTTTCTTAGTTTTTTCTTTACTCTCAGTTTTTTCTGCTTTAGCTCTCCCTTTTTCAAACTTTTTCTGTTCTTTGTTCTTTCTGTTTTTCTCGCACACACACACACACACACCAAAGCACACACACACACCAAAGCGCACACACACACACACACACACACACACACTGTGAGGTTTGCAGTGCAAAATTTGAATTTTAGTGCATGGTGATTTGTCTCCCTCCAGTGGCCCACGGCAGGTATGATGAGGCTTAAATGATAGGTTATGGGGAAAAAGCCAGGAGAGGATGGGACAAAAGTGGAATAACTGAAAAAGTAAGAGGTGTAGAGGGCTGATGTTGGTGTCTAGGTGGGGGTTTTGGTGGGTGCCGGACGCTGTGGCGAAGAAGCCACGCCGATGGCTTCTTCGGTTCTGGAGATATGGCGAATCGGACCAAAAAGGATGGGACAAAAGGGTCCCAGTCGGAGAAAGGAAGGTGCAGAGGGCCTGGGTCCACCACCACTGTACTCAGCAGGCCCTGCCGGGTCGTTAGACACGCAGCATGGCAGGGATTGGTGACATAACATGTAGCAGTTTCCCTTCACAGAAGCCTGTGCAGCAGGTTGGTACAGGAGCAGGCACCAGAAGCAGGCCTGTGGAGCACTATGTCATCTGCTCGGCCTTGCTTCAGGATGCACTGTACAATTCGATAGCAAGACCTCATGGGTTACCACAAAAAAAACAGTGTCTTTCTGCCTCTGTCGTTCTCTTTGGTTTGTTTGAGCGCTTGTTTTTTAAATACACAGCAAGTGTCTCTCTCTCTCTCTCTCTCTCTCTGTCTGTCTCTCTGTCACACACACACACACACACACACACACACACACACACACACACAGAAGCAGAGCAGCTGCTGTGCCACTGGGATTGAACAAGAGGTGCTCCCTCTGCTGGCTCAATGCGGTACAAAGTGTCAGAAGGTGTTATACCGGCGAAAATAACATCTTTCAATTGCATGTTTGGTCCACAGGATGGCGCCTAGC